>NC_092857.1:41934960-42534960 GCF_039878825.1 Excalfactoria chinensis
GGGATAAAAATCTGATAGTCGAAGAATTCTTTTGCTCTGCAGACAAAGACGCACCGTGGTTTAACATCTGCTGAAGTCGGAGAAAAAGCAATTTAAACCAGAAAAAAAGGCAGGACAATTAGCGGGCAGGCAAACACACCAAATTTGGATTTAAAGATTTGCAGTGAATTCTCCTCACAAATACCAGGGTTTTTTCCTAGAAGATACACTGCGGCTTAAGCAGGAATTAATTTTAGGAAGTTCAACCTCATGTGTTGCAAAAAGAGTCAGAATAAAAGATCAAAACAGGCCCTCCTAGCTTTGTAAATAAGGAGTCCAATAATAAGCAGCTAAGCTCACATTCCAGGCTCCTAAGGACACATTGCAGGCAGGAACGTGACATGACTTCCCAAAGGCTGCATGACAAATCTATACCCAGACCTGAAAAGAGTCCCCAGGATTCCCGACAGGAATGCTCTTTGTCCCTGCTGTGTTTTCATCCCTCTTTTACCTTTTTAAAGCCCTCATCCCCTTCCTGTCCTGTTCCCTTTGCACTTTCTTCTGTGTTTGCCTGTCCTTCCCCAGTCCCTTCTCTGTCCCTCCTCCCCCCTCTCCTTCTTCTCTGGTAGTTTTCTTCTTTGATAACTGGAGCTTCTCACCACAGTACCTTAGACCACATCTTCCAGCACATACTGCTGGTAAAAATCAGGTGAAGCAGTCAAAGGAAAGAGGAAGCCTACTGAAGGTCTAGAGAACAGAAACTGGGGCCAAATGGCTGTGCCATAGAGGCTGTGGGATGCTGGGCCCTCCCTGAGAGCATCACTCAGCCAGGGTAGCATCAGTAATGGCTGCTTCACCACAGCAGCGATGTAGCCACTATGTCTGCCAATAACCAGCATTTGAACCCCATGTGGTCAGCCACCTATGTGTCATGGCACATCCTTCATGATGACTAGAGAAGTTATCCCACCACTGACACCAGCTCAATCATTTTACTGAGATGCTACAGCAGGGAGTTGCCTGTCTGAGCATTTGGAAATGAGAATGAGCCTAGGAGTAACTTCAGGATTGCCTCTCATCATTTTCTGTTTCTTCTTACTATGATATTCTGCAGTATGTATCCAAAACCTCAGCCTTGCCTATTGCTTTAAACAGTCACTTTTTCTCTGTTTCCAAACCCTCAGATCAGTTCTGTTCAAAAGAAGAACATATTAATAGCAACCTCTATATTCCCTCTAGGATGCTCTCAAGTCTTACTGTGTTTTTAATCTTTGCAGAGCCCCAAAACCAACCATATCAGGTGACATGAATGCCTTTTTTTTTTTTTTTTTTTTTTTTTTTCTCCATTTCTTTATGGAAGTGACTGGTTAGGAGTTCTGCAAAGATTAAAAAACCCATTCAATAAAACTATGGATTTGAAAAAGGTGCATCACGATATGATTAGCAGGGGAATTCAAAAGAAAGGATAAAAAAGATATTCCTGACATCCATAGAGCTGCACAAGTCTACAGAAAAAGTGGAGCAGCAATGGCTTGCTCTTTAGTAACACTAAGAGATAAAAACAACCTCATCAAACCTTGGGAGGCATCAGAAGGTGGAAGATTAAGCTGAGATTTCTGGATTTCCAGACTGCAAAGAGAAAAAGAGTCTGCTTAGTTGGTCTGAAATCACAGAATCAGTAAGACTGTTAGAAAGGAAACCAGAACTATTTGTTTTGGATACGGGCTGCAGAATAATATCCATAGTCAGAAAGTGGAGAGGAACAAGTTTCTGGTGGACTGAAGGAACAAGAAGAACCTACAGTACTTCACAGTGCTTCACACTTAAAACTGCAGTCTGTAAGCAGAGTACTATGACTGCCATATCATTTGCCATCTTTAACAATTTTTTCTCAGTCTGCATTAAGGTTGCATTCAGATCTGACTTCTTTGTGTTTTGTTTTCGTCTTGCTCTTCAAGTATGCTTTTCCTTTCCAGCACACAGTAATCTGTCTGGTTTGTTATATAACAGAATATTCTACCCTAGGAAAATATTTTTTCTTCTTTTTGTTTGCAACTTTTCACTCTTTTCTACAAAGTTAACCTCCTTTGGGGAAAAAAAAAAAAAAAAAAAAAAAAAAAAAAAAAAACCACAACAAAACAGAATTACTGAGAGGAGAGATGCTTATTATTGAATATTATGTGTAACTCACAAGACAGTGCAATGATTGTGGTGTGTGTCACCACAGAAGGTATTTTGACCATTTGCTGTAACTTTTTGTAGACTGACACATTATAAGGCAATAAAGCTCATCAGTGGATAATAATTCTTTCCTTGGCAACTTCCTTAGATTCCTTCTGCACATTCTGCACTGGAGAAAGAGGCAAATGTTTTCATGAAAGCCTCTAAATGCCTTCTCTCTTTCTGTTACCTGCTAAGAGTCTTCACCCAAGATTTACCTTCTCTTCCCTCTCTTTCCCTCTCCTCTCTTCCCCTCATCTTTTCCCTTCCCTTTTCCCTTTCCTTTCCTTCCCTTCTTTTTTTTTTTCCCATTACTGATCAGTGGAAGTGAAGCATCTGCTCTCCACTAGTATGGAATAAACATAATCTTTTTCTCACAGTAACTTCAGCCCCATTTTTCACTGAATGAAAGCAGTCTGAATAACAACAGTGTCAATTCTATCAGACTCAACTTCAAAACAGAAACCAAAAACTCAATATTCTCTTTACTGCAGCTAGAGTTTCTACTCCCTATTGAAACAAAAATAAAAAATAGTTTTTTAAAAAATTTAAAAAATAGACAACTCCATAACATTTATTCAAGTAATTGCCAACCTAAACCCATGAAAAATAAAGTAGGAGAATCAGGCCCACTGAGCAGTAGAGAAGTCCTCCATGAGGGTAATTCAGATCCAACACCAAGCTGTTCAGAGTCCAGAGAGTATCTCCTGAAACAGGTGATAATCTTTGATACAGAAGATGCTACATGTGAAGTTTTTGTTGGAGCTTTTTCTTATTCTCCACTATGAGCAAGAGACTGTCAGTCTTGGACACCACCACCTGCAGTACTTCCCCACGTGTCCCACCCACCCGAAGCACCAAGGTTGTTAATGTGTTATCTTTGTGCATCCAGCACCTTTAAGGAGAAAAGCATCAGTTAACACAAGCTCACTTCAGCATGTGCCTTCATCAGCACCTCTGCAATGCACCCAGCAGGGTGATATGGCAGCAACAGCAAGGTAAATTTATCTTTAACAGGTAACGGGGGCTTGGTTTTGAATCAGACCTTTTTTAATTGAAGGAGGAGACAGTTACCATATTCCTGACAGTGTTTTTCCCTGTACTGCCATCTCCTATTAACAGGACACAAAGGCATGACAGCTCTGAGCTTCCTTTGTGTGGTCATACAGCAATACACTCGATTGTCCTAGCCAGATTTTGCTTTCCCAGCCCTCTTGCATCCGAATTACACAATGTTTTCTTGAGTAGCATCTCCGCTGAAGAAATATTCAGCCTCCTGAAAGACTTGGGAAGACAGACTGCCTCCTTAGACGTGGCTGCTTTTGTCAGCACATAAATCAGGCAAGTGGTGCTGATCCAGGGGGGAGTGCCTCGGTCGAATAGGAGGGGCCACTCCTAAGTCTGGCTGTGAAAAACAAGCTGAGGGAACACCGGGAACCTCAGAACTGTGTGGTTTGAAGTTTTTCCTAGGTGCATTTTGTGATAGTGTAACTTCTTCAACAAACAATTCAACAAGAAATTACAAAAGACTCTTCAGGCTGTGCTAGTTAACTGCAAAAGATGAGCCATCACACATTGCAGAACACTGCAGGCAGAGCAGAGAATCCCACAGGAGACTATGCAAAGAAGAAACTTGCAGTATCAGACAGTTACTCTGAGGCAGACACTGATCTCATGAGATATGAAGGGACTTTTGCTACTACTTCTGTTGCAGCAAAATCACATTTCCCCAGCTATCCAGGAGGTCACAAAACATTTCTAGTTCTTTGGAATATCCGAAGGTTCCTTTCCGGATCTGAATCATGAACCAAACCAATGAGATAACAGCTCTAACAAGTGCCCTTGAAATAAAGGCCATTTGTAGCAGGAACAAGATGCCTGGTAAAGAGCTGGAGGTCATTCTGCGCAAATGACGTTCATGTGAAATTGCAGCTGTCCTTGCTCTGAAAAACAGTTGCTTCACTAAAAGCCTGCATAGCTTAATAGGAGGCCCTGCTTTTTATCAAGAGTCATGGAGCAAACTCTTGGCATATAGCAGGGAAACTTCCTCTCCCAGACATAGCAGAAACATCCTCTAATCCTTATGTCTTCCATCCATTTACAACTGCTTTCAAAAATCTCCTTGACTGCTATTTCTTTACACTAATCAAAGCGTCTGAGTCTATCAAAGAAGTCAAAGACATTTGCAGGGTCTCTGGCATACACAGAACTGATTTCACTATTTTCCTTTTCAGTCTCTAGTTTCTCAGCAACTGCTTTGGCAGCACCTACAAGTGGAGCAGCCCCAACAGTTGTCAGCTTACAGGATCCCAGTTTGCATGCCCTACTTAATTGCTTGAAATTCAGAGGTATTGAGCATCTGGGACTCCAGTGGAATTTAATGAGAGCTGTGGCTGCTTCCTCACCTCTGAAAAGTGAGACCCAGAGGACTTCTTTTGAAGACGTCAATTGCTACCCTCTACCTAGACTTACCATATTACATCCAAACATGCATCTGTCACTCCCTGTGCTTGTAGGCTTAGCTTTTGAATGTTGTGTCCTGGTCAAAGGTGTCAATTTCAATCCAACTTGGTCTATTTTAAAAGAGATGGAGATTATATTACTTTATAATTCCCTCTTAACTTTGTTCTACTCTATATCAAATATGAATTATTGACAGAATCACCCCAATCTGTCACATTTGATGAGGCACACATACTATGGGATACATTAAATAGAGAATATACGCTTAGAAGCATATGCCAGTGAGTCTGAAAGAGAATTAATTTCTAATTCAGTGCCTGAAACAAACAACAATATAGAACATTATGATGCTTTGTGACCCAACAGTAGTTCAGTAGTTCTAATAATGAAAGGTTTCAGTGAAGTCTAATAGGGTAAACTACAGTCCCTTGTAAAAAAAAAAAAAAAAAAAAAAAAAAAAAAAAAAAAAAAAGAGAGAGAGAGAGAGAGTTAAAAACAGACACACACAAGCATATATATATATATACCCCAACCAGCAAATTTGATTTAAGGACCAGATTCCAAGGTTTTTAGTCATGTTGAATGGTACCTTCCCATCCCATGAATGACACCATTGAAGTAATGGGACCATTTGTGGAACAAGGTACTATTCAGCTCAGGAGCAGAGTGAAAGGAATCAGAATCCAGCCCAAAGTTAAAAGTAAACAGGAAATTCCAGGAGCATATCTCACAGTAGTCAACAAGTAAATAAATAAATAAATAAGTAGTCAGCCTTCTCCACTGGTTTGCACACTGAGATACTGTAGCTATCCCTATACACCAGAAAATAACTGCAGTATCTCATATGTTAGTAGTTCATCTTCATTACAAATCTGCAGACAGATGTTATTTAGAAAACTCAACAAAGAGTTACTCCTGTAATACTAGATAGTTCTGCCCTGAAGAGGTTATGCTCCAATAGCATAGTCAGACAAACGTTTACAGAGAATGAGTGACTAAGTGACTATACAAGATGGTCGTGTACAGCTTAATAGCAGAGTGGGAAAAGCTATGAAGCATTCTGGCTCTTACCTGCCACCACCACATACCCTATGTGACCAACACTACAGCACTTCACAGGCTACATGTGTGTATTGCCAGAAGATCAGTGGAGAATCACCAGACTTCTTAAGTATCCCACAGGCCTAGGGACTGCAAGCTTTTGTTTCAAGACCCCTTATGTGTTGGAATGCTTCACACTGGCTGATGGATGAGTGGATTTGATTCTGCTAGATGGCTGCCTAACTACTAGGCATTACAGCGTCAGATATATGTACTAGGACACAGTACATAGGAAACTGCTAGGCTAAACTACATTAAGAAAGAAATCAATGGTATAAATTACTGTAGGAGACATAAAGATAGTTTATAGGGAAGGAAGGAAGAACACATGAATGTATAAAGGCTTGAATCAACCTAAAATATAGAAGGCTAACCTACAGCATCAAGTGTCCTTTTCCTCTTTAGTCAGTTCTTCACTGTAAAAATAAAATACTAGCTCTGCAGCTAATCCCTCCCTACTTCTTGGAGTAACTTTGATGAAATAGGAGATTTCTTGGTAAAATTATCATAGATTACGTTATTGTGAGGAAAACAGAAGAGAAATAAAAGTTATTCTTAACAGTATTGCTTGTGTATAAATGTTACTGAAATCCTAGAACATATATTAATTATAAATTTTCACAGGCGATTTGACGTACATATTTTAAGCAGAGAAAAAGAGAACTCCGTAACTGGGAGAATGTGTCTGAGCTACTAGACTGCCTCCTCTTCTTATTGTACATTAAATGGACTATAATTAACTAACCAGTAATTAAAAGCTCCAGAAAGAAGGTAGTACTCAAGTCGCAGAGAGGAAAAGCTTATCAGCAGCTGAAGTATGGTATCTTCATAGCCAGGAAAAATCAATATCACTGAACCAATTGCTGAAAGCAACAAGAGGGACCAAAAGAAAATGAGAAAAATAAGGTCAGAGAGCCAGGACATCTGAGACACAAAAAAATGGCACTTCATTGGCTGTTAGGAGAAAAGCCAAAAATAGCAAAGTCTAATTCCTTAAATAAAAGTAATTTTATTCCCATTTTCACTGGCAATTCTTTCCCCAGTAGAAGCAGAAAAACAAAGCAGAAACTAACTACATAACTAAGTAAGTAAAAAGTAAAAACAGTAAAAACAAACTCCTGACTTTTGCCAGCAGGTATGAAGAATAGAACATAAGTGCAAGTACAGAAAGATGGACAAACAAGAATACATGTCAAACTTTCTTACTTGACTACAGATGTCAGTAATGCTTCTTTCCACCAAAATGAAATCTAAACAATAATACACAATATTGCTGTAAAAGCTTCTGCCAAGGTTCCACTAAGCCAAGCATGTTCAAGCCGCTGTCCGCAGGCAGCATGCAGCCCAGCACAGTTGGCAGTGCAGCCCACCTCCTTGTCATGCTCTGAAGGTTGGTGTCAGTGGTGAGATAACCTCTCCGGCAGTCATGGAGGGTGGACTATATTCAATAGGTGGCTGACCACGGGAGGCTCAGAGGCTCCTTATTGGCACCTGCTCATTGCTCAGTAATTGACGAACTGTTGGTGAGATATTAATGTGGTGTCAACTGAAAGCAGGGCATGGGGAGGGCAGTGCTGATGCAAGTGATGGCAAATATTATATGCATTTTGGTACATTGGCTAAACACTCTTAGAGTTGGAAGGGGCCTTTGAAGTTCATCTAGTCCAGCTCCCCTGCAATGAACAGGGGCATCCACAGCTCGATCAGATTGCTCAGAGCTTCATCCAGCCTGACCTGTAGTGTTTCCAGGGACCAGGCATCCACCATATCTCCAGGCAAACTGTGACAGTGCCTCACCACTCACTAAGAATGACATCCACTGCCGTTGAACCAGTCTGTTGTGCTAGTTTCAGAAAAACAAGGTCAAATATCCCACTAGTTTTATGATTTTGTTCCTCTCTCTCTCTCTTTTTTTTTTTTTTTTTTTTTTTATGTTTTATGGAAAAATAATTTAAATTAAAATCTTCTGTTACTCATATATTAATTATATTGTATATTTTGTGTGGCCAGCTCCAAAAGTAACGTGTTCCATTTTATTACATCGGCCTGTATCATCGGAGGCAGATATTGGTGATATGACAGTAGAGTTTGAACCTTCCCCCCAATATCCTGTTACATTTTGCTGCCATTTGACAGATGGCAGCAAAGGGGCAGTCTGTCAGAATGGTGTCTGACATAGAAGTGTTAAGCATGAAATAAAGATTTGCCATTGAATTCCTCCATGAAGAAAAACGCCACCCATTGACATTTGTCAGTGCTTGGTGGCTGTTTATTTAGACCAAACAGTGAATGTGAGCACAGTGAGATGATGAGTGACGTTTTCAGCAGTGGCAACAGTGGGCCAGCTTCACTGGTGCAGATTGTTATGAGCACAGCATGCAGGCTCTTGTTTATTGCTGGAGAAAATGCAGAGCTAATAGTGATGACCATGCTGAAAAAATAGTGTTCTGTAGCTGAGAATTTGCTCTATCAAGCAGAGTTACTGTGCTTATTTTATCTGTTGTAATTTCCATGGAAATATATAGGAGGAATTACTTTTGTAATGACCTACATATATGCGGCCCAAAACAATTTTGATTTACTAAAGGTAGGTCAAGAAAGCCAAAAGGTTGGACAACCATGTACTAAGCCATTGAGGTCACACTGCTGATTTAATGTCTATCAGGTGTTTCTTAAAGGCAGTTGGAATTCCTTCGTGTAAGACAAGTTTCAGACAGTGGCCCCACAAAAACTTCCTGAAAAGAAAAAATGGTACCTTTCTATTCACAGTGATAGCAAAAGGATGTGCCACAGAGATACATATAACCACCCTTTCCTGTTCTTTGCAACTTTCTTTGCAAAGAACAATGATAATACCATATACCAAGCATGGTGCCAGACATTAGACAACAGTAGGGTCGTCTCTTTCTACCAATAAATCTCTGGTTGCAGATATTCCTTACTAATTTAACACCTGTGTGTTGTTCCAGATCCTCTTTTTTTCTTTTCACCAGAAAAGGAATCGTAAGATTCACCTCTTGCCATAGAAGTTCAGAAGTACTGGAGAAAACAGATTATGAACTCTGCTCTGATTGATGGCAGGGACCACAAATAACACAGCACCTCAGAGGCATGCTCTTTGTAGTTCTCTTCTTCAGTTACTTTCATCTCACACCCAGGTATTTGAAACATTATTCACTGGCTTTAAAATCACAGCCTACTGTATCTGCTTATGCTAAATCTTTAAGTGGTTTAGCCGTCTGGACTGTGACTGCATGCTGGAATTCACCACTGCAGACTCTGCAATCAAGTCTCTTCCTATACTCTAAGTTCCTTCACCATGCTTGTAAGAAATGTACATTGCATGCTAAACTGCACTGATTTCTGTTCTACCTAAATTTAGCAAAAGGCTAATCAGACAACAATTTTATTGATGCTCCACTGCAGAGGTCATTGAAGTTTCATCTGAATGAGTTACGAACCTCACTGCTGCCTTTTTTTCCTGCTAACTGAATGTTTCTAAAAGTCCTGTGTACCATTCTTTGCTAGCTTAGTTTTGTCATTAGGCTGTATCTTTTCTCAAGATAGCCTCTAACTCTTTCTCTTCAATCCTGAACAGATTTGGTTTGATTCAGATGGAGAAAACAACTTAAGAAAAGAGAAGGGGAGGGAAGGGGAGGGAAGGGGAGGGAAGGGAAGGGAAGGGAAGGGAAGGGAAGGGAAGGGAAGGGAAGGGAAGGGAAAGGAAGGGAAGGGAAGGGAAGGGAAGGGAAGGGAAGGGAAGGGAAGGGAAGGGAAGGGAAGGGAAGGGAAGGGAAGGGAAGGGAAGGGAAGGCAAGGCAAGGCAAGGCAAGGCAAGGCAAGGCAAGGCAAGGCAAGGCAAGGCAAGGCAAGGCAAGGCAAGGCAAGGCAAGGCAAGGCAAGGAGCATGTGGTAACAATGACCCCTCCCCTTTATTCAAACGTCTCAGCTCTTAAGATTTTACCTATACTTCAGAAAAGTAGCCATAAAGCAAAACTGACCTGAAGAACACTCAGATGAGGGCTAACAGAATTGCACACAGTAATCGTCTGTATAATGTATACATATCACAAACTGGTGACTTTGTCCTTGTCCTGTTTTCTCCTTGGGATGATGACTACATCTTTCTATGACTATATTCTCAGCACTCTCTAAATATACAATATTGCAACTAAAAAGGGACATACATTTCTGTTACATGGTTGGATGAGAATTGCACATATGTAAGCTAAATTTTCAGTTGTGATTATATATGCAATAATACATGAGGTCAAGCAATATAGGGAACTACCAGAAACTCAAAAATCTTAATTTACATGTCAGTTTTGACCATTATTGTGCTCACACAGCTAAGTACAAATTCAGTCACGTGTTATGTGGAAACAAAGTATTGATTGCCAGATATATTCTGCTTGCAATGTTCTTCATTCAAAATCTGGCTTTGACCATTTTACCAAAAATTCCTTCGAAAACAAATAATTACTAGCATACTCTTCCTTATAACTATGAGTTACTGCCAGCCATTCTGTGCAAAAAAATTCATGGAAACACTGACTCCTAAGATGCCTATTTACTTACTTCAAGTACTCAATATATCTGTAAAATTCCTAGCTAAGATAACCTTAAGGATTAACAATACAGGATCTGAATGCATACTGCAAGCTTTTGCCTTCTCGACCACTGTATGATTTCCAACATAAAGTACTGCAGGAAAATTTGACGTAACATCTCATGGAAAGGGTATATGATTTGGTTAGAAAAAAAAAAAAAAAAAAAAAAAAAAAGCCTATACTACAACGTGTGTCCAGAAGTATGCCACTCACTAGGATACTGTCTCCAATTGTCCCATCCACTTGTCAAACACCAATATGCATATGTATACCCGTATGGTCTCTTCAGACTCTTTGGAATAATACAAAGGCCAAGGGATTCCAGCTTCTGCATCAGTGGACAAGGTAAGAGCCACCGATGTCATCTATCTGGACTTCAGTAAGGTCTTTGACATGGTATCCCACAGCATCCTTCTCTGCAAATTGGATAGATATGGATTTGATAGGTGGATTGTTCAGTGAGCAAAGAACTGGCTGCTGGATTGAGTCCAGAGAGTGGTGATCAATGGCTCAGCGTCTGGATGGAGATCAGTGATGAGTGGTGTCTTCAAGGGGTCACTGCTGGGACCAATACTCTTTAGTATCTTCATCAGTGACATCAACACTGGGGCTGAGTGCACCCTCCCCCATCAAGTTTGCTGATGACACCAAGCTGTGGAGTGTGGTCAACACACCAGAGGGATGGAATATCAATCAGAGGGACTCACACAGGCTGAAGCAGTGAGTCCAGGAGAATCTGATGAAGTTCAACAAATCCAAATGTAAGATCTTGCACCTGGGTGGAGGGAACCCTGATTATGAATACAGGCTGGGGGAAATGACTGCAGCCCTGCTGAAGAATAAGACCTGGGGTACTGGTCGATGGCAAGCTGGACATGGGCCAGCAATGTGCCCTCATAGACCAGAAAGCCAACCATATCCTGGGCTGCATCAAAAGCAGTGTGGCTTGCAGGGTGAAGAAGGTGATCCTGCCCCTCTGCTGAGTGTTGGTGAGGCCTCACCTGCAGTGCTGCATCCAGGTGTGGAGTCCTCAGTACAGAAGAGACATGGAGCTGTTGGAGTGCATCCAGAGGAGGGTCACAGAAGTGATGCAAGCGATGGAACACGTCTCCTATGAGGACAGGCTGAGTGAGCTGGGGCTGTTCAGCCTGAAGAAGAAAAGGCTCTGGGGAGACCTGATAGTGGCATTTCAGTATCTAAAGGGGAGCTACAAGAAAGATGGGGGCAGACTCTTTAGCAGGGACAGAAAATGGTGAAATGACTTCAAACTTATTGAGGGAGATTTAGGTTAGATACAAGGAAAAAATCCTTTACAGCAAGGGTAGTGAGGCACTGGCACAGATTGCCCAGTGATGTGGTTGATGCCCTGTCCCTGGAAACTTTCAGGACAAGGCTGGATTAGGCCCTGGGCAACCTGATCTAGCTGTAGTGTCCCTGTTCACTGCAGCAGGGTTGGACCAGATGGCCTTCAGAGGTCCCTTCCAACTCTAAGGATTCTATGATTCCATGGTTCTACTGAGTCTTCTTGGTGTCTTTTGAGGTCCTCACAGGCTGCTGATCATGTGTTAGGTTTGAATGTGTCTTCTGGTACCCTGCAGGAGCTGACATTAAGCAGCTTATCTGCATCTCTACCTAACTATTAGATATCAGGTCCTATCTTGTCACTTTCATTTCCTCATCTGAATGTCTTCAGAAATGGAACACAGATGCCTGCTAGGATCTTAATAAAATATTAATTTGGGTGCCAGCAGCATCATGAACATATGCCATTGTTGCAACCCTCCTGCCCATCTTTCCTCATTGGTGTGTTTCCTCCCAGACACTACCATTCCTATTCCTATCAGTCCCACCACTGGTCTTAAAATTTTCAACAAGATCAGCATCAAGCATCTGGGAAAAATAAAAAAAAGGAAGCTGTCATATTTCTAACTAATGGGTCACTGTAAACTCATGATGTCCCTGGTCTTGTTTGAATCTGAAGTATAGAGAATCACTCTTATTCAGATGTAGGAGCATGGGAGGCTACTATCATCATTACTGCTTGGTAACAACCATAAACAGTGAAAAGAGTAAAAGCATCAAGGCGTGACCTGGAAGGCTGTTATCACTAGATTATCTAGAAAGCAGTGATTCTGAACTTCTGGCAAGGGAAAACAAACACCAATAAGGTGGCCTTAAAATGTTCTCAAAAGACGTAAGGTCTGCACCATACAGTGACCTATTTCAACATGAACCTTGAGAGCTAAATGAGCCACTTGTTCATAGCTCTTTCCAGAGGTTGATATACAAGAGATTTTCAGAGACAGCTTCAGTCAATTGTAAACAGTGATTTCCTCTGAAACAAACAAACAAACAAAAAAACAACAAACAAAATATATCCCACACACACTGTGTAACTTGAATCTATATTTAATTCATTCTCCCCCTTAGAATATGGAGTATTTAGTCATCAGTGACATGGTTACACGTGCTACCAGATTCCCTTTGCTGTTCTGAACACTGGCAATTCAATAAAGTCTAATCGACAACCTTCTTGAAAGGACACAGATTAGGAATAATTAGTACACAAATAAGTAACATTCAAGATTCTAGTGATATAATTATTTGATCAAGTTCAGCATACTTTAGGGGAGATATACTTAGAAGCAATATAAATAATGATCAGATTTACTACAAATATAAATCCACACAACATTTTATATTTATATGCTCACATCCCTTATTAATTGAAGATTAATAAAAAAAATCTCAGAAAAATCTCAGAAAAAAAAAAAACATGAAGAAAAAACTATTGTGAAAAAACTGAGAAATGTTTAAATTAATCATGACTTAGAAAGTAAAGATAGTATTCACTGTTATGTGTCAAGACAGATAACAATTGTATCATAGAATCATAAAGCCACAGAATTACCTGAGTTGTAAGGAACCTCAAAGTCCACCCTGTCCCAGCCTTGTGCCATGGGCAAGGGTGACACCCACCCAGGCTGCATCCAACCTGGCCTTGAATACCTCCAGGGATAGGGCACCATAGCTTCTCTGAGCAGCTGTGCCAGGACCTCTGAGTAAAGTTCCTAATGACATTTAACTTAAATTTCACCTGTTTAAAAGCCATTCCCCTTTGTCCTATCACTATCAGGCCATGTAAGAAGTCAATTTATAAGTTCCCTTTAAGTACTGGAAAGCCATAATGAAGTCTCCATGCAGCCTTCTCTTCTCCAGGCTGAACAAGCCCAGTCCCCTCAGCCTTTCTTCATAGGAGAGGTGCTCCAGCCTTCTGATCATCTTTATGGTCTTCCCTGGAATCACTCCAACAGTTCCATGTCTTTCTTCTGCTGGGGGCCCCAGCCTGGATGCAGTACTGCAGATGAGGCCTCACAAGGGCAGAGCAGATGGGGACAATCCCCTCCCTCTCCCAGCTGTCATCCCTCTGTTGATGCAGCCCAGAATACTGTTGGCCTGGGCTGCAAGTGCACACTGCTGGCTCGTGTCCAGGCTTCCATTCATCAGGACCCCCAAATTCTTCTCCACAGAGCTGCTCTTTGGCTTCTTTTCCCAGTCTGTACACGTTTGGGATTGTCTCAACCTCATTGCAAATACAATACTGAGAGAAAGGGCTATGTTACAGATAATACAATCTGTATGGAAAAACTTGATGCTTAGAAAGATGTACGTACTGAGAGTTCCCTATGCGTCTAGTGAACACTCTCAAACATATACAATTAACATGCCATTAATCACCTGTTCTTGCAGAAGATTCTGAGTACTTAGACAAAGAGAGAGACTGGCAGGAATAGCTGCCTATGTTGTGCACCTTTCTTAGAGCTGAGAGGCTGAAGGGATTGATAAATTAAGAAAAATATCTAGCACACCCTAAATACATGTAATGAAGACATTTAACAAGAAAAGTGGTGAAATCTTTCATTCTGGTTTGATGTTGGTTGAGAAGTGCAGAGTGCAGGCATAGCAAGCTTGCCTTCTTGCAGTCTGGAGGAAAGTATCCTGTAGTTCATCTCCCAGAAATGGAGCATTTTCACCACAAAGTTTGGCAACATCACCATAATAGGGCAAGTCTCCATTCAAGTTCTTCAGTGGAGTTCTTGACTTCATACACTGCAGCACAGTCACACCACAGCAAGCCTAACCCCCTCCACTGCTGCAGGCCAGACAGAAAAGGAAAGTCTCCAGTGCACTGAGATGTAGCACAAGAAGGATACTGCATATACCAAAACAGGGAGACAGAGAGCTGTGGTATCACACAGCAAGGAGCTGTCAGTCTGCTGGCCCCTAAATAGAAGTGCTACCTGAAGTGTTAATACAGACCTCGCTGTCAGCTATCTCCTCAGTGCCAGAGGATTGCACCCTTGTGACATTCCATTGGGGTGTGAGGAGGGAGAGCTAAACCTCATTCTACAGAAGGAGGGTGAGACTCCATGGAAATTAAGAGATGTGCATAAGGTGTGAGGGTCAGACCACTAAACTGATGGCCCCGCATCACGTAGCTACTTTACGGTTCTCTGTATTTAGTGCTATACTACAAATTCAGCTGCTTTATTAATATAATTTTTTTCAAACAACACTAGCTGGTCACACTGAAGTCCTCTTTAAAATATATTACCACAATAATATTTTTTCATCACAGGTGGGCTGTTCCTTTTAACACAGAATGTCTGTTCTTACTGATGTCTGTTCAGAGGATATACTTGAATTAAGCAACACTGGCAAGCAAGACCGAAATTGGGCTGCCACATGCACATTGGTGCTGCCTTACTAATGAACAGTCTTGCAGTGTCTGGATGAGTGTCCCCTTCTTGTTTGTGCTGCAGTAATTGTTTCCACCATGGAAACCAAATAAATGGGCAGAAGAGACCATCTGTCCCTTCAGTGCTTTGGGAAGGAGCTGGGAAAGGCACTGGAAATAGACAGAGACACATTATGTCCCGGCTGCAGTGTAGATCCAGACTTCTGTATGCTCCCCTTTGGCATAACACAGAATTTGTACTGAGGGTTTAGGATGAGGGGCACTAGATGAGAAACTCTGCCTCAGTGAGATCATTTAAGAGACTTCATAAATTGACTTAACCTCTTCTGGCCTATGCTGGAAATGGGAAGAGATCTTTGATCTTAGCTGACATCACCCTTACAAATTAGGATATCTGCAATGCAATATCTATAATGGGAGATGGGTGTGCTAGATCTGCTCTGTGAGGAACACCTGAGCAAATGGTTTCCTAGAGGTTACACCTTCCTACCAGAATAATTCTGTGAATCGAGGTTACACCCTTTACAGAAACCTCAGGAACTGAGCTAGTTTGGGAGTGTAAATGGGTTTTGGTTTTTGTTGTTTTTTTTGTTTGTTTGTTTCTGTTTTTTTCTGTGATGGAAATTTTTTAGCACAGAGGAGGCTGGAGATGTGTTTCAGACAGATGTAGATGTATTCCAAGATCTCTCTGGTTGGCTGAGATGGAAAGAAAGGACAGCCTTGTATCATAGAAGGGAAAACCATTCCATTTTTGAATGCAGTCCAGACAAGGTTTTGTGTTGTTTTACTTAGCTTTTTCTCCTCTTATGTAAAATTCACTCAGTATTGTCTCCATTACTAAGCAGACACGCTTACTGAAATCTGCCAATTTAGTCCAGTCTATATTTAGATCCAGGAAGTTTTATTTTACTATATCTTTAATAGCATCTTTTGCAAGTGATAAGGAGAACATTTTTGGTTCCATACTACCACAAATCTTTCATTTGTGGTAGCTAATGAAAATATAAAACCTATTAGATTACAGAAAGTGGCTCTAAATATGGTCCTACCTCCTCTCCAGCAAGTTAATGACAGTATTACCAATGACCTCCCAAAACCTTCTACCCCAAAATTCCCCCTTAAAAGTTATGTGCTGTGGGCCTCCTAATGAATGTGAGTAATGGTGTATCTTCCTACCACCCTAGGTATACTACAAAGACTGCATGGAGGGGTCAGTAACTGTAAATTTATTTTTCTACATAGCATAGAGGAGTCTCAAAATACTCTTTAAGTGGGACTTAACTCATGCGTAAAATCTTGCTGACATTTTAATAGAGCCTGAAATGCCCAGTTTTGACCAGTTCTCAGTTGCAGGAGGTAATAGGAGACTGTAATACTCAAGTAAAGCTAAAGCATATATGTTAAAGACATATGTGAATAAGAACAGGGCCAGAGCAAAATAGAGAAGAATAAGTTAAGTTATACTATTAACCTTGGCATATAGGTATCCAAGAAGCACTGTACCACATGGATATAGCCTTAGCACTGTGCGTGAACCTGGCTCAAGCAGAACTATCTGGTGTGTCTTTGAATACATAGAAAAACTTGTTACTTGACCTGGACTAACCCACTTCTGGGGAACTGAGACTAGACCCTTGTCAAAGGCTGTTACCTAACAGTCAGTGTGCCTGGGAAGGGAGATGTCTGTTCTCCAAGTAAGGGTATTTCCTTTTCTAAGCTTCCAGATCCAGTAGGAAATCCAAGTCAAGGAACAAAATAACACTCACCCCACCACCATTCATGCAAAATTAAACATCCTTTGTTTCACGGAGATGGAACAGGCATAATCCCAGTTACAAAGCAAGATGAACAATTCTTTACTTGCAGCCACAGCCTCATAGCCTTTAAGAAAAGGTTTCCTGAATTTGTTTTACACAGGTTTGATCAGAAAGGCAAGCACATGCAGGAGAACACATTCTGCAGTGAGTGTTATTTTGAGGTAGCACACATGCACTGCAGTGCAGTATGCAAACCCGGCAGTTAAATTTCAGGTACCTAGTTTAGATCAGTCATTTAAAACAGTGTTTTTTCCTGTTATAATCTTCACACAAATCAGCACTTGATGACTAAGATTTCTGGCCCTACAGCCCTAAAAGAAGCTCTCTCTTCTCACTATATATTTCAAGACTATATTTTGAGATGCGTGTGGCTCACACAGTAAACATAACAAGAAGATGCTGAGTGTTTGCTGCAGTCTGTCTAGGATGCTATCGTAAATAACAAAACAGTTCAAAATCATTCCAATAAAACCTCATGAAGATATCATCCAGTTTGTCCCACGTTTGTCATTAAAGGGGAGTAGGCATATTTATAAAGTGTCATTTTCAAACTGTAGCTTCATCAAAAATACAGAGAGAAAAAGAACAAAGCACTTCTCATGGCAGCTTACAACAGATAGTTTCACAAAAGGCTTTTATGGCTTTGGAGGCTTGCTTCTATACATTAGTAGGGTCAGCCCACAGAAATCAACATACTGGATTAGTTGTTTGGATGGAAGTCAGATCTGTCTGTCTCCATAATCTTTAATGCAGAAATGAAGTGACTAGTGACTTTTTTCTGTTTTGGGGGACATGCAGGTGAAAGGGACTAGAAGAAACAACATCAGTTTGATACATGCACAGAAATTTTTGATTGAAAAAGAGATTTTCAGGGAAAGGTTGGGGGCTTGGGAGGAAATGTGTGTTTGTATGTGCAGGCATGCAATTCTTGCTTATTTGGTTCATGCGGGTTTTCCTCTTGACTGAGGTGTACGAATTATTGTAGAAATGTAAAAGTAGAAGCGATCTCAAGAGGACATCTGTTCCACATCACTGACAGATGTCTGTCTGACCCATTTTAAGGATTTGAAGCAAGGATTCTGGAGTATTTTAGAAACCTTGTTCCAGTACTGTGCCATTCTCATAGCCAGAGAATCTATCTGATTTATACCTAATCTGAGTATCTCATGCTTCAGCTTTGCCCATCCATTTCTTTTCATAACATTTTCAGACAGGGAGAACAGGTAGGTGTCCTTTTCTCTGTAACACTTTTAATAACATTTTTTTGTGTCACTGATTTACATTATGCCTATTTTTCCCTCCCCCAAAACAGAAAGGGCCAGTTATTTAATTCAGCTTTTCCTGCTTTCTAAGCACTGATCTTTCTCCTTTCAAAATGAAAAAGATTTCAAAATTATCTACCATAATGTGACGTCACCACTGGACACAGACATTATGTTCCCAGGCTGGGCCTCACAATCCAGAGTGGAACAAAATAGATGCTTCCCAGTTTATCATGATATAACTATTAATTAATTCATCCCATCCCACAACTTAATATTTCTGAGTGTATTGGGTTTTTTTGTTTGTTTTTGTGCTATGTTCTTTTTTTAAAGAAAACTGCTTCCAAACTTGTGGTTTTCCATTTCATATTTGTGTATTTGATGTTTCTTTCCTCAGAAGTGATACCTTACACTTGTCCATATTGAATTTCATCTTATTGATTTCAGACTCAATTTCAGACTTCAATTTATCAAGATTATTTTGTATTCAAATCCTGTTCTGTAAAATGTTTTCAGCCCCTTCTAGTTCAGTATCACCTGCAATTTTTAAAAGTTTTCTACATTTTCCGTCATCAAAGATGTAAATGTTGAATAATACTGGACCTAAGGCAGACCTCTGTGATACCTTATTTGATAAGATAACACAGTTTTCCCAGTTTGCGAACAAAACATTGATAACTGCTTTACCAGTAAGTCCAATTTTTCAAACAGTTTTGAACTCATCACATAATAACTTCATCTAAACCGTATTTCTCTGATTTACTTATGAAAATGTCAGGTGGATGTGTGCCAAAACCCCCACTGAAGTCAAGATCTATCACATCTGCTGCTTCCCTCTTATTCACTGGGCCAGTTACACTGTCAAAGAAGGAAATTAGATTGCCTTGATGTGATTTGTTCTTGACAAACCCATGCTGGCTCTTATCACCTTATTTTCCTCTAGGTGTTTACAAATTGATTGTTCAATAATTTGCTCATGCATTTTTCTCAGTATCAAAGTCAACCTGACTGGACTGAAATTCACTGAGTCTTCCTGTTTCCCCTTCTTAAATACAGGTACAGTGTTTGCCTTTCTCCTGTCCTCCAGGACCTCACCCATCCTCCATGAGCTCTCAGAGATAATTCCTAATAGTTCAGAGATCATTTCAGATAATTCCTGAAGTACTCTGGGGTGAATTTCATCAGACCCTGCTGACTTGAATGTACCTAACTTATCTACATATTCTTTAACCTGTTCACTTTTTTTCTGTAAATTAAACATCTTTCTTCCAAGTGTGTGTTAACATAGTTATTATGGTTAAAAGCAATATTCCTAATACAGTAGTTTTAGTTTAGTTGACTTGCAAAGCAGTTATCCTTCACTCCACAATGTCAATAAAGAAAATGGTGGCTCTATCCAGTAAATTGCTTATGCTCGGAAGGAAAAACACACCTAAATCCTAAAGTATGAAATTTCAGAAAGTGTCTGATATTCCTCCACTGGAGACCAACCTATTCTTATAAGAACTCCAGCTAGACTTCAGCACTCTCATACTCCAAAGTTTGTTTTAGGGCAGGGCCAAACCAGGTCTAATTGCAGCAATCCAGTATTTCATGAGGTGCTTTTGACTTAATCTGAGTGAAATCCAGACATCACCCATTTTTCCACTTATTTCCCCAAACTGGAAGCATTTCCAAAACATGGAAGGCATTTATACTATCAAATTTCATATAAAATGCAGCAAGGCCATTCAGCAGAAGATAAAACAAAAATACATTGATCAAGAATTACAGATACAGCCTAGGCTGGTTTGCTTCATCAGAGAAGGTTTCTTCAAGATAGATATAGCTACAGATTGACTCTCAGCTATCATCTGTCTGCTTCATGAGCACTGCTCATGTTTACAAAGCAGTCTTCTGTCTCTCAAATGCACACTTGACATACTTGCTGTACTTGCAATTAGGGTAGAAGAGGTCCATCGTTCACATTTCCCCCTCTGTTTTTTCCTATACTAGTATTCCTCATGAGGGACCTAAAAGACAAAATATTGATTTTTTTTTTCCCCCTTCCCTCCCTCCCCCCATTTTTTTTTTTCCCTTCTAAATGGCTTGTTCTTTTTTATTATGTTATCTTGATGGTTTTAATTTCTTACTGCCTACTTTGATGTAGCAACGTAAAGACAGCCAAAGATGAAGTTCTAACCCTAAGGCCTTGAAACAAAAGATACAGCATTTTCTCTCTGTCCCTCAGAAACAGGAATAAAATGGCTTAGTTGAAAGAAATCTGCAGCAAGGAGGGTGTGAAGAAACTGTTCAATTTCGTTACCTGTCGATTAACACAAAGGATGCTCTTAGATGCTGGAGCAGCCATTCTCACAATCAGAAATCCATCTTTCAGACAACCCACAGGATACCAAATTATCCCAGCCATGACCCCACACTAAGCTTTGTGGCAGTCATTGTACTGGGGGGAGCCGCAGGGAAGGAACCAGGAAGCCATGTGAGCACAAGATCACCACAGGGCTGGTTCCTGGCAGAAGTGATGCAAGAACTTTGAACAAGAACATTTATGAGCACATAAGCATTTCATTTGTAATTAAAGAGGTGAGTATTTGAAAAACAAACAAACATAAAACAAAACAAAACAAACAAACTATTCTCGCAAAAAAATCAGAATCACAGAATCACCAAGGTTGGAAAAGACCTACAGGATCATCCAGTCCAACCATCCGTCCATCACCAATAGTTCTCATTAAACCATGTCCCTCAACACAAAGTCAAAATGTTCCTTGAACATCTCCAGGATCAGTGACTCCACCACCTCCCTGGGCATCCTATTCCACTGCCTGACCGCTCTTTCAGAGAAGTAGTATTTCTTAACATCCATCCTGAACCTCCCCTGGCGCAGCTTGAAGTCATTCCCTTTAGTCCTATCACCAGTTACAAAAGAGAAGAGGCCAACCCCCAGCTCACAACAACGTCCCTTCAGGTAGCTATAGAGAGCTATAAGGTCTCCCCTGAGCCTCCTCTTCTCCAGGCTGAACAATCCCAGCTCCCTCAGCCGCTCCTCATAAAGCCTGTGCTCCAGACCCCTCACCAGCTTCGTAGCCCTCCTCTGAATGCGTTCCAGGGCCTCAGTGTCTCTCTTCCAGTGAGGGACCCAAAACTGAACGCAGTACTCGAGGTGCGGCCGCACCAGTGCCTAGTACAGGGGGACAATTACCTCCCTGTTCCTGCTAGTAACACTGTTTTTGATGCAAGCCAGGATGCCATTGGCCTTCTTGGACACCTGGGCACACTGCTGGCTCATGTTCAGGTAAGCATCAACCAACACCCCCAGGTCCATTTCCTCTACAGTCTTCCAGCCGCTCTGTTCCAAGCCTGTAGCACTGCCTGGGGTTGTTGTGGCCAAAGTGCAGGACCCGGCATTTGGTCTTGTTGAATCTCATCCCATTGGCTTCAGCCCAACTATCTATCCTGTCCAGATCCCTCTGCAGGGCCTTGCTACCCTCAGTCAGATCGACACTTCCAGCCACCTTCAAACTTACTGAGGGTGCACTCAGTGCCCTCATCCAGGTCATCAGTAAAGATATTGAAGAGGACAGGCCCCAGCACCGACCCCTGGGGAACACCACTCATGACCGGTCACCAGTTGGATTTATCTCCATTCACCACCACTCTCTGGCCCTCCAGCCAGCTCCTTACCCAATCAAGAGTGTACCTGTCCAAGCCATGGACTGCCAGCTTCTGCAGGACAATACTGTGGGAGACAGTGTCAAAGGCTTTGCTGAAGTCTGGGTATACCACATCAACAGCCTTTCTCTTGTCCACCAAATGGGTCACACGATTATAAAAGGAGACGAGGTTGGTCAAACAGGACCCGCCCTTCATGAACCCATGCTGGCAGGGCCTGATCCCCTGGCCATCCCGCACATGTGATGTGATCTCTCTCAAGACAATCTGCTCCATAACCTTCCCTGGCACCAAGGTCAGGCTAACAGGCCTGTAATTCCCCAGGTTCTCCTTACAACCCTTCTTGTAGATGGGAGTCACGTTGGCAAGCCTCCAGTCTTCTGGGACCTCACCAGTCAACAAGGAGCGCTGATAACAGAAAGCGGTTTGGCTGTAACCTCTGCCAGTTCCCTCAGCACTCTCAAGTGAATCTCATCCGGCCCCATGGAACTTGTGGCAGTCCAGTTGGAGCAGTACGTCTCTGACTGTTTCCTCCTGAATTGTGGGGGTTTAGTCTGTTCCCCAGCCAAGACTACCAGGTCAGAGAGTGGAATACCCTGAGGATAACTGGTCTGACCTTTAAAGACAGACATAAAGAAGGCATTCAGAACCTCTGCCTTTTTCTTATCCTCAGTGGTCACATTCTCAGCCTCATCCAGTAAAGAATGAAGATTTGCACTCTACAGCTTCCTGAATGGAGGTTGTGATGAGGAGGGGCTTGGTCTCTTCTCACAGGCAACAAACAAGACCTGAGGAAATGGCCTCACGTTGTATCAGATGAGGTTTAGACTGGACATAGGAAGGAACTTTTTCTCTCAGAGTGGTCAGGAACTGGAATGGCCTGCCCAGGGAGGTGGTGGAGTTGTCGTCCCTGGCAGTGTTCAAGAGGCATCTGGATAGAGAGCTAGGAGATGTGGTTTAGTGGTTTTCTTTAGGTATGGTAAAGGGAAGATGTTTGGACTGGATGATCTTGTAGGTGCTTTCCAACTTTGTGATTCTATGATTCTATGAGATTCTCCTTAGTCCTCCTCTTACTGTTGATGTATTTGTAAAAGAGTTTCTTGTTCCTTTTTACCTCAGCAGCCAGGTTGAGTTCAAGCTGGTCTTTTGCCTTTCCGATTTTCTCTCTGCACATCTTAAGAACTTTTCTGTACTCTTTCTGAGTTGCCCATCCCTCCTTTCTTTTTCTCCCGAAGCCTCAAGAATATCTCCCTATTCATCCATGCCAGTCTTCTTCCCTGCTGGCTCATCTTGTGGCTCAGGGGGACAGCCTGCTTCTGCACCTTTCACACTTCCTTCTTGAAGAGCGACCAGCCATCTTCAATCCCTTTACTCTCAAAGACTGAATCCGCCCTCCAGAAGTCCAAGGTAGCAGCTTTGCTGCTCCCCCTCCTGGCTCCACCAAGAATAGAGAACACTGCTGTTAAAGTTAAGAGCACTATTACTAAGTTAAAGGCTTCCAAATGAAAGGTATCTGAAGATACTCAATTTCAGTAAGGATGTTAGGAAAGTGTCTGAGGTAAAAATTGAAGAAGCAACCACCAGTAACAGCAGTGACCCCTGTTGGTGCTTTACCCGGTACTTACAGATTGGGTCAGACTGAATTTCAGGTGGTCTGGGACCCACCCCACAAACAATGGGCAAGCAGGATGGGGATTACATGGACTCTCTGGCAACCTGATGCTGAGTGAGGCCAGATTCCAGGGACAAAATCTGCAAGCTGTCCCCATAACCTGTTGAAGGAAGAACCAGGCCTCCAGTCCTTCATGCTTTGGGTCTTTCTGTCCACAGCAGTGATCATTCTGTCCTGCTGCACCAATATCTCTGTCTTGTCTCTGACACACAGCATGTGGTATTTGCCTTTGCTGCACTTCATGGGTTTCCCATCAACTCATTTCCTTGGCTGACAGTTGCTTTAGGTCAGTTACTGTTTCTACACCATGGTCAGTTATCCTGCAGAAAGACAGAAATGCAAGATAATAGACCTTGGGCCAATATCCCATTGAAAGAGAACAAGGCAGAAAATGAGAAGAGTAGCATAGTAAATGCCAGTGGAGATACAGAGATTCATCAAGAACTGGTATACAGTACAGTGGCATAAAATTGCCAGACCTCAAATCTTCCAGTCTTTCAGCCTTTCCAGTCACCAAAATGATACCACCAGAGCCACTGAGAGTAAAAATAGCTGCAGTGAAGAAACTTATTTGGCAGGGAAACACCAACTTCAACAGTGTTAAACTCTTCTCTCGTTCCCACAATGATCCATCCAGACTAGGAAAGTCTTTTACAAATAAGAAAGCCCAGAAGAGTACTCTCTAAGACACACTGCAGAGAGAGGCCTCATTTTTCTTAACTGTCAGACACATATTCCAGAAAGGAATAAAAAATGTTGATTGCAGCCAAAAATCACATACATTAACCAACAGTAAGCTCTGAAGATGCTTTTTCATGAGGAAAACTGGGATGAGCAAAAGCAGAGGAACACATTCATATCTGGATCCATATCTAAGGTTCCTTTCCATTTATGAGGAGTGAGGGCTGGAAGCTGAGCTATACTTGAGGCCAAGCACAGCTCCACCAGAAATGAGAACTGAGGAAAATAACAAAATAATGTTCAACTTCAGCACATATTAGTGATAACTATAATGATTCATGCACTCTAGAAGCAGAAAGGTCACGCTTACTGCAACACACAAAAAGTACAATTCAACAAAGATATGTACAGGCATAAAAACAGATATTAGCTACAGAAAGAGGCTTCCATTAATGACTCTAAAACAAGGAGAATTGTTTCACAGACCTTAATATCACTCTATTTTCTTTCTGTGGTTCAGTGTTTTCTGGAACAACAGGACTGTCATTCATGACAAGACATCACTGGCCTTATCTTCTGCTATGCTAACTTCTAGTTGGCTCTCTGAAAGAGAAGACCTTAAAACACACACAAGCAGCAGATGTGCCATGCTATTGGCAGAGACAAGTTCACCAACATCAGAGGGTTGCCAACTTTTAATTTGGTTCCAGATGTGAAATTGTAATGTTCTTGCAGTGATCAAGTAGTACCAAAACAAATCATCACAATTGCATACTGTTCAGCATCTTCTTTGGTAATGTAGAATAAGGCAGAGAAAGGAAATATCATCCATGTTTGCTAAAGGCACGGTTTAAAGTTCCCCTCTTGTGATATGGGCTGATGTTTTCCTCTTATGTTAGTGTTTCCTCAGAAAGGGTGCCATGATGTACACTGGTTATACAGCTCCACACTGAAGGAATGAAAGGCCATCTTCACTGGCTGCAGTAAAAAAACTTTGGATGGGAGGGGACAGACAGGGGTTCATTTCTTTGTGTTTAGTCTGGTGATATGTTCCTGCAGTTTCCCTGTCAAACTGAAAGCCAAAAGAGATCTTACAAGATTATATGTCTATGGCTTTATGTAAGATGACTATTCTCTTTAACATGGCCTGGAGTGAGACCAACATATGTCTTCCCCCTCCTGATGCAGAATTTCAATTAATGTTAATTCAACTATAGTGCATTGAAACCTCTGATCTGGCACTTTTTTTTGTTGTTGTTTTTTGTTTTTTGTTGTTTTTTTTTTTCCCTTAATTTCTTCATTTTATTGAGGGAGAACAACCAAAACTTAGTAATGTTATTTCTATGTGGGCAATTTTCTCCAAGATGTATTTTGGAATATATTTTTTTCAACATACTCCTTAGGCATGGTCTGGAATCCTGCCCATGGACATGCAGATGCAGTTTGGACAAAAGGGAAAGTATTGTTTGCTATCCATCTCTGAGAAAAAGACTATCTCAGTAACAGAGAACTGGAGAAGAGGAACATTCATTTAATATAGAAATATCATGTGAACAACAACAACAAAGAAAAAAACCACTGAGTTTATTCCAGAGAGATTCAAATAGTAAAATCTGGCATGAAGAATTAAGCAGCTGGCTGGAGAACCAAAACTCACTTCTCCCTCCAGTTCCTCTGATGCTGGCAAGGAGCACATCTTTCTCTGGTCAGGGGGAATGCAAGTTTGGCAGGCCAAGTGGTGACATGACCTTTATAAAAATAAGTTAGCAAGAATGGCTACTTCCTCTGTTTGTGTGGCAAAGTTGGCCCTCACCAAAGATGTTAGTCAGGTGCCAGGGTTTCTTTTCTCCCTCTCTCTCTCTCTCTCTCTCTCTTTTTTTTTTTTTTTTTAAGCAGTCTTCAGACTAATTTCTTTGTTCTTTCAACATGGCAGGTGATCTGTGTTGGGCAGCCAGTAAAATAGATTTATGAACTGTCTGAAAAAGCCCAAAGGGCATCAAACTGACACTTTGTTGTTTATTTGGGTTATTGTTAAGGGTACAACCAGGGTGTGGGAGGCAGGTGGTCAGATCCCCAGCTGATGTAAAGCAGCACTGTTTTACTGACCTTAACTCAACGGAGCTACTTCTGGTCAGGCTCTTGCTGTTGTAACTCAGCTGCTGGAGAAACATCAGCAGAAGATCTGACCTACCTATTTCTTTGTGCCCGTTAAATGATAAGTACATTTTCCTTCCAGTGGAGTTTGGATAATGCTGCTTTCTTGGGATGTATCATCATAAACAAGAAGATACTGAAGGGACTTTTAAAAATGCTGTCTGAACCACAGTGGGGTAGAATTTTGAACAAAGGAGACCTGAAACTGCCCGACTACATCTACAAAATTTAAGCTTGTACTTGCTCACCCAGCTGTTCTGAGGACATGCAAGGGGTAGGCCGCGTTTGCATACACTTCAAATGCATCCCTGACACATAAACACTGCAGCTAGGAAAGGGGAAACAAAAGCAGAAAACAATCAGAACTATTTTTGATGTCTTTCCCTTTCTCTCAGTCCTCTTGTTTCTCATCCAGGTACACTGTTCACACTGAGATGGTAAGTGAAAACTGAAGTGCAGATGAACAGCGAGCACATCTCCTTTTGTATGTTTACTTATTTATATATGCTTTTGGACCCCACTGCATTTTTCACACATGTAGCAACAAACAATGACTGTGTCCTGCTCTGACTCCAGCTCAGACAGTTGTATCCTGCCTTGCTAATGACCTCCCTAGAGCTTCGTTTGGATGCTGGTTTTATTTCTCAGCTTTCTGTCCTAAACAGTCTTTCCTCCTTTGATACAAAGCTCGTTCCTTCAACACATCATTTGAGCATTGCCAACAGAAGATTACTCTTGTAGGTCCTCTGCTTTTAAACACCTCCTGGTGCCATTACATCTTTGAGGGAATTTTAAGGTAAAATTACTTATTTGTAAATCCAGAGCTCCTAATGCACATTTGGGTTAAGGCTAAAGTCCCTCATGTTTTCACCTAGCTGGTGCTGGGAGGAGAAGGGGAAATAAATATCTTGAATGATTTCTTCATCACATAAACAGACAATGCCTGTTGATGTCAGAGCTACAATGTAAAGATGAGATTAACACCTAAGAATCATCTTCAGACAGCACACAAATATGACATATTTTAACAAAAAATATTGCTTTCACCTGAAGACAGTCCCAATTGCTTACTCCATCTTTGTCTTCCTCTTGGACACTCTGGAACTACTGCTTACTCTCTGGCACAAGCACACCTTAACCAGGTCTGGTAAGAGAAAGCCTGCTAAATGAGCTGCAGAACTAGAGCTTCAGCACTGCTAAATAAAGGGAAGCATTTATCTACTCAGCGTTATTTCCATGGCTCTGGGTTTCCTGACACGTCAAGGCCAGCTTCCTGATGACTGACGGGCCACATTCCCCACCATGGCTGAAGGCACAGTGTATCTAACTTCCTTCCACATCACACCTTGGACCCATCTCAAGTTTGAATGACTCCACACGACCCTCAGAGGGTAAAACTCCTTCTAGTTACTTAAACATGTGCTGCCTGGTAAAAAACAACAGCAACAAAAACTCTCCTGTGGCGATGGGAAGCATTTCTGGATTCCACTCTGCAGAGCAATGAAAAAAAGGTGATTCCACTCACCTTTGATTGCTGCTACTAGTTTCTGTGATTCCCTTCTACAGAAAGAAGATAAATGCAGGTTTGAAGCACAAACTCCTGGAGGTTGCTCTCTTGTTTCTGTCACGCAGGAAGTTGGACAATGCTGGCCTTGCAGTCAGCGATGGTGTTCAGCATTACTTTTTAACCCTCACTCCCCTTCAATCACTTCTCTTGGAAGAAAATAAAATAAGTGAGCCACAAGCTGTTGTTGCAAACGACAGAGCACTCTGGCAAGGGTTCTTCACAGAAAAACAGATAAAAAGATGGAAGTGAGAAGGATAATATTTTGCATGGTTGTTTGATGTAGGATGGAGACAAAACTTCAGGCAGAAACGTTATGGAGAAAGAAAGGTAGTGTTTTTAATGAACATGTGAACACCACTTTTGAAGGCCACCTGCACATCATTTGTAGATTTCCTGTGACAATAGTGCCTTGATGGCTGTAAACAATGCTCTTGGCTATGTTAACAACAAAGAGCAGAGAGAACTTTGTTGAAAAACTCCATCCTTTAAGGAAACTTTTGTTAAATATCTTCTTTCAAGAATGAGAAAGGTAAAATAATAATAATAATAATAATAATAATTAAAAAAAATTAAAAAAAATCATTTTTCCTTTTGCTTTATTTCAAACTGTTCTCAAAATAGCTTTACAAGACTGGTAGGCAGACTCCAGTATTTACTGTGTATATGGACAGTTCACATGGATTAGGAAGAAGATGTTCTGCCTTGTGTCACAGTTTGATACAATGGCCTAACTGCATTTTTGATATTTCCCTCCCCACTTGTTAATTTGTGGTTGGACTCTGTCAAAATCAGAATAAGAATAATCAGTGCTCTGATCTAGTATGGCTCCTCTGTTCTTGCAGGTTTCTGGAAGATTTTGGACCCCACAACTGGGACTTCAGAACTCATTCCAAGAATCACTTCCTTACCTAAGCACCAAGAATCCACCAAATAACAAAGAAATCCTCTTGAAGTAATGACAAGCTTGGTAACTAACTACAATGACTTGAGATTGAGGAAAGGAAATGCAGGCTCTTCCTACACACAGAGACAATCTGACAGATAATTACTCCCGTGAGTCATTCATGGAATAGACTTCCTCTGATAAGAAGCAAATTGCCATCATTCCTTTTGTTCTTTCCTTAGTCTCTTGACAGAGACAGCTTCAGGATGGGTGGCCTCAATGGTCAGCAGCTCTTTCAGCAGAGAGGCAGAACCCAGCACTTTTAAGTTTACAGGTATTCAGCTGTCGAGGTTAAATGTTTTTAGAGGCGTTTCAGACCACCCTGAGCTGACTGCATTTTCTTTGAAGTGGCCTCATGGGAAACTAGTTTGTCCTCCAATATCTGCCCCACCAGTTCTGTTTGCACAGCAGGATAACCTGTGATGCCAGGACTGTATGGACTCTGCTCAAAACATAGCATTTCTCATCAGTGTTTCTGATTACTGTTCTCCTGTTCATGTGCTGGGATTAATACAAACACACACAATCATGCTGTGCTCTTGATATACTGGAAAATACTACTGTGCCTCTCTGAAACATTGTCCTATGGTGGACTTGATCGAGCTCTCCTCACAGTCCATGCAAAGATTCCTCTTGGGGGTTCACTGGGTTTTGAACTCAGACCTGGGAAAATCAGGCAATACTTTTTAAACAGCTTATAGTAATTATTACTTAGATTGCAATGATTTTATAAACCTTCCTGTTATCACAGTCCATACACTTCCCTCCAAGCAGGAAAGCTGGGAATATGTCTGGCTTGTGGAAGAATGATTACATCTTTCAGTTACTATTGTAACCAGTTTCCAGTTCTCAGTCTGCAGTCTCTCAGTAGGAGGCAAGCACCCAGTTGGTGAGGATGAACATCATGTTAGGAATGCAAAGCACTTAATAAAAGGAAGACTTGCATCTCTGAAGTGCAGAAAGACACTAACATTTGATTACCTGGAAAGAGACTCCGGGGAGAAATTCATGACCACAGAAAATAGTTTCCAAATTAAATACGGTATGATGCAAGCATTCAAAACTAGATGCAAACTGTGTAAAATTGATTTTTCCAAAAGAGCATAAAATGGTGAATTTAGAAATAACTTGCAGTGGGTTCTGAATCTCTTCTGCTTTGAGTTTACTTAAGCCATTTACATCCAAGCCAAAAACAAAAACAAAATAACAAAAAACAAACAAACAAACAAAAAACACTAAGTTGCCATCAGTTGGATCAGAGGTGGTTTTATGGCTGTTTTCCATTGCTGACTACAGTGTAAGACGCTGGCAAAGAAGCTGAAACAAAGGGTTACAGGAGGAACAAAATTTGTTTAAGTGTTTGTAGTAAAGCCTGAGCAGAAAGATGGCACTGGGCGATACTTTTGTTTCACATGGTCACTTGAGGCTGATTCAAGTACTGCAGACAGCGAGACATACAACTTTACAACAAGGCTACTATCTTCCTAAGTAAGTCCCGCAAATCGCTGTGTTGCTGCTGCTGACTCAGGAGCACAAGGCAGAAAAGCGGAGATTAAGATCAGAGGAGTGAAATACACAAATAATCAGAGACGTTATTCAGAGCATCAGACACTTAGACCTGGAACTGAAAGCCCACTAAACTTACCACATTTTTTTTCAACGGGCTTTGGATCTGCCACTAATCCAGCAAATTTTAGAGTGGGATTTCCTCCCTCCAGATATGTTCTTAACAGATAAGTTTTTCATTTCATCACAGAAGAACAGATGAAAAACAGCTTTCAGTTATGTTGGGTATGAAGAGGTAGAATGTGTCCTCAATTAATTTACAGAATTTAAATAAAATATCATCCTCCCTCACTTTTATTTATTATGAGAGAATTTTTCCAGACCCTAATACTAGCCTTTACACAACTCAGGTCACCAAGAAGGAAAGCCTCAGTGGGGACAGCCCTCACCAGAGGGTCATTCTGCTGTCCCCTAGCCAAAAGGAAAAAATGTTCTTCATCTGATCTTAGTGGTTAGGATGAGCTTAGCATTACATTTATGTCTTATGTCCTGAAGGTGGAACAAGCTGAAGAAACCCAAAAATAATTTCTCAACTAAGAAGTACTTTTACCTTACCTTAAGAAAGTTTGACCTTCTGGATGCCTTTTCTGCTCATTCTACAGCCATTCATTCATTAGCTTCTTAGGAGATGCAATAATGCTATGTAACTACAGAGTGTGGATACTCTTCACCTCCCTGCATGGCTCATCTAAAATCAAGTGTAACCTGGCATTTACAGGTTTCATTGAATGAACACATCTGATGTGAGGCAGAGATTGAGCAGTCTTTATCAACAAAATGTTAACATCCACATTAACAAATACATACCAGCATCAGAAAATGCCTGCTTTGACTGCATGCTTCTGGGTTTTTTGTTTCTTTGTTGTTTGTTTCCAAATGGCTTGCCCGGAAGAAATTTCTATGAGTCAAAATTAACCTGGGCTGCATCAAAAGCAGTGTGACCAGGATGAGTGAGGTGATCCTGTCCCTCTGCTATGTGCTGGCGAGGCCTCATCTGAAGTACTTCATGCAGGTATGAAGTCCTCAGTACAGAAGAGACATGGACCTGTTGGAGCGCATCCAGAGGAGGGCCACAGAAATGATCCAAGGGATGTAACGCCTCTCCAATGAGGACAGGCTGAGAGAGCTGGGGCTGTTCAGCATGGAGAAGAGAATGCCCCAAAGAGGCTTGGTAGCAGCAACCAAAATGGCTACAAGAAAGAAGGGAACAGACTTTTTATCAGGGTCCGTGGTGACAGAAAATGGGGGAATGGTTTCTAATGAAAGAGGGGAGATATAGATTGGATATAAGGAGCAATTTTTTTACAGTAAGAGAGATAAGGCACTGGCACACGTTGCCAGAGAGGTAGTAGATGCCTGGTCCCTGGAGACACTCAAGATCAAGCTGGATGGGACTCTAAGCACTGATCTAGTGCAGGTGTCACTGTTCATTGCAGGGGAACTGGACTACATATCCTTTAAGGGTCCCTTCCAGTTCAAAAAATTCTATGATTCTATGAAAATGAAAAAGAAATTAATTTTTTTCACAAGGTGGTGACATTTCAGTACTTTAGCAAACACTTTCAATGTGGTTTTCAGGGTTGGTGTAACATGCAACCTCCAGCCTGATCTAATCCCCTGCTGAAGCCAGCAAAACTTTGCCCATTCGTTTAGACAAATATATTTCAAGCCTCATGTGTGTGCTTGTTCAACATTGTCTTTAAACCTGGTGTGTTTATTCACATGCTTCAAAAAGAACAGTCAGACAGGTGGAAATGGTGCCAACATAACACTTTCAGTCCAGCTCCAAACACAGGACTTGATTGGCATGAGTCTGTACAGAGCAAGTGACAGAACTCTTCTGAATCTGACAGAGAGGCCCCATCTCATGCACTGTTTGTTACTGCCTACCCATGCAAAACTACACAATATACCTCAGACAAACTGAGTCCACACTGAGGGCATTATGAAAAATGGGGGGCTCCCATTTGGGATTTGGGGGGGGATGGAGGGTGTGTTCAGGATGCAAAAAAAAAAAGCACTGAGAAATAGCAGAGGCAAGTAAAAAAGGAGTCAGAAGGAAAAAAAAAAAAAAAAAAAAAAAAAAAAAAAAAAAAAAAAAAAAAGACACCTCTCAAATGCAGTAGCTGCTTAATCCCAGTGAATAGTTCAACTAGACATCCCACTAGGGCAGTAGCATGGGCTGACACAAACTATTGCATTATAAGCAGAACACGGTATATTTGGGACCAGTTAATTCTTTCCACTGCAGTTAAAGCAGCTTGTCCAAGAAAAGCCTATCAATTTAATCCTGCCTACAGAGCACCAGGGCTGTCATTTCCCACCTGTGCTACAGAACTGCTTGTGTATATTCATGAAGAGTGGTCTTATTACTAAGAATACACCTAATGTGTACTTCAGTGTAGCAGGAGACAAGTTACAACAGCCCTATTAAAGGAAATCGCAGAGATCACAGAATTGACACATTCTGTTTAAAAGCAGCCACACTTACACTTGATTGCACAACTAGAGACAAGTTTGCTATGTACCTCATCTTTCACGAACACTCATCTTCACTAGTTTAAAACATAAGATAAAAGGGAGCCAGCTGTGCCTTGGCAAAGGAATTGGGGACAATATCAAATGATAAACTAGGCATATTTATACGTGTAAACAGATCTAGAAAAAGGAAATGTTACCTTTAATTAGCACTTGATAATATGGGAAAAACACAGAGAGACTTGAAAGCAAGAAATAGCCAATAATTTATAACATCAAACCCAGCAATTGTGGGTCTTAGCAAGTAAATGAGATATGAACAAGTAGGTATGTGTAAGAAAGGAATAACAACAGTAAATACTTTGATCATTGCTAAGAATGAGTGTTTTACAACAGAATAACACAATATTGATCTTATCATTATTTGTAAATGTTGATCATTTTGTAAGTTTGACTTGGCCAGTCCATAGTAAGGAAGTCACATTCCATTAAATCTAGAGTGGTTATTCTGGAAAGATCAGGAGCAGTAATCAGCCATCAGGAAAGCATGCAGGGGGAACACTGCACTGGTAGCACCCCATTAGTCCCAAAGGCTTAGGTGGCAAAATTGGATTTGAAAGTCAGAGAAACACGTTTCCACATGAAGGGTGTGTCTAGGAGGAATGACTTACTGACTCAAAAGTGAATTATATAAGGCAGTTACCTGCTTTTTGTTACATATATATATGTAATATATATATGTAATATATATATGTGTGTGTGTGTGCATATATATATATATTTAACAAAATATATATACATAAAAAAATATAGACAAAGAGACACAGTAAAAAGGAACACAGAATGGAGCATGTTAATGTCAGTAGTAGAGACAGCCTGGGAAACTATTTTAGGAGATCAAGAGGAAAAATATTTAGAAAAGCATGAATTGATTAAGAACAGGCAATGTGAATATCTAGAAGAAAAGATCAAGTCTCTCTTGTTGGAATTCACCAGGAATGATGCCTCTCAGGTCCAACAACACTGCACATTTGGAGCAGCAGTGAGGCCTGCTGTCATCTCCACAAACTCTTTACACAGCCTGGATCAGTTTATAGCTTTTTGTGGCCTGTGCAGAACCTGAGACTTCCCAGCTCCTGCAGGAAGGAAATCACACAGTAAAGAGCTTGATTCTATAGCTAGAAAATCCCTTCAGAATTAAACCCAGAGAGCAAGAGGAATCTGCTTCAGAATGCCTTAATGCTCTTTGATGCACAGCCAAAGACCATTCTCTTCTTTATATTTCCAGCACATTTAGTCCTAGTCTGCTCAGTTCTGCATTTTTCACATAGCTAGCCCCTGTCAATGAAGTAAGGGCTGTGACCATTGCTGCTCAGACCGGTGCTAGGTTGCCGCAGAAGTATCATATCTAGCATGGGAGGAAAGAAAGTATATGTTCTGTTTGACTGCCAGCAGACATGCTAGGAGTGTCAATAAAAAGTAAGGCTATCTCATCATTCTCAGATGAGAATGGGCCAGGAAAATCAGTGCAGCTCCATTGAAATTCCATCATTCCCAGTTAGGGAGCAAGGACACGGGAAGCAAGTGGAACAGGTATATCAGAATTGTGAACACGAGTTAAATAACACCAGCTGTGGATCTTGCCTGGTGAGGAGGCCAGGATAATGCTGCCTGAGCCATTTAAAATCTCAGTCTTGCAAGCTGAGAGCTTATGACAATTTGGGGATCACTTCAAGATGCTATTTTGAGTACTTTCTTCTGCTGAAAGAGACAGAAGTCAGTGTGACAGCAATAGAGCAGACTATAATGTCTACAGCCAGAAGATATTAAAAAACGATAAGAGAGTTTGCAAAAGAAGTAATTTTCAGCCCTTTTGCTGTACAAGAGGCTAGAAAGGAGAAATATTTCTCCTTGTTCAATAACAGGAACAATGAGTAAGAAAGGTCACCATGGTCTAGATAATGCTTAGTAAATCTCATGCTCTTCACAAATGCAGGTCCTAATAGGTATCCAGCAGCAATGGTCACATCAGGACACTGAAAGCAGTGCAGGAGAAGTGGCACAGCTAGAATCAGGCATTCACTTTTTACAAGGGATGACTCAACAGTATACACCTTAGCAAGGAGGCTCCTGTAGTTCTCTTGGGTCACAGACACAAAGAAACCAGACCATGGCCCATCCAGACCTTGCCAGTTCCAGAACTAGTGTTAGGGGAAGTGCAAAACTACATTCAGGAACTATGCCCTTTCAAACACCCTGTTTATACTCAACACACAGCACTGCTGCAGGAATCCTCTTAAAGCCACTCATTATTTTGTAGCCCTCTACCCTGCGTTCCACTTATCTCTCCCTTTCTCAGGAGATCAGTCCTGACCTTTTCATCACGCCAATCCACTGATGGCTTTTCTTAAGTCTCTCAAAATGAATGCATCAAGCTGCCAGCAGCTGGAATATGTTTGCATTTAAGAGGAACTTTGCAGCCCACCCGAGTCAGGCAAGAACGGTGCACACTTCTTGGAGATGAAAAGGATTAGGAAACAGAAGGCCTGATGCTGCTGTGATTCAGTGGGTCCCTTGTGTGCAGAAGAAGGAGGGGGGAGAGGTGGTGCTCTCATGGAGAACAAGGACAGGTGGGGTCTATATACCAGTGCTGCCATCTCAGACGCCTGTGGAGAAGAAAAAATAAATACTCGATAAAGTGCTTTAAGGGTTAAGAACTTCAAGGGGATAGCCTGCACAGTCTCAAAGAAGAGATAATAAAGAGCCTGTAACACTAGATCCAGCCTCTATGTAAAGATAATCTACTTGATGGGGGCTTAATCCTAGCAAAGGCTCTATAAAGTCTGGGAAAAAAAGGGGGTATAGCGTGAACCCTGAATAGTTTAATTGATCCCAAAAGTAGAGTCTCTTTTTATATGTAAATCTCCCACCTCTCTTCAACCTCTTGATCATTCAGGGTCTAATCAAGGAGTTTCCAAAAAGACATCTGCTGTCAGTAGGAAAAGCCATCCCCTTGTTTAAAGCTCTTCTTTTTCACCCATGGCTTGAAGCTGTGACTCCCCTCAAGCACTTTTAGTTGCAAAAGCTCATACTGCTGACATGGACATCCTCTGGTGCAGATGATGGGGCCTCAGTGAAGACAGGGAGACCTTAGCAGGCACAGGAGAAAGAGAAGCAAAGACAAAGGACGCAAAGGAGTACACAGGATCACTTCAGCAAGTTACTTTTCTGCACTTTCATATGCTGAAAATGAGAGAAGTCTGTGGGACAGAAGCCACTTTAAATTAAGATCTTTGGCAACTGGCCATCTCTATTGCAGGACAAAGAAGAATTACCTGAGATACAATGCCAACAGGCTTCTCAGGTGTTAGAGAACAGCATAATTCAGTTTGCTGCCCTCGTAGCTATCGTATTTTGGCGGATGCAAGAAGAGGCATAAAAGACTGTAGGTGGAGTAGGGCAAAACCCTTGATTCAAGAACTGATAGCCTGCCAAGTGTGCCCTACCTCCATCAGCTGAGATCAGAGAGAGAAGCAGCAAGGCCATGGCTCATGGTGATGGCATTCCTCCAACCTGCCCTACTAGGAAGAAGCATGGTCATGTGGAGGGAGTGGGGAGCATAGGTTTTCCCCTTTCTAACACAAATCCCACAGATGACAGTGGGAACAGATGAGAGATTCTCTGGTCCCTCCAAGAAAGCTCCCGCCTTGGAGGTTGCTGTCCAGGCTTACTGATGGCCACAAATCCTCACTCCTCCTCCTGAAGGTCAGTCTGCGCTGTGGGGTCCCAGGAAGGGCTGCTGAAGCAGGTGAGGATTGTTCCTCACCAGAGGGTAACTACTTCAGTATTTCTTCCCAGCTTTTTCCCACTTATCAGCTGCTTCTGCTTCCTTCTTTATTCTGAAGGAAGAGGTAAGCTTAAGGAAGCAAGAAGCTCCAGAGGTATTATTTGTAAGCCATTGTGAGTCCCAGACTCCTCTTCTGCTCACTGTCTACACAACAAAATACAACAGAATAAGCAGAAGTGTTAGCTCATTCTGTACACCACAGCCTGATCTACAGCTCATCAAAGATAGCTGACATTAATTAGACTTTTGCCTTACTTTCTTCCAGAAGTTTAGATGTCAAAGAGAAGGAAAACTGCCTAGCGAGAGATTGACTTTACCTATTCTGTGAAAACAGGAGAACCACAAGAGTAGCAGATGTGATTGACCAAATGGCCTTAACTTGTTCTGCAAAGGTTTCACAACATATCCCTATTACTTGTATTCTAGATGTATGTGCTTTTCTTACAAGCTGCATTATTACAGTATATATTCTTGTCTGAGAAATTTCTTTTGCTCAGATGAAAATAAAATCAATGCTCTAGCTGATGCTTGGAATGATGTGGCCCCAACACACAAACACACGCATCTGTTGTCAGAACTTTTCTGCCTTTCTTTTTCTTTCTCTTAATACAAGTCTGGAATCCACTGAGTGTTCTTCAAGTCTAAGCTCCAAACATTTCAAACAGCACAAAAGGTATGACAAGATGAAAGAAAATGTCCACAAATAGACAGCTAGACAACTAGTTAGCAGCTGTCTGCTTTTCTTCAGGTTTTTCCTGCAGGGGAAAAGAAAAAAAAAAAGAAAAAAGAAAAAAAAAAAAAAAAAAGAAAGAAAAAAAAAAAACAGAAAAAAAAACTTTATTTTTCATTCTTGGAGGAGCTGACTGCAGATTCTTTTGTGCTGGCAAGAATCCAGCCCTGTTTAGCAGTGAAGGGGGGGGGGGGGGGGGGGAAGGTGAACTCCTTATGATGCCATGTGTAACCTTGAACCTGGGAATGAATTGTCTAACACAGTATGTGCAGTTGCAACAATTTAAATAGCATTGCTCATTTTCCATCTTTTGTATTGTACAGATTGTGGTTTAATGAGGTTTTGGTGTTCTATCAAGTCAGGACATTTATGTAGAAAATGGAACCAAAAAGAGCAGGCTTTGATTAAAAATGTGCATGGGCTTTTGGGACCCAGTTTAAACATTTCAGATCTTGAACAAGCATGGAGGCTGCAGTTGAAGTTATTTATCTTCTCCCTAGACAAATCTGGCTGGGGGGTGGGGTAGTAATGCTTAAATCCTGGATTTTAATTACTACTGTTGCTTGCAAGTATTTTTCCTCTGTCATTTATGATCTCCTTCCTCCCTAAACAGATGATCAGCAGACAACATGGACTCCTGTCTAACTTGCAAATTTAATTTGGAAACCTGAGCATCCAACGCAAATATGAAACACAAGCTGCTGTTGGATTCTCCATTACTATTCTCTCACAGAATTTACTCACTCCTTTTGTTAGGCTTAATGTGAGGCTGAGAAACTTCTGGGTCTCTTTGTATGTACATAAATGAGTGTGTGTGTGTGTGTGTGCACGCGTGTGCATGCAAGCACAGGAGACAGCATGCCAGACAGCATTCCATAGCAGATGATAATTCCTCCTTCCTCCCTCTGTTTGCACATTTAGGAATGAGTTGCATTCCCCAGTACCCACTGAAAGGGTGAAGAGATACTGTTCAAGGCTGGGCATCAGAAGATGGGTGGGAAGAATCAACTTTGTTTGAATAGATTATACACAACTAGACAATACAGAGTTTCCATCTCACTGAAACAAACTTGAATAACAACAATTTTTTTTTCTGCAGCACTTTCCATTGACAGCTTCCATACCATTTTAGTTCTTTTTCCTCTCCCACCATTATACTTCTTTTGATAAACTCTCAAGATGGAGCATTTATTAATGTGTTTGAAGTGCACCTACTGCAGTGAGTTTAGTAAAATGGGACACTGACCTCAATTTGCATTTTGACCAGTTTTCATTCAAATAATTAATAGATAAAGAGGTCAGGTTAGCCCCAGATTGTGTGGCTGACACAAGTATTTCAGGTTCAGCCTTCTCCAAGTATTATTTGGGGCATCTCTATCTATCCAAAGAAGCCACATTATTCTGTATCTCATTTGATATGTGGGACCTATTTTCCTAAGCCCAAATCCTAAACTAGGGCTTAAGGCAGCAGTATGAGTTTATGCTGTACAACTTGGCCCATATCTAGCAATGAAGCTGCCTCCAATTAAAACAATAGCTTTTATTTCACACATTCAAGTGTTTTATGTCCCCTCAGCTAAAAAGCTATGAGGATTCTACTCAAGTGATCTTGCATAAACTTCATCAGTTTTAACAACTGGTGACACACTTCTTCAGAGAAAGATCGATTATTAACTTTTGGTTACAGCATTTACTCTTGAGAGTAACAGACTGAACCATGGAAAAACTCAAAAACCCAACTCCTAGAGAATGGTAAAATACTGTATTTAGGTTGAAAGGAAATATAAGGTTGTGCCATTCCTGCTTGGAAACACCAACACCAAAAGCTTTTGGAATGACTGAGGGTTTTCTGAAAACAAGGAGATCTTATTTCCATGGGAGGCCATAAGAACAAGCCCCACTATAACAAATAGGGGCCTCACAAGCACAAACAGGACTACAGGTGGGATCACCAGCAAAAAATCTGGCTTAGCCTTTTGCCTTTTCACTCATCTATGAGATGTGTCCTGGTGGGACATCATTCCAGCACATTTCTATCTCTATCTAAGCGTGAGTGACTGGATTATCTGTGGAGGACTGGGGATCCAGGCCATGAGCTAGCAGAAGGTTAAAAGACTGTAAAAATAAAAAGTCTCTTTCAACACAGAAAATGTCACAGTTCAAGGCCAAAAGCTTCCTTCTGTTGCTCTGGAACTAATTTCAGACATGAACCAGAGGCCTAACATGTAGAGGTTACTTTCAATAACCCTTCCTGAGTGCATTTTGTTTAACTGAATGCTTAGCTGTATGATACAAGAATGAATTCATAAATAAATGAGGGAAAAGGTCTGTTATTTACTTTTTTTCAACAAGGTAGGAACAAAGAAAAAAGGAAAATGAAGAGATACCAAAAGAGAAGAAAATAAATAAGTAGAGAGGTAATAAGGAAAACTGAAAGAAAAATAATACAACAGAAAGCACATTCTCCTAAGTCAATGGCTTCTCATAAGGAGGGCTTCTGGCCTACACACTAAGTGTCTCCGCCATTAGCAATGTGTGATTGAGGCTCCAGCACGAGGGCAGCTCAGTATGTAAAACTAAGTCTTGAGAAATCAATTTCTCCACTGCATTCCCAGCCCCATCTCTGCAGTGAGATTGGGACCAATGAACCTCACACACCATAAAACAGGACCTTCTTCTGTACCTTTTTCAAACCCCAAAGAGCAAAGCAAAATCTCAGCAGCCTCAGGCCACCAAAACATTTGCTTTACAATAGCGCCTCAAAGTCCCTTTCAATTCTGTCACCATCAACATGGTAATGAGAGATTCAGAATCTCAGGGTCTGCAACAGATGTTTGCTATCTATTTCCTGTGTAGGCATGCAGCTCACACTGATATCAAGGAGTGAGGACCGTAAATGCCTCCATGGAGCTGAGCCTTGGAGCACAAGGCAAATATGCAGAAAGGAAAAAGGCACAGAGAAAGCTGCTTCACAGCTTCCACACAGCTCAAAATTAGAGGAGGCCATGGGTCTGACACTGAGATAGCCCTTTGGAGATGCTTCAGCAGCCCACATCTGTGCTCAGCAGCCTTGCTGAGGATGTCCACAAAGAACTCCCAAGGAAAGACCCAGCGCTCAAGCCAAACACGCATTACTGCGAAGTGCCAATTGACAGGATCTGAAATTTCCTGATATCTTTTCTGCCTGGGATGTCATAGAGGTGTTGCAAGGACGCCTGCTAGGCATGGAAATCTCACTGCTTGGTGTACGCATGGAGGAAAGAGGAAACAGGACTCTCCATTTATTTAATTAGAAGGTCCATTCTGCATTTGTGTGGCAGTTAATGCCCAAACTAATGATGCTGGTGGAAGAGGTACAGAAGCAGAAAATAAATGGGAAGGAGCCTGGAATGAAAAGCAGATAAGCTCAAGAGTGTTTTCAATGTACTGCATGTGCTGCAACCTTTTAAGCAGCGAAGTATGACTCCTGAAGCCTTTTAAAGAGAATATCCTGGGTCCAAGTATTCAGAGTATGGCATTGCACCTCCAGTATATTATTCTACTGTATTTATTGCACACTGTTCTCTCAGATTAGGAAGTAAGAGGCAGAACTAAGACTGCGGAGTAAAAAAGTAAAAATATTTTAAAAGTTTGCTTCCATACCTAAATAGAACTCAAATGATAAGAAATTGTTCTCCTGGCTAGAGCCAAAAGAACTAAGGAGATCCCTTCACTACAAATTCTTGGTGCCAAAGATTCCTTTAAGTAGATTTAGGGGGGTGGGGGTAGAGGTGGCATTGTGAAATAGATGGTTAAATGTACAGCTGAGCTATGTTGATAAACTGCAAAGTCTGAAGTATGTGCTACTTTTTTGACAAATTACTGCAGATAAATGATGTCTCATACATTCAGAATAAATATAAGTATTCACAGTAGCAGTGATACGTAAGAAACAAATTAAATTTGAAGAGAAAAAAAGATGTTCATTTTAATCACCCATATTCTTTGAGTTTTTCTTCCCCTTTGTACAGTAATGCAGAGTAACAGGCAATTGCCATATCCCCCAGCTGATAGTTAAACTGCCCAGGATCCCAAGATTATAAACTCCCTATTTTTTCTGACCTCTTTCACAGATGCATCTTTATATACAGTGACAGCCGCATCAGTGCCATTACCTTTAGACGGAATAGCCTGCAAAGTGAAAGCATCAGTAGCCAAGAGCAACATAATCAGCTGTTCACATTACTTATAAAATATATGGTTTTTGTCTGTAGAAAAATTATAGAGGTGGACAGGGCTGACTAATGAAAGTGCAGAAGAAACATGTATACGAGGCATTTGCCTCAGGATGAGGAAGTATAGCATTATCTGAATCACACTGTGCTCAGAAATATTCCCTCTCTGCTATTTGGTGTCCTTCAAGAAATGAATCCCACCCACAAGGCATTAAATGGACTTTTGCAAGGGGCTTCATTAACTGAGGTTTCTAGACACCTAAAATACTTGCTGCGGACCCAGATAAGTGAAGGGATTAAATTATACTTTACTTTGCTAAGCTATCTTTTACCCAAGTATGTTCCCAAGTAAACTACCTTTTACCCAAGCCATCTTTTTACCCAGGTATAAATTGCAACGGGTGCAAACTGCAAACTGTACTGCTTTAGGAGGAAGGGGAAAAAAAAGAGGTAATCATGACAAATTATACTTTTTCCAAGTTATCATCATCTTGCTCTGTCTCTGTCAAATTGTTCCTCAAACACAGCAGTCTGCAAAGCCACCTGATTCCTTTTCTTGTTGTTTTTCTTACTTTTTTTTTTTTTTTTTCTTTCTCCCTTTTTCTTCCCTTTGTACTATTTATACCCCCTGGACAAAATGTGCACTTTTGCATATCTCAACCATTTCAAGGGCTGAGATGATGAAGTGCACTGTTTAGTCCTTTCCATCACAGTGTCACTAGTGGTCATGTCCCTGATTATCTTTAAGGACAATGCATTCAATAATCGCTTCAATCCAAATCTGTCTATAATTATGATCGAGAATGATATGCTAAGTTATATATGAGAAGGAATGGTTCATTTTTCAAGCCTACATGTTGTTTTCCAAATTCCTTGTAGCTGCAACATAACCTTGGTCTGCAACTGCTCCAAAGAGTGAATGTGACTTTTCCCTGAATCGATTTAAGCTCTCTTTAAAAGAGGAAGGAAGGGGAGGGGAGGAGAGGGGAGGGGAGGGGAGGGGAGGGGAGGGGAGGGGAGGGGAGGGGAGGGGAGGGGAGGGGAGGGGAGGGGAGGGGAGGGGAGGGGAGGGGAGGGGAGGGGAGGGGAGGGGAGGGGAGGGGAGGGGAGGGGAGGGGAGGGAAGGGAAGGGAAGGGAAGGGAAGGGAAGGGAAGGGAAGGGAAGGGAAGGGAAGGGAAGGGAAGAAATAGCTGTGCTATTCCTCCACCCCCCTTCCTCTGCCCCTCCCCCCCCCTCCCCCCCTCCCCCCCCCCCCCCCCCCCGCAGCACACATACATTTTATTTCACTTTTACCATTTCAGATCTGTTGGCTCTCCCTTGGGCTTTAGACAAAACAAACCCAGTTCCCTGTAAAGTGCATTGAGTTTCTAATGAGTTTCTGGGCGGTAAGAGAAAAGTAGAAAATTGTTCCAGAAAAGGAAAGTCCTTCTTCTGTAAGCTAATTCTGCACTCAGGACTCCTTTGGTGCTTTAGGAAGGCAGAGAGATCTTTTACTGTCTGCTTGGACCTTTAAAATTTCTCTTCTTCTTGCCTCTGCTGGGAGCAATTTCACCGCAATTACTGAAATGAAGCCCCTGAATTCCACTCCCACTATTCACATGACCCTCGGTGCTTTGGACTTGATTTTCCTCCAGTTTTCTCCACAACAGGAACACTCGTGAGGAAATTTTCCTCAGTCAGTGGCTTCAGGTTTCTATTAAAAACTTTTGCTTCTTACAACACTTCTGAAAACCTTTAAAAAACAAACCTTACATTGGAATTATTCAATCAAACAGTATTAAAAGCACAGATTATGCTTTAGAAACCACTTACAAAGAAGGTTTTTACAGATCAGTGAGGACGCTAGCGAGGAGGGGCCCCTGATATGAATGGAAACGTTTGTTTCGATTCTCATTTATCTCAAGGCCCGGGAGCTTTCTGGACAGTGAAACATTCTTCTTCTCCGTGTGCTTGGAAAAGTGAGGATCGAGTTGCGAGAGAGTGCCCTTGAATGCTCAAGTAAGGAATTTGCTAAGTGGCCTTCTCAGCCAACACAACTCCCATGCAACCATGGCTTCTTAATTCTCTGAGCCGTTGGCAGCAATGTTACCTATCCTTTCTTATCACAGGGCATCGCGGGCAGCGAAGACCTCACTGTTATACCCAGTCACAAAATTAAGGTGGCTTCTCACATAAAAATGTCTGCAGTTTCTCCTCAGCTGGATGTTTTAAGCAAAAAAACCCAACATTTTCTACAGGTCCTCATGATGAGTTTTTCCAGGGCTGCTCTGGGATCTCTGTCACTGTGTGTGTACAAGACTGCGCCAGTCTGCCAGGATTCCACATCCCTAAGTGTTCATTAGGGAACAGCAAGTTTCTGTCACCACTAAGGTCAGAATCATGCTGATGTGGAATTCACCAATATTTATAGAAAATAAAATGCTGGAAGTCTTGTTTTTCTCATGTAGAAGCATTAGGTGGGTTACATCTAATTTCATCTAAGCCACACAGTCTGTGCAAATTGTGGGGTTCTACAGGGTCCCTACTGGAATCAGTAGCGGAGCTCACTAAGAGAAGTAGAATCCAGTCCTTGCTGAGACAGTGATCTGCACAACTACACCAGAAACAAAATCTGCATTCCTGGTCTCAAACCTAACATTCCTTCATAATGGTGGAAGTTTAGCCAGAGTAGAATGCAGTGCTTGTCCTGTAACTTGCACAGCTAACCTCAAGTTTTTTCTTCTTCCTGCCATCCAAAGCTTCTCAGGATTAGTCAAGACTGATATTGATGTATGAACATCTTAAAAGGACTGCACATAGCTCCCAGGCTGAAGACTAAACATTGCTGTGTAAAACAGAATTTGGCAGTGATTCTATAGGATGAACCTAATCAGAGGAGACAGATTACAATACATGGTAAAGGCACAGAGTTGAAAAGTAAAAAAGGACTTGCTCTGCAGCATTGCATAATATATTCTGGAGAAGCTAGAAAACTTTTCAGTGCAGCTGGGACAGAGGGAAATGAACCATTTGTTCCCTAGTGAAATAAACAAAAGAAGGAAATGCTCCAATCTGTCTCCAAACTAGGAAAGGAATGGTGGTGAGAGAAGTAACCAAAGACTTAACTAAAAGAAGTGAGAGATTTTCACGTTGTCCAGTTCCTGACAGTAGCTGTATTTGAAGTGCAAGGAAGAGCACTGTGCAGGAACATATCATCTCATTCTATAGTGAGTCCTGCGCAGCTGCAGACCTCTGCAAGGGAATACAGCCTTTGGCAGACATCACTGGATGCCTGAAGTAGAGCACTAGAGAATAGAGCTGCTCTATTTTTGAGTCCTGGTGTGCTGCCTGATAAAGGGGAAATCAAAGCAACTCCATATTGCTCCAAATCATCTGCACTGCATGGTACATAACCAAGAAATCTTCTCCTTTCAGACACTTGCGACGTTTCACAGAGGACAGTCATTTTCAGTAAGGAAATCCATGCTACTAGTTTCAAACAAAGAGCAGAAAAACCTCAGATTCAGAAGGACTCTGTATGGTGTTCACTGCAAAATACTTAATAGACCATTGTCCTTTCCTTGCTTTTGTTTGTTTGTTTTTTGTTTGCTTGTTTTGTTTTGTTTTTGGTCACTAAACTTCACTTGCTGGATTTTTTTTTTTTTTTATTTTTTTTTCAGATGACATCCTATTCAATCAAGAAAGAACACACAGAACTTACTCTTGCTTACTACTTAGTACTCCTCTCTGCTTTGTGACAGTGTGAGTTCCCCACATCGCCATTCTCCTTTTAAGGCTTCAAGTTAGGAACCACTCTGATGTTTTGATTCATGAAGGACAACTGTTAACTTTAGTTTGAGGTTACAAAGTGAAGCCAAACAACCAGACTGGTTGCTTTTACAATGGACCCCTCAAGATTTCCCTTTCAAAGTCAAGACAAAAATGCCAGTGCTCTTTCCCCTTCCAAGCAGAACCCAAAGAAGGTTCTTGTTTAAGTAACATGACCATGACTCAGTCTGCAACTTTGATCACACTGCCTTTCTGTGAAAACCTTAGTAGACACTTAGGAGATGAACTGCTCGGTGTTTTAAACTGCCATATGCATTACATTCACAGCTAGTGAATCAACAGAAACAGACAGTGGTCCAGAACTCACCCATGCATTCTGATTCACATTGCTTTAGTCCACTTCTGAAGTCCAGACAAAAATCTTGATTCTCAGGATGACCAACTAAGCCAGACAGCATCCCCAAAGGGATATACCTGGAGCCGTTGTGAGTGATGATATGATGCAATCATATCATATAATACCTCTTGCAGACAAACAGAACTCTATCTGAGCTTTTCCCTGCACACTTCCCCTCGGAGGCTGCTTCAGACCTTCTTCTTCTAGTAGTTAAGAGTCTTCACCTATTTTCCAGTAAGATACAGGTGCCTACAAAGAGCTCGTAATAAATTCTTCCCATCACAGGTTCTGCTCTTCACTAGAAATGCTCTTCCTCAAAACCACCCTTATATAACCCATATATTTATAACAAGTTCCCTCTTGTTTACCATTCTTCTAAGCTGAGCAGATCTTGCATCTAAAGTTTCTTTCTGTTCTTCAAACAAACTGCATCTCAAGAGCTGTACACAACTGTGTATAGAAGTAGTTTCACCACTGTCTGACCATATAACATTGAACTGACAAAATGTGCATCCTTATGAGTCCTAAAGCACACCTGTTGACACTCTTTAATCTTTGGGATTGCTCTAGCAGCGCACTGAATTTGGGGTTGTGTTTTACAGGTTCCTGTGCCAAAACCAAGGAAGAAGGTAAACACCTTTCAGTGGCTGGGAAAATCAGGTCCCTCTTGACCTTTCTTCTTTATGGTGAGCATAAGGGCTGTTCTGCTTGCCTAAATTCCCATATTTTGCCTCCATTCACAAGGAAATAGTTGAGTTCAGGCAGTTGAGAGAGGCGTTTGAAGGAGGAACAATCAGAAGGTTTCGGGTTGCAGCAGCTTCCTGAGTGAGAGAAGACAGGCATGGGAAATAACAACTCTACTCCAGTGTTAGGGCTGAAGAGCTTCCTATTTCCAATTTAAATGTAATTTTAAGAGCTCTTTGTAACAGCAAGACTGCAGTGCAAGAACCTGGAGGCTTAGTACATAAACCACACAGTCTACAGAAAGGCTCCTATCAATTTCAGGGTGGTGTGCTTTGTAAGCATGTGCTCCTATGCTACAACTGGGAATGAGGGAGCACTTTAGGAATGCTTGTGCTCTGCAGTATTTATAGGGTCTTTCTTCCTGAGACATTCAACTCTTTCACTTGGCTGTTTGGGCATTTCCAAGAAACATTCATCTGCAGTTCGAGGTGCTTGGTTTCCTTCAGGGAGAGCAAGTAAGAAAGAGGCAAGCAGATCTTAGAAATAAGGGAAGAAGGAGAAACCTGCATTGCTGGTTTAACAGTCTTAGGTTGATTCATAGTACATAAAGAAATAGTATATGGCTGAGTCTTAAAATAACAGACTATCTACATATGCAATACACTATGACTTGACACGTCGTAATTTCTGTAGCCCTCTGAAGGTAAACATGTGCTCATCATATTTCTCCAAACAATGTTTACAAATCCTCAGTGGCGTTTTTCATGGTGATTAATTAGGTTGAATAATCAGATGGACTAAAAAGGAGAGGATTTTTATACTGGAAGAACAAATCATTGGCCAAAAAGGAGATTAAACATTGTGCAGGCTTTTCAAATTCAAATACCAATGAAGTTTTTCTAAATAAATTCAACAGAAGAAAAGAAAGACAGTTCTTCACAGGAATCCAGTCTGAAGAGTGAAGATTTCTCCAAACCTGGAGATGGTAAAAATTGTGAGTCAAGATATGTACCGGTTTTGCCCATATACAGGAGCATTCACTCAATTTCCGTAAAATATCAAGTAACTGAAGCAACATTCACAACACATACATCCAAACTCCATAAAGCACAGCAGGATTTCTGCACTCTAAATCTAGTAGATATGAACTCTAAAAGTAGATGTGGCATTCCTCCACTGTATCAATGCTCTGAGTAGTCCAGGGCTGCTACCAGAAAGTGTTTAGAAAATATGTACAAATAGGAAATGCCATATCTGTTTTGACTCTTGGCATTAGAGCTGTAAAATCCAGATATGTGGAAGCAGAGCGTGAGGTTGTGCTACAGTGTCTTTGCAGCTGTACAAAAACCCTGGTTCTCTCTAAAGAATCACCCAAGGGGATAACTTTACTTTTTTGACAAACATTTTTCTGTGTTTTTATTACCAAAGCGGAAATGCTGCAGGACTTATTTAGGGAGTGATAGTGGATGACAGATTAAATATGAGCACACAGTGAGAGACTGTAGCACAAAGAGGCAAATACCATAGTGGGATGTGGAGCAGAATTACTTGCAGGACTACAGAGGTAATAATTCCTCTGCACAGAGTCCTGGTGAGGCCCCTCTTGGAAAACTGTGATCAGTTTTGGACAACTCAATATAAAGAGGATGGCAGTAAAACAAAGCAAATACAAAGGACAGCGATAAAGATAAGCATGTTGGAAGGTATGATGTATGAGTAAAAGGTAAGAGAACCTAACTTACTTTGTGTAGCTGAAAGACTGAAAAATAAAGGGTAAGTAGAAGAAGGACATGGCAATGCTTTCCAAGGTGGGTGGGAAACTTGCCTCTCTGTGTTGATGCATTTCAGAGATAGTGAACAAAAAATTGTGGTGTTCACGGAAAAGTTCAAAATAGGTTCTAAGAATTCTCCTGTCACTCCTATTTTGGGTATCTGGAAAGGAGGAAAGCAGTTCATTTGAGGGGGATGGGGGGAAAAAAGGAACATTTTGGAAAGGAAGGTGAAACTTCTATCAGAAGGAGAAAAACAAAAAGCGAACAAACAAAAAAAACACAAAGCAAAACCACCAAAAAAACCCCAGTATGCACAGAGAAACATACACACACACATACACACATTCTCACACAAATATATATGTTGTCTGCAAAAAAAAAATTACTTGTGTGTCAGTATTAACCAGCTCTAATCAAAGGTTCATGCTCAAACTTCCATCTACTCTTAAAAAATTAATTTTCCCAGGTAACTTTACCACACTCTGTCCCACTCTTCTTGTAATCACCCTCCCCAGCAGAAAGTTGTCTGTCATCATAAAGCAGCAGTGCCGTGCTCACAAAAACTTCTTTCTGGATGAGATGGATGATCTCCATCTGGACTGGTGGTCAGGAAAGAACAGCTGGCACTGATCCAAAATAAGAAGAGCCCTCAGATGTCAAATAGCTGAAGACTGAGCTTGCTCGGGTATCTCCAGGCACTCAGACAAACGTGATTAATAACAAAGTGGCTGAGCCAGGCTAGGGGTGGAGGTAGCAACTTGAGCCAAAGTAGAGGAAGACTCTCAGAATCACTGTATAGTTCAGACAAAGCCAGTCTGAAACTGGGGGAAGGGGGGTGAAGGTGGCAGGAAAAACACTCCTTTAGACATCTTAGCATTAGCTCAGCAGCACACCTGCAATTAATACATGAATACTGTATTCTGCAGACAGTTAGTTTTATGATGTTGTTTGCACCATCCTTCCAGCAGACTGTTTCCTGACAATCCGTGACTTTCCTTCAACTTTCTAATAATTTTCCTGGAAAAAATAATAATAATAATAATAAGCCACCAGAACCCAATGAGCTGTTTAACCAGTTTCTTCCTTTCTCTCTCCCTTCTTTACTTTTTCCAGGATAACTAGTAGAGCTGGAGCCTCTCACTTTGACTCAGCAACTATTCTGCATTTGACTGTCAGCATGTCCTGCCTATAAGTCTTACACGAAAATCAGTACTTGCTTTTCAAACTTGCAACTCCAAGAGAGAAAAAGAAAAAAAAAAAAAAAAAAAAAAAAAAAAAGAGCCTGCTTTTGAATTTATTAGGCTTGCTTCATTTATTTTCACCGTATGTTCTTTTAAGTTATTGTGGCCATCTTTCCAATTCTGATTTTTCTTTTTCTTTTTTGTCTCATGAAAATGTTTTCTTTGTTATTGTTTTTAAGCATATATTCATCTTTAAAACAGTCTTCTCTTTTCTCTTCTCTGCTTTCTTGCCTAACACTTACAGTCAAAGTTAGGTCAAAACCATGGGCATTTAGTTTACTATTTTAGAGTGGGAAAAGCAGCAAAAGACAGACATTGTTGTCTCTTTAAAATTAATTGCTTAAAACTGGTCAAGTCAATAGGATGCATTCACCATACGGTGAGCTATGATTAACCAGGAGCCTGACATATATGAACTACGCAAACACTGGGAACCCTGAAGCAAAATCTCAAGCTGTTACAGCACTATGAGCTGTGTGCCAATATCAGCATCAGCTGTCATCCACAATACCGCTGTCTTGACTTTCGCAGGGGCTATTCAGCAGTTTAAGAACTGTGGACACCTTACTGCTGCTCAGAGAAATTGAGCAATGACTTCACAGCAGGATAAGTCCCAAAGTGTTCCTCATGAAATTACATACTTTTAACCTGAAAAAAAGATGTAATTTAGGGGGGAATGTGTTTTTCTGCAATAGTTAGTGTTACTTTTATTTACCCTAAAGGACTGAGGCTTAAAGAAAATCTTGCCACCCATAAATATTGTGGAAGGGAACTACAGCAGGATGGAAGGTCTGTGTAGGGTTCATGTCATTTCCACAGGAACTGTCACATCTTTACAGTGTCAACTAACAGAAAGGAGAACTGCCAGCGCTGAGTCAAAAACAAAGAACCATAAGAGGTTTTGTCTGAATCGGCACAGACAAGAAAAACTGAAACACTTTCTGTTGGATGTAAACAGAAAACTCACATCAGCAGCCTTAACAGTGTTGAGATGTTCTAAGCCTGTGAAAAGCTTTATCCTAGAGAATTCTGAGTCTCCATCTGTACTTGGAACCCAATTATCACTTCTTCTGCGTATGTAAACAGTATGTCTGCAGACATGGCATTAGATAAAAACCAAAACCTTTTATTCTCACTCATATGCCTATTTCTGGTGTATACACATACAAATTTTACCTGTTTTGAGTTCACCATTGCTTGCACTTGCTGCTATACAGCAGCTTATGATTAAGATACATTCACTCAGACACTGGAGTTCCACTTATTCTGAATTTGGTAAAAGAAAAGAGCTAAAGAAGGTTGCTAGTCTGATCTGAATTCAACTGAGAATCTCCACCTCAGCATATGTTGGATGTGACCCTTATCAAAAGCCACAATAAATTATTTAGACATTGTTGAGCAATGTATGAGCTATCTGATCAAGGACCATCCTCTCTTTTTAACCCATAATGTAACAACCTAATTGCATTACCAAGAGAGCTTCTCAGTGTAAAACTTTTGTGTTGCTTTGCTTTCAACAGAACAATTAAATAATTAAGGCTTTTATTACTGTCAATGTTGAGAATAGGCATTCTTCTTTCTTGAAGAAAATAGCCCATATTTGCCAATTAGTGTGGATACAGAATTTAAGCTCTTGATCCTTTACTAGATCTTTTCAGTACAACTTGCACTCACAGTTTAGACATACACTGAATGCGAAGGCTCAGAACAGTCATTACATGCTTGCCTAGAAGTTCAACACCAGTGCTGAGATTATGTGCAGAAACCTGACATACCACATAATGCCAGTACCCTTTTCAACATTATATACTCCTTTGTGATCCATAACTATGACTGACTTAGTTGAAAACACCCAAGCCAGATGTCCTGAAAATCCCATGTATAACTAAAAGCACTCTCAATACTCCTTCCAGACAGTGGAAGGAAAAGCTTTCTTTGATAACCCCAAGAGAAACATATGAAGTGGGCACAGAACATTCTGAAGTCACAGGTCCATTAGCATTCAGGTCAGGATCATGGTTATTAGACAGGGCTCCAGCATGGATAGCATGATGGAAGCTGCCTGCCTCAGGGGATGTCTGCATAATGAGGTGTCCTGGCAGTGGAGGGGATGTGCACCTGCTACTTCTGGCTATGTAATGGGCATGTGTGGAAGCAGCAGAATCACAGTAACCTATCTCCCATACTCCCCCAGAGCTACTGGCAACACTCAAAATATGGGCAAAGGTTGGGCATTCTTTTAACATTAGAATGCAGGGATAGCAGAAGACGGATCTGTTTCCCACTGTCCTTTGTATACAACTGCAAGGAAGCAGCACAACTCAGATATGTGGTCTGATTTTTTTGGTGATTTTATGTGGAGCCAGGAGTTGGACTGAATGGTCCTTGATGGTCCTTTCCAATTGATCATATTCTATGATCCTAGGTCACCTGGATTTAGAGATATATGGGAGGAGAAACAGGAGTGTGAGGGTTCCCTGAAAAGCTCCCCAAGAGGCATAACCATTCCTGCTCAGGATGGCAACTGTGAAGCTTGACATCACTTCTTATTTCATCTTCAGAAAATCCCAATGGATCAGCTGAGGGCAGATAAGGAAGGAAAAGAATTTTCAGCTGTGGCCTCAACAAATGATGTTCATGCAGAAAAACAAAATAAAACAAAAACCAACAGTGTCCTGAAACTATTTATATCCTTTGAGACAGAACAAGATCAGGTCAGATCTGTCTACTAACATATCTTTTACAAACAGCCAGCAAATGGATGTGGATTTCTTTCTTCCTTGCCACACAACCCTGTGGGTAAGAGACAGAATTCAACCAAAGAAACAGCAGCAAACAGGGGGCTCAGCAAGAGTCGTGGGCTGTGTTATTCAAGGAGCTGTGCTGTGGGGAAGCATATCATTAATGCTGCTACCCTTTCCCCTTCAAATCATATGTTGGCAGGGCTGTTCAAAGCCAACATAACATTAGCAAATATTTCATTTCACCCTGGTTTTAGTAAAAGTCTTTCCCTGTTTACATGCAACCAAAACTCACTTCTCTCATATACACAGTTTGAGAGGGAGTTAGTTAAGCACAGTTCGAAGAAAGACAATGTCTTCTTTCCTCATGCTTACAAGGACTGGGACTTTTCAATTCCCCCCAAATTAACCAGATAACAGACCTAAAATCTAGCTTACACTGAAACGAAACCGGAGCACATCAGCTCATTTCCAGATTGGTAAAATGGAAAATACTTCAGATTCTTAATGATAGTCAAAATAGCAACTCCTTGACTGCTGATAAGAATACAGGATATCACTCAGAAACTAGGCATCACACTCAACTTGCAGCTCTGTTGGAGTGTGCTTATTTACACAAAAGCAGCAAAGCAGACCTGTGCATCAAGAAAGGAGACATTAGATGGCAACCCTGCAGAGGAGAATCACAGAATCATGGAATCACAGAATCACAGAATGTCCCAGGTTGGAAGGGACCCCAAGGATCATGAATCTCTAACTCCACTACCACAGGCATGGCCATCAACCTCCACATTTAATACTAGACCTGGCTATCCAGGGCTCCATCCAACCTGGCCTTGAACACCTCCAGGGACAGGGCATCCACAACCTCTCTGGGCAACCTGTTCCAGTAAAGAATGTCCCCCTGACATCCAAACTAAATCTTCCCTTCCTCAACTTAAAATCATTTCCCCTTGTCTTGCTGTTATCTACCCTTTCAAAGAGTTGACTCCCTTCCTGTTTATAGGCTCCCTTTAGGTACTGAAAGGCTGCAACTAGGTCACCCTGCAGCCTTCTCTTCTCCAGGCTGAACAAACCCAGCTCCCTCAGACCATCTCCATAGGAGAGGTGGTCCTTCACTGTGATCATGTTTGTGGCCCTTTTCTGGAGCCTCTCCAACAACTCTCTGTCTTTCTTGTACTGGGGGCTTCAGACCTGGACACAGTATTCCAGGTGGGGCCTCACAAGGGCAGAGTAGAGAGAGACGATCACCTCTCTGTCCCTGCTGGCCACCCCTCTTCTGATGCCCAGGATACCATTTGCTTTCTAAGTTGCAAGAGCATGTTGCTGGCTCATGTTAAGTTTTTCATCTGTCAGGACCCCCAGGTCCTTGTCTGCAGGGCTACTCTCAAGGGCTGCTCCTTCAAGTCTGTATATATGCCTGGGATTCCTCCAGCCCAAATGCAAAACCTTGCACTTTGCTGTGTTGAACCTTATTAGATTCACCCAGGACCACCTTTCAAGTCTGTTGAGGTCCCTCTGAATGGCATCCCTTCCTTCCATTGTGTCAGCTGGCACCACTCAGCTTGGTGTCATCAGCAAACTTGCTGAGAGTGCATTCAATTCCATTGTTGATGTCATTCCTAAAGATGTTAACAGGCACCAGTCCCAAGACAGATCCCTGGAGGACATTGCTTGTTACCAGCCTCCACTTGGACACTGAACCATTAATTACCACCCTCTGTCTGCGGCCTTTCAACCAATTTCTTATCTATCGGGTGGTCCATCCATCAAATCCACATCTCTTCAATTTAGAGATAAGGATGTGGTGGGCAACCATGTCAAAGGCCTTACTCAAGTCCAGGTAAATGACATTCCATCACCTTCCCTTTGTCCACCAATGCCATCACACCATCATAGAAAGCCACAAGATTGGTTAGGCATGACCTTCCCCTGGTGAAGCCATGTTGGCTGTCTTGGATGATGTGATCCTTGATCCTCATCAAGCATGTTGTCCAGGAGGATCTGTTCCATGGTCTTCCCAGGTACAAGGTTCCCTACAGAGCCGGACTGCTTCAAAAACCATAGTGTGAATTCCTTCATTCCAATTCCTTGATGAGAGAAGTCTATTTACTCCTTTGGCTGATGGCACCAGCCACTGTCTTTAACTTTGATCACAAGGGAGGATCACAGTAGGCTAAACAAATTATGAAACTGAAAATCATCTCTCTCCCATTCTGGAAACCATATATAAAAACTAGTCTGAGGATGCAAAAAGAAAACAAAAAATGCAGCATGCTCCCTTAAAAGGAGGCTAGTCCTTATCTTAGAACTTCTTGGTGCACAAAAAAGTAGTGGCAAGATGTCAGACTAGATGGACCAGCCCTCTCTGTCCCATCTCAAGTGATGTGACCAAACCAGTTTCACTGCTAAGCCCTGGCTTGAATCTAAGCACTATCTGCAAAGTTCAACTTGTTAAGAATTTTGTGATTTTCCTAGCATTTTCTGTTTTAAATAGGGAGTGAAGTGGAGAGGTGGAGGTGGAGAGATAATATAATCACAGGCATATTTTAATAGTCCAAGATAATTCAGAAACTGTGGGGAAGCAGAGAAGACAATTTAGATACTTCCAGCTCTAATACAGTGACCTAAACCCAAAGCCATTCATCTTCCTTCTATAAATTCTCATAAACATTGTGCTTTCTCTAGTGCATGTAAGTATATTATTTTATTTGGGGAGCTCTTCATTGCCTATAGTTTTTCTGTATGTTATTAGTCAAGTTCCAGGTACATTTATTTATTTATTTTTGGATACACTGTCACTGATTTGAAGGAAATATGTAGGTGGGGAACATAATGCTTCCAACTGAACCGCACTAGCAAGCACACACTACAGTAGTTTAGAGATTAAAAATAGGATCATTTGGATGCGTGGATTTGAATATGATTTATGGATCACTTCCAAAGACGTTATTGTTGCTTATCATTCAGACGACTGTGAAAGTGAAGACTATGTGGGAAATCATGCAAGAGATACATTGCCTATAGAATGGGGAAAAACATTAAATCTTAAAGTGGCTGATGCAGCAATTAATATTGCAGCCTTCGCTGCCTTCAGTGCTCAGAAGAAAAGGGTAAGATTGCCTAGATGTCTGCTTCCTATAAATAACTGATCTCCAGGCTTAAAGGGAGAGACAGGCTTAAACACATACTACATACTAAAGCCCCTTTTGTATTTGCTTTGGAGGAAATGCTTAAAATAATAGTCACTAGCAGATCAAGAATACAGTTCTGTGCCTGCACTCTTGGGCTGTGTCAGCTACACCTACAAGTGTAATGCTGCAAAATACCAGAGCAGCAACATCTTCAGCTGGGATGGATGGGAGACAAAGAGGAATGCTTTATGTTCTGCTGTTGTGTAAGTAAGGACACTTGGTATTTAAAGACCTTGACTAGAACAGTAATTGCAAAGGATCACAACTTTGTGCAAGTAAAATGCAGAGGTGACTGTTTAGATTCCCCCAATACATTTTTTAATGGATTTTTTGTTGTTTGGTCCAGAGGAGATTCTAAATACCAGAAAGGACTGACACAGCACTCAAATACCTGATTTTCCTAAGTCTGTTTTAAACAGTAGGCTATACCCACTGATTTCAGCAAAGCACATCCTGATTTACAATGGCATAAGTGAGACAAGGATCATGTTGTTCATGTTTTATGTCCATCATTTTGGGGACAAACAAAAGCATATATCTGACCAAGCTGCCTAAATTGAGACCTTTGCTTTGGAATACTCTTTCTGTCAGAAAGTAATGAAAGATGCAGTAAAGCACACGTATTCCTCAAAGCAACTGATGTGTGGACACATTCAACTCACAGAGACAAAGACATGCAGAGACAAAGAAATTTAAATATACATGCAAATAATTGTCAGAACAAAATCTCTGAAGAATTCAGCCAGCTCCATCCTTCCTTTGTTCCACAGTACTACTTCAGGGAGAAAATTATGTTCAACATTCATCCCACTCTTAAAAAAGCAATGAACTCATAATGTTAAAATGAAGGGGTTTTTGTTACTTCACACATTTGTTATTTTAGAGATGTTAACAAAAGTAATTATCAATATTATTTGATGTGCAATTTATACTCATTGATTAAAAAGAAGTTATTTACAAATTTATTGAGAAACTGTTTCTATATATTTTGAGAAATATCCTAGTGATTGCAAAATGAATGTCATGATTTTGTTTTTGGAACAGAAAAAATGAAGATCACTGCAAGAGGGAGACTTTGCTCAAAAAACACCATCTCTACTACAGCTGTCATAAATCTAGATGCAAAGGTGACGAAATCGTGTGCCTCCGGTGGCGCAGTGGTATAAGTTGCAGCTTGCAACACCAGAGGCCCGGGGTTCAAATCCCCCCTGTGGCGTAAGTGGCAGAAATGCTGCTCTGCTACACAGAGGGCTCGAATCCCGGGAGTTGGACTCGATGATCTCTAAGGTCCCTTCCAACTCGCACGATACTGTGATACTGTGTGTGTGTGTGAAATCACAGAAGCACAGAATCATAGAACAGGATAATAGAATCACAAGATTGGAAAGGACCTACAAGATCATCTCATCCGACCATCCTCCCAACACCAGTGCTGCTACAAGCCACTAAACCACACCTTGTAACTCCTCATCCAGATGTCTCCTGAACACTGCCAGGGACGGCAACTCCACCAACTCCCTGGGCAGCCATTCCAGCGCCTGACCACTCTCTGAGAGAAAAAGTTTTTCCTTATGTCTAATCTAAATCTCCTCTGGTACAACCTGTGGCCATTTCCTCAGGTCCTCCTTATCACAGCCTCCCTTCAGGAAGTAGTGGAGTGCAATGAGGTCTCCCCTGAGCCTCCTCTTCTCCAGACTCAACAATCCCAGCTCCCTGAGCTGCTTCTCATAACTTGTGTTCCAGACCCCTCACCAGTTTTGTTGCCCTTCTTTGGACATGTTCCAGGGCCTCAGTGTCTTTTTTGTAGTGAAGGGCCCAAACTGAATGCAATACTTGAGGTGCAGCCTCACCAGTGCTGAGTACAGGGGGATGATTACCTCCCTGCTCCTGCTGGCCACACAATTTCTAAAGCAGGCCAGGATGGCATTGGCCCTCCTGGCCACCTGGGCACACTGTCAGTTCATGTTCATCCGAGTATTGACCAACACCCCCAGGTCCCTTTCCTCTTCACAGTCATCCAGCCAGTCAGCCCCAAGGCTATAGGGATGCATGGGGTTATTGTGGCCAAAGTGAAGGACCTGGCACTTGGCCTTGTTGAACCTCATCCCATTCACCTCACCCCAGCAATCCAGCTTATCTGGATCCCGCTGAAGGACTCCCTACCCTCAGGCAGATCAACACCACCTCCCAACTAGCTGTCATCTGCAGACTTACTGAGGGTACACTCAATTCCCTCATCTAGGCCATCAATAAAGATATTAAACAAGATGGGCCCCAGTACCAACCCCTGGGGAACACCACTTGGAACGGGTCACCAACTGGACTTAACTCCATTAACCACTACCCATTTGGCATGGCTCTGTAGCCAGTTCCTTACCCAAAGAATGATATACCTGTCCAGGCCATGGGCAGCCAGTTTCCCCAGGAGAATACTGTGAAAGATGGTTTCAAAGGCTTTGCTGAAGTCTGAGTAAACTACATCAACTGCCTTTCCCTCATCTACCCGTCTGGTCACCCAGTTGTAGAAGGAGATCAGGCTGGTCAAGCATGACCTGCCCTTCATGAATTTGTGCTGGCTGGGCCTGATCCCCTGGATGCCATGCATGTGCTATGTGATCTCACCCAAAATGATTTGCTCCATAACTTTTCCTGGTATCTAGGTCAGGCTGATGTAGTTCTCCAGATCCTCCTTGTGGCCCTTCTTGTAGATGGGAGTCACGTTGGCAAGCCTCCAATCCTCTGGGACCTCTCCAGATAACCAGGAGTACTGATAGATGGCAGAGAATGGCTCAGCAATCACCCTTGCCAAAATTATATGTTGGATACATGTTTGCAAGTGGCCAGAGACCCATGTGCTAAGAGCATAATCAAAGATTTTAAAATAGCAATAAGTAGTTCAACCTCACTGTAGTTTTCCATTGATGTGACTTATTTAGGAGACTGCAGTGTGTATAATAGAAGTGCCAAGAAGAACTCTGCTATAAGCAGAATTATATTATCAATAATTTGCATATAAGATTTGGTACAGTACAATAAACACCACGGTACACATATGTCATCATTTCACCAAGGGTAAATTCTGCATTACCAACTTAATAGTCTTATATTAATGCAGGGTAACTGTATTGAGGGACAAAATAGCCACTGATGTCATCTATCTGGACTTCAATAAGACCTTTGACACGGTATCCCACAACATCCTTCTCTGCAAATTGGAAAGATATGGCTGTGATGGGTGGACTGCACAATGGACAAAGAACTGGCTGCTGGATCAAGTCCAGAAAGTGGCAGTAAGTGGCTCAGTGTCTGGATGAAGACTGGTGATGAGTAGTGTTCCACTTGGGTCATTGCTGGAAACCATACTCTTTAATATCTTCATCATTGACATCAAGAGTGGGGTTGAGTGCACTCTCATCAGATTTGCGGATAACAGCAAGCTGTGGGGTGTAGTCATCCACAGGGACCCAGGCAGGCTTGAGCATTGGGTCCAGATAAACCTCATGAGCTTCAACGAAGCCAGGTGTACAGTCTTGCACAAGGGTTGAGGCAACACCCACTATCAGTAAAAGCAAGGGGATGAACAGATGGAGCATAGACCTGCTGTAAAGAGTTCGAGGGTACCAGTGGATGGCAGCTGGACATGATCCCAGAAAGCCATCCATATCCTAGGCTGTATCAAAAGCAGCATGGCCAGGGAGGTGATCCGGCCTTCTGCTCTGTGCTGGTGAGGCCCCACCTGGAGAACTGCATCCAGATGCAGAGTCCTCACTACAGGAGAGACATGGACCTGTTGGAGAGTGTCCAGAGGAGGGCCACAAAAATGGTCCAAGGGATGGAACACCTCTCCTGTGAGGACAGGCTGAGTGAGTGGGGGCTGATCAGCACAAAGAAGAAAAGGCTCCGTGAAGACCTGAGCGCATCCTTTCAGTACATAAAGGGGAGCTATAGGAAAGAAGGGAACAGGCTCCCTGGTAGAGTCTGTGGTGATAGGACAAGGGAAAATGATTTCAAACTTTAAAAGGGGAGATTTAGATTAGATACAAGGAAATAGACTTCTGCAGGGAGGGTTGTGAGACATTGGTACAGGTTGCCCAGAGATGTGGTGGATGCCCTATCCCTGGTCAGTCTGGATGGAGCTCTAAGCAACATGATCAAGCCGTAGATGTCCCTGTTCACTGCAGGGAAGTTGGGCTAGGTGACCCTTCAAGGTCCCTTCCAACTCTAAGGATTCTATCTATGATTCTAAATACACAGATTTTTTTCTCTACCTTACTCACTGCCAACACTGCAATCTTTATGTGGCCCAAATACTATTTTCTGAGCTGCTGCTTCTAGCACAGCCAGGGTCACCTGTGCATTAGTAATGTGGTGAACATGGTACTTGGCAGATTAAGCAGCTTCAGACAGTAGAGGACATTATGTCTTTCTGAGCTGTGTAGAATGAAGCTCAGGGTACCTGAGGGAGCAATGCAGCCCTAGTGGCTAGGTCAGTAGGAGAGGAAAAAGAATATGGCATCTTTCAGGCTACTAATTTTTGTCAGTTGTATGCAGGCACATCAGTTCTGCTCATCACACTTAAAGAGTGTGGTTCCTGATCTTCTTCAGTTCTGATGCCAACCAAAACAAAAAGTTAGTGATTTCAAGCATCTGAATTTTATTTGAACAAGCTCTAAAAGGCTCAGCTAGAAGGAGGCAAGTGTATAGGTGGAAAACAGCTGCACATCCAGCACAGAGGACACAAGTCTATCAGGAAGATATTTTTTTTCCCCTTAAAAAAAAAATAAAATAAATAAATAATAATAATAATAATAAAGGAAATACAGTACAGAAAGTCCTAGTTAGTTCAATTAATTATCCACTGACCATTTACTTAAGGGACCTAGTTACAAATATATCCTCATCACAATGACAGGAAATCTATCTGAAAAGTCTGCAAAAAGGCTATTAATGAAGAGAGTCTCTAATGCCTATAAGCTGAAATACCTTTTCGCTCCTTTCGCCAGTAGTTCCTGTGGGTCATTTCTGGGGTCAGCAGTGGTGTGCAGTGTAAAGACTCTGCTAGTGCTGGAGAGGGGAAAAAAAAAAGAAGAAAAAGAGTACTTCAGTATTGTCAATCTTTTATCCTTGAACGGTACACTAGAGGCTGACATTTAATACCCTAAGGATATAGATGTTTGAAAGCTGGTTATTGTAACAAAGGAAACCATCCAAACTCTGCAAGACCGAATGGATCAGATAAAGCTGACACTGAGATAAATCTGTTTTACATCCATTCTTGCAAAAGTTTTGCTAATCTATGTAGTTACAGCTTTCTGGGAGCAAAAGGAGAGCAAGGGAAAAAAGAACCCTATGTTACAGGAAGTCAACATCTTACCCCTGTTTGTAATCTTCAGAGTGTAAAAGGACGGTCAGAGAACATTTTTCTCCTGGATCTCGGGTGTTCTCCCCTAAACAGAGAAGCTGAAGAAAATAATTTAGAAACAGGCATGGATTGTGAGAGAAGGCATGAGGACAAACACTCATGTTATTTCTGGTTGAACTTCGTATTAATGTAGATTCTGTTTGTTTAACACAAAAATTCAGATCCTTCCTAGACGCAGACTCTTCTTCTAGTCAGAAACTTTAACACCTACTCTTCATTATCCAGTATTTATACCGCCAGATTGGACTTTCATATGGAAGCCTGGAGCAATGCTGGTACAGATGGCAAGATGACTCTCATGAGATTGATGACTCTAAAGAAATATACAGTATTAAGTCAGAAGGTGCAAATGTTAACATTCCAGTGTAGAAAAGAAATATTCCTTGCATACACTTCCCAGGTTTGTTTTCTCATGCGTTACAAAGAGAAAGAAAAAGCCCTCGACACACCTCGTAGCTGGCAAACGAATGATAAATTTACTTTAGTTTCTTTTGTATGTCAACTGTTCATGCCTCAGGTACTTAACCTTTACTTTAAAAACATGGTTCAGATCCTAGCCTTGAAGGTGGGTGGGAAGGGGGGGATGGTATTCCTGTAAATGTTTCCTTTAACAAAGGCAGTACTATAAGAAGGTTTAGTGGTGAGACTCTGAATGGTATTTATTGTTTCAGATTTCAGGGCTTCCATACATCTGCTGCCTGTCAAAGGCAGATACCACATTCATAAAACAAGTGCCCTGTCTGAAAAAAAAAAAAAAAAAAAAAAAAAAGGGCTCTCTTCTCTGTATCTTCAGGATTACACAAGATGGAAAGCTGCAGGAAGTGGAAGTTCTTATTTGCTGTAAAGACAATCAACAAATAAAAAATCTTTTCTTATGACAGGGAATGGAAATATAACTTTTCCACATTTTGAGGCCCTGATTCAGCAAACCACTTTGAAAACCAGCCCTGTTCATAAAAAGCTCTTAAACATGTTCTTATGCCTCTCTGTACTCAGCAAAGTGCTTAAGAACTTGCTTAGTTGAAGTAGAGCCTTAAAGAACCATTTATATTTACACAAACTAAGCAACTCATTTTACCAGGCCCATTACATGATTTCTGACTTTATTAGGTCTGGAATGTATATTTCACCCATGGTGAGAAACATGCTCATTCATTTCTTATGATATCATAGTCTTCTCCATGGTAATCTGGTGCTATGTGAGGAAAAACAATAGAAGAGAAAACTTTTCATGCTGAGATGAGGACGGATAAGGAATTATGTTCAGCCGGGTGGGAGAATATTTAAGAAGAACAAAAACACAGAGCCCCTGATTCTGAGGATCTGATTTATTTAGTATCTGGCATTGGCCGTAAAGTGTGGGCAATGAAAAGAGGAGCTGACCCCAATGCCTCCTGAGCAGCAATCAGAAATTCATTTCAGTGTGTGAGCATTTAATTAGCTTCACTGAGTTTACAAGACCTTCAGTCATTTTAAGATACTCCAGGCAACTACCCCTCGCATAACATTACTCTGAATCTGGAATGCCAGCCACTTAGGAAGAATGTCTGGAGAGTTTTAATTGAAGGGGACTCCTTTGTTTTTATATCTGTTTGATGTGCCATTACCATTTCCTTCACCACAAATTTACACCAAGGGATGCAACTAGTCCAAACAATTGGTTTAATCAGTAAATTACAACAGACCTTCAAGAAAGTTTAAGGTTGTTCTGTGTTTAGGAAAAGTCAGATAGCTCCATTAAATTTTTAGAGCTAATCTAATCGTTATACAGTGTAGTCACTGCACCATGTTAGGTATCTGGGGAGAAGACCTGAAATTCATTTGCTGCGTGCATTTATTGCATGCATGCAATAAATATATATGAAGTGGGATTAAACAACAGGAGGTAATTATTAATTTTATCATGGCTTCATGAGGTCTGTATATCAAGATCCTCTCCCTGGCAAGGATGAGGAATTGCTAAATACAGTTAATTTCTGGGTTGATCTTATTTATATACTGGACACTAATCCCCTTCATATATCTCATGCTCTTCCTTCTTCTCAGAGATACTGTCCCTCAGTGACCTCCTCCTAGCATTTCATTAAATGTCTTCAGCCTCAGTAAATTACAGCACTTTAAAAACATTGAGTTTAGCATATAAAAAGAGAGAGAGTTTCTGTACACTGCCATGGGATAAGGTGCAGCGAAAATCCCATACAAGCTGAACTGTACTTCCTAATCAAATGGGTGTAACAGATGGCTGCTAGAGCAAGCCATCACAATGGAAATATCTGCAGTTCTCATGGTAACGGAATCTGCCAGGTCTGAGGGATTTGCTGTTTTCCAGGACATCTGAGCTGCAATCTCTTTCGAGCTGTCTAGCAGTCTCAGTCTCTCTCACTCTCTCAGCATGATGGAGATAGAGTTGAAAGGTGGAGCCTGATTTTGCATTCCAGCTGTGATTAAAGACATGCACACACAAACGCACATATGCACACACGCGTACACTGAATCAATAGCACTGCATATTCATTATGCTATCTAGAACCTCATTAACCACTCACACAGAAGAGGAAGGAAATTTTAATATGCCTTCTTCTTTAAGGAGAAAAGGAAAGAAGTAAAATGGGGGAAAGGAGGGAGAGAGGAAGGTAGTAATGTAGATGGGGAATTAAGATGCATGAGACGTACCTTTTAATAAGGATACAGAGCAAAGTTAAAACTAGCAGTTATTTCCATTTCATGGCAGTATGTCAAGATGACTTAACATAACAGGACAAAACATCTGGCCTGAAAAAAAATAAAAAATAATAAAAAAAAATCATGATGTCAAATTTCCAAAACATAATATAGAATCTATGGAAGAAGGAAAAGAAGAAGAAAAAATAGCACAACCATGTACCTTAATACTAAGTGAAAGCATGTGACAGACCTCCTGGTACCATATAATTAGAAAGATGATCCTTCTCATAAGGTGTAGGATAGCATAAAGACAACGAGCTTTAATTATAAATCTAAAGGTCTGGGTTTAAACCCATAGGGCTCTGTTAAAAGGTTCTTATATTTCTGCGTGCAATTCAGAATCATCAGCAGGAAGAAAATAATCATTCATGAGACTGTTTTATTAAAGTCTTTTTCATCAAATCCCTATCAATTTAAAGAAATAAGAAGTATACTGCCTTCTGTGCTATACTACCTGCTAGAAAGCACACAGAGGGCTGATTCACAGCTGCCTATTCTCTTGGGCATTTGAGCCTGAAGATCAGACAACATGTAAGAATTCAGCCATGGCTCAAAATGGAAACAAAGAGGACCATTCTTAAGCAATATGAAATGAAAAACTACAGGCTGTAGACCGTAGCCCTTAGCATGCTGATCCAACACATTGTCCTTGAGGGTACTACAGTTAAATACATATGACAGCCAAAGAGATGGGAAGAATGCTTTCCAGAATAAAATGACTGGACCTCCTTTTTTTTCATGATGTAGAATAAGTGAGGCAACGTAAGCTCCTAAAGTACCCACTTGAGAACTGGGTATTGTAAGATGGTATTGTCTACCTATCATGCAGCATTGAAGAACATTTTATGTGACCTTTTCTAAAACCTGAACTGCTTTTACCACAACTCTATTCCACTGCAGCAACGATTTAATTTAATTCTTAAGTTGTGCTGGTTAGTTTTGAATAGATATATAGAGTTCAGTTACAACAGTGCTGTATTACACCTTAAGGGACCTCCAAACATGTTAGCTAGTTAGAAATAACTGCCACTGCCAAGTGAAGGTATCTGCAAAAGCAGCATAATAGTGATAATAGTTTGCATTTATATTGAGACTTAAGCAGCAAAACACTCAACAGTATGAGGGACACAGTCAGCCACCTCTGCTCACAGTAAGAAATGCCTCAATTCATAAGCAGTTCCTCCAGGTTCAATAGGGCTTGTCATGTTGTGAGGTGCAGAGGTACTTAGCATGAGTAAGCAGCGCCCAAATCCACATCTACTTCCTGAAGCCCTTGTGCAAAATAAACAGCGCTCTCACTCCTTCACTTGACTAGCACAGGCAGACATCTATGGAGTGAACTCTGACTGATTTTCAGAAGAATGTCACATTCAACTTAATCGGAAGACTGGAGATTTTTCCTCAAAACACATGCACAACAGGAAGAGCGGTGCATAGTTTTTTACCTTTTAACAGAGAAAAAGCAGCTATGAGTGGGACTGAGGGCACAACAGAAAGTGAAGAGGTAGTTCTATTCATCATCCTATTATCTGGGCCACTCTGTGCCTGTATTTCATCACGAACCCAACTGAGACCATCAATGCCATGGGCACACATAGTATTTCTTTATTTTGCACTCACATTATCTAGGCAAGCATTCTGCAAATGCAAACATAGACAAGATTCCTTAAAAATTCTAAACTTGGAACACATCCAGGGCTAACAGTGATTTCTTTAAGAACCACCCCAGCTTCTGCAAAGGCACAAGCAATCAAAAAACCTCTTTTATGCATTCTTACGTGATAAAGAAATTCTTCACGTAATTGCTGTTCAATGTTGCATCACTGCTAATGTTGATTAAGAGGTTGCCCTGCCCCTTACTGAATAGTTTGTCACAAGCTTTGAGTCAGACTAGATCCTATGAAAGATGAAACCACTGCTGTGCAGTGTGATCAGTGTTGCTTATAACCATGGAGCTTAACACAGTGAATTCAGTCATTCCTGGGGTCTATTTGGTGTTCCTCAAGCTGCTAATCTTAGCGGACTTGTGCAGAACACAAGTGTATCTGCAAAGATGTCTTCTCTCTAGACACCACGTCCTCCTGTGCATGCCAAATACTGGTTTTGTGAGTCCCTTTTGCCAAAGTCTGCCAACATCTCCAGCCCACTCTTTCCCACTTGGTACTCTTATTTGGTTCATCAAGCAATGCAGACTACACAGTTTACTCATTCCTGATCTGTCTGGAACCTGAAGTGGTTCTCCTGTATCCAAACTCAATCATGCCTTCCTAAAACACTCCCCAGTTTTAAACCTCTTATACTCTTTCAGTTGGACCAATTCCCAAGAGAAATAGCAAGTCAAACAGACTTCATAGTATCTAGTATAGATCTAGCAGTCCTCAGTAACACTCCATAGTGGTGCTTATTCATTCTGAAGACAGGTCAGAGGCTTGTATTTCCATTTTGGGGCGTGCTTATGATGATGACTCTAAAAACTGAAGCTCAGAGAAGTTCTGCACTGATGATACAGTTTGTTTCAGTACAAGTCTTCTCTTGGTCCCCAACTGTTTCCAGCCCAGGCAGAAAAATTATTGTAACATAGAATTAGCTGAGTGGTGTGAGCTGGTATCATAAAACTCTGAAATAGACCCTCATGCTATTTTAGTTCTAATTGGGCTCTTTGCTGCCTGGTTAGCAGACACTTTTCAATCAATTGCTGCATTTGTGCTGACAACACTGGATTTCAAGAGTTGCTCTTGTCATTTCTGTGACCTCCATCTTCCATTATTCTTGCTTTCTGGACAGAAGCTAAGGGACCTTATTTCTAACACATCCATGAAGCTGGGAAGAAATCTTCCCCTACCTAACAGTCTCAGATTCCCAGCTGCTACAGAGTGTATATTATGAACCTGCCACTGCACATCAGTGGAAGATCTGACCTGTAGTACTTACATGCCAATGGATTGCTGGGATTTGGCATTTCAATGATAACAAAAAAATACCTAAACGTCCCCTTTCACCTAAAGTTGGTCCTTCCTAGCAATTTCCTGCAGAGACCCAAGACCCCAAATTCCTCAGCTCAGTGAGCCTTTCCCATCCCCTGCAGGGACTTAACACACTTCACATACCACAGCAAATCTGCTCCAGTCAATCAGCTCCTGCAGCTCCCTGCAGGCTTCCAACACCTGCTAACATGAGGGGACAACAGAGGAGTCCTGCCCCACCCCTTCACACATAGTATTGCCTTATTCTTCAAAAATACTGCTCAGAGCATGATGCTCTATTACAGGATACTCCTATAAACACACTACTGTTTCAGAAGGAGGAAGCGAGTATGCTGTAGTAAATATTTTAGTGATGAAGTGGCATGGGCTTCTTAATGTTTGTCATTTTTCAGTATAAGAGCTCCATCAGAAGGTGCTCTGTACTCAATGGAGAAAATGTGAATTCTAACAATAACAGTACAGCCAGCAGCCGACACCTTATCAGTACCGGCTTTCCTTGAAACATGTTTGGTTCTTCCTCCACTCCACCAGCTAATGTTCAGGAAGCAGTTGATTTAAAAAGAAGGTTCATAATGTCAAGTTACAGGCACCTCAAGAAGGAAACTTAGGAGAACACAACTGGCAAATCAACAAATTAACAAAATCTACACTATCATCAAGATTAAGGGGAAAAAAAAAAAAAAAAAAAAAAAAAAAAAAAAAGTTTTTCTCTGTACATTAAGCTCTGTGAAGGTGAAGGACTGGTTGAGAGGATAAAGGCACAAAGGAACAAAGTGCGGTCTGAACACAAGTGTCCAAGCATAGATCAGGTAGTGAAGCCCTAGAGATGGACCACCACCACTAGCAGTTACTCTGCAGGGATACAACTGATTGCTGAGCACAAAAATGCAGTCAGGACTAACTAGGACTGCCTAAAGCAGGGACAAAGAGAAGGACCATATTTTACAGCATGCCTGCAGCCCAGACTGAAGAGCTCCATGGCAACATGCAGGGATCTGTTATTCTTCCATTTATTTTCAAGTGCAGCTCCTGGCATTGATGCGATCTCTACACCATGAGGCAGGAAGGATCTTTGCTCCTCTTTCTGCATACGCTACCAAGCTGCAGCTCTTTCCTCAACCTTATCTATCCATCCTCATGACTGGAGGGCTGTAAGGCTTTGAAAAACTGCTCTGGGATCCTGTGAATGAAATACAGGAATTTCAAGGTTTGTTTCTGCATGGCATTGAAAACTTCATTTTCTGTTGCAAGTGATGAACATTTCTACCCCCAACCCTGCACTGTGTGAAGATGTGCCTGTAGGTTTAATTTCTAGAAATGAGGCATTTCACAGGCTTGTGTACACATGCAAAACATACACGGAGAACAGAAAAACTCCTGGTGCAGAAATAGTTCCATTCTACACATGTTCTACTGCATCACTTTTTAAGCTACTGCAGTGACTGCTACAAAGATCATACAATACGTCCTCTACATAATGGAAGAGAAGAACAAAATCAGGGCTGTAGCAAGCGCAATATTTCATTCTTTACTTCACATACTCAGCAGACTTTGCAATCAAGCTTCCTCACTTGAAGACACCCTTCCTGCAAGTATGGAAATGGGCAGTGTCTGTTTCTGGGATTTGTGAAATGTCACCTTATCAAAGCTGCTATAAAAGAGACAGGACCGACTGTCACCTGACTGCAGAACGGGAGATGTGTTCTGTTGCTTTCCTGCAGAGGTGACCTTGGACCTCCCCTTCACTTCCAAAGCTTTATCTGTCTTGATCATTTAGATGCTAAGTTCGTAGGAGGAACAGAGAGATGTTTTTTACTGTATGTAGAGTGTATGGCACAATGACTCCAGCTCAGGTGAGGTAATGTGTCTGTATAAATACTTTCTTCTTCTTTTTTTTTTTTTTTCTTTTTTCTTTTTTTTAATGTGAAGCTTAAAACATCTGCAAAGACATCATAAGAAGAACAAGCACACTGCGTAGTAACGCAATGCAGCTGACAACTAGCTGATCTAAGATTACTCAAAGTTCCCTTGCAAGCTATTCCTCCCATCGCTCATCCATAATGTTGTTTGGCCAAATTCTATACAACTGTGGCACAATGCAAAACAAACAGCTGTGGTTCAAAATGAGCATGGAAGGCACAGGCCCTCCCTGCAATGCCCAGAGGAGAGACAGAAAAGGGCCACTTCCAGGAGGAAGCATGAAGAACTCACACAATTCCAAGGACTGCAGTTTTGCCTAAGATATAAGGAACAATAAAGAGTAAGAGAGCATACTGAAAGACATATCCTTTTTTTTGTTGTTGTTGTTGTTGTTGTTGTTGTTGTTGTTGTTATTTTTCCTTCCATATCCTTTACAACAAATAAACCTATTTCAATATTTGGCAAGGTGACAGAGTCTAAAAGGAGTGGGAGAAATAATTGATAAGTACAGGAGAAGAAATTTACTCCAAAAATAAGAGATTCATGCTGAGAAAGGATTCATGCTGAGAAAGACAGACCTTTACGTTTACACCTGAAATCAAATCATGTTTAATGGATTACATGAACATTATGAGGGAGGAAAAAAGCTATTGTAAGTCCTAGGCTCTGTATTATGGAAGAAACAAGATTTCCTTCTGACCTCACTTTTTATCAGCTTAAATCAACAAAGAGATCATGGTTTACTCTTGGTAAGCTTAACTTTCCATAACAGCAAGGTTTTTTCCATGTATTTGAATGTTCTTCTGCTTTCAACTGGAAGAGGATGCTGGATTGTTTAGAAACCAGTTTCCTCTGGGTCTCAGTTCCTGTTGTGCATAGCCATTTTCCAGAAGTTTTAATATACATTCACTCTACGTGGACACGACGAAAGGAAAACACTTGTCACCTGAACAAGAGGCTCTGAAGGAACAAAATCATCAGGAATGAGAGCAGATAATCCAAACTTCAAGCAGTTGGCACTTCTGGTCCAATTTATCAGGCATGCCTAAGTATTTACATTTCCTATCCGAATAGCAGTCCACATTGTTGTAGCTCACAGGAGGGTTTTTGGCTTTTGCCAGTTTAAATAGAATGATTCAAAACTGAATCATTTCCACCAATTTAATTTCATAGCTGAATGCAAAGTGTAGCAAGATAGAGCTACAAGCAGACAGAACTATCTCCAGAGGGCCACCTAAATCTCCAGACTGCTTCAGCTGGAACCCCTAACTGACTACTGTAGACTTTGTCAATAGCATGGCGTGAAAATAGTCATGAAGGAGGTGGACACAAGGGGTAGAAGTGCCACTTCGCTACACAGGGGGCTCGAAACCCGGGAGTTGGACTCGATGATCTCTAAGGTCCCTTCCAACTCGCATGATACTGTGATACTGTGATACTGTGATACTGTGATACTGTGACAGTGGCCACCAGCAGTGGAACCAGAGTGGGAACTGTGTGGCAAGTGGCATATTCATGTAATGTCAGAGAAGAAAGAGATGCTTCCCAAGTTCCCAGTACCTCAGATCTTTTAGCTGAAGATCAGTAATTGCAGAGGTGGGCAATGAAGGGAAAAGACAATCAATCAGCAAATGGAAAAGCAACTGCAACCTACCACTTGCACAGCAAAGGGAAATCAAAGCATACCGTGTTCTGAAATCTTATACACCAAGTCACCTAGGATGAGTGTGCCCTGAAAAGGGCAAGCCTGCTCAACATCCTCCGCCCGTCCTCTTCCAGAGCTAGAGCACCTGTATCTGGAAAGCTTTACAGCTCACATCAGGATGAGGTGTCAGCAGGAGTGAGAACTCTGTAAAATGTGTGTATGACCAACGTGCTATAGAACAGCCTCCATTCTTCAGAAGACACGTGCTATCTACCTTAGACTTCAGTGTAGGTAAGGGATGTGTTGTCTTATCCACCACATGCAGATCCTGAGCCACAGAGCAGTTTTGGGGTGCTGAAGAACCTTTTGAGAAAGCAGCCACTGAACCACGCCTCAGCAGTAATGAGCTCTGTCAGAAGGCTGAAGTTTCAGTCCAATGTAATGTGCCTTTAAAAAGTACCATGTCTACACTACTGTATTGCTTACTTTCTGAAGCTAAGCCACAGGGATGTACATAGTAAGATCTTTGTCTCATTTCAGGGAGGATACAGGATAAAGATTCTGTGCCAGTAATCTTCCCTGGATTAATGGTTTCTCTTTTATCTGCTGTATTTCTGCTCAGATGTCTTTGCTCTGAATGAGTCAGTGGAATGCAAATGATGGGTACAGTCAGTCTGAAAATATTTAAATCTAGCTTTACACTGCACTGCAGGTTTGTGGGGAAAAAAAAACAAAAAAACAAAAAACCAAAAAAAACCCAACATAAAACATATATATAAATATACAAGCTGAAGAAAGGGCAGATGAAAATTACAGATATATCAATAAAGCAAAAAAAATAAAAATAACATGGGTCAAATTGACAAGAGATTCATTCTTTCTGTTTCTTCTTTTGATTTTTTTTTTCTTCAAGAAGATCAGCATTTAGATGCCTGCTATGAATGGTCGAAGAAAATCTGCAACACTCCTTTTCTAAGCCTCAGACGCAAGACAAAAATGCATCTGTGGGAATAGGAACCTGATTTTATTTAGGCTGCTAAATGCCCAATCTTCATTATCCCAACAAGTGTGTTCCTAAAGATAGCACTCTTTTAATCCCGATAAAGAAGAAAGCAGACAGTCTAGGCATGATTTCTTTGGATTTTCTTCCTTTCTTTTTTCTACGATATACTTCAGTTTATTCTTTTTGCTGGGTTATGGTTCCTCTCCTCTTCTGCTTAGGGTACAGGTTTCCACTAACCTATAGAAACTGTAATCCATAAGCACAGCAACCTACAGAAAATGCAATCTATAATCCATAGTTAGAGGGGAATTCGGTATTGCAGCTCTGTTTGAGAAGCCAGGAGAGAACCCATGGGCTTTTGTCATGGGACTTCAGCAGGAATCATCCTCAAATGGCAGCTGCTGACAGAGTTTTTACAGACTATACATACCTAAATGACAGCACAGAATGTCTCCAAAAGCTTTTGTGTACTTCAGTAGGATGATAGAAGGAGGAATGGGAAGGGAAGCAACAACATGTCAAGTTAGGGAACAACGGGATAACTTACTGGGCTTTTGCAATTTCTGTGGGGATTGGCTGATAGACTGTACACATTCAGTACCTATCCTGGAAGCAGTTTCCTGATTTAGACTATTATGAATACTAAAATCTGCAGGAAGAATGAAAACAGCAGCATTAACCTGGTAACTTCTACTTAACAATAAATTAAATATCACAAACTGCAATCACGATAATTTGCAACAGACTATTAAGTCCTCTAGCCTGCCATAATAAATAAATAAATAAATAAATAATCCACACAGAACAAAAAACCAAAAACACAAGGAAAGCCTATCTCTGAAAGGGCTGCCTACAAATCCAGCTGTAAAAACAAAACAAAGACTCATGTCATCTACCAGCCTGCAAGGGACTTAAGAATTAGTCAAAAGGAGTAGTTTTCCTTTATCAAAAAATAAGTTATTTTGCTGGCTTTGGAACTGACCACTTGTCTTCTATGTTCTTATACATATTCCTTCAAATGCAGTCTTAAAATATATATATATATATATAGCATTTGATTTTCAATCACTTTTAAGAAAAAGTTTTACTTTACCATAGCCTTGGTTTTCAGGATAGAATATCAACCGAGCTCTGTTGTTCAATTACTTTTCAATTAGAAAATACAGAGAACTCATGAAGAATAGAAGCCTCCCACACCAGCAGCTTTTCAAAACACATTTCTTTTAAATGATCATCTCTTGACAAAATATACTTTTGGGAAGAAATTTCCAGCAGTTCCAAAAAATAATCTATTTTCTAGTTACCGTTTTCTTTAAATGTCACAAAAATAAAATAAAATAAAATAAAATAAAATAAAATAAAATAAAATAAAATAAAATAAAATAAAATAAAATAAAATAAAATAAAATAAAATAAAATAAAATAAAATAAAATAAAATAAAATAAAATAAAATAAAATAAAATAGTCCTGCCCCAACAAGAACAGATTCTTTCAGTGCAGGACATTCTGGTTTCAGGTTGTTGATAGAGCTGCTGATATACCAAACACAAGGAGAACTACATCACCTCAGAAGAGAAGCTGGGTGTGAGGATTTTGTCCATCGTTGTGCAACTCCCACATGATGTCTCAACAAACTCATACAAAGAAACACAAAACTACGCTCTGGCCTTGTTATGCTGTGACTGATGATTGCCTAGCAATGCCCAGAACTTCTTCCACCTCTACATGAATGATTTATGTCTAGGGTACTTCTAGCAGCTTATGAAGCTTCTGAAGATATTCATATGAGACATGGGTCCAGGACAGCTTAGGCAGAAAAACAATCATAGATCAAAACGCACCTTTGCTAGCTATGCTTGCCTTGCAGCGGAACGATACAGAAGTTATGTGGAGGAACTATTGAAAGGCAGGAATCTCAACGGCCATTTTTACATTAAGGACAAGCTAATGATGACCTTCCTCCACAAAACCATTCATAAACACAGAGTTCAGGATCCACTGCCACTACACACCAAATTAAACTGATGACTGGTCCCTGCTATTGAGAGGCATCTGAATGACTTCCCCACCTATTTCCACAATTTCACTGATCTCACATCAACTTCAGGTGGGTAAGGCTCTGCTGCATGAGCAGAGAGCTCACAGCTGAGTCTCAAATTTATACTTGAGATGGATTTTATTTGCTTCCTATGTTTTCCTGAAAACCACTTACAAGGCAAGATTCACTTACACTTACAAGACTTCTGATGCCCATGAGCATCTGCTCCATTTATAGCTAAGAAAATGAAATGGTTTTTGGTTAACTTGCAGCCAAATTCATGTGTCAGACTGCTGTTTTACCATACTGGTGGCCAGACTTCCACTGTCAGAAACTGAATATAATCTCTGTCTTGTGATTTGTATAATATTTACAGTATTACAGAAATGCGCAGTAGAAATGCAGTGATTATTCTTATCTCTTCAGGAAGACTGCATGCATTTTCCTGCCTGAGATCATCTTCTCTGGGGACCCATTTAAAATAAAACCACTGTATTCTGAAAATGTGTCTTCAGCATGAGAACTGAGTATTTTCTGTCTTGGCCATAATAAAAAGCAAGAAATTGAATCAAAGTTTATTCCTAAAACTATATACTTCTCTTGCATGCTTCTTGCACTTTCCTACACAAATACAAGACCTGGAAGATGACAGATTTCAAACTCATTATATAGCATGAAACAATGTTTAGAAGTACAGTGCATAACACAGCAACTCTACAAACGCGTCCAAACAAACAGAAAATTAACCTTTCATGGCTAAGGGAGCACATTTTTTAGTCCGGTTTTCAACATAATCATTTCTTTACAGAAGGCAGCTTATATGCTACTAAGCAGTTCCTAGAGTCCTAGGTCAAACAAAGTAAGAAATGAATAGGTCCATTCATGCTTCAGACAGCATAATTCTGGTAAAGCTGGTGCTGACAGTGTTAAAGAGCAGTGATGGAGGAGTCTGGCCTTGTTGTCATTCTAATTGTGACCATGAGTGACAAAAAATGTATTCCCTTTGCCAGAGGACTGATCTTTCAGATTTGTAAAATCTAAACTGTGCTCATGTCACTTGAAATTCAAGGGAGAGAAAATTCATGCAGTTCAGTAAATGCTTTGTTTGAACCTGCAGTGACTCTGGCATGGCAAAACTCAAGAAAGGGTCAGTAATTTTAAGGTGCTAAAATAAGAAAAAAAGCGGTATCACAGTGTGAAGATGACCTTGGGTCTTGCCCTTTTACTGTCCCAGCTTCCAAACTCCTCGGTGACCTTGGCACAATAAACTAACCTCTATCCATTGTGGGTCCTCACCTGCATGCAAGAGCACAGCCCTCACCGTACAAGTGGGTCTGGATCACAAAGTCCTTTGGTCCACGTTCATATTCTCCTTGCTCTATGAAAGGAACCTCCAGAGGCAGGAGATTTCTCCAAATAACACTGAAGAACAAAGAGGTCGAAGCAAGAAGACTAACACAGCTATCATAAGGAATCAGGAAAACTGTTACAGACTAAACCCTGTTCTCAGGTACAACATCCTTCTTTGTCATCCCTTGCTTCAAATCATGCCAGGTACCAAAGAAATATTTTTCTCACCCAAACAGAATATCATTTTCCTTAGAAAGGAACTAAATCCAATGAATTAAACATTATCATTCATAACAATAAAGGGAAATTAGTATCCCCTCTTACTTTCTTCTTCAGCAGGGCAAGGTAGAGACTTCACCCCAGACAGACAACTGAAATAGCTCCCATAGGTATTTCCTACACCACTCTTTCAGAGGGACCATATTAAAAATAAACTAACGCTGTAGGCAGCTTTGGAAAATGACTTCAATGGTATTTATTGCTTTGATAGGGTCAGTGCACAGTATGCGCATGTTGCCTTTTAAACATATGTTTCAGGCAAAGAATCAAAGCTAATTTCAGTGTGTGAAAAGCAAGCAGATTTCATTACTGATTGTGACTTTAACTTCAAAATGATAAGGATGCTGGATGTAGGTTCTCAAAACTGAATGTCCAAATGGGAATTTATGATGTAGAACTTCAGTTTTATCATCCATGGGCTTCAATACCAAAAGAAGAAAGAAATTCTTTGCTAGCAGTATTTTCACAGTTAACCCATAAGCCAGCTGCCTATTTCTCCCTCTCCTCTAATTCTCCCTGCAGCTATTTCCTCTTTGTAACATGTTAAAGCAAGAATGGCCATTGGCACTAACCATTTTTGGCATCCAAGTAGTGGATATGAAAGAGATCTGGAATTTTTTCTACCAGCACTATACAGTCCCATTTTGACTCCTCGCAGAAGTGTCAGCAGAATTCATAACAAACTCAATACAATCTGAGTCACAAAGTGTAATAAAAGGCATGCTGCTAAGTCGTCTTCTTCTTCTTCTTCTTCTTTTTTTTTTTTTTTAATGAGGATTCTTCTCATATTATTAAATCAGATCTAGTTCTCAGCTTCAGGTGGCCGCCTGTAATAACCTTCCTACAAGGTATATGGTAGGAGATGGACCTGAAGAATTATTAAAAGGCTGCAGGCATAAACAGCAAAAAGCGAATGATGCAGGGTTTTCCCAATGTTTTGCAGAAAATCAGATCCAGTATAGATTATCACTAGTGGCAAATGCCAGAAGGTGTAAACCTGTAGCCTAAAGACAGACCTCTTACTCAGGTTTAGATACCTGAAGTAACCTCTCTTGCCGTGAGATACTTCGAGTACATATTTAACTTTAAAAGCAAATGTGGTTCATTTACTGCTGAAGATAAAGAGCTTAGATGACAGATATCTATAAAAGTGCTTAAATGTATAATTGACATATATAAAAATTCATATACGTATCAAATTAGTAAGTAAATATATGTATGTATACAAGCTTCTGTATGCTACTGAATCAAGACTAAAAAGAGTCTAATTTGCACAATGAGAAAGCAGCCACATCTTCATTTTGAGTCAAAGAAAAGTGCTAGATTATAAAAATAATCAACTTTTTTTTTTTTTTTTTTTTTTTTTTTTTTTTTTTAATGCTCCTGACTAGGGATACAGATGTGCACTGCCTGTTTTGTAAGGCTTTGTCCAGGTCTGCATAACAGCACCACACTTCCCTAGGTTCAAATGACACCTTTGAAACAACTGAAGCAGTAAATCATGCCTCTTTATTATCATCTCAACAAGAATGATAACAACCTCCTCTGCTTGGTGAAATACCCATGGGAATTTCACCCGATTACATGAGGATAACGTATCTTTCATGACTTTAGCTGTCTGTCTACCATTTCCATTGTATACTTGGTAGCCAGTCACAAAGGACACAATCCACTGAAGAAAAATGTATAGTTGAGGGGTTAGCCATTTCAAGAGTTGAGAAAGGGAGGTAGAAATTGAAGGAAGAAAGGAACGGATGACACAGTGCAATTGCTCAGCTTAGGAGCACAGCTGCTTAAACAACTGAATAGCAATCAATGGGTTAGTATTCAATCCAAGTTTAGATCACACTGAAATCTATTAGAATACTGCATATAATGAATGACTCTTACTTATTTGGTATTCTATCTTGGAATTAATCAGCCCAGTTGTTATGCAGCAAAAATAAATAAATAAATAAATAAATAAGAATCAGTTGGGTAGACAGGCCCAAAAACAAGAAAAACAACCACCTTGATTTCCCTGGTGGCTAACAGCCTGACAGTACTCAACAGCACATGCTGAAATTGAACAGTGTGAGAAACAATGCAAGTTAGAGGTTTCTCGGCTGTTGGGGCAACATCCTGGTCTGCTTGTATGTGCAGCCTGCCCCATCCTTTCCCGTCGGGCTCTCACATAGTACTCATAGAGTTGTACCATCTGCTGGAGCACAATTCAGAGGTAGCTTTAAAATGATGATAGCTCTGGGAAATGATAAGCACTGGGTCATAGAAAGCTGTACTGCAGCGTATAAATAAGATAACTGAAAGTGCTGAGCAGGGCATGTTTGCATTATGAAATGTATTTTCCTTTTTCCTGTATAAAACCTGTCTTGAAAGCATGTGGAATGCAGCAGGATTGAAAACCAGAAGGACAGCAACACTGGCCCAGCAAGCTGCATGAAGGAGGAGGGGGATGGAGGAACGGTAAGCTGTAGTATTATTGACTGAGGAATGATAAAAGAGGAAGGAATTCAACAGTTACATCTATTTCGCTTGGTGCAATGGAATGAGATCAAAGGCTTACTTTCACATTAGCACAGAATAATGCATACTCTATAAATGATGCAAAGCTAGGCCACATTCCCAAGATGTGACAATGCCTCAAGATGCCCCTCTGCTAAGTTCAGGTCAAGGCAACAGGCTCCTGCATATGGAATTCTTTTTCAAAGCACACAAACGTAGCTAAACCATTGGGCATGGAGACCAAAAACATTCAGAACAAGCATGGTGCTCTTCATTGGCTTCCACATTTTCACAGGCAGTATTGCAAATTTAGGCAATTTTCATTCACTTGCAGAATTTTTTTATCAATAGGTTCTGATCTTTCAAGGCACCCAAACTGTCCACCCAAGCACCACGAGAAGCTCAGACTAAGTAACTGGATATTGTTTCATTTGAAAAACAATGCTGTGGAGGAGAGCATCAAAAGATAAGCAGCTCACATTCCAGAGATGTGGCTCATTCCCTGCTCTGCACTGGCAACCTCTTGATCTTGATCAGCTCATTTGGGACAGTCCCTTTAAAGACCTCAAGAGAAAGAACAATACCAAAAGCTTCTTAACAGCCCTCATTTAATTTTTCTTTCTTTCTTTCTTTTTTTCAATGTTTTTGTTTTATTTGTTTTGTTTATGTGATACATCTGTCAAAGCCACCTCGAGATTCAGATCTGTTTCTGCTCCACCTAGATATTGTGGATATCTTAATGAAAACACCACCAGGACACATCTGTATCTGAATTCCTTTAAGAAAACTTAACCTCTGGGACTCTGTTTTCCATTAGTTACATGGAGATGAATAATTATTTTCCCTCACCTGTCACGGTTTGGTTAGTGCAGGGATGCGTTGCCATACCAACAGCGATCCAGCCCGGAGGTCGGACAGGGCTGAAGTGCGGAGGTGCGGGCCGCCCCGGCCACGCACAAACCCTCCTCTCTGTCCCTCCTCCCTCGCTCCCCACTCCCTCTTCCTGGAAAAGAAGCAGTTTCTCTTTGTGAGAGAGCACAAAGGGGAAGAAAGAAAAGGAATTGTCCATCAAGCTCAGCAGAGCCTCGGGGGCTTTCAGCGGAGGATGCCACAGCCTATGAGGAGCGCCAGGCACGGCGAAGGCTTATTTTAAAAGGACAGTTCAACCCCAGCTCCACTGAACTGCCTCCAGCGGTCCCCAGCCTGTGAAGAGCATGTGGCACCAAAAGGCTGGCTGACATTTTCCCATCTTTTGCCATCCACGGGCAGGCACAGCTTCAGACTAAGCATAAAGAGAAGCCCCGCGCTGCTGACAGGCACCACTGCACTGCCCAGTGTGTGCCTAGCAGCAAGGCACCACCGGTCTGGTGATCTGCTGGGTCCTCCCAGATGTGCCAAGAGCACAAGTTGATCTGTGCAATGTGTTCAGGGGAGGTATAAGAGATAAATCCAGTCCCTGCTAGAATGTAAATTCTCCAGATACAGACAGAGGCTCTAGCCAGTACTAGAAGAAAACTCACCCCAGTGTCAAACCTGGGTCTCGTCCCAGACACACTTCTCAAGATATCCAGACTGAGAAGGCACTGGCAGTAAGCACAACTGAACAAGCTGCTCATGAAAGGAGACCACAAAGAATACAAGAGGAAAACCCGGAAATCACAGCTAAGGACAGATGCAATAAAGCTGAGTTTGTAATTATATATACATGTGTGTAAATGTACATTAATAGAAGAAATACAATAAAAACTTCTAGCTACCTTTTTCTCATGATATAGGAACAAGACAAGGAACAGCAAGAGGAGACAAGTGAGAGGAAAATGGAGTTTGATGATGAGAGAACTATTGGTGTAGTTTAGGGCCTTCCCCTACCTGCATCAGTTATCAGTGCTTTTGTATTAACAGAACCACAGCTGATGCATCTTTCCACCTTCTCCTTGCTCCTCACAACTCTTTCTCTTAGTCTCCCTGCAATTTAAGGTTGCACTCACTTCACAGATAGCTTTCTATTTTGCCTGGTTCCTGATCTACAAAACCAGTCTGGCACATTTCACCATCCTCCCTCTGTTAGGTGCCCTAATTTTTAGACTGCAATCACAGAATCATAGAATCAGAAAATCAGAAAATCACAGAACCATAGAATGACTTGGGTAGGAAGGGACCTCAAAACCCACCCAGTCCCAAACACCTGGTAGCTGCCCCCACCAGCTCAGGCTGCCCAGGGCCCCACCCAGCCTGGCCTTGAGCACCTCCAGGGATGGGGCAATGCAGATTCTATGTGCAGCTGTGCCAGGGACTCACTGCCCACAGAGCAAAAGAGTTTGACATGGGTAACACAGTAAGAGTTAGGTCAACAGAGAAATAAAAGTAATATACCTAAGTACCTTTTTGGACTGGATATCTAATCATGTTTACTCTTTATGGCCTGAAAACTCCCTCCTACCTTACTCACATTCCTATAAGAAAGCCTTATGGATGCATAAATGTCCACCTCTTTGGAACCTCAAGAGCTCTGATGTGAAGAGGGGATTAATGTTTCCTTTGAGATCTTTTTATTGCAATGGTTATACCACTTTTAGAATCTAACCTTCCTAGGAACTCTGAAGTTTGGGTGTCTGGGAACATATCCACATACTTCTAAAAATTCATCATGAACAGGAAAAAAAAAAGGGGGGGGGGGGATTTTTTTGAATTATGTTGCTGGCCAAGGAGAATGTAGGGATGAACTAGATGAGCAGATGCAGACCAGGCATAGACTCCTGCTGTTCTTGGTGCAGCTATGTTTAAGTGAAATCCCTTCAGAAGAAATAATGAAATGGACATCTATGACAGCATCTGGAAGCTATTCCTGGATGTACTTCAACAAGAGCAAATGCATTAGGGTGGATGAGTTGTATTACGGGAAGAGGCAGCAGCAGAGAGGTGGGAGTGCGTGGAGGCCTCAATTAGGGGAAAAGTATTATGAGAAGAAAGAAGGAACAGCAGCAGCCATTCCCAGTGACAAAATGGGGAAGCACTGCTGTGGGTCACACTGCTTGTAATCACACCAGCCTGCTAGACTGTATTTCTATGAAGGAATTACACCGGGAACACAGCTGCTATTCTCTGGACTTTAAAAAAATAAAAATAAAATCAATTGCTAAGTTAAAATGAGGAGGAGCAATATATTGTTATAATGAATGAAAATAAAAATGTTCATGATCAAGTGCCATTATCAGGAGAGATGAATGGTTAAACAACAGCCTTAGCAATATCAGGACAACTTCTCCCACCAGTTTTTCCTTCCTCCTTTACCATTGTGTGCTTAGGAAATAACAGTTATGAAGTTTTTCTATGAATGCCATTAACTGCTGCTTTGTATTGATGCAAAAATATAATAGATTAATACTTTGTCACTGTATTTTCTTTAGCTACACTTTTAAATATCAATAAAAGCTTCAACAATGTACACTAGGTAATTACTTTCTTGGAAAGTCCATTAGAGTTCCTATGCTTTTACGCCACAGAACAAACAACAAAAGAAAGGTTATAGACCCAAACAGTTTCTGATATAAAAGCTCATTTTTCCCCCACCTTTTCAAAGTAAAAAAAAACATCTTCAGGGAGTAAGAAAAATAGCAATTATGCTGCCAAAGCCAAAGGAAAGTTCTCAGTGAAGATGAGAATTGGTCCTTCAGCATTCTTATCTCCTTGCTTTCTCACAGGCATGCCAGAGACACACAACACAAGAAAAGGCCACACATCCATTTGCAGCAATTTCAACACAACTGCAGGTCTCATCCTCACCTCTCCAAACATTCTGGAAAAGCGCTTTCTGCACAGTGTGGGGAGGCCTGATGACCTTTACAACACACCAGCTAGCTTCCTGCTCACGTTTACAGCCCCTCCACTATCAACAGATAGTGATTTCACACTTTACAGCACAAAGGGCCAAACTGCAACCTTCCTGCTTCACCAACAGGCTTAACGCTTTCAGCAAGACATAACCCAGGTTGCCTGATACTGCTTACTGTGCAACAAAACATGTTGGCTTCCTCTTGAAAGAAATGCTTCCCAATGATTCTGATTCTCATGCACTGTTCCCCTTCCAAAGGCACTCACTGCTTCTGTTCACAAAAGAGTTGGATCTGAATGCAACACAAGATTCCTGACGAGGTGCAAAGTAGCGCTTCTGTTCGTGTTTTATCCCTTGGAGTAACGAGTCCCAGTGCTCAGCCTTTTCCACAGGACGTGGCAAAGACTTGGAAGACGTCCTCGGTGTTGTCTTTCCAGATCTCTGGCAAATGTGTTCCATCCCACACAGAATGCTCTTTTTATTGATCACAGCTTTTATTGATTTATAGCTGTCTGTGTTATGTGCTTCGGTTATTTGCTGTCTCACTGACAGGGAGGGTCAAAATCTTGCAGTTTCTCTTTATACTGCTGCTAACAAAAAATTACAAGCATCAGTGGAGGTGGTCCTTTATTTTTACTGGCCTCAATTAAATTTCTTAGGGTCACATCCCGAGCTGAAGGTATAGGTGGAGAGGTCTTAGTACCAGCTCAGCAGTATTTGAACCAAAAATGTTCTGGCCTTGGAGACTGTCCTTAACCAAAACTAAACCCTTGTTTGATGTGAAAGCATATCAGAACACCTCCTGTAACATCCCTGTATGGAGACAAAGGGGTTTCATCTCCAGAAAAAAAAAAAGAAACCTAGTCTGAAAATCAAGCCAATTGCTTTGCAGTTACCATTTTATAGTCATATCTGCTAAAACTGAGGATTTTTCTTTCTCTGGGATGAGGACCAGCAGTGCCAGCTCTCCACACAGATGGTTCCTGTACATAGGCTGTAAGCTCCCTAGGAAACCTGGATGCTCTAGTCACTTTGCAGGTACCTCCATCCTGTTCAGAAATGTCAATAAATGCTACACTACACAGGAGCAACTCAGCATGCACAAATTCCCTACATGGTGCACCCTCTCAGCAGGATCCTACAGCACAGAAGTTTTTAATACCTGCAGAGGAACAACACCGGCTGCTCCTCCAAGAGCCTTGCACACAGACATCCCTCAGCTCCAACTCTGTGCTCTGACCCACTTCTTTCTGCTCTCCAGGTACAGGTTGTATTTGGTACATCTCACTTCTGATTCAAGCCCTGCCCAGGTTCAGAGTTAAATCATAGAATCATAGATTTGTAAAACAGTTTTTAAGTTGGAAGGGACACTAGAAGGCCAATCTAGTCCAACTCCTGTGTAATAAACAGGAATGTCTACAGCTCCATCAGGTGCTCAGAGCCCCATCCAGCCTGATGTTGAGTATCTCCACATCTGGACGCAGTACTCCAGGTGAAGCCTCACCAGCACAGAGAAGAGGGGTGGGATCATCTCCCTTTCCCTTCTGACCACACTTCTTTTGATGCAGGCCAGGATACAGTTTGCTTTCTGGACTGTGGAGGAACGGTGCTGGCTCATGTCCAGCTGCCATCCACTACTACTCCCAGGTCATTTTTAGTAGATCTGTGCTCCATCCTTACATCCCACAGCTTGTAATAATAATGGGTGTTGCCACAACCCAGGCGCAAGACCTTGCATTTGAATTTGCTGAACCTCATCAGGTTGAATGTCTGCCTTCTGCAGAGCATCCCTCCTCTTTGGCAGCATTCCTGCCTGTAGCAAACTTGCTCCATGAGTCGCACTCAAAGCACTGGACACCCCTCAGCATAGCTAATCTTTTGCATTTAGAATAATTACAGCGTCTGAAACTTTCACTCCATCTGCCTAAAACATCTCAAAGTACAAATATTAAATTAAAAAACAAAACAAAACAAAAAAACCCACAAATCATTAAAACTAAGATTATCCACCCAACATTTAATAATTAACTGAAAACAGACAAAATCTAGCAAAAAATATACAAATTTAGATACAAAAAATACATCTAAAAATACATATAAAAACAATACATATACTTATCTATAGGCTTTGTGCAGAAATGGATGGAAAACAAAGGATTCTCAAGAGCAGAGAAGCAGCTTGCCTTGGCATGGCGAAGCATGCCTCAGTGACCATTTACATTTTTCACAGTAGAAGAATCCTCAGCTAGATGATCTCCTCCTATGAAGCACTGACTTCTGAGATGTCATCTACAGTCTTCCTGATCAGGGCAAAGATTTCTACCAATTATAGCAGACTCTGAAAGCAGCTTAAGTCTCTCCTGAAGCATACATTTGGAAAAATAGCTCATGCACCTGAGCCAAGTTTTGTCTCCTTTAATTCTGTTTTGAAATAGCAGTTATCTTAGATCTCTAGATATGTTACTGGGAACTCATTTTAATCTGATCTTCTTTTAGAAGTACGGAGCACTTCCAGGGCTAGGGAGCAGCTGGGAGCAATTCAGACAGCACCTGGCCTTGAAAACTGAGGTTCTTCTTAGTGGATTCAACTGGTTCTGCATGTGCTGGGTCCACACCATGAGAACGGCCAAACTCCTGGATGCTGCTAAGCAGGGCTGAGCTGTGGTAGCTGTTGTCTATCAAAAAGCACTGCGCTCACAGAGACAAAAGAAGGCAATTTATTTTCATTTGCCCCACTTCAACACAAGGGGAACCCTGCTGGTTCAAGTGTACCATTCTTGATTTTATGGTAACACAGCCAACAGGAGAATCAAGATGAAAGGCTGTCCTGGACTTTGGCCTCAGAAAATAAAAGGCAAGTGTGATAGGAATGTGAGCACACGTACAATTCCTTTCTGATTAGCACAGTGATGTGTCTGCAACATTTTCACAGATACACATCCTCACTCTTTAGACCGGTTCTAGCTGATCCACATAATGTATGCAGAAAGCTTGGTTCTACCAAATAGAAACAGAAAGGAAGATTTGCTTTGGGAAAATATATTTTTTTTCCTGTGAATATTAATCATTTCAGCTTTGATAGTGAAGTGATATGAGTAAAAAAAAGCCACGAATTGCTCCAGGGCTCTACACAGATGACTATTGTAGCAAAGACATTTGCCAGAGATAACACCGCTTAAGCTCAGAATCATTATACAGTACACAGTTAACTCAAATCAACCTGCTTGCTCCCCAAGTTTTAAACAGAATTAATGTGACATCCCATTTGAAGCTGGATCTCAGCAACTCAGAAAATAAAAGTGACAAATTAAAGCAAGTTCCATATGTGTTTTAATATTAAATGGCAAAAAGAAAACCATTATGCCAGATGACAGCAGAGCAATATGGTCCCAATACACTGTTCATCTCCTTTACAGCTTTAACTAATGTTTGGTATGTTTTGCAGCAAGAAAAACATGAGCACTGCTCTAAAAATTTCTACGGATAAGATGAAGGTCATCATCTTTCAGCCCAGAAAGTCAAAATAGATATAGGATACAATCAGTACGTGCCACATATTCACTGGTCATCTTTACAGATCACCATAACATGATAAAAATCTTCACATTTTAAACTGAATAAAAAATCTTCAATTAAAAATTAAATTAAAAAAACTATCTTTGTCTTACAGTACAGTAATATTATGAGGCTTCATGAGGTCACAGATCTCAAAGAGCTGGTCTGCAGGGTAAGTAGACAAAAGGAAATACCATCATCGCTTTTCAACAGATACAGACTGAGGCAGACAGAGCTGTAAGTGTGACACCCAAGGGCATCCAGAACATCTGTGAGAGAACTGAGAACCAGCAGCATGCATCACTGTTCTTCCACAGACTTCAGCGCACACTTACACCTCAGGCAGGTAGATGATGACTGCTTCAACAGGAAAAGATGAAAGACCACTGAAGTGCAACCAACAGAATGTGCATTAGCCATCGGTGCATGCCTTCTGTGCACTGTGTGAGAAAGCATTAATGGATAATTGAAGATGGATGGTCAAAATGTGCACTAACAACTGACTATTGCACCTAGCTGGAAGAAATGACTGCTAATGGAATAAGAGCAAGACTCCTTAAAGTAACAGTGAATTAAATAGAAGAAGAGGAAGAACCTTGGCTATAACTGATGTTAAACATTCTTCCATCATTAAAAAACAAACAAACAAACAAATAAAACAAACAAACAAAAAAAGAAACAGTTCCAAGTAGTGTAAAAAAAGGCTTTTTATTCAGATCAATTGTTAATATTTTCTCCCTCTACTCTTTCTTTTTCCATATCATCACTAGTTTTGCAGGTCGTTTTCTCCTTCTCCTTTCTTTTTTTTCACCTTACCTTGTTTCTTTCTCTTGTTAATGCAGGGTAACAGAAACAGTAGCAGGGTTTTCCTGTTCTTCAGTGAAGAGATCTGAGCCATGCATCTCTGGAAACTGATGCATTCTTACAAGATCATGAGGAAGGCTCAGTCAACAAGTTGGAATGGACAGTTTGTACTCATGACAGCCATAAACTAATCAAACATCACTGCTCAAAGCTTCAGATCACAAGAATTTTCCAAGTCACACCCAACCTGTAATTCCTAGGGAGGATTTTAAAAAGGAGAGAATACTAAAAATGAAAAATGCTTTGAAAATTTTTAATCATCAGCATTTGTGTACTACAAGGAATAAATGCCAACAATATGTAAGGAACAGCACAAAGAAGGATCATACAAAAGTATAATGAGACTGATAAGGAAAATCACAAAAAGAGAGAGCGGTATCTTCTTACACATATATAAAACCTTTCACTTTGAAAAAAATTACAGCCTACAGGTAAAACTCCACTATCTTGTACTAGTATGAAATTAATTTTGACCTAGTTTTTTATTTTACATTATAACACATAATACGAAATTAAAAAGTGAAAATATAAATGTTTTATCCTACCTTTTGAAGCTCCAATACATTTCATTCTGACAATACAAGGATATTTTGATATTTGTCAGAAGTTTTTGACTTGTTCTTCTTCCTTCCACCATCCTGGAATGAAACCAGATGAACCCATCATGACTTCAGGGTAGAAGAAAAATGCAGTGGTATTGTGGTAAGTCCTCCAGAAATGATACAGCACAGGCAGCTGATGAGGCAGGTGGAAGAGCAGAGGCAGGAATAGAGAGCAGAAACTTTGTATCGAGGATACAAAGTTTGGATTTCTAAGCTCTGCTAAGGATCACTTGGACAAGTGATCTGGACCTCCACATATATATCACACTGACTATGCTTATCTGTGATGCCTGGAATCAGATTATTTTATCTGAAATATCGAAGAGAGTTGTAGGTAAAGAAGATCCTTCCCCATCTAAAGGAAGTCTTTTTAGGACAGTAGAGCCCATGCCCATGGCTCTTACAGCTGGCAGCAACACAGTCATGAAGCTCCACACATGACATGTATATGCAACAGACAGATGCCACCCTTAATCTGCATTTCCCATAAAGAAACACAAGGTTAAACTACACAGGTAGGCTTAGCCTAAGGAGGGGCACTTTCTGACAATAGAAGAATGGATAAGGGAAATGCATGCAGCTGTGAAAACGTGAAAAAAAAAGCTGTGAAAAAAAAAGCAGAAACAAAAATTACAGTGAGCAAAAGCTATAATTCCAGCAATAAATGGTAGCTGGGCTACAGGGTTAATCATGTAGGTCCATCTTTTCACTAGTGATAGCAGTTCCTCTAAGATTTTGCTATGGTAACTCTCTTTTGTGGGGGTAAGTAAATAACACAGTGAAAAATGCATTCTGTGGGCAAGAAAAAAAGGTTATTTAAAAGAACATTTTTCCATAAACACTCCACCAGACAAACAGAACTTGATAACAGTGTCTTTAGAATCCAGTGCTTCACCTGGTAGCATTGCAAATACAAAGCAGTGTACGTATACAGTACAACTGAATATATTTCTGGCCTGGTCCACATTAGCATTACATCAACCCTCCTCAGTCTCAACTGCACATTCGTACAACCTCAAGTAGGCCAACACTTCCTCTCAGACAGACTTTCCCTAGAGAGACAATTCATTTTACCTCCCAAATTGCTTCCAGTCCCTGGGAGTCTGGTGAGCATTCCCTACTCCCAGTCAAAATTCCTTTGCATCCCAGACAAATTCCTTTGCATCTCCCTAAAATGGAGATGACAGACAGTCCTTCTAGCAAAGGGCATGAATTTACTGCATCCCAGATTTCCAACCAGACATCTTCTTCATCCCAGCTACATAGTGAGACCTATCTCTGGGCTTTGGCAGACTGAGATGCATGATTTCCATTTCCAGCAATTAACGATTAATGAAAAAACAGCAGCCACAACAACTCCATATCAAGATCTGAGACCATCTGTTACTGCCTTGTTAAGTGTACGCATTCTAGAATGACCGATCTACTTAATACCAACAGTGTGGTACATATATCTTAAAGAGATTTTTACTGCATGGGCTCTGGATGGATCTCTGATCTGGGGAAAGGATGCAAGGAGAGACAGAATAAACTCTGGCTTGATTATTTTAAGATGCATCTCTTACTCAAGTCACATCAATAAATCTCACCCAACATACAAGAAGGTGGAGTTACACTGGGGAAGGCTTTTGGCATGTCGTGGGAAGGCTGCTAGGAAAAATTAGGATTTTTCAATTTAACTATTTTTCAATGACCTGTGTATTCACTCCACCTTTCACTTTTCCCTGAGATGGTGTTGAGCTACAACATGCAGCATAGCAGCAGAGAAAGGAAGGATTTGTTTACAACACACTTGGAAAAAAAAAAAAAACTGTTGTGTGTCAATACTCACCCGAATGTGCCCATTTGATATTTTACTGACAGAACTGAAAATATGTTTGAATTTCAAACTTGTCGAGATGGCTGGGATGCAGGGATTATTTTCCCCTGAGGGCAGATAAACAAGACGGATGGGCTAAACTCCGAATCGCCTAATGATCAAAATGCAAGGTAAGCTGTCATAGAGAAGGCTCTTCTCATCCTTGCTGACAGCACGAATTCTGCTGAATTATTTCTAGTCTTTCTGATTAATGGGCCTGGTGACTAATTAGTTCATGAATCTTACTCACAAACAGCGCTTTGATGGCTGCCTTGTGTTTGCTTTGAGAGAAAGACCTCACTGAAGTCAGATGGAGATGTGTTCTCCAACAAAACCCATCCCTGGATGATCCCACACCTGGCAGTGGGTGTGCAGATGCATCCTGGCCCTTGTGGTGGACTCGCAGCTCCTACTCTCCCTCTCTGACTGCTGCCTGACCAGTCGCTTTGTGTTACTTCTGTGACTGCTGCAATGAGAAAACATATTTCCTCATGTTCAGGAATCAGCCAAGACTGTAACATCTTCTCTAACAGAGGGTGAGGTCACTGCATTCTGGAAGATACAAGACATGGTCCTAGGAGCACCCCTGAGCTACATGCTGCTGCTCCCTATTTTACTGCTCTTTCCAGTGAGAATTAGACCAACCAGTAGTCACCAACCACGGGAGCAATGAGAACAACCAGGACAACCTCCAGCCACATCACATTTTCCTCAGAGAAGGAAGTCTGCAAGTCAAGCCCAGACAAGTTTCTGCTAGACAGACCAGCCAAGACATGCATTTACTTGCATCAGAAGTATGCAGGGTTCTTTGGTTAATACTTTGGAAAATAGTTCATTGAAAGAGAACTATTTTAATATCCAATTAGTTCCAGTTTCTCCTTTCTTCCTGCCTTCCCTTGAAGAGCACTAGAATCAGTCCTCTTCATTACTACACCAGGAAGACAGTATCTTACACGAGGTTTTGGTGTCCACTGTTTAATACAAAGCTCCCTATCTAGAATGCTACCAAAAGTGAGGCCAGAGCCTGTACCTACAGTAAAAGACACAAAGGCTTTGGTTTTATAATTCTTCTGAAGTACCAGTGGTGTGCTGGCATGTAAACCATCACAGTATTTGGGGATTTTCCTTGCTTTTGTCCAGCTCTAAACCCGAACTGCAACACTAAGCAGAACTTCCTGTCTACTATGACTAGAAACATGCAGTGTCTTGTTTGCTGGTTTGATGATGAGCATTATTTCGCCTGCAAACAGAGAGAAGACAGCATAAAATCCTATGCAATTAATTGGCTTTCTCTGATTAACACTGAGTATATTGAAAATATATCTACAAAAAGGGAAGTCCAAACCCCTGTGGCCCAGGATCAACATGTTTAATCCATCTGTAATCAACACCCAGTACTGATCTCCCTTCGTTAAAAGGGAGGAAGACATTGTTCTGTTTTGTTACAAGGTCACAGACCTCTCTCTTGTCTCTCCCTTGGTTAATGTAAGAGCAGTTCCAGTCAACCTGGGCAAGATTTGGATCCAACAGTGCTGCTTCTTCATCGGGTTCTCCATCTGAGGACCACTACAATGACACTTCTGCCAAGAAAGTCAGAAGCATGTAGTGAGGACAGAGGCTTGTCCTGAACCTGAACCTCATAGTCACACAAGCATCTGTGAGTCTGCTAAGCAATTGGAAGACTTTTCTTTATCACCTTACTTCAAGCTGAGTATTATCTATGCCAAGATTAGCACTACTGAGATCAGAGGTCCGTTCACTATTCCATCTAAGCACAAATAATTCTCTGACACACAACATGTTCTCTCTTCTTTTCTGACCTCAGAGACATGGACCTACCCTCATCTGCAAAGACTGCCAGTAAGTACACAACTGGAAAATTCAGCCCCCACAGCAGCCTATATGTCTGAAGAAAAAGACAAGAAACTATGCATAAACAGTCAAGAATGTTCTGGAGTTCAGAAATCAGCTTTGGAAATCATAATAGCTGTTCAGACTCTGCTACAATACCCCTACCAGGTGTTGTCTTCACTGCTTATTTTGCAGTGGTAGCCCAGTTCAGCTGAGCAGCTCTGATACATTTTTATATTAAATTTCATGTCTATTAACTTAGAATTTGTGGTCAGCAAGTCATGCTGATTCCTACCAGTGACAAGCAGCCACTGTCGGAAGGAACCTTTCTGGTAGCCCAGAGAGAGCCCATCCTCACCACGTAAACAATGAGGTATGTCAGCAGACTTACCATAAGGGCAGCTGGAGCAATAAGACTGAAGTCCTTCTGTTTGCTAGCCACCAACATGCCAGCACTTACAAAATGTCAAAGCAGAACTTAAAACAAATGTGCTTTCCAGCATTTGAATCTGTTTAGGCAACTCTGCAAGCAAGCTAAAGAGGGGTTCTAGTGTGAACAAACTCTTCTGCAGCCGAGAGAATTAGAGATTGGTAGAGATATGCATTATTCAGCTCAGTTCTGTTCTGATGACTTGTTCAGCTCAGTGGCTGTATTGCAAAGGTAAACAGGTTTCTAGCCATAATCTTGTTGTCTCTGAGCAGCAATCCATCTGTCTCTCATTTACAGTATCGTCTAGTGGTGTGTCTTCTTACCCAGGTGACACCCCCTTCAGATACTATTTTAATACTATTGAAGACAGACGAAACCCCAGATTTGCCTAAGCAAATTTAAAAGAGCTATTTAAAGATAAAGATGCAGCAAAGCTGAAGTTAATACAGTAAAGATTTCTCAGGAGGGATCTTAAATGGAGAAATTACAGAGAAAGAAAATAATTCACCAGAAAGCTCTACCAAATAAATTGAAGTATTGCAGTTTCTAGGTAGGACACTACAGTAAGGGATATATGCATATGAAGATCTCTTGGTATTGTAAATTTCAGTCCTGAGAGGCTTCAGTCTACTGAAGACAGATTTAAGTTTGACTCTAGTCTTTGATAAAAATATCTCATGCTCAATTTAGAAACTTCTCAGGAGCCTAAAGCTTGTCCTCTTTTTCAGACAGAGAAGTCCATACCTCATGGGATAAAGATACTAAGAAACAGGCAGCAGGTCAAAGGCTGGAAACTCAAAAGCCTGCAAATTTAAATGTCATGCAGGGATTTTGCATACTGCAGACTCTATTAGGAAAATGGATGTTATTTGCCCTCTCTTTAAAGAGATAATTACCCATGCCATTGAGACAGAGCTCCTTGAAGAAAGAAATGGCTATTGTAGAGGTGAACCAGTTTTTCAAGTCTAACAAACAGATCTCCTCCTGAGGCTACATGGATTGCCTTGTTAACTAACCAAGAGTCTCCTTGACAAAGAGGATCTATACCTATAAAAACAAGGTGATGCTCACTAGACACTTCACAGTGAGAAGACAGATGCAAAAACTGACTTCAGGAATGTGGAGACTCACGACTCTGGAGAAGCAAGCATGTGCAAGGATATTGAGGAAGAGGAAAGACCCTGGACTGATTAAAAAGGTCTGATCAAAGCCTAAAGAACACTCAGAGCCATGTCAAAAGTGAAGCAAGGTTAAGCATATGCAGATGTTTTGCTGTTCAGTTTCAATCTCTACAAGACCTCTTGGACTATGTGAAGTCAAGATTAAATGTGTCTAAAAGGCTTTATGATGCCTTCTTGTTACGTGCTTGGAAAAGTAAACAGTAAATCAAAAATGCAGAGCACTGGGAGGGGACTTGCTTAAAAGGCAAGTGTGCCTCCAGATGCCAACACTGGTCCAAATGCAGCTGGGGTCTGACCCTGTACATGAGCACAGAGAGGATCAAATTGCCCATATGAAGAAAAAGAGTGCCTACAGCCTAGTGAAAATGAAGGAAACTTGATAACACAATGTATACAGCTGATGTAACTTAAAGAAAGCACAGTCATTTTGTGTCTAGCAGATGGGAGTCCACGAGGGCAAGGAGACAACAGTCTGACCTGAAAAGGACACTGTTACCTTCAGCAACTGCTGCATCCTGCCAACCCAGCACATCCAGTATAAAATCTCAATAGAAGGAAGGGCACAGTATGCAGTAGAGCCATGATCTTCTGCCAAGTAGTTTCCCACTGACACAGCACTCCCCTATTCTTGCAGAATCATAAAATTGTTTGAGTTGGAAGGGATCTTTAACAGTCAGCTAATCCAACTCCCTTGCAACAAACAGAAGCTTCAACATCTAGATCAGGTTGCTAGTCACTGGTGAAGCTTCTCACAGAGCACAGCCAAGGTTATAATCAGAATCCAGAGACTGTATCTTTGGTCACAGCCCCACGTACCTAGCAGATTTCCTGGTTCTCCAGATCTTTTATACTCAGGCTATCCATCCACATGCCCAGGGATGCTTCACACCTGCAAGGCAGAAATGTCTGAAAAGCAAGCATGTAGATAGGCAAAATCCTGCCTCAGCCCTCAGAATTCCCATGCCCAGAACCATCATCTGACCTACCCACTGCTGGGACACACAGTGCAGGGATCAGTATGGAACTACTTTTGAAAATAAAGCTAGATAACTGCACACAATGTGTACTAATCACATCACTCATTATACTTCTGGAAGATAGCAATGTGGCAAAGGATGGCATGAAAAAAAAAAAAAAAAAAAAAAAAAAAAGGACCAATGCAAACCTCTCCTAGCTTCCTGTCCTTCATCTTTCTTGTTGCTGTTGAATGTACAAAGGATATTCAACAGTTTCCACCTGTACTGCACATAGCACAAGAGAGTGAAATTTCATTCAGAGCCTCTAGGCCCTCAAGCAAGACAAGCAGTCCATACCAAACGATAAATACAAGAAACAGCAATTATTTTTTTCCACCAAAATCTCAAAGGAAGGGGATGTTTTGAAATGGTCTTAGGTGTTCAGTCCTTCACATTAATTACTAAAGTATTGCTAACTTCTTTCACTTTAAAAACATTAGAATAAAACTGAAAAACAAAACAAAACAAAACAGCTAGGTGGGTCATGTTATGGTGCGGAGCTTGTGAGATAATGGTAATACAAAACTGGCCAAGACAATGAAAAAGACCATGTGAACTTGTGTCAAACCATCACGAAATCACCCAGTTTTCAGAAGACAGGCACTCTGTATTCTCTGAAAAAGTAGGTCCCTTTAAAAGACATCAAGTATTTTTAGACCAAGATCTCTTCACATCAGTAGTCTCTGCAGTATTTCAGACCTCTTGTTTTTTGTTCTTCTATTGTACCAGAAGTAAGAAGAAGACCTGAAGCAACTTCTATTAATACACAACCTCAGGATTATTTTTACTTATAGGCAGCTATTTTTGGAAAGCTTCATGCAATACTTAGGACAGATCATTATTTGTAAGCATTTTATCTGCAGTTTGTTCTAAGTACACACCAAGGACAGAGAGCTCTTAATATTTACTAACTGAAGAATTGACTTGCTATGAAAAGTGGCAAAGACTTCCAGAAGGTGTGGCTGAGGATACAGTCTCGGTTGAAATGCGGGTCAGATAACATGCAGAGGTGTATTTTATCTTTTGGACAAACGCAGCAGTGTAGAACTGGTGCACAGTAGAAATGTTTTATGGGAGCAGTAGACCAGAATCTCCCACACGGGATATCCCACTATTTGGAGTCATTATGGGAAGCTACACACTCTAACAGCCATTTATGAATCAAACCCAAGTCAGGAAGCAAGAGGCAACATGCTCTGACCATTCCTATGCAGGAGGGTGAACTAAATAATATTCAAGTGACTGAAAGAGCGGCACTTGGTGAAGCAAGTCTTTCTATATGTTAAAAAGAGAGAAAGAGCGAGAGAGAGAGAGAGAGAGAGAGAGAGAAATATATATATATTTGCAACAAAATTCTTTCCCCAAACTGCCTTAATCCAAAACACATTTGTCTCTTAATAAGGCTTCACAAGACACTACTGCAGCTTTTGGCCAAACCAAATACTAGTAAGAGAAGCCACTGAGTTGGTCCACCCATCCAAAAGGAAGAAATAAAACTCATGCTGAGTATCTTTTAACCAGACACAAGTAAGTGGAGTTTAAAACTGTACCACTCTGACAGCTAGACTTGAGACAGGAAAATCTCTCACCTTCGGTCCTGGTTGTAACCCAGACCAAAGTTTGGTGGTGACATAGTTGTATCATGTATGTGGCAAAGCAGACTGGAGGCCTCCATCTCATTGCTTTTGCCTTGCTAGAGAAGAGGTTCCAGCACCAAGCCACAGCTGAACTGGCTGCTGGATGAGGCAGGATGGATTGAGGAGAAGGAACTGGCCACATCTCTGTGTCTTCAGCAAACAGCTTACGTCTCCAGTGCTGTCCAGCTAAATCTTCTTAACAGGAGAAACATAATTGAAGGTTTTTTCATTGTTGTTTTATTGTTGGTGTCATTTTGTGGTCTTGTTTTGTTTTCATTAGGATGTGGGTTTCTTTTCAGCTCAGAAAGAATTCTGGTTCTAAATTGCCATGATAAACACTTCAGTGTCTTTTAATGCAGTTTGAAACAGGTTTCTGCAATTCAGCTGTGATCATATCCTCATTCAACTGCCTATTATAGAAAAAAAATGCATGGGAGATTGCTGTACATGGAGAAAGAAAATAATAATAATAAAAAAAAAAAAAAAGAAACATCATGCATGTGTATAAAATACAGGACATATCATCCTTTTTTTTTTTTTTTTTTTTTTTTTTTTTTTTTTTTTTACATATCTATGTGCCACAAAGCATCAATGAGGAAAAAAAATTAAATAAAATAAAAAATCAAATATTGAAAAGCAAATATCCTAAACCGCAGACAACCAAGGTTTTCCTCATGTCTAATTCTTAAATAAAGCATTTCAGAACATGACTGAGGTATATTATCTTCTCTTACAAAGGCTGTGTATTAAATTCCTCCCTGGCAAAGGAATTTTTATGGAAGGTTAATGCTTCCTGTAACATTTATCCTGGATAGTGTGGCTTCTCAAATAATTTTGTGGGCTTTATTTCCTGCACTGTTATAAAGCTTTATCTTCACTGTAGTAGCTTTACAAATACCATATCTTCTCCCAGTACAAAGGCAGCAGTTATTTCTCAGTAACACCACAGTGGTTAATTAAACACACACACACACAAAAAGAAACCAAAATTAAAGTAACATGTAGAGTGGACATACAATCCAGAATGAAAAGAAGCACCAAGCTGGTTGCCACAGCCAGCGCTACATTGACTTACATAGTCAAAACCCTGCTTCTTGCTATGACAATTAAATCTGGAGCAATCACATTTCTACCTGGGACCTGCTACCCCTTCACACTACACAGAACAGAACAGACATTTGCTCACCTGCCCTAACACTGGCATAAAATAAATAAATAAATAAATAAAATGCTGGTGGGCGGAGCTCACCAGCCTCTGCAGAATCACCAGACGTATTCTTGAAGAAGTTCATTGCCAGAGAACAGGTGTAAATGGCAAAATAACATCAACTGCACTAACTGGGGATTCAGTTGTTGTGTAAAATGAGTGCAGCTGGCATGCTGAGGTGTCAGACAGAGCTGTAGCAGAATAGCAACTAAGACTAGAGTGTAAAGCATAGCAAGAAATGCACATGCACCTTCATCTTCTACCCTCCTGCTACATGCTTTTGGACATCATAGACTTTTAAGCATGCTGCCATTTTAGCAGGCAGAATATGGGTGGCTGATATCTGCAACATCTGATGCGATATCCCCATGAAGCCCTGTTCCACAACACTGCCACCCCACTAATGCACACCTTGCCCAAAACCATGGAGCAATGCAATGCAGTGATATACATGCCATGTGCAAGTAACGAATGAACCCAGACAGTTTTGTCATGGACAGGAGAGCTTTGCGGGAGAAGTCTGGAATACTTCTTGTTTAAAAAAAAAAAAAAAAAAAAAAAAAAAAAAAAAAAAAAAAAAGGAAATTCACATCAAATAGCACATACACATGTAAAAGTGTGTCTTAAACCTGTCCTTGATTCTTTCCATGTACATTCAGCCTTAGCATCACTACTGCTGCAGCATCCCCTCCTCTGAAGTGGACATCAGCCCCACTATGCCATCTTCATTCCTGTTAACAAGAAGAACCGCAGCTCAAATCCATGCAATGGATGCCATCCCTCGAGGTGTTCAAAAACCATGTAGATGTGGCACTGAGGGATGTGGTTAGTGGGCATGGTGGAGATGGGCTAATAGTTTGACTTGATCTTAAGTCTTTTCCAGCCATAATGGTTTTATGATTTTAAGTCTAAACATAACGCGCCACCACGAGAAAGCATTTCCAGAAGGATGAAAGCTGTGTTATGGTATGGACTACACAAGAGTCAGAGCAGTAGTGATTTAAGAGATGTGGGGAGTTGGTCACACCTCACAGATCCAACAAATGCAAGCATGATTTTACAGATAAAGAACACATTGGAGGAAGTGGTCAACAAGGACACCAAGAAATTGAAGTAGGAGCAGAAGGCAGCTTGCCCTAGCAGCTAGAGACCCTTCTGTTCAGCAACCCTCAGGGCATCATCGAGGCCCTACATCACAGCTGGGGTTCCACAAGCCCAAGGTGCTCAGTGAAATCCCACAGGATGGTAGAGCTGGGGTGCTCATCCTGTGAGGAGGGTCTGTGGAGCTGGGAAGGTTCAGCATGGGACAGAGAGGGCTTAATGGAATCTAACAGTACACCACACTCAACCATCCCGAAGCAAACAAAAGCCAAGTAGTAGATTAAACTAGCAGACAATGCAGCCCCAAACTACTCCCATCCTCCTTTCTTTCAGTTTAGATACCCGCATTCTCATCTTGATACAAAGAGTATTCTTAGAGTCTGGAGAACTTTGAAAGATGGGCCCCACTTTATTACCTGTCATGAAAGTGGAATAATTGAACATGATATCATGCAATGATTTGATGACAAAGCTCACAGTCACTTGTCTTCCTTATTTTCCCAGCTGTTTGAGTCTTGTGAACAGCATCACCACAGTGCAGTTTAGAAGGTGACTCATTGACCCCACGGCCAAGAAAGGAAACACTGTTTCATGCAGAGAGCTTTCCCAAAGTTCATCGCATTTCAAACAGCTTTACCCTCACAGTTTTTAGGGTTTCTTTTTAATGAGACTTTTATTGGAAGGGGCTAAGGAAGAAAAAATGAGTCTTCTCTATCCTTTTGTAAAGACCTCCACTAGCAGAAGATGTGGATGTTTGGTTTAATCCTGAGTTTCTCTTAAATCAAGACATCATCCTGGAAAGAGCCTGGCTTTGACCCACTTTCCACAAACAGTACAGCAACTTGAGCTGATCTAGATTAAATGTGAAGAGGGTCATCGCTTTAAGCATAAAATGACACAGTGCAGCCATGAGTAATGCCATGTGTAGCACCTCAGAAGCAGTACAAATGAGCTAACAGTAGGACAAACAGGTGCTTGGTAATGGGTGTTGCAATCTGTCTCCTACAGCAGTACCGAAGACCTGAGGTAAAGGAGGAGGGGGCACCTACCAGGGTTGCTACAAAGTCGGCTTTACTGCTACTGCCTTTATGACAACAATATAAAGTAACTCCCACAACACAGTGAAGATAAGCTCTTTAAAGAAAATATAAAGGCATTAGCTTGGCAATTCATCCGAACCTCATCATGCATCGTAGACATTTTTGAAGTTTAACAAAGAAAAGCACATCATTAAAGAATACTGCTCTATCACCATTCTTATGCAAATCCTTTCAGATAGTTGGGTGGAAAATTCCATCGAACACGCACTGAGAAATAAATGTTGCAGGGTGGAAATTTCAGCTATACCAAGTGCATCTATCACTTGTATAATCCAAACTACTGTATGTGCCCTGACTACAGAATTAGTATTGATCCATTCACCATGTAAACATCAAGTACTTTCTATTATTACTTGAAATAGCATGCTATCACAATTTCTATTTCCTCCCTCTATCTTAAATAGAAGTATTGCACATTAGCTCTTCCCTTCATGTACTTTTTTGCACAGCTATCTAACTACAGTGTTCAAGGCTGTGCTGGGTTTCCTGCAGACATCTGCAGTATTACCATCAAAGTACTTTATTTTCAAGTCATCTCTGATGGAAGGCAATACAGCTCTCATTTACACTGAAACCTGTTACTGTGGTTTCTCTTGGTAAAACAGTGAGTCCTTTGTTTTAAGATCTCTGTTGTGACTACCATTATGAAGGACTACTGCAAACAGCTTCCCCAAATGTTACTCATACATCTCTCGTGAGAACCACTAAGATATGAGTGGACTGCAAAATTCTAGATAGCTATGTCATCTGAGCACACAGTAGTAAAAAAAAAACAAACCACAACAATCATGATTTCTATCTCATCTGTCTCAGCAAAGAAGCTGATGTGGATAAGGCATAGCTTTGGAAGGTGCTGGGAGAAGCTTGGAAGTACAGTGTGTTTCACTTGTTAGAACACTTCTTTGAGAAAAATTTGAAATGGAAAGATAAAAGGCTTGTCTACATTAAAACTCTAAAATTTTAGACAAGAGGCAGTCTTAAAACCTGGAGACTTCAGCAAGACAGCAGTGCTGCTTGTTGGCTGTTCCTGCAGTACACCCAACCTATGCACACTGCATGCTGGGTGCTGATCACTGTGTTTCACATATTATCCAGTGCAACACAAAGCATCTTCCAGCTATACAGACAGAGAAGAAAGTGATTCCAAGGTTATTAACGGATTGCAACTGAGACTCTTTCCCAAAAGAAGGAATGAACTTTGGTGCCCACATCTTGCTGCTTCTTGGTGGAAGCTGAGTCCTCTGTGTTCTTAATGGTTTGAAAATCCCCATCTGCAGTTTCTGAAAACATTCACACCTTCCACTCTCTGATATGTATTGGTGTCCGCAGGTATAAATAATGCATCCTACTGAACCTTCAGTCACAGTTCAAGCTGTTGTAAAAATAGAAGTGCTGTGACACCCTGCCCAGACAAAGCCTACAAGCACTACAGTCCTTCCAGGTAGCTGCAAAGAAAGCACGGTCTGTAGGCCAACAAGGAGGCATTACAGCTGAAAACATTTCATTGATAATGCCCCGCTGCCTCCTTTCTGGAGCCATTGATTCAAGTCCCTGTCTGAGCTCAAACACTGTGCGTCAGATGGCTGAGATCATGTCTCCATGGCAGCCAGACCCCAAGCCATTTACAGCTTTAAATGTCAAAGGAGACTTTGTGGACTGCATCTGGGAGTCCTGCAGCCTCCAGGAAGAACAGCCACACACTGCTCAAAGCAAACCCCAACACTTTTATTTTCCTCTCAGAAACACCTGGTGATAAACACCTCGTGCAGTATTTCCAAAAACTTCTGCTGAGAAAGGTGCTGCAAGAAGGGGGAAGTAGTGTATGCAAAAAATCAGTGGTCTCCTCTGCTTGGTGGATTAAGAAATGGTATGGTCTGCTGCACTGGTCAAAGGCACAAGTAGAATCATAGAATCATTTGATTTGGAAGAGACCATTGAGGGTCATCTAGTCCAACACCCCTGCAATGAACAAGGACACCTACACTAGATCAGATTGCTCAGAGCCCTATCCAGCCTGATATTGAGCATCTCCACAGATGGAGCATCCACTACCTATCTGGGCAATTATCACAGAGTTATCTAGATCAATCTATGTCCACGACAGCGGGGCAGTAGCCCATGGGCCCCTTGACTCCAAAAATGGGAAGGGAAAAATGAAAGGGGTACGGAGATGGGAGCTGGGCTCAAAGAAACAAACTGAACAGCGGCAACGATCTAAGGAGGAAAACTTATTTTACTAACTATGATATCAGAATGCAAGATAACACAAGATAATACAATCTAATTGAAATGGATGCTAATAAATCAAGTAAAATAAGTTTAAGAGAGAGTTTTCCAAAGACCGAGATGCCTACTTTGAAACTGAAGGTGCCACAGCTTGGAAGCACACCCACACTCACTGCCAGGCAGTGAGAGAGAGAGAGAGCATCCCTTCCGTGACATATTTCCCTCTCTGACCGTGAGGTCCTCTGGGACGTGTAGTTCTTCTCTGTGCTCCACATGATGTCATGATGTGGAATACCAATAGAAAAATTACAAAAGCGTGACAGTAACCTGTGCCAGTGCCTCACTAGCTTTTGTGTAAAAAACTTCTCCCTTATGTCCACTCTAATCTCTCTTCTTTTAGTTTGAAACTATTTCCCCTTGTCCTGTCACAACAGACCCTCTATTGGGCACTTGTCACTGATCACACAGACTGCAAAATTCCTGAGCCATGGCTGTGCATAGCTTCTGCACTAGGCAATCCTCTACCTCATGCAGATAAAAGAAATGGCATCCAGTTGCTCAGAACTGTTTCTTAGACAAGCACTGGCAGCAAAAACACCCAAGTTTCTCTGCTCCCCAGTGACAGCAGCACAACTCCACAAAGTATCCATGAGAGATGAGTTTCCAGCCTGTACCACACAGCCATGCTGTGGGCAATCAAAAAAAAATAAAAATAAAAATAAAAAAATCCATGTTCTTTCATCTTCCTATTTGCAATAAGACCATAAGGTCTAATAAGCATATTGTTCAGAAAGGCTGTCATTCCTGGGAAGACACTGAAGATGCCAGGACTCTTTATTTTCATGAGCACAACAGCTCCCAGATTTCCCTCTGACAGGTCAGCACAATAAGGCCTCCAGCCTCAGAGGTCACAGCAGAGCTTCTCACCACATTTCAGATACAGGCTACCTGATGCCGCAGCACACCAGCATGTCAGCTTCAATCAAAATTCCAGCAGCTCTGAGCCCAGAAACATCTGGACAGTCTCAAGCCATGTAAAAGTGATGGAAGAAAGCAAAGGGTGAACAAGACCAAGAAGGAGGAGTACTCACAAGCTGCAGGTACTCACGTACCTCCCATTACAAGCTCATTTCCCTCAGCAGAAGGGACCCACATGGAAAATAAGGGAACCAGACTGCACATGACCATGGCTCAGACATCTTTTTATTTTATTTTTTTTTTCAAACTTAGAAGAATGGCAGTGACTTATGCCAGTTTATACTGGCATATGGTGGGTTTTGGTGTGCTGGGGGTTCATTCCACCAAAACAAGAAGGCAATAATGAAGTCTTGTTTCTGGGTAAAGTATGTAAACTTTAAGAGTGAGACATGTTTCATACTACTTATAAAGTATAATGTAGATCTGTGGTCCCCAGAATCAGTTGTTAACCTTATTCTCAGTATGGCTCTTTTGATATGACCCAAGCAAGAAGAACATTCTCAGAAAAGTGAGTAAGAAGTTACCGGGATGAAGCTGGGGCCACCAGAGGAAAACCCAAACAAGAAGTCACAAGACTGTCTCCAACTTGTTTGACAGAGAAGCATTCAGACATTGACAGATGCAATGTCCAACATTCAGCTCCTGCTTCCCAACCGTATCTGAGGACCAACAGGAGGTCCTCCAGCAGTTTCACCAGACTCTGAGATCACCGCCTGTTAGGAATATTACATATAAGCAGAACACTGGTGTCATCTGCTCTGCTGACCAGACATAGCTGTAGACTGCTGCAGCCATCTGTGACCAAAGTCACAGAGTGCTGAAAGGAAAACTGACGATCTAATAGTAGCAATGTGAAGAGACAAGGAGCTCGAATGCTCTAAAAATATGAGGGTGAGATTTGGAGGCACACTGAAATGTACTGGCATCTGGGCAAGTATTTCTCTTTAGCCTTCAAGAAAATCCCAGTCTTTCAGGAGAAGAAGTCTACAAGCACATCATTGAAGGAGGAGGAAATGAAAAGGCCACTGGTGGAGAAAAAAAGAGAAGATGTATATGGGAGATGCAGGGGGTAAACACATCATGAACTTACAGCCTACATATACGAAAGTGGTTGTGCTTCACTGCCATTCGAAAAGCTGACAGCAGGGATATACTGTAGCATGTTAGCCTACCATGACCAATTTGGGTCTCTTACTTCAACTGGTGCCTCCCAAGCTACTCTAATAATCACCCCAAGATGTTCCTAAGTATCACTGCTCTGTCCTCTGCCCAGTTCACTATTTGCCAGACCATCAGCTTTCTTTAATTTCCCAGACACATTTCAGATGCCGTGAATCTCGGTAGCAGAGACCTCTAGACCATCCCCTGTAATTTAGGTTTCTCTGTTTGCTTACTTGAAGATGTGTTATAAAACACGCTGAAGTGTTCTTTTTTAATTAAGCAATGTAAAAAAGGAAACCATGCTATCAGAAATGCTTTAGTAAGTCTTGCAGTTAATCTCACACAAATGCTAATTATAAGGTCATAAAACCATTCTCCTCCCACTTAGGCTAAAATAGTCAAGTCTTACACATAACCAGGCACCTAAGAAGCAATTAATGCTTCTTCACTTACTTGTAGCCCATCCTCACCAACAACTGCTGCTTGAACTTAGCATGCTCTGGAAAAAGGCTGGCAGAGAAACACCTGTACCGCACCACTTCTAACATTACAGTCAGGGTCTCTAAAGAATAGAGAGCAAAGGCTTAGTACACTCTCTGTTGCACTTAGGAATGTTAACTATAATGCCAATTTTATTATTAAAAAAAGAGAGAAAGAGAGGGAGAGAGAGAGAGGGAGGCCAAGCCCCTTCACCAGCTCAGCAACTTTTTGAAATCAGTCATATCTTCTATCCATCAGTGCAGCCCGCTGCTGCTTGCACTCTTCACTTCTCAAGTGGCAGAATATTAAATTGTAGAATCACAGAATGGCTTAGTTTGGAAGGGAACCTTAAAGCTCAGCCAGTTCCAGCCCTCTGCTGTGTGCAGGGCTGCCCCCCACCAGCTCAGCTGCCCAGGGCCGCATCCAACCTGGCACTGAGCACCTCCAGGGATGGGGCACCACAGCTTCTCTGGGCAGCTGTGCCAGGGCCTCACCCTCTGAGTGAAGAATTTCCACCTAATGTCTAACCAGAAATTCTTTATCCATAATGATGCATCTTGCATGCTTTGGGTGAGCTGTTCTGACATTGCCAACACCATGGAAACCTGGGGTTCTGGGGTATCCCCAATGCATCTCCTCTTTCTGCTGTTAAGATGAGGGTGAATCCAGACAGCGACTTCTACTAGCACATCTACTCACAATGCTGGCAAATACCCTGGCTGTCAGGGTAGAAGGGCCTTTTGTGTTCCCTGAATCAGCCTCTGAAGTGAAACACAGGGCCCTGAGCTGTGGTACAGTAGCTTCCATCTCCTGCTGCTGTACTCATTTCCAAAGAGTGCTCTCTGCTTGATCACTTCAAAACAACCACAAGCATTCTGTTCAGGGTGAGGCACTTGGACATACTTTGGACATAAAGACCTGAGTCCATCACCAGTACTACAAAGAGGAGAGACTACAACACCCTCGTGCATTTGCAGGTTTCCAGGTAGCTGCTTTTTAGGTATTTCTCACTTAGCATGCAGCTTCCTTACAGTGCTAACTCCTCAGTGAAGATGAGAGGTCTGATCATAGATGGCAGCCTCAAGTCATACTAGGAGAGGTTTTGGTTGCATATGAGGAAAAAATTCTCAGAAAGAGTGGTGATGCAGTGCCACAGACTGCCCAGGAAGGTGATGGAATCACTGCCATGGAGGTTCAAGAACCATGTGGATGCAGCACTGAGGGACGTGGTCAGTGGGCATGGTGACACAGGCTGATGGTTGGATTTGAAGACCTTGGAGGTCTTTTTCAACCTTAATGATTCCATGATATTTTATGATAATTTGGGCAGTCAGACAGCTCAAAGTTTTGCTGACAAACCCAACAGTCCTAATCTTACTCTGCCCATCACTAAGGTACAGAGCACATGGTGCTGACAGGAAGCAGCTCATTCTCTCCTTAGACCTGCACTTCTCCACTGTTTAATTGTGTCAGAACCTATATCTGTTTTCACCTCTCCTTCTGCTGATTTCATCTAAGTCTCTGCATCTGAGCTCTGCAGATGTGAGATCCAGTTGCACAACCATCCCAAAATGCAGTTCAGTTCCACCCACCATCCATCCCTTCCTGATCACTACTGAAGCATCAGCTCAAGTCATTTTTCTGTGGGGGCAGTTTCTGTCATGCAGATATATCATGGATGTGTGTCTACACAAAGGCTTTCCCCAGGGAAAACACCACAGGATTATTCAGGATAGAATGAACAGTCTGTGCTTGCCCTGAAAAACAGGAGTGGTGTCAAGTTGCACCAGGGGAGGTTTGGTTTGGATACCAGGAAAAAATTCTTCTCAGAAAGAGCAGTGAGGCGGTGGCACAGGCTGCCCAGGGGGGTGGTGGAGTCACCGGCCCTGGAGGTGCTCAAGAGCCGTGTGGATGTGGCACTGAGGGACAGGCATGGTGGGATGGGCTGCTGGTTGGGTGCGGTGACCCCAGAGGTCTTTTCCAACAATAATGATTCTGTGATTCTATGGTAGTACCTGGTTCTAAGCAACCTGAAACAAGAAACAAAGGCACACCAGTTGAGAAACAACCTTCTTTCTGTATAAAAGAAACAGGTTTTTTTGGTGTTTTTTTTTTTTTGATTTTTTTTTCTTTTTTCTTTTTTCCCCCATTTCTGTCTGTGCTACTCTTTAAATGAATCCTCCGTAGACAGTTAGTTGGATCCTATGAAACAAGAAGGCTACACTTGGCACCTGCTGCGTTACAGACTGTGCCTGTGAAATCAAATTTACAAGGACAAGACCAGGGAGAATGGCAAATAGTGAGGAGCTGCAGAAATGATGCATTTGCCTACATTATATTAAATAATTTTTCATTAAAGAAAAAAAAAAAACAAAACAAAAAACTGACATGCAGTTAGCAGAGAACATCCTCTTCAGTGAGTCCTCAGTGTTGGACCTATGCTCTTTGCAAAACTTTTTGGGAGAATGGCTTTCTCTATTGCACATTGCCAACACACAAGGAACAAAACCCGGCTGAATTGCAAGTACTACCACCCCCCTCATGTGCTTTAGACAGTGTCTGTGAAAAAAAGGTTATGTTGTGACTGACAGGTGGGACACCAGTGCAGCTTCAGTCCACAAGACTGGAACCCACCCACGTTGATAATTCGTACGTATAAAAACATTACAGCCCTATGCAAAAAGAAGAGCGAGGACCACTGACTGCTGTTGGGCTCCCAGAGGTAGAGAAGAAAGCCCACTACTGACTGAATATTTGTTGGAAAGGAGGAACTTTGCATGGCTCTGCAGAAAGCTCCTCAAGGACTGCAGGGGAGCCAACTCTTTACGAGGGTAGATAATGACAAGAGAAGCAGATGATTTTAAATTGATGAGAGGAAAGATTTAAGTTGGATGTCAGTTCTTTACCAAGAGAGCGCTGAGGTGCCGGAACAGGCTGCCCAGAGAGGTTGTGGATGCCCCATCTCTGGAGCTTTTTCAAGGCCAGGTTGGATGTGGCCCTGGGGCAGCCTGGTCTGGTATTAAATGTGAAGGTTGGCGGCCCTGCACGTGGCAGGGGTTTGGAGCCTGATGATCCTTCAGGTCCCTTCAAACCCAAGCCATTCTGAGATTGTATGACACACATAGCGTGCATACACATGCTAAGGTGTATGGAAAAATCCCTGGAGATGTTTAATAACCACGTGGACATGGCACTGAGGGACACTTAGTGGGCTTGGTGGACCAGATGGATTTGGTGATCTCAGAGGTCTTAATAGTTCTATGACTCGGTGAAAATAGAACTGTGTTGGTGTGAATCATGCTTTTCCACTAAGAAAGCCTGGTTATCCATGCGGAGTGAGTGGGCAAATGTACCAGGGGTCGATGACAGAGAAGGTTTCAGAAAATGCTGCATTTTAACACAGCCTAACACTGCGAGGAAGCAACGGTGGCAACACAAGAAACAAGTGAGGTGCACAGAAATTAATTCTTAGAGAAGAAAAAACAATTTTCAGAATAACAAAAATCACAAGGCTTGGAAACGACGACTCAGAAGCAAACAAAACCCAGATGCGTGGCCACAACGAGCCCGGCCACGCAGCCCTTCGCAGCGCTGCCGCGCACCACGTGCAGCGGACCTGTGCTCGCAGCGGAGCGGACACCCGCCAAGGGACGGGACTCCCCGACCCCCGGGCACGCGGCCGCCGCCACGGGGCTCTCTCCCCGCAGACCGCGACCTCGGGTGAGGCGGCGGGCGGGAGCCGCGCTTCCTGGCGCGACGGCAGCGGCATTCCCGTCCTCGGCACCGCCCTCTCGAAGCCCGCGCGCTGCCGGGCCGGGCCGGGCCAGGCGGCACCGGGAGGCCTCCCGGCACCGGGGGCCGCCCTGGCGGTGGCAGCGGCGGGCGCGCGCCACCTGCCGGCGGGCGCGCGGCGGCGGCGCGGCCACGTGGCGCCGCCCGGCCGGGGGCGCGCCAGCGCGAGCGCGCTTTCCCTCGCCCGCCTTCCTGCGCCCCCATCCCCCTCTCCGTTCCCGCCCCCCGGCCGCAGCCCTCCTCCCGGATCCCCGCGCTGCCGCCCCCCGGCCCGGCCCAGCGGGGAGGGGGCTGGGACCGCTCCCGAGGCGTGGCCTCGCAGGGAGGCCGCGGGGAATGGAAAGTGCCCCCTTCTCCCTTCCGCCCCCTCCCCCCGCCGAAATCACAATCCCAGAAGTTTTCCTCTCTTCCGGCCCAAAGTTCAAAACCGAGCGGTGGCCGCAGCGCACGGCGGGCTTCCACGCGCGCCGGACCTCATATTTCCCCGCCCCACCCCCGCCTCTCTTTGTCTTAGACGCCGCCGATTCACACAATATCCGTCCTCCTCAGGCTGTAGCCGCTCGGGCTCCCAACTCAGCGCATTTGTCCCAAACAGCGAAGAGTTTATCCCCGGTGATGATCGCGTTTGCTGCCTCGAACGTGGGGCCCTGCAGCATCTGCAGCTAGGTCTGCATGGCCAGGGCGCCCCGGGCACCGCTGGGCCCCGTGCCACTCCACCTCGCTGCTACCAGGCCCTCCAGAAGTCGCTTTTTAGGGGAGGAGAGTGCGCTCTATCAAAACAGGTTCTGCAGAGCTCAGCCAAATTAGACAAGGGATCAGCATGGGGAGCCTCAGCCAAGTAGGCTGTTTTCCCATCAGCGCTATTCTGGCAGGGGACTTAAACAAAGGTAATTTTTAAGCTTTAATCCAGCACAACTGGAGAAACAGGGAATTAGCAGTGTCTGCACTCAAGTGTCTGACTTGTTGGAAGTCTATAGGCAGTCAGTAGCCACGTTCAAGCAGAGCCCTGACATCAGGAACTACCAGGAAATAATTTCTCATCATATCCCACTTTTGAGATCCTTAACACATGATTTCTTGTTTAAGTTCTGTCCTGTGTTACTACACAGCACAGGGTGCTGCCTACCCACCTGCATTTGTCCCACAACACAGCAGGCCAAATGGGTTCCTGGCTGCCCACCTCCATCTGGGGATGGCAAGAGCATGGTACCATGTCCCAGCACTGCCTTCCATCCTTGGCACCCCCTGAGATGCCTGATGAAAGCACACAGCCACCTGCAGCCAGCACCCATTAAAACAGTGCTTGTTTGTTAGAGGCTTGCTGCTAAAGTAATGTAAATACATGCAGATGCATACCTTTGAAGCTCATAGTGCTTTTGGAACAAAGAACTGAAAATGTCTCATTGCTCCCAAGATACCAGTCTGTGGACAACTGTATTTTATGGTCCCAAACAGTGACCAGTGGCAGTATTCATAGCAGACAGTCTTGTGGTCTGTTCAGAGCCCCCCCAGTCTGCGCTGTAACTACTGCAAAAGTAACCTGGCCATCGGGTTGCCTGCAGTTACCTCTGGCCTCACCACCAGCTGCTGGTTGGAGCCCTTCCACTGATCATAGAATAGAGTCATACAATCATGAAGGTTGGAAAGGACCTCTAAGATCACCATGTCCTACTGTCAGCACATTCCACCATGCCCACTGGCCACGTCCCTCAGTGCCACATCCACATGGTTCTTTAACACCTGCGGGACGGTAACTGCACCACCCCCCTGGGCAGTCTGTGCCACTGCCTCACCACTATTTCTGGACAGAAATTATTCCTGAGAGCCAACCTGAATGCCATGTCAAACACTGAAAAACACCGAAGATAACCCAGAATGTGCTTGGAGTACAGTAATCATCCCAGTTATTAGGACTTGCCTAAGCTTAGTACAAAGGTGGAAGGTGAAAACTAAGATGCATTGTGCACGTAGCCCATCTGAAATTCTAGTACATGGTAATTTCCAAGAATTGAGTGTCATATCCACAGGGATATTAGGGTGGCTGTCTCCTATTTATCAATCAGTCAGTGGGAGTTCTGGGATCAAAAGAGACTTGCAGTCAAGTTCTTGTTCATATCCCCAAGGCATTGCTTGAAAAGGAGATTTAGCATGCACACACAAAAAAACAACAAAATCCACTTGTCTTCTGCTCTGATAACTGAAGAATGTATGCCAGAGCCATCTTCTGCAGAATGAAATATTGATGGATAAGCCAAAGTTTCAGGCTTTCCAGGGAGATCTTCCGTGAAGAGACTGCACTGGTGGCACTGATGGTACCTGAGATGTCAGCAGTGGGGTGGAGGAGGGAGGGTGCGTAGGAGGCATCACTGCATTATCAACAACTGCAGCAGTCCTTCAGATCCTGAGAGCCCAAGGTGCTAGGGGTGTCCTGGGATAACCGGAATGCCTTGGTTAGTGGGTAGAAAATAGGTTACAAATGCAACAGTGGTGTATATACTCTTTAAAACATGATAGCTAAGAGTATTTTAAATGTACATTTTCCTCAGCAGCCTTTGGTAGATGAACAAGTTTAGGACTCGGACAGCACCACCACCCACTACTCCAAGCACACACCTGTTTGTGTGAAGGGGGGAAGGGTATCTGACTTGCATTGCTTGGGAAGTGCTGTCAGTATTGTGTACAGCTCAGCCAAGTTTGTGGCAGACCTTGCAGCCTAACCAAGTGCCAGAATACATGACCTAATGGGTTTTGCAGTGTATATGGTCTCATATTTTATTTGGTGATGAATACTTGCCATAAAGTGCTTGTGGAGACAAAGAGAATAAAGCAAGAGTGGTATTTATGTTGTTTGCCAAGAGTAATACCGCAATATTTGTTTATGTAGTTAGCCAAAAATACCAAGTATCACAATAAACAGGCATTAGGCCAAATTTATCTGTCACTGACACCGTCTTCTCGGCTGATCCTTGCTGAAAACAGCGTTTGGTCTTCTATTTTAAGTATCTGAAACAGTGCAGGGCAACACTTTCTGATTTTTACATCAAGCATCCTTTGCATGCACACAGGTGATACATTACACGTACACACCTCACCCTTTCGGGATACCGTTTCAGAGAGTGACACAGAACCAGAGCCACCTCTAATTAAAGTGAACAAGGAAGCATAACCGGTACCTAAAGTGAGCACATTCACCAACACTAGAAAATCAAAGTGACATAACAGCAGTAGGAAGTTACTTTCATCGTTCTCCATCTTCCCTGGGATCAGCCAGCCCTGTCAACCACATTATAAATGAGCCATGTGATACAGACATATTTTAAGCTTGTTTACCTTGATTTGCTCTATCATCTTTTTATTTTATTTTATTTTTTCCTGGCAGAGGGGAGGGGTGATTTCAAGTCAACGTTGAGCAACTTTGGAGCCACACAGAAATGTTGTGACCAGACATTGCCTACAGTGAGGTCTCATGTGAAGTACTGCCACGCTTTTGGGACAAGCAGTTTTACACCCTGCCCCAGCTCAAAAATTACAAGGGGCAGGAGGAATGAGTCGTGTTAACGACTGTAAATAAGGCCAGTGCATTTCACATCAGATCCTGGTTGAATATGAGACAGTGAAGGTGAAAGAAAATTTCTTTCTTTGCAGAAAGAAATGAGGGAAAACCTGAATAGCAAGCAATGGAATAATCACATCTGGCACATAGCTGTGTGCTGTAGAGAGTGAAGTGATCCAAAGGGTCATAGTTAAGCAGCAGTGATGTAAGGCCCACTGCTGCTGAAGTCAGTGGAGGCACTGCTCCTGACTTTACTGTGATAACATTCATGCACCTCCAAGTTTGAAGGACAAGTGCCGGATGTCTGCATGCTAATTACCTTGGAAAAACATCCTCGACTTTGAGGACTTTGAGCAAACTTTGCCAGCCTGCTCCAGCTGGAGATCCAGACATTTTACTTACAGCATGCAGTCATCAGTGGGTGAAATGACTGTGGGAAAATGAGGGAGACTGTGGAACACAGCTTAGTTGTATTTATGTGAAATGAGTGATTCTCACTGATGCTGAGTAATATTTTCTCACGCTCTAAGTTCTGGCAGCAACAGTGCTAATCAACAGGAGAAAGAGCACTCAATCTGGCCATAAACAAAGGCTGCTGAGTTTCATTATATCTGAAGGGGAATTTCAAGGGAGACTTCTGGAGTCCAGATGAACTCTTGAAGAGATGGGAATCCCTCTGCTTCTCCTGAAGATTTATTCCTGAAAGTAATCGCTTTCCCTTTTCAGACGTGTACTTTACACATGGCACACGCCTCCCACTCCAGGCTTTGCTGTCAGCTTGTCCTTTTCACCAAGAACAACTCAGCCTTCCCTAGAAAATATTTGAGCTTGAAGCCTTAAAATCCATTCCTCTCCCAGTTCCTTGTCACATATTTTCCAATACTCGTAAGCTATAAATAGAGACAGATGGAGAGAGAAAAATAAAGACACTCATTCCCTTGCAAACTTTAGGGCCAGAAGAACTTTCTGGCAGGAAGTTATGGAAGAATGATAACTATTTTGATTCTAAAAACTTTTGAGTTGTTCCTCCTAAGTAGGGCCAGCTGACGTGTAAGGCAGTCAGCTATTTTAGTACTGTCATGGAGTTGGCCAAGGAGTTGCTGAAATGCTAATTCCTTCTGACAGAAGCCCTGTAAGTCAACTCTAGACAATTACCTCTGGAGCTTCCCAAAAGACAGACCTCAGCCACGGCAAACTTTGTGTACATACAGGAAGACACAAAGAAGGTGACCGTAACTTGAATATTGCCAACTCCAGGCATGCATAAGGGCTGCTGGAGACAAGTTTTCAGAAGTCCATTTCTAGATACTCGCAGTCTGGAGGAGACTTGTTTTGAAAATGTGCTGCAGGGATGGTTCTACGGAGCTGGTTTTGCCCTCAGATGCCATCTCCATCTCTGGCTGGCTTTTTATAGTGCAGATTTCTGGTCTTCATCAAATTTCAGTGAAGAAAACACACGCTTTTCCAAGCATGCATGGTTGACCATATTTTAAATGTCAAAACTGCTGTGTGAGATAAATTACAATTATCTTAGATTAGATGTAGATTATTTTAGATTATATGCAGTTTACACACAATTTAAATCATATGCAACTCTCTGTTCTGGTGCAAACCTCTTCCTCAGAAGAGGCAGTTAGACATGCAGATAAGCCACTAAGCCTACATTACTGCTGATTGCTTTCACTTTACTTATTTATTTTGTACTGATAAAACAAGCAACTTAAATGTGAAGGATGAAATGCAAGGCTTTTGTTCTGTCAGCCAAGACCACCGTACTGTTTAGTCATCATATCTTCCTAGCTTGGTGAAGACAAAATATGACAGCTTTAGAAATAGGTCATTTGCCAGAATGAGTTAGCACTGTACCTGTAAAGACAATGTTGATGTAGTTGATTGTTTCTTCTTTGGAAAGGAAATAAGAATCAGTCCCTACTTTTACCAACAGAAACTATACATGCTATGGCTTACTGATACATCCTATGACTCTTTCAGAGCTGCCAGAGAGTAGCTTATAATTTTATGTGTGAGCCTAAACATGCTGAAGGCTGCATGCACCCATGTACTTCCAAATTAGAGCAGCAATTGTGCGTGCAAAAAGTGTATTTACACAATTAGGCAGCTGATTAAGCCGGAATGGGTGTCTATCTCTGTATCTACAAGTCTTCTGTTAACCTGTTACTCCCTGAATTGCTTGACATGTGTGATGTGACTGCCATCTCTGTCATTACTGTCCAGACTGCCTGTGTCTCATATCCTGTACTCATACAAAATGCTACAATGCCTTCCACCAGCAGATGTCTCTCAGGCTGTGCAGAAGTGCAGTCTGAAAGCATGTGTGGTAGGACAGAAAAGAAATGGAACAGCTACAAGCCGTACTACAATTCCAGGATGTGACATACTTAAATTTTAATGAATGAGCTTCAGCAGCCTGACTGTTCCACAGGAAAACTGTTAGGGCAAAGCCTCGTTCCATGCATCTCGCTCTCTACGCTAAATGTTGAATAACTCTCACTGTTTAGCATAAGTGTTCCTTTGCTCCTTGAATAGCTGCCACCACTTGTTTGCAAGATGCTCCAGGATTGCTTTCGGCCATACAAGTTGAAAATCTAGACTGTTTTCAAGGGCTGACAGGGATACGTCAGTGTTGCACAGAGTGTACTTATCTATCAGTACAACTACCTGTGTGCCAGAGAAGGTTGAAAATCCCAGCACTAATATACTTTTGGATGCGCTCTAGGAAGAACCCAGATGGTGGTAGGAAACACACAGAAAACAGGGCAGAAAAGAGTTCAGAAACAATCCAGTTGTGGGGTTTTTTTTGTTTGTTTGTTTGTTTGTTTTTTGTTTGTTGTTTTTTTGTTTTTCTTTTTTTTTTCCTTTTAACATGAAATTTTCGAATAGAAACATTAAAAACGTAATCAAGGCTGCATGTGCAGAAAGTATGGTGATGCAGAGCTTGCAAGGCAAAATGCTTTGCTCACACAACAGACCAAGCTGCAGACCCTCTACAACATCAGTAGACAACAGCTATGAGTTGAGTTTCTGGTGAGGGACTGCTTGGCCGTGAGGCTGAGCGCTGCAAGGCCAGAGTTCGTCCTGCAAGTGGGCCATTACTCCACTGCTCTACTGGCAGGATAATCAAGGTATTTGCTCTCCCTTATCAGGGTGTGAGCCATGAAACACAAAAACTGTGCACTCCTGTGCTCCTGTGATCTTCAGGTTCATATCTGCCTCAGCTGACATCAGGACGACTCCTCCATTCTTAGATCAAGCATGTGGTGCATTTACAGGCTCATTACTTCCACATTCTTTCTGTACCTTTCTCCCATACTTTGCAGGATGTCAGTGTTGCTTACATTCTGCTCTATGTTGCTAGAGCCCCTGAGACCGAGTGTCTCACAGGCAAAGTCATTTCATTATTTTTAAAAATAATTGCCATATTGTTACCTTGTAATGTGAATGTCAAAGGGAAGTAAGAAAAGGTGGAAAAACAGATTAATTTAGCAGGCAATTAAAAATCTACCAGTCAGAGTATGGACAAAGGATTGCTATAGCTTAATAAGCTACAGTTCATCAGTTGAAACGTGTTTAACTAAGCAAGCCACAAATATAAAACAGAACAGGTTAATTTAATCTAGTTGTTGTTGTTGTTGTTGTTGTTGTTAAAGGCTTTCTCAGATGATAATAGTGAGCAGAGAGGGAGCATAAAATGACAGCAGTGTGTTGTTGGAAGTTGCATGACTTAATTACTAGCAGAGAAAATTCAGAGAATGCTCATTCCACAGGAGGAGGAAGACTTTAAAGGACACTCAGGCATTCAGCTTCTGTCCATGTCACTGGGAATTGTGGATGTCATTTCCCACTGTGCTCTTTCTTTCTCCAAATCCCTATGAGAAACAAGATGTTCACAACAAAATGGGGCCAGGAATTGCTATGGCAGAGCCTATTCTCCAGCTGGATCCTCAGCACACCCATATGGGCTTGTAAATACATGTTGGAAAAGCCCTAAATGGAGCACTTACAAGACAGAATGCAACCGCTCAAAGAAGATTTCATGGCTGAGGAAATAAAGGTTTTAAAATGTGCCCAAACATGCACATAGAGAAGAGGCTGTAATGGCTCCAGAGAACTGTCCTTCCTCTTTTCCTTCCCCACATCACTTCTAAAAGCAGAGGCACATGCAAACCCAGAACACCTCTCACCTGACAGGGAGCCAAGGACGCTCAGTCCCTCACTGCATACGCTCAGCCAAGAATCTCTGAGCTGCCTTGCAAAACTGCACTCCCAAGGGGAATAAAACAAATGCTTTCAGCGTCTTTCCAAGTATCCTCTGTTGTGTTCAGGCTAAATCTACAAATGAGCATAGATGTATCTAGAGCCTTCAATTCATTGCCAATGCCTAATCACACAGAGCTGGAAACACATTTTTTTTTTTTTTTTCAACCATGACATTTTTTAATTTCACTAATTGAGAGACATATTAAATGTTTGGGGAGTTTGTTTTTTTGTTTGTTTGTTTGTTTTTTGTTTGTTTGTTTGCCATGGGAGTGCCATCAGAGGTTGTGATCATCAAACCAAAGGAGACTTTGACCTAACCTTTTTCATGGTTTATCTCTAACTCCATTGGAAAAAAGGTTTGGTTATAATAGCAAAACTGTTCATGTCAAGCTCTCCAGACAATTCAACAACAGCATTTGGGCAGTTTCAAAGGTTACATTACACTGAGGTCACCTGATCCATCCATTTCATGCTGCATTTATTGGCTATATGAAAGAGCATGCTTTTGCGTGAAAAAGAGCACACTAAGCAGCAAAGCTTCTGCAGGCTCATCACAGCATTATGACACAAAATAATACAAGGAGAGGGTTGTCACACTGTGGTAGTTCAGATTCACCAAACGGTGTACCAAAGAGTACGGTACTCTGGATGCAAGAGAGCCATGGAAAGTGACCACAGCCTTACACTCTTTGTATCAAGGCCAGCCGTTGTGCTCAGCTAGTGCTAAACACGACAGAGTGGCTTCCAGCCTTGACTCCACTGGGAGCTGGCTCCCAGATTTTATAGTCATTCAGATCACACAAACCATTGTCCTGACCCCACTTGAGAGGGGTACCATGGTCTGAAGGACACATTATAGATGCACCTCCTGGTTGTCAAGACTGTTACTGAGATAGAAGCTTAGAACTGCATCCACATCTCTTACAACGCTAGTCCCATTTTGCTTTGTTTTTCAAGAGAGTTTGCATTTCCAAATCACCAAGCAGAAAGCAGGTAAGGAAAAGGGCTTTCCACTTGCTTAGGATGCTGTGTTCTTATAAAATGAGAAGAAAAATGGCACGAGTTTGTGCAAGTCAAGAAAATGAGTACCCTCTATCTGTTAATAATACAGTGTGATACACTAAAACAGGTACTCTTAATATCAGCTTAACATTTGATGGGGAAATGGACAGGACTAATGTAAATAAGGCTCAACAATTCATTTTCTTCTACCTCATTTTCCGAGGTATTCCAATGTGATAATAATGCATGTTTTCATGTAGCTTACATCAGAAAAAATAAATAAATGACTTTTATTACCAAACTACGGAAACACAAAACTCATTTGCAATCTGTCAAGGCAAGTAATCTTGCCACATGACCTAAACCTGAACAGGCAAGGATCTTTGTCCCAATATTTCATAATACAGTATTATAGCAATTTTTTAGAAGTTTGATGATTGGCTCAGAACTATTTTTGAGACAAAAAGAAGATGGATGTGTATTATGCACAAAGCAGATATTTGCTGAAAGTCTGGGTTGGTCTGAAAGTGTGCTTTCTTGAAGAAAGGACAGCTTAAAATTTTCTGCTCATACCTAAGGACACTGACAGACTGTAATTGAGGCAATTTACAAAAAAAATAAATAAATGAGAAGCTTTGTTAAAGTCCAATACCTAAACTTTGGAAAATCAGTTTTTAAAAAAACAAAATTCAGTTTGTTATTTTTTAGAAGGGAAATATTCACTGGTTTTCTATGCTGCCCAAAGTTAACAATAATTTCCACCAGTATAGCTTTCTTGCAAAAAGAGATTTCCTTTCTGTCAAACCCATTTTCAGCTGGAAAAAAGCCTCAACAGAATAACCATGCTCAACAATAAAAGTAATAATTCATGCATCTAGAATACGCTTTCAGCTCAGCTCCTGAAAGCATTCTACAAATAACAGGCTGACTGCACAGAGGCAAAAGAATTACTTCTATTTTATAAGAGAGGAAACACTAACAAGGAAAGGGCCCACTTTTCAGAAGCAAACTCAAAACACTGCTGCTACAGTACAGGGTCAGCCCAAAGGTCTCTCTAGCCCAGCAGTCTTTTGTTGGCATGGTAGGGGAGATGCCATGGTCATGGAAGGTGGGTTGACTAGGGTAAAGCTAATTCTTCACGCTCCAGATGTGCAGATCTCTCTAAATTCCCAAATGAAAGAACCTCAGCTGCGTAATTTTTGCTAGCAGGAGACTGTTTGCATCTATCCCTGGCTAGCTGGGGCTGCCAAGAGTGGATGCCAAGAGAAATAGCTAAGAACAGGTCAAGCATGCACTGTGTAATGCACCCATAATATTCTCCCTGACAGTACATGATGAGGCTTACCTGAATCAGAACTGGTATTTAATTGATTCCCATTTCTGGCATGCACAGCTACCTCTGGTCATGCAATCCACAGCTTAATTATACATTGCACAAGAAAGCTATAGTCTTTTCCATTTGTTTGCTCCAAGCCCACTGCCTGCAGTTTTGCTTACAGTTGCCTTGCTGCTTCTCTAGGAAAAAAACCTTCCCTGTGCACCTGCTCACATAGGATTTTGCAGACCTTTGTGATAGCCCATATTCTTCTTTCTTTTCCAACATTCTTGATTTACTGAGTCAGAAGTCTCTGTGCAAATGATATTCCGTAATTTGCTTGCTCTTTCAGCATTAATAACAGATCTGGTAGTCTCACCATTCTGATGCCCATGGAGAAGTTCCATATTGCCCACAGTAGGACTGCCTGACATGACTACTTTGCTGCATGACAAGAAGCAAGGATGCATTTTACTAAGAGTATTCTGTTCAATTCACTATTTCTCTGATTGTAATGAACTGCTCAAACATAATTCCACTCTCCTACACATCATTTCAGCCTGATTCTTAACTCTACAGGGCTAAAAAAAATAACAAATCAGTACTGTTTAAACATATCATAAACACATCTCATTAATAACTTGAAATGCTTGATCGTGTTCTTGTAGTTCATGCTGCAAACATATCCCCAGGAGTCTTATCCAGCTTGACCTCCTTAATCATTGCTTTTCCTTACAGCACTGGTGATATGGTTTCATAGATATCCATATAGGCCAGCCACAGGCTCAGAAGTGTAGTCTCTGCTCTTGGGTAAGCAACTGTAAGGTTGCACTAGTGCAGAGAACCATACTGCCTGTTCATGGTAGCAGCCTGAATTTTCTCTTCTTGCTGTGCTAAAAGCATGCTGCATAGCATCTCCAGGAGTTATTCCCTGGTTTTGACTCCTGGTGTACTTTCAGCTTGTTTCAGTTTGCTCTGAAGCTGATTTGTGTTGTACTCTGGTCAGCTTGCATTTGAGGACAAAAACACATACTTAGCAATATATAATATTGTAAACTTCTTCTCTCCATGCAAAACAACTTCTCTCAGTAGCAATGATGGGTTTCTTCTCTATGTTTCTTAATAGCGGGCTTTTAGCACTTAAGAGAATTTAGTTGCTATTTGGTAAACACTTCAGCATTTGGCATCTGTGGGAGCTACTTTTCTTTCTTCTTCTTCTTCTTTTTTTTTTAAAGATCCTTCATGTTTCATCTTCTTCTGAACTTCTGAACTGATTATGATTCCTGCCAAACTTACCCACATTCAGTCTGAAATAAGCAAAAGCTTTAGGTAAAGATTAGGGTGACTGATATATTTATTTCAAAGGAATTATTCTTTTGGCAATACACTTCTAATCAAAAGCCAGCTATGAGACATCTGAATTATGCTTGGAGAAGGCTCCACATGAATCTTATTGATCCTGAACTTTTTAATCCAGAAGGTGAAGTATAAAAGTAAAGCATATGTATGCTAGCTAAAGGGGAAGGCACCCTAATTATAGGAATGCAAATCTCAGGGAATATGAAGTCTAACTTATCAGACGGGTGTCTAAACGCACCACTGGTGAGGTCTGCAATGAGCTAAACATATCATGTGCAGTTACCTCTCCTCCTCTTCAGCTGCTATACTGAATTAAAAGGACCTAAAAATATATGGGGTAATTGGATTGAAGCCAAAGAACATGTCTCAACTAACGAAACAGCAGCTGCTTAGAAAAATGGGAAGCCTTACTACGCTTCATATTTGTCTTTCACTTAATTTGGAAAAGCTCTAAGCCTATCTCCTGTTGCTTTAAGCTTTTATATACTAGAATGCAAACATCAAGGAAAAATCACCTTATTTGCTGGACAACTCACTGTGGTAGAGTCAGAACCAAGATCTGGTGCAAGATAAATGGCTCATAAGACAACAAATTTTCATTCTAACAAGGTTTGAACCACAGAAGTCCATACTGTGCGGGGGAGTTGCTATGAAAGTATACTCTCTTGAATACAACACTAACTTTTTCACCATGGATTTTTCTGATATTCTGCTATGACAACACAAGAACCATATAACTTCATGTCTTCAACTTGTTCAGAACAGTCTTCCCTTTTAGCATCTTAAAGGCATACACAAATATTACTGAACAGGTATCCCAGGACCATATAATAATGCAATTTTTAAAAAATACAGTATTTACCAGGGAAGCTTGGATCAAAAAATCTTTAATTGATTTTATTCTGCATTTAGCCATAAAATGCTTACCTAATAGTACACTGAAGAATCAAGATGGAAGTGAAGTCACTGTTTCTGCTCATCAATTACATCTTATGGTATTTCTTGTCACAGAAACTGGGCATGTTTAGGAGAAATGAAGACCAAGAACAGCCACTGAATTAACCAGGTGCAGGCCTTAACCAGTGGAAAGTGAGCTGGTGGAAGAACTCTATCAAGCCTGCCTTCATATGAGAACAAAGTAACTATTTCTGGTTTTACCAGACTAGTGCTAGAATTAGACACAGGCTACTATTTCACATTCGCTGTTCTGACAAATCTGACATTCTTCACCCAAAACAAAATACTTCAAAGGATTTCTTACCAGTCTCACAATGAGACATTTAGCAGAGATACAGAAGCACCAGTAAAAAAGCCAGAAAATAGTTAAATGTTTATTTAAGGCATCCTGGATACACTTAATTAAAGCCTCCTATTGAATTCAGCTTAAACCACACGCAACTAGTTATCTTTTTATATTAAAAACAAACAAACAACAGCAACAAAAAGAATAATTATTGGACTAAAAATTAGCTTAATAATCCCCATAATACTTGCATGTAACTCAATGTGTTCTTTTGAACACCCATTCTACAGAAAAGCCTGTGAGATCTTTAAACGTGAACGTTTGTTTTCAAGGTGCTTACTGCAGAATTTCCTTCAGCATAACATATGTTCCTTCTCCTAACAATACACAATACGTAACATTTCATATCTGCCTTGAAATATTCAGTAAAACAGAAGAAAAGCTATTTTCTTAGTACTGTAGCTTTTAAGTACAGAGTTCAAACTGTAAACTTGTTAGACTAATTCTCTAAGTGTATTTTCGCATTTGTTTGGGATAAGTGTGGCTAGTTATCAGCCAGCATTTCACAGCTGTATATTTTCATATTACAATTCAATGAGATTAAAGAATCCATCCAGAAGTTTTAAGAACGGTAGACAACAACTGCCGATATTACTAAATAAACTAGCTGATTATTAAGCAGAAACTTGACTGCTCCAAGTTTATTTGTATATCCGTGAGTCCTAATATCAAAACCCTAAGACATTCTTCAAGTGTGACTCCAAGTGCTTTTAACTGGATAGATTTTCACTGTAAAACAGTAAGAACATCTTTAATACTTTGTCCCAAGATTAGGAGGTTCTCTTTTATTCTGTGTTGAATACCTGACTTTGTTTTTGAGGTAGCATGCATTTGCTAAACAGCTGAATTTCAGACTAAGCAGGTCAGTGTCTTTGGTCACTACCATGGAAATGTAGCTTGACAGGCATAAGAAATTTCTTGGATTCTTTTTTAAGTCCAGCACTGGTGACAGTTTTTGTTTTTTTTTTTTTTCTAAATTTAGATATGAACCTGGAACTAGAACTTTGCCTTTTCAGATCACATCTTCCTCCACATTCTCCTTGGCATTCCTACACAAAGATTAACCAATGTCCTTTTATTCAAGAATTCTCTTCAAATCAGCACTCTCCAAAGACAAAGAATCTCATTCTGTAAAAGTAGTTTAATGTATCCTAGAAATGGCACATCAAATTGAAAACTTCTCTGGAAATACTGGAATCTTATGAAATACAACATCTGTGAAGCATTAAAGACCTTGGTTCTGAGGTGTGTAAGACAACTGTTCCATACTGTCTGTAAAAAGATGCAACGAGCAGGACACAGCAAATATCAACTAATATTTATATTTACTTTCCGTGCTTTTGATAGTAACTGTCCTTCCTCAATAGCACCAGACATAACTGCTAGAAAATAGCATTTGTGTGTATTAACAGCATGTATAACAGGGCATAACTTGTAATAAACAAGGCATATGTGCTGTCCAGTATTCTTTTTTTTTTTACAAAAGTTTGAATGTTTGGCTTTGAAAAGAAGAAAAACTTGTGCCTAGATAAAAGTGCAGGTGAAGAGATGTCTCACCCCAGTCAAACTGAAATACACTAGAAACAACATCTAAAAAATCACGCATATAACACAGAAATAGCAAAACATTCAATGCTTACAAAAAACACCAAAGTATACCCACAGGAAAAGTACTGAGGTGCTTCAGTTCCCTAACTGTAAAGATTTTTAAAAGTGCCAGACAATTCTTGCTTTGAAAAATACAAAAAAAAAAAACAAACAAAAAAAAAACCAAAAAAACATTGGCTTAAGTAAATGATGAAAGCCTAGACCAGTGTAGTGGGAATTAAAACAGTAATTCCATTATTTCTGTAATCAAAGGCATTAGTGTGGTACATTTTCATAGTTTTACAGTGCAATGTGATTAAGCCTTAATCAGGCTTTCCTACTTGGTACATTGTGCTGTGAACACTTGGCAGCGCAAGTTTGTGTTACCCAAATGAAACGTGAGAATCAAGAAGAAAAAAGAGAAGTGAACCAAGTGATAAACCAGAAAAAATAGCAAAGCTGACTGTCACATTTTGAAACTTATTTTAGCATCTAAATATTTAAAGCTATTAATAAATACAAAAATTACTGAACTTAAAAGCATTGTAAAAATGGGAACTTTTAGACTTAAAAATCCAACATGTGCACTTAGACTCTGAATACATTCTAAAAGCATATAAAACACGTTCTGAAGGCAAACAACACCATCATATTATACAGCCCTAATCTCATCTCATACCCATTTCATTAAAAAGAAACAATATTTCAATCAGCTTCATCTAAAATATAAAAACATCTTCACAGGTTATTATGTATTGTAAGCTACTTATTCTGTTTTCTTTGCCTGTCTCTTCTTAACACCATCACGCGGCTGCTCAGAGGATGACCGGTCACAGACTGAAGAGTCACTGGAAGATGAAGCACCTTCACCCCTTACTTTGGATGGTGGTTTTTGCAAGCCAAAGAACATATGGCTTAATGCAGCCTCAACGGGAGCAAATGGAGAAGCTGTAGATCTTGTCAGCATCATTGTTACCTACGAGAACAGTAGTCAAGTTGCATTATAAGTTTTAATGACCTCACAGTAGTTGAAAAAAAAAGTTTGATGCTAAACCAATGTATGGCACTTCTATCTTGCAAACTGAGCACCAAGAGTCCATGCCGTCAGGAACAGAAACATGCTCACTGTAGCTTGAAGTCAACAGCAAATGCTTCTCTTTCTGACCTACACTTTTAAGATAGCTATATGCAAACAATGTGCACAAGAAAAAAAAAAAATTCTACACAGATTTACTAAAACCATCCTAAGAGTAAACCATTTTTGGTGTCATACAGCAAGGCTTTCATTTGTTTAGGAGAAAAGTTGTGAACATTAGTTTGAAGTCTCAGCTCCCTAAAGCAACCTCTTGAGAACTGAACTTGTAAACTGCTTCAAAGAAGTGAGACTGACAACAGCCACTTTGCTCTCTAGTCTATTCAACAGCAGCTCTGAAGCTTGTAAAATTGCTAGACTTCTGCTAACACACAGGCCACACATTCCTTATTAGCTAATAATGTGGAAGATGAGCATTATCCTAGAAATAAACAAGACTAAGTGAGTCAAGGACAGAAATTAAGTGATGCTGTGTAAAAAAATACCATTATTTACCTTTAATGTATTAACAGCATTATTTTTACCGCATTGTAAGAATATGCATACACAGACAAAAACCTATTTGTTGTTTTTTTTTTTTTTGCAAACCCACAGATGACTGCACATATAAGGCAAGCATTCAGCAGCTAGCAAAAGGCAGAGGAGTGCTTCTTTCCATAAACATCAACTTTCTTTGAGATCATGGTCATAAAAGCCTACCATGCCAACTATTGGAGGCCAAAATTCATGATTCCACTCCACCCCATATGCTGAAAAGTATTAGAATAGGTCTTCTGTTCATGTAAGCAAGACTAAAGAGCTTTAAGACTTCAGCAGAAGCCATCCTCCCCTCCTAGAAGCAAGCTTTATAACTTGTGGTATAATGTCTGAGGACTGAAAAAAGGTTGTTTTTTTTTAATAAGTTATTTTCAACACCTTCAGATTCTTACCTTGGAAACTACAAGAAAGATGGTATATAGAAACATAAGATTGTGTCTTGCTATTGGCAAGTACTGGCTGTGCTGCAGAGTGAAGAGAACTGCTCCTATCAAAGTTACCTTCACAGGGCTGAAAATTAAACAAACAATGTTAATTTTTCTTTCCTACTCTACACTGAAAGATCTAATGGCCTGGAAAACAAATATTCTCATCACGCACAACAATTATTTCTGAATAATGCAGCCAAATAACCTGCAGTGACAAGGTCAAAAATCATAGTGTTATTAAACTATGATTTGCACTTCATATACTATTGTTATGCCTGCTGCATTATAGACATGCATCAAGTTCAGCACTGACTCATACAGCCAACAGATTTCTATATGATAAATACTCCTCAAATTAAAATACGTCCTAATGCCTCTCCTCAGATTCTACATACCGACTTGCTCCTCTTCCTCTTCTCTCAACATGTATTTTACTGAAGTGTTAAATTACAAACTTTGCATTACTCAGACTTGACTTAAAAACACATTCGTCCCCTATGTCAGAGGTGTTACGTATTCCAAGCAGTTGCCAAAGTTGTCAGAGAAGAACCTTGTCCAAATCTAATTCTACTGTGACACTCCACCAGTTCTACAGTTATGATCAGCTGGCAATTGGCTTGAGCTAGGCCTTTGTTACGAAGTTTTGCCAACATAGCTGTGTTAACTTGCAACATGGAAAGATTTACATCTTCAATCTAATTTCAGATGGTACTTCAGCTGACAGGTATGCAGTCAGAAAACATGAGAACTTTCTGTTAAATGAAGTCATGTGAAGAGGGAACACTAAAATACTGGCAGAAAAATTCTATGCATTCTTTACGTTGTACCTACAAAAGAAGAATGATGTTTCTGTTATCACACAGCATTTACTTATAGGCAAATTCTTTCACTGTCTTTGCAGTAAGCCAGATTTTCTGCATCCACTTCCTACTTAGGAAGTCAAAAACAACAACAGCAACAACAACAACAACAACAAACAATCAAAAACTAACAACAAATAAAACTATATAAAAGTGTGGTATCTGTTTACAGAACACTTCATTCAAATTTGTAACTTACTTGTTTAATATTCTGAATCTTCACTTACTAAAACAAAATATAATTTAAAAAAATATTTTTGAGCTATTTTGAGCCACATCAATCATGAAAAAGCAGGATATATGCCAAACTGAAAGTGTTGCTCTGATGCTTCATTTGTAAGTACATTACTGTTACTGACAGTAACTATCTTCTGTAAGTTTGGTGAAAACACAACAACAACTTAGGCACATACTAATTCTAAACACCTGGCATTTCAGAATGAGCCAGCTACTAACAGAAGACATATAGTGTTGAAAGTTTTCTATAAAGGGAAGGTTACTAAGTTGTTTTCTGCTATTCTCAGTTGCTAACGGTGGCTGCAGAAAAGTAAAAAAAAAAAAAAAAAAAAAAATAATTAGTATTTCTAAAAACTGGAGTCACAGGGTGAAGATCAAAAATATTTTATCAAAAGAGCTTATCTCAGCTTATAACACTGTCTTGTGCCTGCCTAGCCTCTCTCAATGTTTATTTTATTGTTTAATCTGAAAGTCGTGCAATTTTCCCATTCAGCAAGAGAAGAAAAATTTCTTGTTTTTCAATATAGCAAAGATGTGTTGCTGTATTTTTGCTACAGTGAATAAGCAGTTCACGCTTTCTCAAATAATCAGAATCTGTGGAGAACACTGCTGGCAAAGAAAGTAAGAGAATGCTCAAAGGAAGCCCTACTGTAGATGTTCAGAATGTGCACTAAAAATACAGACTTTATTCATGTATTTGTGGTACCACTGGCTTTCCATTTTAAACTGAAGACCAGGTTCCTCCATAATGTTTATGAAAATAATTTTCCAACAACTTCCAGCCATTGTTTAGTCATAATTTTTATTGACTTTTCCCCACTTGGTATTCTCGTGCTGTAAACCCAAAATGACAAAAATATTTGCTAAAATTACCTAAAGACCTACAACCAAGCATTTATTATAAACATTTCTGTTCGGGTTTTGTTTTCTTTTTTTTTTCTTGTATTTTTAAATGTGAAGTGTGTGTCAGTACAGGAAGTTAGTAAAACAGTAGTTAACATACTGCATTTGTTTTTAAAAAACTTACTAAGACATCTTCAGCAGTTCATTGGTTTCAGGTTTCCACACTCCTCTCACCAACTGCTCAAAGTTGGAGATTAGGCCACTACCAGCTCCTGAAATTCCAAAGATTAACATTAAGCCTCCACTGGCCTGCTACCACTGCTGGACAGCCTACTGTTGCTCCAGCAAAACTTGTTAAACCAGGGGCCAAATGTGGCACCCAAAGCTCAGACTTAAAGATATTAATCCAATCTTTCATATTTGCACGTCTTGAGTGACCAATAGGAAATTTCAGAGCTTTAGCTACTTAGGAAGAACACCAGGTTCACCTTTATGCAGTAATATGACATGAAACACTGATCACTGCAAACAAGTGCCTAAATAAAATAAATCATTAAAGAAGCTTATACTATTCCATTCTTCTTGTTAGCAACTAAGTATAGAGAGTGTGAGTACGAAGTAAGAGGACCCTCTGCAAGAGTAGATGTGTGTTTTATGTTACAAAGAGGCAAAACAACGTGGTATTATAGATTCTGGCCAGTAAGACTGATCTATATCATCAACTGAAAAAGTTAATACAATAGATCTTCACATTAACGCATATTGTTTCCTAAAGCCCAGCAGCATTAAGCAAATAGAATCAAGATCTGCAGTACTACAACCTGAGGCGGTTCTAACTTTGTCACTACAAATATAGCTGTTAGGAAGGTAGATTTCAGACAGCATGCAGGTTAGAAGGGTAAGTCCTGTGTTTAAAATAAGCTCAAGTTAGCAATAAAAAAGCTAAGAAAACAAGCTCTCTTCTTCATCCACGTGTAAGGAAAACAGTTCAGAGGACATATGCTTTTGGAAAGGTTAGCAACAGCAGTGAAGCTACATGGAAGATCTACTTCTTCATTGCCACCAACTGCCCATCCTAGAAGTCCTCACAAGACCTTCTGAAAGGATAAGATGAATTTCCCTCAAAGTCATTCAGTGTCACTCTTACCCAGGCAGAAAAGCTGCTGCACAGACTTCTCCCTCGGGGGAATAACAGTTTGTATAAGGACTATCATATTCACCACAGCAAGGAACAGTGCTAGAGTTATGCTGAAGGGACAGGCATTTAAATAACACTCCAAAATATCATAACTCATCAGAAGAAGATGTTATGTGTGTTACCTCTGGCCCAGCCCACAGCTACCATGACAAGCCAGGCATCTTCAAAATGACTGTCTGCATGCGCAACGCCAGCCACTATTTTCCAAGTCCTAGTCACTTCTTTCATTCCTGCAACCACAAGCCGAAGAGGCAGAAAGGCAAAGCACTGGTAGAATTTGTCTTGTGGGCAGTAAAACACAAGATACCTGAAAATCATATTGAGAAAACCAGTTACCAGTGTTCAAAAATTTCTGCTAACAAATTCACTAGATATTTCCTGAATGTGAATAGCAAAACTTGACACACTACTGACAGCTCAGTTTCTTCTACTGCAGATACGGAACAAATCACTTTTGTTGCCTCACTGTCCCACCTGAGAATTCCTTAAAGCAATCAGAAAAAGCTTTAAATTTTCACAGAATATTTCAAATTGGAAGGAAACCGTGTGAATCATTGAGTCCAGCTCCTGAAACTTCTTTCAGCAAGGGTTCTGTAATTTACATACCATATTTGGATTGTTCAAACTATTAAATTGCTGTATTTTTGTTTTTGATTGTTTTTGTTTGCTTTTTTACCCCCAGAAGTAAGACAGAGTGATAAATGATGTGCTGACATTATGCTTCCCCCCGAAAGATGTATGGAATTAGGTAACTTAAGCAAGAATGCCTCCACTAGTTAGTATCATACTAGACAAAAAATGCACAGCTATTTTCAAACCCTTACACATCTTAGTAATTCTAGCTTTTCCAGCTTGCTGGTTACAAGCATGTTTCCTTCTTCAAAGTCTTAAAAAAAAATCTAAAGTTATACTTAAAATTTAATATATATTTTTTCTAATCTGGTTGTTCTCAGAATAAAGATATCTAACAGTGAAATCCGAAGTTGACAGTAAATTGTGATTAGATTATGTGATATTTTATCTCCTCAACCATAACCAAATTTCAGTTCTTAAACAAACACTTAAGGTCCACTGAGGAAAAAAAAAAAAAAAAAGAAAAAAAGAAAGAAAAAGAAGAAAAAAAGAAAAAAAAAAGGCTGAAGGATCTACATTATCTCAGAATGGAAATAAGGCAGCAATAAAGATGGAGACAACCTTTAAATGACAGGAAGATTACTTCAATTTTCTGAAAGAAATACCTGCTTCTTGGCTTAGGCTTCTGAGCTCAATCCAGTCTACCAATAAGTAGATTGGATTGAGCTCAAAAAGGCCGTATCTTTTCCTAGTTTTCTCAGGCAGCAAGGTAGAGATGCACCTCTTTCCCTAGTTCACTTCATCAAAACGATTAGCACACACCAGAGCCAGGAAGAGTCAGTCATGTTTCTTGGTTTGAGGTTAGAAAGTATGAGAACACTTGGGTGTTTTTCTAGAAATAATGTCTGTCCTTAACAGCAGAATGCCAGGATGCTTCCTCCATAGGAAGGCACAAGTTAGCTGAAGTCATATCCTAGTTATGCATTTCTTTTTGCTGCAATGTATTCATTGCTATGAGCTATCACTGAAAACATATAAAGTTTTTGTCTTCATGGCCTCCCAGACTGAAGTATGTAAAAACTTTTTCCTCAAATACATGGAAACTACAGGACTTTACATAATAGCTAAGTATGGTTCCTGCACTAAGTTCTAGCATCATTTTGAACTGTTTAAATTTCTTCCTTTATCTGCTATTGTAAGTTCAATTGCCTTTGCAGCAACCAAGCTTCAGCTGGTATGTCATGGATAGAGCACACATTTTAATGGCTACTGCAAATAGCTATTCAAGCCACATAATCAATACACAACACTAACCAAAATTAACTTGCAATTGCAAAATGTGTGTTTATGACATCAGACCATAGATAACTGGATTGAATTCAAATTGCACCGCTACTCCATCACATTTGTCTCTAACTTCTGTTAGTAAAGCTTTCAAACAGTAGATGTCGCTGTCCTACAGACTATTTAGGAGCATTTCTTGAGCATAGCACAACACCTTTTGTTTTCCAGTTTTATGTGTGATCTGAGGAATTTTGCTTCATGTGACTTGAGATCAAGAATTAATTGTACTAATGATGAAAGAACTCAAAACTAAAAGCTTAATAAGTTTCATAACATTCATCGGTTCTTATTAAAACCTCATTTAATTTCAGCATAGCAAGTCATGTTTTTCCACATTAAACTGAATGTTCATAGAATCACAGAATCACCAAGGTTGGAAAATTCCTAAAAGATCATCCAGTCCAACTGTTCACCTATTACCAATAGCTCCCACTAAACCATGTTCCTCAACACAACATCCAGTCTTTCTCTGAACACCCCCAGGGTCGGTGACTCCACCACCTCCCTGGGCAGTCCATTCCAGTGACTGACCACCCTCTCTGAGAAGTAATACTTCCTAACATCCAGCCTGAATCTCCCCTGCCGTAGCTTGAAACCATTCCCTCTAGTCCTACTACTAATGACACGAGAAAAGAGGCCAACCCCCAGCTCAGTACTGCCTCCCTTCAGGAAGTTATAGAGAGCAATGAGATCTCCCCTGAGCCTCCTCTTCTCCAGGCTGAACAATCCCAGCTCCTTCAGCCTCTCTTCATATGGCCTGTCCTCCAGACCCCTCACCAGCTTTGTTGCCCTCCTCTGAACGCGTTCCAGGGCCTCAATGTCTTTCTTGCAGTGAGGGGCCCAAAACTGGACACAGTATTCGAGGTGCAGCCTCACCAGTGCTGAGTACAAGGGAATAATCACCTCTCTGCTCCTGCTGGCAACACTGTTTCTGATACAAGCCAGGATGCCATTGGCCTTCTTGGTCACCTGGGCACACTGTCGGCTCATGTTCAGCCGAGCATCAATCAATACCCCCAGGTCCATTTCCTCTACAGTCTTCCAGCCACTTCGCTCCAAGCCTGTAGCGTCAACCGGGGTTGTTGTAGCCGAAGTGCAGGACTCGGCATTTGGTCTTGTTGAACCTCATCCCATTGGCTTCAGCCCAGCTCTCCAGCCTGTCCAGATCCCTCTGTAGGGCCTCGCTACCCCCAGGCAGATCCACATTCCCAGCCAATTTGGTGTCATCTGCGAACTTACTGAGGTTGCACTCAATGCCCTCATCCAAGTCATCAATAAAGATATTGAAGAGGACAGGCCCCAGCACTGACCCTTGGGGAACACTACTCATGGCCAGTTGCCAGCTGGATTTAACTCCATTTACCACCACTCTCTGAGCCCGGCCCTCCAGCCAGCTCCTTACCCATCCAAGAGTGTACCCATCCAAGCCACGGGCTGCCACCTTCTGCAGGAGAATACCATGGGAGACAGTGTCAAAGGCTTTGCTGAAGTCTAGGTAGACCACATCAACAGCCTTTCCCTCATCCAGCAGATCGGTCACTAGATCATAGAACGAGATCAGGTTGGTCAAACAGGACCTGACCTTCATGAACTCATGCTGGCTAGGCCTGATCCCCCGGCCATCCCGCACATGCTGCGTGATCTCCCTCAAAACAATCTGTTCCATAACTTTCCCTGGCACCAAGGTCAGACTAACAGGCCTGTAGTTCCCCGGATCCTCCCGTACAACCTTTCTTGTAATTTGGAGTCACATTGGCAAGCCTCCAGTCTTCTGGGACCTCACCACTCAACAAGGAACGCTGATAGATGATGGAAAGTGGCTCGGCTATCACCTCAGGAATTTTATGTTCACCAGGAATATTATGTTCACCAGGAATGTTATGTTCCCTATACCTGTCCTTCTGTCCGAGTTTCAGCCGTGACATAATTTCCTTCTAAAGAGTGCCTGGTATGATGCTACGGTTTGGTTCTAGGAGAAAAATAACGTTGATAACACACCAATTTTTATGAATGCTACTAAGCAGTGTTGTACAGAGCCAAGGCCATTGACAGTGAGGGGCCCAAGGTGATGGGAGGGAACAGTATCAGGACAGCTGATCTAAACTGACCAAGGCAGTGAAAGCTCATCACACTCTTCCCCTGCTCAGGGACTAGCTGGGTATCAGTTAAGAGGGTGGTAAGCAATTGTTTGTAAATCATCTGTTATATACATTCATACATACATACATTTTTTTTGTTATAAATATTATTCTTTTCCTTATCGCTATCATAGCAAATAGTTTTAGCTCAACCAACAAGTTCTATGGTGTTTTCCTGTAGTCTTTCCCCCACCCACTGGTAAGGAAAGGATTGAGTAAACAACTATGTGGTGCTGAGCCATCTGCCAGTTAAACCAGAAAAGCCCATTTGACACCCAACATGGGGTTTTTCACAGAGACTGGAGTAACCACAGGACTGGTTTCGAGGGTCATGGCACCTGCAGGGCTTATCAGAAGGACTACAGTAACTGCAGAGTCTGTCACAAGACAGTCAGAGCAACTGCAGGATCTGTCGCAAGGGTTGGAGTGGCCACGGGGTCCATCATGGGCGTGGGAGCATCCACAGAGCTTGCTGTAAGAGTTGTGACCACCCAGTTCCTTGGGCCCTTTGCTGTGAAAGGTGTTGGCTCTGTACAACACTGCTTAGCAGCAACTACAAACACTGCTGTGTTATCAACATTGCTTTTCTCCTAGAACTGAAACAGAGCATCATACCAGACACTCTGAAGAAAACAATTTTGTTCCAGCTGGAAATAAGACACCTCCTAACTCAAATATTATTTGTAAAAACAGAAGCTGATTCTGTAAACACTTTACCAATACATGTTTAATTGTGGGTTATTCATCTGATTTGCTTAAACTTGTCTGCATCTTCCAGTGCAATATGAAGACCAGAAGACTAACACAGATACGCATATGTAGATATAAACACTTATTTTCATTTCTGTGATTTGCAATTGTAAAACTTAAGAGGCAACAAGGAATGATTTCAAGCAGCTAATACTCCTGTAAAATAGAAAACCACTGCTGCTCACAAATTTTGTTAAGTTTGAGGATTCCTCTTAAGATCAACACAACAAACCGAACTCTCAAATATATGACTTCCACTGCAAGGCTACCTTCACATTAAAATAATTACAGTACTATTTTTGAACTCCAAAAGAGGCCAAATTGCTGGCATGTTCACACACTTGACTTCCCCATTCAGCTCTCTACTGGCTTTCACTACAATCCCATCCATTTACGAAAGCAATATGGGAAAGGGCAAAAAATAGAAAAAAGGAGTCAGAAAGAAAACACTGAAGAGAAGAAAGAGTGTCCATGTCTTAGCTCCACAGCTGAAGAAAAGTTCAAGAACTATTTCAGCCATGTTCTGGTCTTCAGAAACTACCACTAGAAAAACCAGATAGCATTTGTGACCTCTCTGTATCCAGGAAAGCAATAATCGAAATCTCTTTTATTCTGGAGCATCTGTTTGACATGGAATACCATAAAAACATAAGGAAAATGTAGTGACTGAGCATTTCATTATAAAACAATTTGTAAGAGTTGCTTTTTTATGAGCATTTCACTTCTACAGAAAGGGTTCAAACCAGCTATTTTGCAACAGTGACTTCTCTGATGAAGAGAGAACATCTAAATCAAAAATATTTCTAAGTTAAGCTGAATGATATAATCTTATATTTACAGTCAATGTAGAGCTTCCTCAGAATAAATAATACTAATCTGACTCAATTGTGGCTGCTTACCAGACTGAAGATGCCAGCAGAATATTTGTGGTCTTTGCCAAAAATGCTACAGGAGGTTCTCCAAGCATCAAGGAAGACAAAACAGATCCACCAAAGCAGCAAAGCATAGCACTAAACCAGCAGGCAACTGGACTTCGGATTGACACTTCCACAGCTCCTAAAGCAAAGAGAAAAGATATGCAAACAGAAGCAAACATTTGACAATTGTGTTACATTTTAAAAGACAGTGTTTTTCAAGTCACACAGTCCTACACTGTTCCTTCAGATCACGAAAAACCCAACACAAATCTGCAGGCCTTCAAAGGAGAAGTCTTCGCTAAATGCAGACTTCCTGTGACATTGACTTAAGCATGCATTACCTAAATAAAAGTGAAAAAATGGCATAGTGTTCTCTAAGCATCTTTTGTGGGTTGATTCAGTCTATCTTGCTACCAGTAAGCAACAGCTTTCAAATAATGGCTTGAGAGGGTTTGTTTAAAATTTGTTGTAAGGTTGCTTTTGAATTTTTATTAAGAATATGTAATTGCTTTGCTGACCTCAGCAGGACTGGAACTAATACAGGTACTTTCTGAAGATTGTTCTACAACTTCTATTTCTGCTCTTTAGTGATTATGAATTCAAGTTCACTGTTTTTCTTCTTAATACCCTCCAAACAGTGTTCACTGGGTAAAATAAAAGCACAAAATAATTGTGCAAATATTGTTTCATCTGTAGTCCTGAACAGCCAAAAATGTTTGCCCAAAGACATACAATATATTTAAGCTTCACTTGTTATTAGAAGCGTCACTGTTTCATCTTCAAAATCTTAAAAATTAATTGCTTTTTAAATTGCAATTCAACCATTCTGGTAGAGTTTTCAATAGCAGAAGATTATGTTGGAGTAAAGAAAAAGGAAATGTCAACCATTTCTAAGGGGAAAAAACACTTTATCAAAGCCAGAAATATATTAAAATCATTGTTTTGACTATTTCTTTCCACTTTAGGAGTTCACCACTTACAAATCTCCCCCTTAATATAAGACGCAGGGCTTAGTTTGCCTAATCTAACTGCATTTTTCATAGTCCAAAGGCTGAAGGTCACAAAAGCAATGAAAACTAGTGTCCACCCCAAAATGAAATGTAGCATTTGGTTAATGATTCAGCAGAACCATTTTACAAGCATTCTGTGGGAAAAGAAGGTTCTTATCAAAACCAGAATGCCCGAATATATCAAAGAGAATACAGCCCTCTCAATGTAATTCCCTTTAGACAAGACTATTAACAAGATTGCTCCAGTTTTAAGTACTGGTACAGTATTACAGCACAAAGAGATCATGTACAGGAGATGCATCTGAAATTTTACAGAGTAGCAAGAAAACCTGAACAATGGCATCAGCCAATGTAAATCATGAATCGCTTGGGATCATGCAATGCAAGGGATATATATATTTCTCAGCAGTTGTGTTATGCAATACTTTAACTCCTAACCTGATGCAACACCAAAAGTAATCTGCATAGTAATCTGTTTTTGAAGCAAAACTGGTAACCGTATTATCATAGGAGGTTCCATATGCAAAAATTACTATCCTCCAGACCAGGTGCAAAATTAATCTTACATTTCATCCATCACCAGGTGGGCCTGCACCAACTTCTCCTTCATTAGCATGGCATTATCAGAGAAGCAATCATCTTAACATCTTACTTGTGACCTCCTGGAGAATATTCAACTGTGCTCCTCCCTCCCCCGACACAGCACAGCTGAGAGTTAATGAAAAGAAAGCTTCCTTCACCTCACCAGCTGTTTGGCAAGATTACTGACTGAAGGAAAGGAAACCACTTCAGGTGCTGTGTCTTCCTGAAAAAATAGGATTTTACTGATGGAGGAGAATTTTCTTAGTTCATACATCATTATTCGAGTAAAAAAAGTTTATTCCAATTTAAAGCCTATATTAGCACCTAAATTACATATGGGATGTAACTTTCAGAAAATAAACAGAGTTTTAAGTAGGTCACATGTTTTTTAAACGAGGAGTCATTTATATTTGTCCTCGAGTGTGCCATGAAAAACTAATGAGGCATCATACAACCATGCAGGATATCATCTGCTAAAAGGCCACCAGTCCTGCAAATGGTATATTTTAGAAAGCAAAGATAAGGTTTCAAAATAGAAGGATTATCACTGAATGCAGTGATAAATATTATTTCTAGGTGATGTTAATAAAAAGCTTTGCCAGCTCATTCTGTACATAGGTTATGATCTGCTTTAAGCTTCCTAACGTGTTATGAACAGGCAAACAAGAATACATACCATGAATACATCTAAAGATCAAAGCAGAAGCACATCCAGAAAAGTTATCCCAGCACTCCAACTGAACTGTACATACTGTGAATTAAGCTAGAGCACTTACACAGCCAAATTTAATCTATCAAAAGTATGCCAAAAGCATTAGTTCTCCTCAGATAACTCAGATTCCATCTCAGCAGACTTCCAAGACCAAAACTAGCACATTCCTTCCAAATGCTGCATATCCACAATCCTCAACTTCTGTTTTCTTCTGCTACCCCTTTCCTTCCACCTCCCCCAAGAAAATATGGCCCCAAAAACTCCCCTTCTGGAGTTTTTGCAGTTAATTAAGCAACTCCAACTGTACTGAGCAAGAAATCTTAGCTTAATGTGCAAAGCAACACACTGGTTATCTCTGCTATAGTTCATCAGTTCTCACAAGAGAGTGAGAAAATCAAGCTAGAAGGACTGGGAAAATTCCCAGTTAGTATGTGCACATCCATCATGGAAATACATCTAATCTGGTGTGTAGCAGTTACTAATTTAATGAAATGCCAAATGAGACAAAACAAACTTGGCTGTGATGTGACTGCACGCTTCCTGTGCCATCAGACAGTTAATTGATACCCAATTATCCATGAGTAAAAGAATAACTGAGTTTCTGAGAACACACAGAGCAGTGAGGCAGTGAGTCACCTTCCCCCGACCTGTTTAAGAACAGAGTGGATGTGGCACTGAGGGACGTGATTGGTGGACATGGTGAAATGGTCTGGTGCTTGGATGTGAACATCTTGAAGGTCTTTTCCAACCTTAATGACTCTGTAGTATAGTATTCAAACTGTTTGCAAGCAAGCAACAGACTAGCATGCAGTCACTGTAACTACTGTTATTAATTTTGAGTATTAGGGGATAGTCAAAAGTTCTGAACTTTACAGCTACTAGGTTGAAAATTAAATTTAAAAAAAGCACAAACCATCACTTTTCCTGTCCTGAGGTGATGTCACACTGAAACTACACTACACTGCATACCATGAAATTGTAGAATTCTCTATTCTTGGAGATGTCAGAAGGGTGACTAGCAAAACTACTATCCTGAACTTCCAGAGGGTGGACTTTGACCTGTCCAGGATGCTTGTAGCACAGATCCCTTGGGAGTCACTCCTTAAGGGTATGGGGGGCAGGAAGCCTGGATGCTCCTCAAGATGGAAATCTTAAAGGCACAAGAACAGGCTGTCCCTGAATGCTGCAAGGCAAGCCATAGGGGAAGAAGATCAGTGTAGATGAACCGGGAACTACTGTTGAGACTCTGGAAGAAAAAGAGAGCCTATGTCCTCTAGAAGAAGGGACAGACTACCTGGGGAGATTACATGGAAGTTGATAAGGTATGCAGGGAAGAAGTTAGGAAAACAAAAGCCCAACTTGAATCTAGATTGGCAACTGCAGTGAAAGAGAATAAGAAATCTTTTTACAATTATATCAATGGTAAGAGAAGAACCAAGGAAAATGTCCATCCTTTACCTGATGCAGCAGGGAATGTGACCACTGAGGATAAGGAGAAGCCTGAGGTCCTCAATGCCTTCTTTACATCTGCCTTTAATAGGCAGATCAGTTATCCTCAGGGCAGTCTGTGCCTGAGTCTGGGATGGAATGCAGAATACACTCCTGGTAATTCAGGTGGAGACAGCTAGAGAGCTCCTCCTCCATCTGGACTGCCATGAGTCCATGGGACTGGATGGGCTCCACACTTGGGTGCTGAGGGAGCTGATACGGGTGATTGCCGAGCTGCTCTCCATCTACTAGCACTCCTGGTTATCTGGAGAGGTACCAGAGGATTGGAGGCTTGCCAATGTGACTCCCATCTACAAGAAGGGCTGTAAGGAGGATCCAGGGAACTACAGGCCTGTCAGCTTGACCTCAGTACCCTGGAAAGTTATGGAGCAAATCATCACATAGCATGTGTGTGGCATACAAGGGATCAGGCCCAGCCAGCATGGCTTCATGAAAGGCAGGTTGTGCTTGACCAACCTCATCTCCTTCTAAACAGCCTGATAGAAGAGGGAAAGGCTGTTGATGTAGTCTACCTAGACTTCAACAAAGCCTCTGACACAGTCTCTCACAGTATTCTCCTGGGGAAACTGTCTGCCCATGGCCTGGACAGGTATACTCTTCTCTGAGTAAGGAACTGGCTAGAGGGCTGAGCCCAATGGGTAGTGGTTAATGGAGTTAAGTCCATCTGGTGACCTGTTCCGAGTGATGTCCCCCAGGGGTCAATACTGGGGCCTATCTCCTTTAATATCTTTACTGATAACCTAAATGAGGGGACTGAGTGTACCCTCAGTAAGTTTACAGATGACACCAAGTTGGTAGGTGGTGTTGATCTGCCTGAGGGTAGGGAGTCCTTCAGAGGGATCCAGATAAGCTGGATTGCTGGGCTGAGGTGAATGGGATGAGGCTCAACAAGGCCAAGTGCTGGTTCCTGCACTTTGGCCACAATAACCCCATGCAGCGCTACAGGCTTGGGGCTGAGTGGATGGATGACTGTGAAGAGGAAAGGGATGAGGGAGTGTTGGTTGGTGCTTGGCTGAACATGAGCCGACAGTGTGCCCAGGTGGCCAAGAGGGCCAATGCCATCCTGGCCTGCTTTAGAAATTGTGTGGCCAGCAGGAGCAGGGAGGTAATCACCACCCTGTACTCAGCACTGGTGAGGCCGCACCTCAAGTATTGCATTCAGCTTGGGCCCCTCTCTATAAGAATGACATTGAGGCCCAGAGAAGGGCAACAAAACTGGTGAGGGGCCTGGAGCACAAGTTTTATGAGGAGCAGCTGAGGGAGCTGGGATTGTTTAGGAGGAGGCTCAGGGGAGACCTCATCTCACTCCACTACTTCCTGAAGGGAGGCTGTGATGAGGAAGACTTTGGCCTCTTCTCCCAGGCATCAAACAGGACCCGAGGAAATGGCCACAAGTTGTACCAGAGGAGATTTAGATTGGACATAAGGAAAAACTTTTTCTTTCAGAGTGGTCAGGCACTGGAATGTCTGCCCAGGGAGGTGGTGGAGTTACTGTCCCTGGCAGTGTTCAGGAGGCATCTGGATGAGGAGTTACAAGGTGTGGTTTAGTGGCTTGTGACAGCAATGGTGATGGGAGGACAGTTGGATGAGATGGTCTTGTAGGTCCTTTCCAACCTTATGATTCTGTGATTCTATGATTCTAAGAGTGCTGCGGAACAACTCCAAACATTCAGCTCCTCCCACAGGTGTTCATTCCAAAAGAACGTCTAATGGCAGTGCATTATCACTGCCTTTAGATAGAAAGTTCCTCTTTAAGTTGCAGTATTAAGTATTAAAGTGTTGTGTGTCCGTACCCAGAAACAACTTCAGGTGTAGCAACAAAGCTTGGTGAAGATGACAGCACTTTATGTTGGCCTTCACAGCCTGCTAAGTGCACTCACTCGGCAGGAAGCAAACATTCACCTTAACACGCTTCACAAGTGACCAAAGAATTAGCTCTCAGTAAGCAAACAGCGCTGCAGCTCCCGGTCAGCTCCACAACTCACAACGCCAGCTCCGTTCCTTGAACGGAGTCACTCCACAGGTGGCTAGGCTAACACAAGGCGGTCTCTATGCTTAGGACAAGAAGAAGCGGGTCTAAGGATAAGAGTGGCAGTGGAAGCGATCTGCTGGAAAAGAGCAAGCGGCTTGAAGCATCGTGCCTGCGTGCGCCACACAGACAGCCACAGGACGTCTCTCCCACGCAGGGGCACAGCGCGACCCGCCCCGCTCCCCACGGGCCCCTCGCCCAGCGCCGTTCCGCAGGGGGCTCCGCCCCGTCCCGCTCACCCCGCTGCTCCTTCAGCGCCATGACGGAGGCCACGTAGTGAGCCAAGTCGAAGAAGGGGAACATGGGCAGGCGGGAGAAGAGCAGCGGCACCTGCCCCAGCTCCATGGCGGCAGGCGCTTGTGAGAAGCGTGACCCTCGCCGGGAGCCGTCGGAGGGCGGAGCGGCGGTGCGCTGGGCCGGGTCTGATCTGATCCCTACGGAGGGACGGGGCCGAAAGGGGGGTGGGGGAGTGTCCCTCCCTGAACAGTGAGCGGGTGCTTTCTGGCTGAACTTTATTTCAGTCGTTTTGCTCTCGGTTTCTTCCTTTCTATGCTTGTGTGCAGACACGAAAACCAGTTATTTTCTAGAGCAGCATATCTCCTTCCACAGCTGATGGGTGGTAAAACGTGATACGTTGGTAGCTGCATCCTCTGGCAGAATATCGGTCGGTATCGTTTTGTCTCCCGCTGAGTGCTGACGTGTTCCTATGCAGCGGCAGAGGATTTCCTGGCTGGATGTTCTGCCCGCGAGCTGTGGAAGTGCGGTACCATTTCTGCTTTCTGCAGTACTGCTTTGTGCCACTGAGCGGCACCAGGCTCGTTACCAGCAGGCGGGAGCTCTTCGGTTCTGTGTGTCGCCAACGAGAGGGAGGGAAATAAATCGGCAGCGACTGCAACGAAGATTGAGTGACCTGAAAGAAAATGTGGGCCAGCGATATGTGCACGGTGCGTGAGGTGCGTGCTGCTGTGCCTGCCCTTAACGTAAATAAACCCAGCTGCTCTGAAATGCCAGCACAGCTACTCATCTTTTCGTGCAGCACCTCTGGCAGATCCGTCTGGATTACTCAGATCCTCATATACATATGGCATCCTCTACTGGAGGTTCTGCTCTCAGTATGAGAGGATGGCATTAGTTTATAAGCTAGTTATGCTTTCTATGTGCATATTAGTAAAACGTGGGTGTTTTTCTGATTTTTAAACTAGAAGAACAGGTCTTCCCTCATTCCTTGTGGGTGAGATGATAAAAAGAATATTATGTATATAAGAAATTTTAAAGTGGGCTGTTGAGTATTCTGCTGTGTTCGTGGAATCATAGAGTGGCTTGGGTTGGAAGGGAGCCTAAAGATCATTGAGTTCCAATCCTCCTGCCACTGGAAGGATTGCCAACCTCCAGATCTGGTACTAAACCAGACTGCCTAGGGTCAACGTGTTCTTGAACACGTCTAGGAACGGAGCTTCCACAGCCCCTGGACAACCTGTTCCAGCACCTCACCACTCTCTGTAAAGAACTTCCCCCTCACATCCAGTGTAAGCCTTCCTTCCAGCACACACATGTGTCAAAGTATTATTATTATTATTTGGTAGGAGTATGTTGTTTTTGTTTTCCCCAGTACAATAATGATAAATTAATACAAATATTTTCTGAATTTTCTTCAGAACACATCTTAGCTATCTATGAAGTTGCCACATTTTTACTTCCAAAACAGCTGTGAAAGGTTGAGGTATCACATGCTTGTCTGCTGTTCATGACAGTTGCCTTACTGCATGTCATAAATGATCCTGGACAGATAGCTGTTATTAGTCCATTCTCCATTCCATTAGTCAAAGTTAAAACCACTATGTAACACCAGGCAGTAACAGTGAAGTGGTGAAGAAAACTCATTTCAGAATGAACTCAAATTAATATCTCTACTCTTTGCAGAGCATGAGATTAGTTACTTGTTACTCTGTACATTTTGCAAAAGCCATGGAGAATCTGAACTGAGTATCATACTCAATTCATAACACTGTATTCATTTCCTTTGGCAGTTAAGGTGATATATTTTTTGAAAAGAAGGTCTGTGTTCCTGGCTTGGAAGCATGACCTGGTTTCCTGCTGCTGAAGTTAATGCTAAATATGAAATATGTTTATTTTGTGTATTATTTCTTTACGTCTGGAATTCTACAGACACTGACTTGGAATTGAAAGATGGTACCTTAGGAAAAGAGGAGAACATATTTAATCATTAGTTTGCCTGAAAAATCATATACCAGCACTTCCAGGCAAATAGAAATGTTCATATTCTGTGAATTGCTACATTAAGTTTATTCACCCTTAGATTTTTCAAACTCGAATCTATTCATCAAAATCAATCCAGGTTAAAAGTCAGGTCTTTGCTACATATGAAAATGGACACTCCCATTGTCTGCTGTCACCCTGTCTTGCTCATGATTTGTAGTCATCTGCCCACAATGCTATCTATCTTTGTCCTCTTCCAATTTAGTTCCCACTTTGCTCCATAGTTCTCTGCCTTACTTGTATTTCCCTCAGCTTTCCCAACAGTCTCTAGTACATTTTTGTCTTCTTCCTCTCGCTGTAGCACCCTGTTTCTTTCATTATCATTCCTCACAGCTGTATTCCCAGTTTTCCTTATTTTCTCATTTGATTCATGCCACTCTCAGCATTTAGTCATAGTTTAGTACAGGTCTGAGTCTCCCATTTCTGTCAGAACCTCATTCACAATCTGACTGTTCATCTGTGAGGTCTTTGTTACTTCACTGTTCTGCAGCCTTTCAATGAATGCTCAGGCCATATCTTCTCTATGCACCTTTCACCTTCATAATTATTTGTGCTATTACTCCTACTTTTCCATGCTCTTTCTCCAGCAGGTCACTTTATCCTGTCTCTTTTAAGCTTTTGTTTGTTTGTTGGATTGATTTTTCAGTGTTTGAAGTGCTCTGATAGAAGAAAGCTTGGGAAGTTAACACAGACATTTATCCCCTAAGGTGACATCACTTTATTTTCCTTGAGTACTGGCTGATGCAATTCTAGACTGCAAAGTGGAGGTACAAGAGTGTTTCTTATCTGAGTAGGTGCCTCCTTCCTCAAACCAAAGGAGGTCTTCACACATATTTAAGAATCCATTTAGATTTTTTTCTTCCTACAAACCTTTAAAGCAGCAGTTGATTTCTATGTACAGCCTGGGCATGGAGCTGGAGCAGTTCATGGCCAATGTTCCTGCCTCTATCTAGGAACTCCCTAGTGTACACTCCTAAATTATGTCCACACAATTAGTCAAAGCATGTGCTTATGGCTGGGTTATGCAGTCCTTGTGTTTTGTACTCTTACTGCAGTAGTGAACTCCTTGAATTTTTGTAAGCCAGAATTCAGTTACAGATGGTATCCCCTCGGTTGAAGTAATGTAGGTCTTCTAAAAATGGTCATTAGATGCCTAAATGCTCAGGTTTTTCATCCCTGGTTAGGTTTCAGCATTGGACTAAGCATCTGCATAGTCCATTTTGTGCTTTAACAGAGCTGGATGTTTTCTTCACAGGACCAAGGTTGATGGCATGAGTTTCAATAGGACCAAGTGTTGGGTCCTGCATTTTGGTCACAACAACCCCAGGCAACCCTACTGGCTTGGGGAGGTGTGGCTGGAAAGCTGCCTGACAGAAAGGGACCATGGTGTGCTGATGGACAGTCAGCTGAATATGGCCAGCAGTGTGCCCAGGCAGCCAAGAGGGCCAATGGGATCCTGGCTTGTATCAAGAATGGTGTGGTGAGCAGGACTAGGGAAGTCATCCTGCCCCTGTACTCGGCATTGGTGAGGTCTCACCTCGAGTACTGTGTTCAGTTTTGGACACCTTAGCACAAGAAAGACATGGAGGTACTGGAGCAGGTCCAGAGAAGGGCAACAAGGCTAGTGAAGGGCTTGGAGAATCAACCCTATGAGGAGAGGCTAAGGAAGCTGGGGCTGTTTAGTCTGGGGAAAAGGAGGCTGAGGGGAGACCTTATCGCTCTCTTCGAGTATCTGAAGGGTGCTTACAGTGAGAGCAGGGCAAGTCTCTTCTCACTGGTGACAGGTGACAGGACTAGAGGAAATGGCCTCCAGTTGTGCCAAGGTAAGTTTAGGTTGGACGTTAGGAAACACTTCTTTACAGAAAGGGTAGTTAAACAGTGGAATAGGCTCTTACCTATAGACTTAATAGATTCTTACCTAACACTGCCATGCCTGGATGTGTTTAAGAGCCATTTGGATGTGGTGCTCAGGGATATGATGTAGCAGAGCATTGTTAGAGTTAGGCTGCGGTTGGACTTGATGATCTTCGAGGTCTTTTCCAACCTGGGTAATTCTATGATTCTGCAGGGTGGCCAGAGTTGGAAGTGAACTGTGAAGTACATCTGGACCAATGTCTGCTCAAGAAGGGCCACCTAGGCCAGGGTAAGGGAGAGTTCTTGTACTTTTCAGAAAGGTGTCCTTACAGATCTGCCAGTGCAGTTCCAGTATCCCTGCAGACATTTTCCCAGGGGATCCCATCCAGTAATTCCATAAACAGTTTAAAGTTTGCTCTACAGAAGTGCAGGGTCCTGCCTCTGCTCTTTGCCAGGCTCATATTTCTCAAGACCATGAGCTCAACGTCTGTATGGTCACTGTAGCCAAATCTTAACCCCCTTAATGTTCTTCTCCACAGTGGTGAGCACCAGTTCCACTAACAGTTCACCTCTGGTTGCCCTGTCCAATGCCTGGACCAGAAAGTTATCCTGGAGTCTCTTGGGTTGCTTGCAACCATGTTGCTTTCCCAGCAGATATCCAGGGGTTGAAATCCCCCATCAGGATGAGAGCCTGTGAACATTCTTGTAGCTAAAACAAGAAGGCCTCATCAACAGGCTCCCCTTGGTCAGGCATCCTTGGTAGGTCCCAACCACCAAATGTTCTTTATTGGTCTGATCCCTAATTTTAACCCAAAGTTCTCAACTTAATCTTAGCTGTTTTTCAGAGGGAACTCTTTGCTGTCTAGCTGTCTACCTCTTAATGTAGAGGGCACTCACCTGCCTCTCCTGCCTATCCTTTATAAAAAGCTTGTTGCCTTCAGTCATCGTTCTGTGATTCATTTCACCATGTTTCTGTGACAGCAGTTAGATCATAGTTATCTAACTGGACCATGCATGGCTTCCATTTCATACTGCTTATTTCCCATATTGTGTACTTCCCAGGCACTTCTGCTGGGCTATTGACTGTGTTACCTTCTTGGGGAAGGTTTTCCCCTTTGCTTCCTCAAGTGGCAGTGTTCCCTGTCTCTGTCACTCAGAAATACATTTACTTCCCCCGTCGAATCTAGTTTAAAGCCCTGCTCTGTACATTGTCTTTTCTGTGTTGGATGCATCAGTAGGGCAAAAGCCTGGATCTTTAAATTTTGGTAGACACTGGGGGGTTTTAGATGGTTCAGTACTTTCCAAAATCTGGCCTTCAAGAAGCAGAGGATCTGCGATTACTTTGTCTCAGATATCATGTTATTTGTTTAATGGGATGTATTTATGTACAGTGTAGCATAGCTTAAAAAAGCACTGTTTGGTTTGGCTTATGTTTTACAAGCTTCAGTATTTCCCAGGAAAAAGAAAAACAAAAGAGATTTTCATGTGAAATCGAATCAACTTGTAGTAATTTCAGAAAATGTATTTTTTATATTTGCACTTAAGGTGTTAATTTTGCCTTTCTGATTTATTTTTTTTTTTTCCTGCTTCTTCGCTTAGTCATTCCACTCATTATTTTGTTTAGTTCTAGTTTTGTTAGACACTGATTTACATGCTGTAATGCATGACGTGTTCCGCAAAAAAGATCTCAAGATACAGAGGAGCAATGCTGGCAAGATGCTAGATGTCTCCTACCCTATCAAATATCCTAGATGTAATGCCTTTCCTGAAATGTTGTATGAATACAGCTGAGCCCAAAACTGAACATGAGATGACAGCTTTAAGACAGTCATTTTTATTCCTCCATTTATTCTCATAAAATATCATCCTAAAACATTCAGCTTAGGGCTGCAGGACTGAGCAGTCTGCTTGCAGAAAAATGAGAGCCGTACTACTAAAGGTGGAGTGTAGAACAAATGTCTTCCTTCCATTTCTCCTTTTCTCTCCCAACAGCAAATAATTTATTTTTAGCAGAGGAAGGAATTGTCTCTCAAAAACCACCACTCTGAATTTATGCCTGAAATGAGTGCAGGAAAAAGTAAACAACAAAGTACACCTAGTATTTTCCCATACTCTTTTGGCTAATAAAGGGCAAACCACATTCATTGGAGTTTTAGAGACAGCAAGCTTAGGCCCATCTCTTGCTGGAAATGTTGCCCTTCCCTCTCTCATAATCTCTGCATCCAATAGGCAGCACTTCTGTTATTTGTGAAAATGAGATACCTCCTTCCAACATGAAACACAAAGTATACTTGAAATTTGGACAACTACAGTTAGCAGAAGCTGTGGTGGAGTTGTGTATGTCCTAAACATCAGCTTACTCCAATGCTGCAGCAGTGTCACTGTCCTGTGCAGCAATCATGGTTAGTAAGGCCAGAGCTGGAGTATGCCATCCACTTTTAGGCTCCCCAGAGAGAGATGTAGCTACTGGAGCATGCCCATTGGAGTGCCACAGAGATGATTAAGGAACTGGGTCATTTTCTTCAGAAGAACAATCTGAGACTTGGAACTGTTCAGCCTGGAGAAGATATGTCTGAGGGGAATCTCATCAGTGTGTCAAAATGTGTATTGGGAGGCAATGATGTAGAAGGACCTAGACTCCTCATTGTTGCTTGCTGACAGGATGGTAGGCGATGGGCATGAATTATAAACTTGAAATACATCAAAGCACAAGAAAAGATTTTCTTACTGTGAGGGTGGGTAAGGATGGGAACAGGTTTCCTACAGAGGTTACAGACTCGGTCTGTGGAGATTCAGAGCTCAACTGGCGTAAGCCTGGGTAACCTGCTCTTGGTGGCATGGCTTAAGCAGGAGTGCTGAACCAGACAGTCTCAGGAGGTCCCTGGCAATCTAAACAATTCCGTGTTTCTGTTGCCTAAACTCTACAATAAATTTGCTTTTATCTTGAAAACAGGTTTTCTCTATTCTTGCAGGACAGTTTCCTGAGCAATTTCAATTATAGCAAATATAATGCTGGTAAAACAAGGCAGGGGACATAGTCAGCTCCTGCAGGGGTGGCTCCTAATTTGCAGTTGTGTGTGCATGCCTCAAAACTCATGGCCCATTATTCACTAATTTTTGAGTGCAGCCTCAGTCTAGTTGGACAGATGAGGTTGTATCAGGAGCTGTCTAGTGCCATAGCTACCACCTGACTAACAATCTATGGACCATACTTCAACTACTAGATTCTGGGAAGGATTAGTTAAGGAGAAAGAAAAGCAGCGTTCAACAGGAAACAGACTTTCCATTGTGTGCCTTCATTGTATATTCTCCTTGCTCCCTTTTCTGCTCAGTAACGCAGGCCGGTTTTGAACACTCTAAGTTGTCAAGAGCTGCAAGGGGTTACCCAGAGTGTGCTTTGTCTGACAATGCAGACAGCTTTTTTTGTTAACTGGCTTGAACCCATTAGACAATGGTGTGTTCCCCCCTCCCGCACCCTCAATCCTGTCCTCACCACCCTCATCCCCAGCCCAGCTTACCCTCCACAGATCCCTTACAGTGTTTGGGTTCATGAAGTACAAATTAGCATAATCAGATTAGCTTCATGGGGTTGTAGAGCTGAAAAGGAAGAAAAAGAAAAAGTGGTTCACAAAGAGAAGCCCTGAGGAGGGCAGAAGGGGGTGATATTGCTGTTGTGTTGTGGTGCTGAAAACTTGCACCTGCATAGCAAGCAGATCCTCTTCTCACTAAGGACTCTTAGATGGTATTAAAGCATAGGAATTAATTGGGGGGAGGAGAAGGAGACAGAGGAGATGAGAGGAGTGAGTTGAGGAGAGGAGAGGACAGAGGAGAATCCTGTAAACTGAATTATCTGTATTGGGAATGAAGCTTTGCTGGCAGTAGAAAATATTGATTCTATTCGTCATGGAGAGGAGATCAGTTTGGTAATATGGACTATCAAGATAAGAGCTATAGAATCTCTGCAGGAGACTGATAAGAGACAATGTAGGAAAAAAGCCTACTGAGTGGGGGTGGTGGAGTGTGGTGAGGGTATTGTTTTGTTTTTTTGTTTGTTGTTGTTGTTGTTGTTTTCTTGTAGTGAGCTTGTGTTGCTAAAATCGGCAAATAATCTGCTTGATTGCCTTAGTGCCTGCCCTAATTAGCACCTTTCTGCTCCTTCTGTGAAAAGAACCTTCCTACAGGACTCAAGACACAAATCCAGAGTTACAGGTTTTAAAAGCAGCTTGAGACTTCACATTCTTATGCATACAGGAAGCAGTATGAAATTACTTTTAGGTGGCTGACTTAGTGAAGTCTTCACATGCCTTCCAGAGCTGCTTCTGCACTGCCAGCTCTTATATTCACATTCATCTTTCTGAGATATCTTAAAAGCACATATGGTCAAAAATTACAAGGTAAATCATAAAAGCTCCCTACCCAGAAAGCACCCCAAAAAGCACTCATGACAGCCCTGAAATGTTTTAAGTTGAGCCCTCAAGATTAAGAGTTTTATTGTGAACCTCAGCCTTAGACTTCTAAAGTACTTTAGAGTCAGGATAAAAGCAAACATAAATATCAGAGGAAGTCAAGCTTACAGGCAGTATTTATGACAAGCTCCTGTCTGATGCAAACCTGTGGATTTCAAGAAATACTATTTCCGCTTCTATTTACCTTAACAGCACATGCTTGGGAACTGTGCGAAGTGTTTAAATGATGAAGTGAGAAAAAGTAAAGAAAAGGGGTTTTTTTTAATCATTTTACCATCGTTTTCACTTATTTACCTTTAGAAGTAGGCAATTGATGTAACAAACATACTAACAAAAAACATAAAATGTATCAAGATATTAAAAATATAATTAATACTTTTAAGTATTGGTTCAGCAGCCTGTGCTGTTGGAAGACATTGTGGAAATGTTTGAAATTAATAGGAGTCTCTGCACTAGGGCTTTCTGAATTACCTGACAGTTTGATTTATTTACTTAGCGTAGCAGAAATGAGGTGATAGTGTTCTGTTTTCTGTAGGTGACATAAACATAAGTAACACAGAGGAAGTCTATGCACCCACAAGACAAGTGTGCCAGACATGTAAAAATCATCATACGTGCTTTCTCTCACTTTCAAAGATATTTCATTTTCATTTTTTCTTATTTTTCTTTTCCCTTCATCTGAAAGAAGAATTAGATATTAAAGACAAAATTTGCACATGACTTGAAGTGAACTTTAGCAGATGTCCAAGAGATGATGAGAGGAATATATATACAAGTGTTTTGTAATCTGCTCACAGGTTCAAAATAGATTGGTAAAATTTGTTTGCTAACACTGCTTATAATGAGTTTCTCTCCCCATACCCATATCTAGGTGGTTGGAAACACCCGTTTGCACTGTGTCTTTGCAGTAATGTGTCCTTTGAGACTGGAATATCCTCTGCCAAATGCATTGGCTGGGCATGTTCACCACACAGCAGCTGGCAGCTCTTCTGTGCCTGGAAACACAGAGAAAAGAGGATCCAGAAGAGGCAGCTCCCTTCAGCACCAAGTTATTTTTGCTGCCTTTGCAGTGAAGAGAATGTTTCCCACCCAAGCCAGTGCCAGTGCTGAGTGCTTTTGGCAAACCCAGTCTGCCAGGCTCTCTTGTTCTGGAGAGCCAGCAGCCATCCTTACATCTGGCAATGGGCTTTTTCCATTCAGAGTGACAGAGATCACAACTGAAGCTGTTACTCAGCATTTAGTAGGGCCAAATACTTCTTTCTGAAGCATTTTTTACCCTACAGGCAGTAAAATACTTTGGGTCACAGTCAGTTGGCCTGAGTTTCTGTGCCTAGCTTACAATGTCTAATAGCCTCCCTCCAGTCCAAGTGCTTTTAGCCATTGTAGTTTCCTCTTTAAAGTCCTCACATCTTTCCAGTATGTGTAAACTCTTCAAAAAGTTCTTCTAGTTTAATAATGTAGCCTTAAATCTGGGAATTCTGTAGATTATATTTTAGTTGGTTGTATATCTATGTATCAGAACACAGTAATTTTGCTTTGATTTGATGAAGATTTAATATTGGCTGTTGCTAACCTCTCTCATCTCCAGGACATCCAGGGTTTGCCAAAAACAGTCACCAAGAGAAAAACAGTGCTATAAACCAGCTCCACTGTTAACACTGATCTGCATCCTGTGTTCACCCCTGTTAAGCGCAGACAGGTTTCTTGGGCATCATACAGTGATATTTCATGTCTAACCTTGAACACTGTGAAGGATCTTCCCCAGGTCTGAGCTATTCAGTGTTGTTCAGAACCAGCCAGCTGTAATGGAACAGAAAGATGGGGTTAAGGGGAACTTCTTGTCCGTACTTGTGAATACCTCCCTGCTTTGCTTGCCAACACAAAAGTTAGAAGACACATCTGAGGCCTAACATAGGCCATACCAAGGCCTACAACAAGGACTTCTTCCTGCCCTTCATCCTGAGTCACCCCTGTGCTCTTTTGTGACACTGACACTCAGCAGATGAATTGCAAACACAGAACCATAGAATCATTAAGGTTGGGAAAAAACCCTAAGATCATCTAAATCAACCACCCATATACCACCAGTATTACCCACTACACCATGTCCCCAAATACTACATCTACACTTTGACTCCATCACCTCCCTGGGCAGCCTCTTCCAGTTCTTCCTAATATCTAACCTGAACCTCCCCTGGCACAACTCGAGGCCATTCCCTCTCATCCTATCGCTGTTATCTGGGAAAAGAGAACAACCCTCACCTTGCCACAACCTCTTTCATGTGGCTGTGGAGAGCAGAAAGGTCTTGCCTGTGCCTCCTCTTCTCTAGACTGAATAATTCCAGTTCTCTCCGCTACTCTTCATAAGATTTGTGTTCCAGGCACCCCACAGATGGCTACTCTTTGTGTGTTTGCCAGGGGGATCCCTTTCCAAAAGATGCGAAATCTGGAACTTAGCAGAGGACCCTCAGTTATGCACAGTTGGTTTTGCAATACGTGGCAGCAAAACAAACCATGGAGGGGCAGGATATGCACTTGTTCACACACATAGTAAGGGGGCTGGCAGGGAATACAGTGGGATGAGTCTGTTTCTCACAGAAAAGACCTGGATCAACCCGGAGTGCAACGAATACTCTAGCAGTGGCTTATCAACAAAACAATGATGTTCTGTAAATTCAACGAGATAAATCTGTTGATCAGATACAGAGTAACCTGTCTACCTTCTGTAACCTCTCTACTTGTTTGAGCTTCTTCCCTTCTATCCACCTTACCCCTTTCAATTCTCTTAGCAGCTGCTGTATTAAAAATACAATTACATCCCTGAAAACTGATGGATTTCTATTCTGACACTTTGTCTTTGGCCTTTAGATTTAAGATTGGCTCTCAAGTGACCTCTGCCCCACAGGTCAGTAGTTAAGTCGCCTATTCTCTCCACCTCCTTTCATCACCCAGCCTTCAAAGAAGAAAAGTCAGATCTGTCTTGTTCTCACTACTTTAGCTATGGTCACTGCATGTCATTCTCTAGCAGCAGATAAATTCATGGAAGACAGTTTGATATAGGAAGATAAATTACTAAATGGTTGCTTAGTTGTGTGTCTTTGGAACACCATCGTGCTGCTGCTTCTACTTTGAGCTCAGAGCAAGATGCTGAGATGAATCTCAGTGTACTAAACATCTTTTTGCCATTTACTTTGAGTGACTCGAGAATCCTGTGGGTGTCCCTTGAGTCCACTGTAGCCTCAACCCCCCTGATTTAGGCTCACTAAAACTAATAAGGCTGCTGAGTGCCTGCCTTACCGCAGAATTTTCCCAATCTGGACAACACACCTGGGAAAGGAAAATAAAAAGCACCATCCTGGTCACTGCACAACATGCAGTGCTAGATGTGGTGTGTTTCATGTCAGCTTGGTTTTGAGTCCACTGAATTCCAGGACAAAACCCTGACTTTAAGCCTGGCCTCCCTCTGACCACAAGCTGGCCCTCACTAGAATTCACACAGCACTAGAGCCTTCTTGCAAGACATGGTCTAGGCATTTTTCTTTCTTTACTCAACCCTTGTCTCTAAGGAGCACTTCAGTTACGATCCATAGGCACAAAGCAGATATTGAGAATGTGGAAGACCGCATGATGAACACAAGTTTGGACAACAGGATAGTTCCTAGGGGTGCTATGATTAACTTACACTTTAACTCTCCTAGCAACAGTTCCCCTAGGTTTTACAATAGCAGAAGAGTGCCACTTCTCTTCTGGCAGCCCTGGCAGCCACCCTCTGAAAAAAGTAATGCTCATTCAGTCTGCAATGTGAAGGCATATTCTTCTATTGATTTTGATGGAAATTCTGAGTAAAGGAATGACTCATCTGGATTCACAAAGGCGTGTGAGGACACCTCACTCTACTCAGGGTAGGGTGTACCATGTGTTGGAGAGAAACATAACTTATATTTAACCTTGCATCATACCTTTTGCTATCTGAAGATACAAAAAATTATTCTATGTGATGACCACCTTACTTAGCTTTCCTTGCAGTATTGAGAGCTGTGTTATTCCCCTTACACCTTCCCTCCTCGCCTGTCCTCTCCTCCCCCCCAAAAAAGAAGGAAAAATGTGCCACTCAACTCAGTTTAGCACTACTAGATACCTGTAGGAGATACCGTAGGTGCCTTACAATTAGGGACACTTATGTCATTTATACTAAGGTTTTGCCACTGCCACAATGTATAAAAGACATTTTCAGCCAAATACAACTGATGTGTAGATCTCTATGCCACAGGAGTCATCATCTTGCCAGACAATTTTGAGCATACCAGTTAATGTGGCATTACTTGCAGCAAGCAGAAGATCCTCTATGAATTGACATTGCCGTGCATGGTATAAATACATATCTTAGAGTTCATATTTACTGATTTCATTATTTCTATGTGAATTTATCTCTTGGGATAGCATATTTCTCAGGCACGTTTTGTATGCCTCTCTTGCACATCTCGGAGTACCACTGAATGCTTTGAGTTGGAAAATCACCAGAAAATATTAGAGAAAGAAAATAATTCCTGACATCATTCATCCAAGTTCCAAGTTCCAAGTTGTTTCTAAGATCAAGAATCTTGCTTAAGAGCTGAATAAAAGAATGATTATTTACTGGAAATTATATTGCAATGAATCTGGTGTCCTCTGCTGAGTGGTATGCAAATGTAAAATGAAATTTTAGAGAAATTTTTACAGACAAAGAGAGATTCATTTCTTAAATAATTTATTTGGAATATATTAGATGTTAAATAACATAATGTAGCACAAAATGTGATCAGGTACATCATATCTGTTCCTGATCATACAGATAAGAAATCCCCAAAACATGAAGCAAAAAAAAAACAACAAAAACCACACAACAAAAAACAAAAAACAACTGACAAAAAACTCTTTGGTCAATAGATCTACTCAAATACACGGTGGGATGTGAAAGTAGGGAGATCCTAAATGGAAAAAAGAGAAGAAAGGAAATGTTGATGGGAACCGAAACAATGAGAAAGGAACTTTAAGGGTTGGGAATATTACAAGCATGTCACATTACAAAATTGGCAGGTTTCCTTTTGCGTTCCCTAGGCAATAATTCTGCTGATAAGGCATTTTGACTTGTCTTGGTGATACATGTTTTGTAGGATAGCAAGTGGTTCACCATCACGCCTCACCAATAAGTGCTCTGATTTATTTGGACTACTTCAGAAAGCTAGGAGGAGGACTTGGCTCATTACGTTTGATGCAGAGTTAGGGAGAAGGCAGTGCTAATTGCACAGACCGTGCAAAAGTCTCCTATGTGTTTCCACTCAGCTGCTCTCCTGTGCCATCCTTAGCCCTCAGAGCTCAATAATACAGGGATAAGCAAGTGAAGATTCATAGTGTTCAGAAACAAAATGGTCATTAACCATTAATACTCCTTTTTCTTTTGGTCAAAAGTTTCCACTGATATTCCTGCACCTTACAGCATCAACGCTGGACCAAGTGAGCAGTGTTGCTTTGTCAGTGCACTAAACAGCACAATACACACTTCACAAGATCCAGACCTGATTCTGATGCAGCCCTGAAAGACACCAAGGAGGAAGGAGAAAAGCATGCCTGCTGTTTGATGAGGCTTTAAACGCAGCTGAGCTATGGGTGACAAATACCCTCAGGCAGAAGGGCTGTATGTGTTACATAAACAAGCCCTGTATCCACTTCCTGAAGGCAGCTTCTTGTCTCACAAATAAGAAGAAACAGCCCAGGGAGATGCCTTGGCATGTGGAGGCTCCATTTCTTTACCTGTCAACACTAACATGTGCTTTGTTTTATCTAGAAATAGAAAGGACTTGTCAGTGGGAGCATGAGTTGACCTGGAAGCAGATCTACTTGAGACCACTGTCATTTTTTCTCTTGCTTTCAGCAGCTTTGTACCTTACATGAACAGGACAAATCTTTTCTGACATAGGTTATAATTCAGGAAGTTGATTTGTGTGCACCAGCCCACACAAAACTCTTGCTCATCCTGTTTATTGTCTGAACTCCTAGTGCGTGGTGGTTGCCAAGACCCCTGGCATGCAGCCTGTGCCAAACACAGTGCATGAGAAGGGCACTGCTCACTTGTGTTCATAGAGAGTTTCTGGGAGTATCATTCAGGCATTTTTTCCAGAGACCTCCTGCTCAGAACAAGGACTTCCCCTATTTTTACAGCTGTAAAAATACAAAGGCATTTAGCCAGCAGCCTGCTTGATGGGTTTTGATGGCAGCCAGAGTGTAGTCAGCCAGTTTCCTTCATGTACACACTGTCAGTGCTAGGCAGTCTTCACAGATTATACTGAAATTCATCTGTGACTCTTCCTTTATCTTAAAACAGCATTTTTGTTTTAAGCTAATTTTTAAATTGTTAAATAGAATTTTGCTGTAACATTGGGGATTTCTCCAGTGTGACGGAGAAAGATGTAGCCAGGTTCAAGGGTCAGGATTTGTATTTTCAAAAAAGTTCAAGCTGGAAATAAGATTTACAGTGAGTGCAGGTGGCTACTAGAACCACTGGTGGAGGTATGGAGAAAATACTATAGCCCTCAAAACCTTTCTTTACCATGGTCAGGTATCTTTCTTGGGCACATTTTGTGGCACATCCATCATTTCTTAAGCTCAGAGTGCTTCTTCAAAATACCATGAGAGAATAATCTCTTCCCCTGCCAAAATACTGAATGGATTTTTATGGCCCCGACTGATAGAGGAGGTCAGGGCAGAGGCCTTATCGTCTGTTACAGCAGTGAGTCCTTCCTAGTTCCCAGAGCATGACAGCTTTCCCTCTGCTCTTTCAGTTGCTAACTGACCAAGGAACTCCTTTGCCTTTAAATAGAAATGTAAATAAAGCCATAATAAATACAAATAAATAATCATTGTATATAGAGAAGCAACCCATAATGACGGTGACTATCAGACTAACACAAAGACTGCATCTCTCATTCTCTGCTAAGGAGATGAAGTCTCTGACCAGCATTCTGCAAGGTTGCTGCTCATGCCGGGAGAGGAGGCACCACAATTTTCAATGAGAGTCAGCTCCTCCATGCTCTGCAGGCATGGGGCTTGCTGGAAGAGCCCCAGGATGCTGCCTCGTGCTGCCACTGCTGTCTGCTGCAGGCCTGGCTCTCCCAGTACCTTGACAAGGAAGTTGATGTATCTCATGGCTAGTCGTAGTGTCTCATTCTTGCTCAGTTTTTTGTCTGGTGGATGGGTGGGAATAAGTTTCCTCAGCTTGGCAAAGGCACTGTTGACATTTTGCTGCCTCCATCGCTCCCTGGTGTTGGTGAAAATCTTCCTGGTCATTTTCAAGGTGCTGTAAAGTAAAGGAGATGGAGATTGAGTGCTAGATATCCCTGACTTTCCTGCAGGCTGTTACTCTGGGCATGCTGTTACCTCTGTGTGACAGCTGTGAACACTTGGCAATGATGCTAGGAATTCCTAATTGTTGCCCTCTGTGGCTGATGTCCTTGCCCCACACACAGATTCACCCTAGTCCTATAAATTATGTCTCTATTTAAATCCACAACCATAGGCATAGCAGCTGCAGATGCCAGAGTCCAATAAGAACTTCACAAAAGAGTAAATGAGTTTAATTTTCTTGTACAGCCCCTTGACGCTGCCTTTATCCCAGCTTTTTCAGCCTCCTGGGGTTTCCTTGCAGGAGAATTCCTTTTAGCCTCCACGTTAGTCCTTCCAACAGGCTTTGTAGGGCACCTGAGCACTTCTTGTAGGATAAGAAGGGAGGGGTGGGCAGGACCAGTACAGAACACATACAACTATGTTTATCAAGGCCCATTTTATACCTTCTTGGGGGCTGTTCCCACCTGTTCCAAGCTTTAGAGCATAGCAGGAAATAAGCCAGACATAGGTGGACCTAGAGTAGGGGACTACAGAAGGCAGACAGCTGATGCTAACGAACATGTTATTATGGTTGTTTTAGGAGATTTCTCCAGGGAAGCAATGGCCTGGTTCCCTGCCCACACTGACTGCTCACTGCTGGTGATGGGGACTCTCCACTTCAATCTGTTCAGACTTCTATTTTAGCCTCTGAGACCTGCTAAGACTAAGCCACAAATGCTACAAGTGCTCCCAGGCAGTGTTCACAGGCTGCAGAGGGACAATGAAATTTTGCCTACAAAATGTGCAGGCATTCCAAAAGTCCACATGGATGTTACCTGGCCATGCTGCTTCACAGAGCTGAGCTACAAAGGGGACCCAAGTGCCCAGAACAGACCTGGAAACAGGACGCTGCTATGCTAGGTGCAAGGGGCTAAATGCCATTTAGCATTTAGCAGAAGGGTTGCCAAAAACTTTTGGAGTTCACCTAATCCTGCTCACTGACATTACCAGGCAGTGGGAGATTTAAATTGACTGTCAGACCACCCTGACATTCTTGCCAATTTCCCTTTCCCAGGAAAGCCCTCAAGGTCTGTTCAGAAACATCTAATGGCTGTAGTTCTCCCTCAAGAGCCTTTCCTTCTGTCTCACAGCCCCATGGGAGATGTTCACTCTTCCATTTCTGAAGTGGTTTTTTTTATGCCAATGGCATCCAGACAGCTGGAGCAGAGAAAAATATTGACAGCCAAGGGACTAAAGGACAAATGCTTCCACCTCCTCTTTCATGCATTTGAAACCCTCAGCTCTTTATATTCATTGGCAAACCCACCCCCAGAGCAGTTCCCGAGGGGTGGGAAGCAGGGAAGGCAGAACTCCTCACCCCCAGAAGGGAAAACACTGGAGTGAGATCCCAGCCATGAAGCCATGGCCATTTGAACAAGCGACATGCTGTGTGAGGTGCTCATGTTCATTGAAGCATGTGGCAAAATTCTTTCAGAGTAAAGCAATCCCATTGTGACACAGAGGTCAGTGGGTCTTCCTTGGCAGGGAGACAAGACATGCACAGCAGATGGGATGTCCCCTCTCAGCACCTTCACATCAGGGTTGCAAATCACCAGGCAAAGGCAGCTATAGGGTCATAAATCACGTTGGAGCCACATTCAGAGGCCTTCATCAGAGATGCGCTCACATAGACTATATATGGCTGCTCTCCCAGGCTCCTCTCAGCTGTAGCCTCTACACAGCTACCACATTGCTATTTTGGTAGAAGCTTGAAACTACCATCAGCCCTGTTGTCTGCACCGCCTTTAGGGGACAAGAAAGCTGTCTCATCAGAATATGCTTGTTAAAAACTAGCTCTGGTATTTCAGGTGGCTGAGAGCTCTTCCTTTTTTGGGGGGGAAATGCACTGACACCCATTGCTTGATTCAAATGGAGGTTGTGTCTTTTTATAGAATATTTTATCTAAAAAAAAAAAAAAAAGCACCTTTCTGCTCTGAGCATTACTTTGAGTTTGTGCATTGTGGACAATCCTTCTTTGTCCTTTGCACCCACTTGGAAGAGCTAGCATGCACCTTTTGGGAAAGAATGCTGCCGAGTCAGGAAAATAGATTTCAAACATTGTCCTCCAGTGCTCCTGTCAGCCGCAGCTTGTTCATTCCCCAAGGCAAAATTTTTGCCATTACAATTTTATTCTTCCAAGCAGCTGCTTGGATTCATATGAAATTCAGAGCACCACCTGCTTCTCTTGCCCCCTTTCTGTTCTGTTTGGTTCAGTTTGTTTGCTTGTTTTAGGATAAATTTATCCGTGTACAAAGCAGTTGTTTTTTATGAACTAGTGGAGGTTATTTGGGCCTCCTTGTTTCTTCTGATGGTCTGGGTGGATTGTATTCTATCTCTGTGCTGTCATTCTGGGACAAGGTTCTGGTTCCCTGCCTGCTTGTTAGCATCTCAGCCATGAATGTGGGTGGAAGCTCAGCTCCTTCCTCCTGCTGCATAGAAGCCAGCACGGCACTCCGTGAGAACAGGTCATTGCACAGCCCTGGTGCTGTGAGCATGTCACCTCATCATTTAGAAGCATTAATGCTCCTTTGCACCACGCTGGCTTTGTCTCTTCTCTTTTGCTTGGAAAGGACAATGCTTCATCTGTGGTCACAAGCCTTGTCAGCAAATTCATGTCTTTTTGAGACCAGTGCCTACGTTACACTTCAAAAGTGTGTGCTTATATTTCTGACATTTGTTCAAGATCAGCAAACAGCACCTTCCCCCACACCACTGCCTCTTCCTGCTCTGGTACCTCCACAGAGAGGTCCCCACAGGTGTAAGGCACCTCCACAGCCTCTCCACCTTAAATCTCACTCTCCTTCTTCCTCAGTGTCTTGGTTTTTCACATAATTGTGAAACAACAACATTATCTCTCTTGGAGATACTGCTGGAAAGGTGAGAAAAGAATGTGCCTGGTCCACCGCTGCCCCGTGTTTCAGCACAGCTCAGTTCCTCACATCACCACCTACAAACCCTTCCAATCTTCTCTAACTATGGCATCTGATTTCCATTCCTTTTGTCTCATTCCTTCCCTCCTCCTCCCTCCTTCTCTCCAGCCCTCCCCACCAAGCTTGGCTTTCAATATGGGATTGCTTGCAGCTTTAGATCTTTGCTAATGCTGCACATCTGAGCAATATATTCTTTAGCTTTCCTGGTGCAGTGCGTAAAATATGTATTGGCTGGTGACTGCGTGCAGTTTGGATAGCACCAGCCTGTTTTAAATCTGTGCAGAAATCACCACTTTGTTCCCACATATTGCAGACAAATCGCTTTAACCTTGCACCTGGATTATTTCTGGCCACCTCTGCCAGCCACAGGCTAACAGCCCACATTTATGTGATGAGGGAGGAAAATAGGAAGGCAATTCTGCCTAGATCCAGGAGGATTAATTCTGTTCTCAGGAGTGTAAATCTGGAGGGTTACACCATTTTCACTGGAGGAGTAACTCTGCTGTTCAAAACATGCCACTGAGGATAGGATTTAGCAGGGATCAGGGAGGCAAATCCAGAAGCAGTGGTTAAGTGCATCTCCCTGAGCTGAGATCCACATCTGCAGCATGTAAAGAGAATTGTGCAGAGCCATAACTACAGACCGGCAGTGAATCTGCCCTGACAGTCAGTGAGAGAAAAACAAAACACTGCCACCCACTGAACAGATAACTGAAGCTCTTCCCAGCTACTGCCCCCCCACCCTCCTCCCACCCCTCCCCCTTTGAACAGCACAAAAGTAGGGGGGAAAAAAATTCTGGCTACGACTAATGCAAGTGTTGCCAGACAAAAGACTAAACAATAGCAGAGATGAAGTTCTCTCCCTCGGTGGCAGCAGTTCTTTCTGTGCAGGAGTTGCTCCAGCAGTTAAAGCAGCTCCAGCTTGGGGACAGAGCACCATCTCTGCAAGGACTTTCCTGGCAAACGGCCCTGAGCCAGCATTTAATGTCCAAGGGCTGGCAGGGGACTCCCCAGCAGCCCAGCACTCTATCATAATTAGCAGGTTGCTATTAAATAAAGATCTTGGAGGAGAAAGTTCCTCCCTCGGTTTATATCTTTGACCTCGCTGAAGTTAAATCCATGTTGAAACTAGCCACTGGAGACCTACTCCTGCAAATCTTAATCAGACAGCAGATGCGTGCTGCCAGCAAGAATTGGAGTGCTGCTAGTAAACCTGTAATGCCATGCTGTTACTCCATAGGGGAAGAAACCCCGTGCCTGCTAAAATTGGTTATTTAACACATTGATTTTGTTAAGTCCCTTCAGCTCTGGAGTAAATGGCAACAGAGCAGCAGGCGGTGCCAGTGCTGGCAGCCTGATCTGCCACAGGGAGCAGAGATTGGCCAGATAGAGCTGTCCACAGTCACACTTTGTTCACTTGATGCTTTGCATCAATGCAACCTGGAGAAGAGGAGAAAGAGGAAGCTCATTGTTTTCCTCTTCAGCTTCATGCCAGCCATGGAGCACAGGAATCAGTGCTGTGCAAAGGGGAAGATTGAGCACAGATGTCACAGGACGTTACACTGCCTGCCAATAAGACATGACTTTTTTTTTTTCTCCTCTTTGTAGGAGAAATAATCTTGAACTGTCTGCAGCTGAACCATGCTCTGTTTGTTCAGGTCTGAAGTACTTCCCTTGGGCCAAGACAGGAAGGGAGAGGAGAGGGGAAAACACTTCCCAGTTCAGCAGGCTGCAGGAGGAGCTGCACACCTCAAGGCTGGAGCGTGTCCCTCTCAGCTCTCCTCAGCATCCTCATACCCTTCTCACATGCTACCTCCCCATATCCCATCAGTACACTGGTGGACAAGTCACGGGGAGTGCACAGCACAGCACAGCACAGCACAGCACAGTGAGACAAAGCCATGCTGGCCATCAGAAGCTGTGCTGCTGTCCTCATTCCTGATAATTCTTTGCCTCTCCATGTCCCTTCTGCTCATTATTAGTCTGTTTCAGCTGCTGCTGGGTTGTTAGGATAGTACGGTTAGGTTGTGGTTGTATTTCATCTTTAGGGTCTTTTCCAACCTCAGCAATTCTATGACTCTATGATTCTGTGCTTTTGGAGAGGAAGGCATTTATATGTGTGTATGACCCAGATGAGGAAAGGCCCAGCTCACAGTGGCCCAACTGCACCAGGTTTTGGTACTGCTGGGCTGGTGTTTGCTCCCAGCACTCACAGACTGACTCCAGACATCTGTAAGGGAACATCATTCTGTTTTAAGCCAGGTGTAGGAAAAGGAGCTACTTCAGCATTAAACAAGGTCTCCTTTCACTGCCTTGTGCCTCTGTCAGGAGTGTTTTCTGGCAATCATGCAGTACAAAGTGCAGCAGAGCAGCAAAAGCACCATCATTAATAGTCAGCACTGATATGGTGATTTACCTTTTGTAGGGTCTGTAAACATGGGACAAAATGCATACAGTGAAATCTCTTCTTGGAGCTCTTCTGTATAACAGCACTCCCAGCTACACTGTCAACTTGTCAGACCTTCTGAAAAGGCGCATCACTGGAGTCATAATTAAAAGAGTACTGCAATGGCCAGAAGCGTAAGGCAGCCTCTGGATGAAGGGTACTTTCCCAAACTACATGTAGTTGCAGTGAAATCAGCCTTCCCTGCTGGCCCTTGATCTTGGGCACCTTCCTGTTGTGTTCCCTAAGGCTGCCTTGTGAAAGGTAGATTGGGAAAGCAGTGAGCTGTAACCCAGCACACATTTGGCAGGGAGTAAAATATGAGGTTGAGACCATGCCATAAATGTTGTGCACACAGGATTATTTTTTCCAGTAAATTCCCACTTGCCAAGCTTTTTCTGTTCCTTTGCAGTAAAACTGAATTACACCACAGCCCTATGCAAAGATGCCTCTTGTGCTGTAGCAGTTCTTGTTAAATTGATGCCTACTGTATTGACTTGGACACAACCACTTGCTGTGCACCACATCAAAGAAAGGGACACTTGCCCAGGAACTCTAGCTGCCCTTTTTTATTATTATTTTTTGGGGGGCTAAACTTGCACAAACGTTACTGTCTATTCAAGGAGATCAGGGAGACAGTTTGTAATACAGTTTCTCTGTCCTCCTCATCCAGTCTCCAGTATGGCCCACTTGAGTCAAAGCCCCAATTACAGCTCCACTGGGTTTCATTTAAAAACAGTGTCTGTTAATTTCCCAAACGTTTCATCTGTGCACTATTGCAGTGCCACAGGGTCAACATGGAGGGGGAAAAACAGCTAGATCTTCTTCCAGGAGCTCTCCAAGGACTCTGTTCTTTGCCAGACTTGTATGCGGAGCCCTGCTGTACACAGACGTATCTACTAGCTCCTTACATAGGGTAGTCCTCACTGGAGGTCTACCATGCAGAGATGGAGGGTGGTCAGATACCACTTTTCTCTCAGCTCAGTAAAGATCAGTCTGCAGCAGCTGGCTTTGTCAGTAGGAACTGTGAGACGCAGAGGGGGAAGGACAATGCCATAAGGGACACTTGCCTCAGTAGAATGTGGGTATGATGCTAATTTAGAATATAAACAAAATGATATTTGGCCTTTCCATTCTGTCTAGGTGTTCTCTGAGGCTGATAGCAAATCTCTGATTTGAGCAGGACCAAAAGTTTGAAAAGCTATTATTTGTGTGCAATGTGTCCCCTTCCTACCAAAAACGACTTAAAACAGGCTACCATGGCATCATACCGGGAACTAATTGGGTTAGAAGAAGTGTGGAAAAAAGTACCCACCACAACAAAGCTTCACTTCCAGAGGCACAATTCAAATCAATGCAAAACAAGGACTGTGGTTTCTCACAGGTATTGCTCTGCTAACCTGCATGGGATAGTGCCTCATAGGAAGGTCAGCATTCAGGTCTGCATGGCCACAGCCCACTCTTTTGAGCATCTGGGTTTCATCCCCAGGTCATACACCAAGCTTGCTGGCACTGGGAGCTGCTCATCTGCTGGATTGGATGCTCATGCTGCAGCCACTGTAATAATATATTCAAACAGGCAGTAAGAGCAAGCTGCATTTATTTTGGCTGGGTTTTTTTGGGGGGTGGGGGTTGTTGTTGGTGGTGGTGGTAGTGTGTGTCTGAAATGATAGACACACAGTGGAGAAGGGTTCTAAAAACCATGTGTCATCCTTTACTGTTTCATGGAAAGCAAGAAGAAAAGGGATTGCTACTTAAGAAAAAAAAAAAAAAAAAAAAAAAGCTTTTATGGTTTATTGTCAATCTTGGGCAAATACGGCTCTATCAGCCCAGAGATACTAACCTGTTCTGTATAGGACAGTTTAAATTTTTATTTTATTTTATTTTATTTTATTTTATTTTGTTTTGTTTTGTTTTGTTTTGTTTTGTTTTTTTGAAGTCTCAGAGTTATTCATATTTAACTGCTGAGCTTAAATGAATAACGTCCTTAAGCTTTTCCTGCCAAGTAAACTACTGAACTGGGACAAAATTGGAATGTGATGTATAGTGCAGACACACCAGCTGTAAGGCATACAACCAGTAAAGCAGTGGCACATTGTTAAGTATGTGAGGTTTGAAGTTTGGAGCAATTTCTTTACATCCTTATTTGTTTACACATTCATAGGGCTTCCATGCAGTCTATCTAGTCCATAATCACACAACAAATTCTGGCAAGTGCATGCTTCTCTATGTTTTCACAAATAATTTGTTTCAAATATCAAACACTGTAGAATTCGTTTCTCAGGGACCCCATGATGCTCTATACAATCATGTTCCCTGAGTGCAACAACTGATTTACAGCTCTTTCTCGTGGTATAAATGAGTTTCCCTAATGTGTAATAGTGAGGTTATAATGTAAGAACGTTTCTTTCCAAAACAGCCAAAAACAAAAACTAATTTCTCCTGGTGTGAGGCTGATTCACTGAGTCTTCTCAGTGGATGCTAAGAATTGGAAATTCCCAGCACAAAATTAGGGGAATACAGTTACTTTGCTTGACTAAACACAGCCGTTTCTGCAACTATTCCGTCAGATAAGGTGCTTTACTATTCACTTTTTGATGACAAGATTCTGAAGTGCCAAGAAAATAAAGAGGAATCTAGGGATGGTAAAAGGTAATCGCCGAAATTCCTTCCCTGAATGATATTCCCTGCTGTGTGTTTCAGAAAGGAAACATCAGCATTCCTATGAGAGCTGCAAGGTAAGCCCGGGAGATAGGATGCAGTTCTGCACAGAGACAAGTAAATTGTCACTTACATTTCTGGTCACAGGTGCTTGAGGCTCGGCAAACCAGGTCAGCGGGTGAAGGGACAGCAAAATCAGGCACGTCCTTTTCTCGTTCCCCAGCAGCTCTCTCTGTGCCTGTCTGCAGAGCTCTCTCTCTCTGGATGGAGTCAGCCTAGTGCTGGTTCTGGCTGCCTCATTTATAGAATAGCAGGTCCTTTGTCTGGCGTGTGTCACCACTGGTCCTAGCAATCCAGGAGCTTGCTTTGCATCTCCCAGGAGATTTTCTCTGTCCTGTCTTTTCTTTCCTTGACACCGCTCTGCCTCTTTCTGGAGAGGCAGAGGGGACCATTCCCACTATCCCAGGCACAGCTCTGGTTGGGTCAGATGTACTTTGTGGGGAAATAATGGAATTCTTGTAGCAAGAATCAATTATTTTCCTTAAAAATACGTATTTGTTTATTTATTTAATCAGCTCTGAGCCTGTGAATGTTTCTGGACACCCTCTCAGTTCAGCGACAGCAGCCCACAAGCTCACATATGACTGCAAGAAACAGAACACAGGCTGGTACTGCAGGAAGGAGGCACTGAGGAGCGAGCCTTGTGTGCACGGGGTCGGCAGAGGAGATGCTGTGGGGTCCTGATGTAGCCCAGACCATCAGGCTGAATCTCCAGAGAGAAGGTCAAAGGGTGTGGGGATGTTTGAGAAGACCTCTGAACACCACTGTCATATCCCCTTGTTGGTAACGCAGACTGATTGGTCCTGTGCCCCTGGACAGCGGTTCTCTTTGTGGGAAAATAGTCGCAGAATTTCCTCAGACCCAAGTCAGCAGGGGCGCAGCCTTGGTACAAGCTCGCGGTGGGCTGTTAAAAGCGCTGCACATCTCTGTTAAGAGGGCTGCCCCAGCAATAGGAGCGTCCCAGCGGTGGAAGGACGCGGTTGCTCTCAGTCCCGGCGGGGCAGCTCCTTCCCCGCGGAGCTCAACCGAAGCTTCAGCCCTTTCACGCGGTGAATTAACAGCGGCACTACAGCCTGAAAGCTGTGTCAACCGCTTCATTTAGCACAAGTGTTATGTTAACTAAAGGTCCTATTCCAGAGGGGCCTTTGGCTTTACAGCAGCCTAATTTCCATGTAATTTGCATTGGAAAATATCAGAGTGCTCCTTCTCTGTGCTGCGTCCCCAGCCCGTCGCTTACCCACAGCCTGCCTGGCATCCCCTGGTCAGCACGGTGCCTGCAGAAGCGGGGCTGCCCAGCTCAGAAAAGGGCAGGACCAAAATTGCTCATCTCTGAATGCTTGGACAACCCTGCTGCTCGTGGTTTTCGAACCCTGGCCAGATATAAGAGATACCCAGCCAGAAAAGTGGCTGTTCTTCCAGTGAGAAGGGCTGCATGGGCTGCTATATGTTCACATTCATGTGTAAGTGCAGAGAGCTGCATCTTGCTTTGTTTTCTGTCAGATATGGGTTTTACTCGTGCCCTCTGCAGGGTCAGGTTCATCCTTCCAAGGGGAATCACAACCCATCCTTCTGTTCCTGCAAGTTCTGAGGTCTAAGTATGCCTCAGCTGCCTCTTTAGGGCACCTCTGCAGCCAATATGCTGGGACAGCTGGAAGGCAGGGAGAAGGGAACCAAGGCAGTGAAAGTAGTGAAGGCTCTATCCTGCCCCGGGCTCTTTCTCACAAAGATTTCTGCAGGGATCCATCCTGAAATCTTCTTTGGAGTCTGAGGCAATTCTTCACTGAAGGAAGTCTGGGTTTTTGGCAGCCACTCATAATCTGTTCATGAAAAGTCAAAGAGAAACAGAATGCTATTGGTAATTTGCATTCTGCCTCTATGCCTGCTCATGCTATGGCCAGTTTCCCTCCTGGGACATTTCCATGAGGGCAGTCCTGGGGCTGATGCACAGAGAAGGCTGAGGAGCACAAGTACAGCTGTGGGAGTTGGGGTAATCCAGCTGCTGTATGTGCCCCATCCCTGGAAGTGCACAAGGCCAGGTTGGATGGGGCCGTGGGCCACCTGAGCTGGTGGAAGCAGCCCTGCCCATGGCATGGCAGTGGGACTGGGAGGGCTTTAAGGTTTCTTCCAACCCAATTCTGTGATTCTGGTCACTTTAAGGAAGTCAAGAGCATGTATGTGGGTGGTTGCAAAGGATGAATGTCCTCTCTGCCATGTTTCTTGTGCCCCTTTTGGAAATTTGTCATGCTAGCCTTTAAATTCTAGCCCCTGGAACATCCTAGGAGAGTGATTCCAGTTATTCTTCCTAAAAAAGGAGAAAATCTCTTCCTGGAACACGTGACTGCAGAGCACAAAAGCTGGAGAGAAGGGCTCTGTCCTGCTGCGACACAGCTTCTGAGGCCAACAGAAGCAGCTCCTGTGCACAGCCATGGTCTCATAGAAAAAATAGAGTGTTTGTTACATGCTGGGCCAGACACTGTATTTCCCCGACAAAGCTCTTGCAGATGAGCAGGAAATCCCTGCTGTAGCATGGGCAACAATTTCAGGAGGTGGGGTACTGGGTTCAAATTGTTTTGAGGGTGACCTCTTTCAGTTTAATGAAAGCAGGACACAGTGGTGGATAGAAAAAGGACAACAAGGAACTGTAAACATGCAGTAACATTATTGCTGTGAGTTCAGAGCCACATTTTACAGATGGGAACAATAAGAAGCAGTTACACACATCTGGGCGTCTGCCCTTCGAAATTAAAATTTAGATCAATAGATTCTGAGCACAGCAAGCTGGAGGAGTCTGCATGGGGCTCAGAACAGCAGCTGCACGCAGACTGCTGAAATATTAAACTTCCATCATCTGCAGCTTTCTGTAACCTTTTGAATCTCTTATTAGTGCTAACAAAACACTCCCATCAGGGGGTGATTTAAATTCTGGCCACACTTTTCAGCTTAATTCCAGAAGCCAAAAATCTTTTCCTTTTTAATGCTGAAACTGATAGCCTCAAAGGAAATGTTTTAGCCACAGAAGAGAGGAGCTGCAAGCCTAATGCCCTTCTAAACCACACACTGGCAGCAAGGGAAGAGGCAAGCAGCTCCTTTTCCCTTTGACACAGAAGCGCCCAGACATTAAAAGTTCTCTGGAATTCACCTAAAAGTGAGAGGAACAGGATACTCACCTCAGCAGATCTCTGCTGGCACGCAACACGGAGCTTGACCAGGTTGTGTGCAGCCATATGAAGCCACCCCATAAGCATTACTCAAAGGAGTGATTCAAAGGAATGAGGAGCTGAGTATCAAGAGGGCTTGCTCTTTGATGGAGGGAGATCAGCTCTGAGTCCCCCCAGCGTTTCTTCTGAGTGCAGGTTGCTGCACTAAGGGAGTGGGTGAGGTTGCAATGCTCAAAGGAGAGATCCCATAGTTGGTGCTTGGTCCTGCTTCCCTGCAGGACCAGAAATGTTTTCCAAGGGAGATGGCAACAACCCCAGCCTCTCAGAAGCGCTGTATGATCTTGCAGTCCATTTCACACAGAAAACTTGGACATGCTCACTATTCTCACCCACAGATATAGCTTTCTCCCCTTACTTTTAAATATTCACCATCTTATTTTTGGTCAGCAATAAATGCATGTCCTTATTGCTGCCCTGATGATCATACCGTCTGTTTCAAATTTCAATTGCTCTGTTTCTACTGGTTTTACATACATCTCTATAGCTGAGGTCAACTGATGCAATGTCACTGGCTGCTGTGAAGCAGCAGTGGTGCATGGCATGCAGAAATCACTCCTCGCTCTTCCCACTCTGCCAATCCGTAGCACAACTACTCTACACCTCTTTCTGCTTTCCACAGGGAAGACAGATTTTTGTCAAGGTGAAAACTGCAAGGACTGGGGGAGCAAATTCTCCTGGCCATCTATGAGTACTGCAGAACTAGTGGAAATCCCCATTTGAGTGGAAAAGCTCATTTCCAGTGTGTTGCATCTGCCATGGGGGAGCAGCTTCCATCTTTGTCACAAACAAAAGGGACTGCTTTCAGCCAGAACTATTATACAGCAAATGTAGGTCAGCTTAGCTTCCTGGGTGATTTCCAGTGGCCACACAAAGAATAAATAAGCTCCTCTTTGCTAGTTGTAGCTGACCTCTATTGCCTTTCTCAGCTTTCCACTCCAATTTGTGAAAAAATAGCAGTCCTGCCGAGATGAAAAAGTGAGAGGCTCAGAGACCAGGCGAGGGCTGTGAGCTACAGTTTGAGGGCTGGTGCTCATTATGACATTTGTAAGACACTGTTGTGATTGCTGGAGCTCTGGACAAGCGTTTCAGCCATTGCATGTGAATCTCAGGGCTAGAGGATATCGTTACCTTGAATGCACTCAGACAAAATGCAGGTTCAGGTGATGCAGTGCTACATATTCAGGTTCAGTGGACAGATTGCCAAAGGCCATTTTTTATTATCTGTCCCTTCGTTTGGTTTGGTCACCGAAAGCATCATCCTGTTGTAACTCCTGCAACACAGGAGGGTGAGCACACAGACAGAGCCTGCCCTGGCTCATGGTTTGGTAGTGTCTCTGGTGCTTGGCCAAGCAGCAGCACCCGCCTGCTCAGAGACAAAGCCCTGAGCTGCTGCTCCACATCTCAGCACCCTCTGCCCACCCCTTTCAGCAGCACTGCCTTTTTGCGGTTTAAATGTTCCTTTTTAAAGTGCCTTTTATTTCCAGCTTGGAGAGCAGGGATAGAGATGGGATAGGGATACTGAAGTAGGAATTTACATAATCTGATTAACAGGGGATTATCCAATGGCTGCTGAACAGCCTTAGTGTGCTTGAGCTAAAAACCTTAGTATTCATTGCTCTCACCACCCTGCAGGACCACTGCACCTGCAGCAGCAGCTAATTCTCTCCTGGGGTCTTCAAGGAAGGAGAAAAGCGAGGGCATCTTTTTATTATTGTCTGGGGGAGGACTGAGGAGCTGCAGCTTTCTGCGGTGCGGTCTCTAATTGATCTGTCTGCATTCGCCTTGAGGATGCTAAAACACAACCAAGCCCATTCACATTACTAGACACAGACACCATTTTTCAACATGGACAGCTTCTCCACGTCCCCCATGTGCCTTCACAGGGAAACCAGTGAGGTTTATCATGATCTGCACAGAAAGAAGTCAGACAGAAGGGTCCTCTGCATGCCAGAACCACAAGTCAGATTTCTGCTGTGCTCACCCAGGTGCACACTGGACCCTATCCTGCTCTAACAGCACGGATCAGCCTATCAGGCTGTATAGGTCACATCTCTCCTCAAGGAAAAATACCATACCATGACATGGGGACAAGCACACTCAGAGCTTGTGAAGACTCATGCCATGTTGTCTTACTGTCCGTGAGCTGCCACACGGCCATGTGACTTGGCTGAGGTGGTGGTTGCAGAGCCCAGCACCAGGCCAAACAAGGAGTAGGGCTGCAATGCAGCTCACCCACAAGCACAACCCCAAACCTCTGTATGGGACAGCAGTCCAGGCTTGGCAGGCAGGCTAAAAAACCCTCAAGAGAGTGCAAGTTGGACATGGTCACTCTTAGGATATTCCAGAAAATTCAGTATCATAGCAGAGTGGACTGAGCTAAGCTCAGCTCTCCCAGGAGGGGGAGATGGATGAATTCCAGGCCCTGGTGGGACAGAAGGATTTCAACCAAGCCAGTCCTGCACCCCAAACATCCACCCATGAAGAAGAAGTGAAATACCAAGATGAGAAACATATCAGCTGGTGAATGGAAAGAAACTGAGATACAGATCTCCAGGTTAGGTCAAACAGTAGGTAGCATGAGCTGGACCCTCTCATCTACATTCATATCAAAGCCTGGGGAAAAGGGAGAATTGGACATTTTTCCTTTGCAGAGAGGGACCTCTCTAAGCCCAGGCAGCAAGAAAAGCTTTTCGAGCCTTGCAAGTAAACAAAAGCTCAGGTTTCTGAAAGAAATGAGGCACAACACCACCGATAAAATCACTCAAGACGAATAGTGACCCTCTGCTTCCAGAAGCACACTCCATCCGCACGGTTAGGGCTGGAGATGCTGGTGTTTTCTTCACTCATGGCTGCTGTATTTGTCTGGGGTCTCTGAATGACAGCTGCCATTCACAGATCCCTCCTCCACCTATTTGCAGTGCAATATATCTTTCTCACTCCTATCAACAGCAGTGTGAATGTTGGATGCTAAATAGTTGTCTAATTAAATAGGGACGTTGCAGAGCATCAGGAAGCCATCCTGCTCATTTGTTTGTACAATTTATGCTCTCCTGAAGTAAGAGAAGAAAATCACTTCTGATTTCTGGGGAAGCAGCACAAGAGCAACATCTGGGCACTGGGGGGATACTGCAGGTGCTATCAGCACATGCAGAGTCATCTCCATGGGGCATCTTTGTGGAGGGACTGGATGCAGAGAGACTCAGGCTCACACCTGGGGCTGCCTGGAGGCAGGTGCTCCTTCTGGTCGCTGGCTGGTCTGCTTTGTGCAAAATGAGGTGCTTGCAGGAAACAGCACATCATGCAAGGTGCTCAACATATCACCTACCATCAGTAGCACTGTGTTTCACAGTAGAGGTATCTCCAAGACACTTCTGTGCTTTGGTATAATCATATTCCTGGCATTAGTAGCTAACTATCATCATACAAGGGGATAAACAGCATCCTGGGGTACAAGAGCTCTCTTGCTTTGAGGAAGTTCATCTCTGCTGCTAAACTAATCCTTCATACTGGCATCTGCCCAGGTGCCAGGAGGGACTGACAGCAGATCTGCTAGCATTTATCAGTGCTGCCTGCTGTGGGAAACCAGCTTCATGCAGAGGCTTGTTTCTCTGTACAACTGCAGCTTAGCAAGGCTCCAATGCAGCAAAAGTTGAACCAAGACCCATGCCTCTTGAGCAGATAAACAGTCAAAAGAGAAAGAAGCAAAACTGATCCAATGCCTGATCTACTGGCTGGCAGCCCTGGCCATGGTGGGGGTTGAAACTAGACAACCTTTGCGGTCCCTTCCAATCCAAGCCATTCTGTGATTCTGTGAATCTATGAAAACAGAGGTAAGGGCACTTGCACATGTGGGTGGATAAAATTCAGGCCTTTCCTTTAATACAGGCTTTCTGCGTATTATGGAGGTTAAAGTCAGGGACCTAGTGCATCCACTGGGCGCCTCATGTTATTCTAGGAAGGGAGAACATCATTGCTGATCAGAAACATGTGGAGACAAGCAGTATCTCCGTGCTCTGTCATGTGCTCCCAGATGTGGATTTTTATATGTTTTTTTCTTGGAGTTCAACAGCCAGAACAGTAAAACTTCCCCTCAGCTGTTACTGGTTGCTGTAGCAGGCTGAATTTTAGGAAATACTTCTCAGAAACATGGAGAGGTTGTGGCACAGGCTGCCCAGGGAGGTGGTGGAGTCGCTGCCCCTGGAGGTGTTCAGGAACCATGAGAATGTGGCAGTGAGGGACGTGGTCAGTGGGCATGGTGGGGGTGTGCTGCTGGTTGGACTTGGTGATCCTAGAGGTCTTTTCCAGCCCTAATGATTCTATCATTCTTTCTGTTCAATTACTTTTGTTCATGCAGAACTATTTTAGCTGCCATTCAATCCCAGGTACGCTGACCCTCAAGAGCAACAGGAAATCTATATACATAGTGAACAGAATGAAGAAATATCTTAGCATTAAAAGCCAGACCTTGCTGCTCTAAAGCCTACAGCAAGTCAGTGACCAACTCCCCCTTCAGCTCTTCCCTCCAGGCTCAGGCACCCAGTGCCATGGATCAACTGTTCTGCAACATAGGGCAGCTCTGCTCCAAAGCCCCTGTGTTATTTATGAGTTTGGAAATCAGAGACACTTGGTTCACTGCCAGTAAATGGCAATGATTGGAAGGAGGGAGGGGAGGGCTTGTGTTCGGCTCTTCATTCTCTATTCATTGTGAAAAGGGGATCACTCCAGCTAACCGGCCCATGGAGATAAGGATTTCAGACAATCTGCATTAGCCTGATAAGCCAGGTTTGCATTGCAGAAAGATTATTTGTTAAGAACCTCAGTAAAACAAAATACAGTCAGAAAGCTTATCAGCACAACTCATTTCCACTCACAGCCCTCTGACATCTACCTCCCATAAATAAAAACCACAGCCTCTGCCTCAGCTTGTCAGTACAGAGCAAGGACTGAGGACGAGAAGCAGGGGGCAGGGCTGGGGAATGAAGAACAGGCTGAGCCCCACTGCAGGAGGGCAGCCATGTCTGGCCAATGTGGAGCTGCCAGCTGGGAGCCATGGCATCAGGGCTGGCCCCAGCAGCCTGTCCTCTGTGCCAGCCAAGGGTCAGGTCAGGAAGGATGAGTACCTGCATAGAACATAGAATCATCAAGGTTAGAAAAGACCACTAAGATCAGCAAGTAAGTCCAACTGTCAGCACATTCCACTGTGCCCACCAACCACATCCCTCAGTGCCACATCCACACAGTTCTTGAACAGCTCCAGGGATGGTGACTCCACCACCTCCCTGGGCAGCCCGTGTCGCTGCCTCACCGCTCTTCTGGAGAATAAATTGCTCCTAATATCCAAACTGAACATCCACTGGTGCCACTTGAGGCCTCTACCTCCCATCCAAGGCCATTATGTCTTCTAGAATGGTTTCTGTCCTGTGCAGAAACAATCTGCTTTCTCTCTGCTGCGTTTTCCCCTTTCCTCACACAGAAAACACTGGCCTCTAGTGTACAAATTCCTGGCAACTCCCAACTCCTTGGCAGTCCCTTCTCTTCCCTGACGAGCTGTCTGTGTCAGAAGGCACCTCTTTAGCCAGTGGCTCTCCTATGAACCAGCCTTGCTGAGTAATGCAAAGCTATGGGAGGAGTGCCATATTCTCAGTGACAGGGCTCTTCAATGCAAGTTGTGCTGAAACAGTGTTTTAAGAAGTGGTACAGAAAATATGTCTGTCTTGTCATCTTTCTGGCTAAAATGAAAAGCATTCACCTTCAGATTTCAACCTGCCCCATGTCAGCCTTCAGAAGTAGTGAGGACTGGGTAACATTTAGAGAAGCTCAGAACTGGCGCTGAGGAAGGTGTGGGAGATGGGGCCATGCTGTGGTGTGGGTCTGTCCTTGGTTTGCTCACAAGAAATACCATGGGCCTGTAGGTTTGAACAGCTCTACTTGTACAAGGGAAAAAGCAGCCAAGAGTGCTGAACTCTGAACGTGGGCTAGAAAGGAATAAGTGAAAATAAGTTTGCGCAGCATCCATGTTTATAAGCATAGACAAAACATTTTCCTGGGCAATAAGGTAGGGCATGTTGGGTCAGTCATGGAGCTGGGTGCAGGGCCCATCCTGCCTGCCATTAATGTATCATGGCTTCCCAAAATAAAATAGTTGGGAATAAATAGTTCTGGCCTGGCTCCTGTCTTTACCGGCTGTCACCTATTTAATCTTCTTTCCTTTTCCATGTTTGTTCAGAAGTCTCTCTCTTTCAGTGCAGCTGGAAAGGTTGTTACTAATGAGCGACCAAGCCTGAATGCTGACAATGTGAGATGATTACAACTGTCCAAAGGGCAAACACACCAAATTTTCAGTAGGAGATGCTCTTGCTGCTCTGATGGGCTTCTGAGATACAGCTCCAGGCAGTGCTGGTGATGAATGGGGAATAGTGCCAATTCAAGATTAGAGGCCTTGGGGTTCAACAGTTGCTCTATGGGAAAGCTGCTGTGCTCAAGAGTTTTGACTCTTCTGACTGGGGGTGACTGGCTAACAGGGGCTATAATTGTTTTACTGATGTCAAGGAGGGCCTTTTAGATTAATTTTGAAGTGGTAGGAACAGCAATGGCTGAGCTGGTGAAAAAAGTGAAGTGCCGGGACTGCTTGGCATGTATTAGATATATAATATCTAATACTATATATAGCAGATCTAGTATTATATATTGCAGATCAAATCCAAACTGCAACAAAGTCATAAAGAAGAACAAAAAACCTCAGGACACAATCTGCCATGTGTGAATCCTTGCTGAAATTTCGGGTTTGCAGATGACAGAAAACTGGGAGGAGTGGCTGGGGGTTGTGCTGATATCCAGAGACACCTCCACAGACTGGGGATGGGGCCTGGCAGGAACCTTGTGGAGCTCAGCAAGAAGTGAAAAATCCCACTCCAATGGGGAGGAACAATCCCAGACACAAGGACTGGGAAAGAAAGCAGCTCTGCAGAAAGGGACCTGGGGGGCCTGGCACACACTAGAGTGTGCCACTGTCACAAAGGAGGCCAAAGGCCTCCTGGGCTGCATCAGGTAAAGCGTCACCAAACAAGTCAAGGGAGGTGATCCTTCCCCTCTACTCAGAGTAGGTGAGGCTGCACCCAGAATGCACTGTTCAGTTCTGGACTCCTCACTGCAAGAAAGACATTAATAATTGAGATTGCCCAACAAATGGCCACTAAGATGGTGAAGGTGATGTGAGATCTGATACTGCTCAACCTGGCGAAGAGGAGGCTTGGAGGGATCACATGAGTGTCTGTGTCTGTATAGGACAAGAGTCAATGGACACAGACCAGAACAGACATTCTGAACTTTAATGAAATGACCTGTTCCCTCCTTCAGGCATGTGCCTGCAGCAATTTCACTCCACTTCACCTAAAGACAGCCATTTGTTTGCATGGAGATGGGACCATTTTTAAAATAGCATGGAAACACAGTCACAGAATCACAGAGTGGTCTGGGTTGGAAGGGCCCTCCAATCACACCCAGCCCCAACCGCTCATCTGCCCAGGGCCCCATCCAACCTGGCCCTGAGTAGGGATGGGCACCACAGCTTCTCTGGGCAGTCGTTCCAGGGCCTCACCGCCCTCTGAATAAATAACAACAAAATGTTTGGATGTAAAAGCCTTCCATGAAGCTGTGTTTCATAATTTATTTGACTGAGTTCCACAGATGTCTGGAGAGGTTCTGCTCACACTCAAGCAGTCTCTGCTCTTGGCATTTCAGATCGAGCCTGTTTCTAATACACATTTGTAAAATCCAGCCTGAGAATTTGCAGGCCTCTTGCTTTACATGTTGCGAAGCACACAGCTTTCCCCACCACCCCAGCAGCAGTGCATTGGGCAGGCACTCAAATCATGAGATTATTTGCAGCGTCTTCATGAACTACCGTAACTCGAGAAGCATCATCTGCAGCACATTCCTCAATCATTCATCTGGGTTTTTATTTTAAATGATGCCGTGACTGCTGTCTGATGATTCAAAAAATAACTGCAGTAATGAGAGCAAGCGCGCAAGACTGCTTTCTGCTCAGCCATGCCAGGCTTTCATTCAGACTTGTGAAGGTTTCATTTTGGAGCATTGAATAGGAGATTTCTGCTTCAAAGACTCAAGAAGGAAAAACAAAAATCCATCACAGACCTTGAAAACAGTCATTCAGCTACTGGCCAGGTTGTTCTAGAATCCCAAGCACATTATTTCCTTTGCATTGTACGCACGAACATTCACGCTGATGGTTAAAGAAGGTATTCATAAATTTTCGGGCCAGAGGGGGAACGCTGTGAGCACACAGCGTGATCTGCAGCGCACCAGGCATGAAATCTCACACTGTTATTTCTGTACAAAATATTTGATTGCTCTTTTCAGCCAGAGGAAAGATTTATTTTGGGAACGCAGGCGCTACCACAAGCATTCATTTCCCTCTGTTTAGAACAAAACTGTCAACAACCCTTCACTTTTTCAAGGAGAAGGGTTTTATCCAGGATCCTTAATTACAGCTGTGACTTGGATTTGGTTAATACACGTTCAGTGCTTAAGTCATGTACTCTGCTGTAGGCTACATCAGTAGAAAATTCATGTATAAAACTAAGCCTCCACAGAGATTATTAGGTTAACCAATGCCATCAGGGAAAACCGTCAATGGAAATCAACTGCCGGTGCCTATTTACCAAAGCTGAGGATGCAAGTGGAGGATATCTTTCTTTTAAATGCTTGTACACAGACCTCGTTTCTGTATTTTATTCAGCCATACACTGTGGTGTAACTACAAGACATGTTAAAGAAAATAAGGCTCAAGCACCAGAGTTTCTTGAGCAGCTGTGTGAACTTGGAGAGTTCTGCAAACATACGATAAAGGACAGAACTGTTAGTAGAGGTCTGGCTGGTAAGAAGGAAGGTATCTGTTGTTACACTGATGCCACCCCTTCAACATCTCATTCATCTGTGCAAAACAAACAATTCTGAGTGACAGCAAAAAGCAGAGACTGTTGTTCTCTTGAGCTGGCAGACTTCACGGCATATGACAAGGGGAGAGATTTTTAAAGCAGCAAAGGATACAAACTGTTTTCAACACCAGGAGCCAACATCTCCCAGAGTCTGTTTCAAGGGAAAGGGCATAAGAAAAACAGCTATTTATTTTTTCATTTGGACAGCAGAGAAAGACTTGGGGCATATTTTCACGACTCTTTCATATCTGTGACATTACTCAGTTTTGTTTGCCTCCCATTTCTTGCTTTAAAAGACGACTGGGAGGAATCACACGCAGACCCTTCTGCCATCTGAACGTTCCTTCCGGACAGCATCTCCCTCCAATGCTTATTTCCCTGCACAGCAAAGCATCATCTGCTCTGTGCAGCAAGGCTGTTCAACAGCCGCAGTCTGGCTTAGACATATCCTTCCAAAAGACTGTGCTTCACTGTTGTTGTAACATGTTTAAGACTGTGCACTTTCTTATCATTTCCACAGCAGTACTGGGACTGGCTTCACCATCATTCCCACTATGAGCTAGTGCTCATAGGTGCTCAGCTCCACTACCAGTCTCCAGAAATATCACTTCTTAGACTCATACACAAGCAATGATTTCAACTGTAATTTTGTGGAAGTAGAAAACCATGGAAAACAGCTAACTCACTCCAACCAAAAGACAGGATTGGCTACAATTAATCCTTAAGTCTAAGCTGACACATCTGATGCGTTCTTAGTGGCCACCAAAATTGAAAGCCTTGTGCACTTCCATGTGTAACACACCCCAGAATTCCACGCAGGCAACCTCACTGTACCTTTCTGTCATTTACTTTTTTCTTCTGCCAGTCGTGGAGAGGGAGTAAATGCGCCCCTTTGTTTTTTGAAGCACCCTGTTATGGACTTTGGAAATGTGCTACAGCTTTTCTCCTCTTAAGCAACCCAGTTTCTCCAGAAAAAGTCCATTGTTATCCTCCACTTCTAGGCTTTCCTGAGCAGGCTCTGCGGTCTTTACCAAATGAACAAATGTTGTATGCTTTGTTTGCCACATGAAAATGAAAGCTCTTCAAGTATTGTCACTTCAGACCTTAAATAAATGCAGTGGAGAGAATGCTGAAGTTGCCCCCTGTTCATTTTCAAAATGAAGGTAGTAAATTAGGAAGGTAAAACAGCACTAGAATTCAGAATATATCTGGAATTGGGCAATTCAGGGGAACCTAGAAGGAAATAAACCCCTAAGTCTGGGTGTTTCTTTGGCATCACCTCACGGTACGCCTCCTAGCAGAACCAGTTCTACTGCTTTTACACCACTCCTTAGCTGGGTGCACAAAGCACATCAGGAGACATGCAGAAGCATCATGTGCTTGTGTATTTGCAAGGTCCTTTTTTCTAACTTACTCCAACCATCTTCATTGTGGATTGCGATTACTTATATTTTGAAGTCAGTAAAAATGTAAACAGCAACATACACAAGTTTGGGCTCCCTTGTAGGTCAGTCTGACAGTCTTTCAAGACAAGGTATTTGTCATCTTGACCATCTTGGCACTCTTAATAGCCTAAGGAATCTGATTCCAGCACCAGTCAATGCACTGGCAGACTGGCTTTACTACTGCTGCAAATTAACTGCAGAGTTATGTATAACATACTCCTGGACTGAGAACAGCAACATAACTTTGTAGTTTTCTGCTTCGTCGTGTGCTCAGTTATGGAAATGATCTGGTATATCATTTTGGAACCATGTGAGGTCAAAAATGTGATCTGGTTTAATGAGAACCAACAAATGTTGGGTAACAGGTGCAAGCTATCCTTCAAAGTTCAGCTTTCTACTCTCTGCCTGCTGACTTGTTTTGCTCCTGGTTTTCCTCTGAACTCAGAGGGAGTTTTTACTCTGCTGACAAGCAAGGCAAATACACCAAAGTACTTTCAGTAGGCAAAATAAAGTCCACAAGATTATGGTAAACACCAACACTTAATGCTATTTTGCATTCTTTCTTAAGAAAAAAAATCTATTTCATGAAGGGGACACTGAAAAGGGAACATTAAAGAAGAATATATTAAATACTCCAGTGTTTTGAAAAACAGCTTTGCAATAGGAGCTGCAAGTCTAGATGAATGCTAATGAAGAATTACAGCGTTCCTCGGTGAAGAGCTTCCACCGTGAGGAAAGCAGGGAGCACTCCAACGCAAGTGGCACGAAAATGTAACGATAAAGAACCGTCGCCAGCATACAGCAAATCAAATCAGAATGCCAAATCAGATTTGGCATAGCTGACATCTCATCAAGTTTATTAAAAAGCTCAAAATAAACAGTCACTACGCAGTGTAAGAAACAGCTCACTTTTTTTTTTTTTTCCTTTACAGTGTTTCACAGTAACTACAATGACTGTGTTAGAAATGTAGCCCAGGATGATAAAATGAGGCATGAAACCACAAACTGAGCAGTAAACTAGACTCTCATTCTTCTAATCAGTGTTAAATATTTATTTGTATCTTCCAAAAATATTTTAACTTGAATAACTTACACACCGTTATCATCAAATATTTAAGACATCCTTTCTTCTCAGGGGCATGCATTCTTTCCATTACAAATTCTTTCCATCTATGAAGTCAAAAATTTGACAGGGTTACAGTTTTCTGATACAATCTGTCCTTTGATTCTTTTAAAAGATCTATCGTAGTTGTAAAACTCACAGGCCTACTGTACACTGCTGAACACAGAAGTCAATGACAACAGAGTTCTGTGCAGTAACATGATGAGAACATTGGCTTTTTCCATATTAAGGGAAAAAAAAAAATCCACAAAAAAAAATCCACCTGAGAAATTATCCCTTATGACACAATGTTTATGTGTGCAGGTAAATGGCGATGGTAGGATTTCACACTTTGTTCTTCTTAATTAGGCAAAGTTACAATACCACGTCAAGACAACATGACAAGTTTGTGTCAGAAGCTGCATAATTCACTCCAGTGCCTCAGTGGCAGGAGAACTCTGGAACACAGAGGGCTAGCAGGGAAACGTATGCCACACACTCCAGGATGGAAACCGCAGGGAAGACCCAGAGTGCACCTGGAGTGATACAATAGTGGAGCAGCCCCATGGCAGTGGCTATTTAATCCCTCCAGAACTGTATGTATTTGAATACAGAGCTGAGAATTGCACACCAACAGAATGCAAATCACATTCTCAATCTTGCCAGTAAAAATGTGGAAGAGCTGCAGATCGGAGATAGCCCTTCTACTTTAACAAGGAAAGAGGGAATCCAGATCTGTTGCAAGAAAATAAGACGAACATTCAGTACCTTGATGCTAGTTCATAAGTGATCCTGGGTATGTATCACATACTAGTCCTAACTCACCAGTAACACTAATGGTCTCATCTTCCCTACAGAGCAGGACTGGAACAATTCTGCTCATTTCATATTTCATATGAAAGCTATTTTCCTTCCCCAAAACAGAGAACAAAAAAAGCTCATTTCACTGACCAAAAGCGCAACCAGAAACAAGGGAGCTGTCAGGCTTGCACCTTTCCCATTCAAAGCCTAATGTACACTTGCACTTCACTTGCAATTATGTTGTTGTGAATTTGATGGAGCAGTCGGTATTTGTACACACTTCTGCTTACGCTTACGGAAAAGAGCTATGATTCATATCAACCTTCCGCAAGCCCAGGTTTAGCAGAAAAGCATCAATTCCCTATTTTTAGAGAGCAGAGATAGATATGATCCTCTAAACTCTGCTTGGCTCCTACAGAGGGAACACCAATTGGGACATCAAAACCAGGTACTGTATTTTAATGGGAAAAACTTTCCTGCAGCATACACCCTCAAGTTCTAGAAAAAAAAAAAAAAAAAAAGAGGGAAAAAAAAACACCTAATGTTCCCTGTTGTTAATACATGTGGTGGTTAGTTAATGGAAAAAAAAAATACAACTGTTATTGGAAGATGTCTGGTGCAGATTGTGCTTTTGATTCTTCCTTCACTTAATATGACACCAAAACCCAACACATACAGAGTGGGTGGGTTACACAGGTTCTGAACTGAAACATTCTACTCCAAGAGGCAACCCCCTTACATACGGTAGCAATACATCAGTCTCAAATTAAATGCACTCGCAAATTGGGTGTTTAAGAATTGTAAATCCATATAAGCTCCTCAGAAGAAAGCAGAACATCTTCAGGATTTTCCATCCTATCTTTCTTGAGAAGCAAATGGTCCCAAGGTTTTGATGATCCCCAGATCAAGCAATTTGGCCGTGGGTTCTGCTCCAATAGTCAACTGCCCATACGTTCACTGCAAGATTTTGTATGCTTTTACTTTCATCTTTCTTCCTCCTCAGTTCCCACAATCTGCCTTTAACTATGTGGACAACTCACAATGAATGTGTAAAAATTATCTGCTAAGACAAAATTGGAAAATGTCTCTTTAGGAAACAGATGAGGAGTTACAAAAGTAGCAGGTGTTGATGCATTTGGGAGACAGGAAATTACAGACTGACAATTTCAAGGATACCAGACACTTTCAGGGAGCATGGAGATGTTCAGTAGATTTGAATGACTTCATCCCATTCGTCAACAGGCCAGACACCATTGTACTGCACGTTGGATGGTGAGTTCTTCCAGTCCCACATCTTGACAGGAACCTTCCATTCTGGGCCATAGTTGGCTTCAACATACTGCAGGGTCTCACAGGGTACATGTACCTTGAGTTCCACAAATTCAGTCCAGCACAGAGTAAACTTTGGGAAGAGATACCTGCACCACAAAAGGATATGGTCATCTGCAGAAGACATGCTTAGCTTAGCACATGTAAGTCAGTCCACAGAGAAAGCAAGCAATGGCAGTGAGTGGACAAGTTACATTTGCAGATTGTTTTCTTATCTCACAGTGTCCTACCTATTAAGGATCATTTACCAACTGGATGGGGTTTCTTATCAGCAGTAGATGTTTAACATTTGGCATGCGTTCTTGAGGAGGAGCATTTCTAATTCTACTGCTGTTTACTCCCATCCTAATCTCCCATGTAAGAGAAATTAGTCCCTGTCTCTAATTTTCCTCTTATAAACTGAACTTAAGCTACCTTGTTTGAAGGATAACATTATAGTTGACACATTTTTGGGGAACAAGGACTTCAAAAAAAGCATGGAAGACTTAACCGTGAGTCAGGCATGGAAATTGAATGTATAATTTTTTTATAAACAAGTTTTTACCTTTCTTCTTATGAAATAAAGCATTCCATTAGCCTTCAGTAACCCTGCTTATAACACAGTGCCAGACTTGGAGGTGCTGCGAAGAATTAATATACAGCTGCCACTCTGTGCTTTCTGAAACCCCCTTGGCCCATTTAAATTAATATATATATTCCACCAAACCCACCTTGTTTTGTGCCCGTTCTTTCCTGCAGAGGGCTCAGTGTAGGCCCCACCCTATGCTGATACTAGCGGGGACAGACAGGTAAATTTCAGCTTGATCAGAATGACATCCAATAGGAGCCCTATGTGTTAAACCAAAGTCTACGCACCATTCCTGCAGAGCATCATTCCTTAAGTCTTCCACAGGAAAAAAAAAAAAAGTGTTCTCAACAATACTTTTCATAGGTTAGAAAGGAACTGCAAGCAGTTAGCACTTTTGAGGAGAAAAAAGGAGTTAAAAGATTTGTGCATTTGCAGGAATTAAAAATCAAGCAAGTTCCTCCAGGTACAAAGCCAATACTTCTTCTAAGAGCTGAGTAAACAGTTTCAGAAAATAAAACAACCTTGCTTTCATGCTTTAAATGGAGGTGAAAAAGAGTGAGCAAGCGCTTTTTAATTTATATCTAGGGACTGACAATTAGCTTTAAAATGAACTAAAAAGAGGGAAAAAAAGCCAGTTACCAAGGGGAAAAGAAGGTAGGTAAACTTTACTAGTGGGTTTATAATCATCAGGAAGATATTTACTTCTTATTAACCCAGGAAATCATTCATCTATCAAGCTGAATTGCAGTGGGCATGCATGCATAAGCAAAAGCTATCAGCACACAAGTGAAATAATATATCTTCCAAAGAATGAACTCTGAATAATCAGTTTTAAGGAAAACGAACAGATAATTTAAACTCTACTACCTAATCTACAAATTCCAAGTCAGTTAGAAACTCCATCAAATTATTTTAACTATTACTGGAACCAAATGTTCACATTCCCTGATGAAAAATATTACTTTCGTTGAGGCTTCCCACCACTGGGATCCTTGTTCATTGTTCAGCCATTACAAGTGGCTCCGACAGGGCTGGGCACACTTGTGCACATACATCAATCACCATTTCTTCTACCAACTTCAGTCTCGTCAGTCTGAGAGGATTTTATGCTCACAGAAAATCCTGTTTTAAGCAATTGCAGAATTCACTTGTTTTAAGGATTAACGCATACAGTATAGATTTGATTACTGGGATAAGTTTTTGTGAAGACATATTCTGTGCTAAGAATCAAACTACCTAGCACAAATCTTCCAAACATAAAAGAGGTTTCGGTTCCCGTTACCTCAGAGTTATGGGGGATTTATGAGTTTGCCTGCCTCTGCAGTGTTGTATTTCTGTATACAAACACGCAAACCATGTAGCAAGACTTGCATGGCTTGGAAACCCACTTGCTAAGGAAACAGAGAGAAAAATGGCTACTCTAGACTAAATGAGATATAATTTCATTCTTCGTAATTTTATTTAGCAAGATCTATAGAAAATACATTGGCAAAAATAATTAGCTTTTTGGAAAAAAAAATAAATTATTTTACCCTCCACTTATTAAAATCATAAATATCTCTGAATAGAGCCGCCTTCCACATCTGTGATGATCCAGCAGCAATCAGTCTCTCTTCTGATACAAACGAACAGCAGGTGAGATTTTGGATCCAACACAACCCAAACAATTACTGCACTTTTGACTGACCTCTCTGCTTCAGCTAGCCTCAAAATTTTGGAAGTTTGAGGGCTAAGCAAAGCTGAGGGTCCCAAAGTCTGCTACTAAAATGCCATTTTGAAGGAGGATGTCAGCTTTACCGGAATGGAAACAGATGTGAAACACAAACACAGAAAAAAGAGCTTTCTGGTCAGCTGCCTGGTAAATACATTAGAAAAATAAAACAAAAAAAAAAAAATCTTCCATCATCTTGTACAGAAAGAACAGACATTATACTTGCTCTGGACAACCATAAAACTGTTGCTGTATTCTATGAAACATTACATTTCCTATGCAGGAATATTCCAGTAATTCCTCCCCTATTCTATTTTTAAGCACACCTTTTGACTCTGCTTGTCAAAGTACCTTCCCCAATCTTTATCATTTCAGAACAAATATGTCTATGGCAAGGAGTCACACACTATCACTGTCTGGATGACAGTGCACACTAAGTTCCTGCTAGCTAACTGTAAGCAAATGCAGCTCAGGCAAAATGTGGAAGATAATGATCGATCCTAAGTAAGCCAACAACGCTTTCAACTAGTCTTCAAGTGTCTCTGGGAGAAGATGGGTAGTGGAAAGGAATAAATCAAATTATCAAAACCTTTATTCAGCTTGCTGAATGGATTAAGAAGCTGTTGTACTTACTGTCTCTTTTAGCACCGAAAAGAACGAAGCAAGAAATGTGCTATTCTATTTAAAATCCCATCCTCAGAACATGAACAGCAAGAAGGTCTGCAATAATTATCTGCACTGCTGTCACATCACTATAGTCAATGAAGTATTCCAAATCATTACCACAACATCCAGAACTATGGAGTTTACTTTGGAAGGACAGCTGAGGCTTTCTGGCATAACACTCGTCAAGACAGATGCCTAAGGATTTGTTTTTCACATAACATGCTTGAGCAATAAAAAAAGTTTTAAGAGACTTCCATCTCATCCTAAATCTTTAACTTAGTGCTTGCACACTCCAGATAGCATCTGCCTCATACATGACATGACAGTGCTGTTTCAGATTTCACAAGAAAACTAGCATTTGACAGGCCCAGCACCTCTCTAGTAAGGCACAGTATTGTTCTCTTTTCACTTCTGTAGTCTCAAAGTACAAAATCTCTGATCCTCCTCTGATACCAGCCACAGAGAGCAGAGACGTTGCCAAATAAAAACACAAGATACAGAGTGCTAACACTAAGCCTAACTTGCTCAGTTTCTTTCCTATTAGAGGTATAAATCCAGTTCATACTTAAATTTCTTGCCCGACTTTGCCTGAGTTCCTCCATTCCATACGTAGTCATCTTCTTCATAGAAGAAAAAAATATCAAGTTTCACATCACCATCTCCCTGGAAAGAGAGTTCCAAACTGTCTTCGACCTGCAAGACAGAAAAAGAGACTATATGCACTCATAAAAACACAAGGCTACCGAGGCCAGCAGGTTTCAGGGAGCTAATTTATTTTCAATGATGCAGTGGAAGTGTAGAAAATACACTAACTCAGCCATTTCTTTATTTTTGGTGCCTTCAGAAAACTAGTTTTCTGCACCTCAGTGGGCCTGTCTTCTCTTTCCCTCCCCAAAGCTCTGGCACTATCTCCTTGCTTTCTTCCACAAAGTGAACACAGAGCTATCTGTTCAAAGATCAACTACAATGTCTATCAGCCTAGGCAAGTAAGCCAGGACTCCAGCAGTTTTCTAGGAGAACACAAAAGAGCTGCGTGAAGAAAGGCAGAAATCTAAAGCAAACCATTTTCCATTTAGATGCTTATGGTAAAACAGATCTAAGTAGAGAACAATGACCTTTCGATGCCATGAAGTCTGCTACTTTATTTGGAAAGCACTTAAACATAGCCCTTTCAGGAGAAAAGGTACTATGGTACAGGTTTAAAACAAGGATTTTAAAAGTGCCTGTGTTGTGAGTTAACCCAGTGGGCTGATAAGCACTGCACAGCTACTCACTCACTTTTCCTCTCACCACCAGGAAGACATGGGAGCAGGAAAAGGTGAGTGAAAGGAAGAGCAAGAAAACTTGTGGGTCAATATAAGGACAGCAACAGGTAAAGCAGAAGCTGCACATGCAGGCGCATCAAAATAGGGGACTAGTTTTGTTACTTCCCATTGGCAGGCAGACATCCTGGCAATTTCAGGAAAGCAGGGCTTTATTATGCATAACAGAGAAGACAGATGCCACAGTCCCAAATAATATTCCCTTCTTTCTTCTTTATCCTACTTTTCTTTATGGAATATCCCTTTGATCAGTTTATCTGCATTTGCCTCTGCCCTCTTCCAAGTTTTGTGCAAAACCATGCTAGCATGGAAGCATGAGAAACAGAAAATGCCTTGATGCTATATAAGCACTGATGAGCAACAGATAAAACACTGGGATGTCCTCAACACTATTTTGGTTGCAAATCCAAAATACACACCAGATACTAAGAATAAAATTAACTCTATGGCAGCACAAACCAATATGGCTTGTCACACAAAACTCAAGTTAGCTCTAACAGTACTGTCTGCTTAACACCACAAAAAAAAAAAAAAAAAAAAAAAAAATCAACTTTTACAGCTGTGTTTGCTCTGCACCAAGAATAGAAGATGATAGAAGATGGCTTGCTTAAGGCTCCCAGCTATCCTCACACAGGCCACAGAACAGCCTACTGCGATCCATACAGAAATTGCCACCACCTGAGGATACTATTTGCTAAAAGGCTCACATAAAAGAGCAAAATAACATCAGTGAATAAGCAAATGATTAAGAAGTATCTTCATTTAACACCTATGATAACATCTTTTTTGACAATAAAACACTCACTTGCACCAGCAATGGTAACGTTAACTGTGGCTGAACCTTTGCATCCCTATACTTTTGTTTCTTTGTTCTACCTTTACATCCCACTCAGAAGCTTATACTCCAGAGAAAAATAATAAAGGTTCACATAAGCTGATAATGGACTAGCCCAGTACCCACCTCAAGTAATCCTTTGCTTTCTGCTATCTTCGTACACAAGGACACAGATAATCTCGGAGCTGTTACCTATCCCCTCCTACAATCAGCTACATCCAATACCAAATATTTAACTCTATCTTAAGTTCCTCTAGCAGCACTGACACAAATGAGAACCCTCTAGAACTTTGTAAAACTTCTCCTGTGTGAAATTCAGACTCCTCACACAAGACTGATGCCAGACAGAATGGTGTTTTCTTACACAGTGTCCCAGAGAACATGAGTGAGTCTGTACGTGTAGGTAAAACATTTAGGAATAAAAGGCTGCAGGAGGAAAGTTCAGATATCCAATTCTATGTAAATGAACTGCAGCAGTACTCAAACTTACTAACCTACAAAAAGACACATTAAGTGAATTCTTCCTTATCTACGTACCTTGCCAAATTTGTGCTTTAATGGTAATCCTGCTTTCTGAAAAGCTGGAATGATATCAGCGTTGTAGTCCCTTATAAAGATCCCCAGGTCCACATCTTTGCTGTAAGGAATGACATTGCACTGTCTATACCATCCTGAGCAGAGAAAAAAGAAAAGAAAAAGAAATAATAATTAGTTAACTTTGGAGCATGAGAAATATATCGTGAAACAAAGGCAGAACAAAAATGAGCTGTCAAAAGGTAACCAGCCTGAAATACTCAAATGAGGCCAAAAATAAGACTTCTGCTTTCTCTAGTAACAAATGAATCACACTGAAGAAAACAGGACTAATGCACTTAGAGCCTCCTCCTTTCTCTATGAAGTTAGGTATGAGAAAGAACTAATTCTTAAAGTGAAAATATCCTCAGCTTTCTATTCTAGATTTCTTACAAGAAAATATATTACTTATCTGGGTTCAAATCTAATAAGAAATGAATAGTCATAGGGCTGTAGCCATTCTTATAATTTTCAACAACTACTTTAAATAAATGTGAAGCACTACCACAAAGCACTAAGACAAGAACTGAGACATTCTTTTGCTTGTTTCATTAATGCAGTTTTGGTACCGGTCATTCAGAAAACAATATTCTCTAGGCCAAAAAATAAAATAAAAAAAAAAATGAAGGTGACTTGCGCACACATGAGTTATCACAACCTATTTCAGTAAGGAGAGGATCTTCACCAATAAGAAGATACTTCTCTCAATTTCCAACAGAATCAAGAACTTATAGTGCCTACTCTACTAATTTGATTTTTTTTATTAAAATACCGTGTTTTAAAATATATAAATAGATATTAAATATGCATAAAAGCTCAGTGATCAACATTAAAGAGCATGGGAAGAAAATATGGTGAGAGTCTACAAGAACATCAGAAAAATACGTTCATCGCTGCATCTTCCAGTCAGCACATAACAAATTTTAAGCCACAGAACTCAGAGAACTTGTAATTACTTTCTAAGCAGAGATCAACACAATACAGAAACTGCTAGCAATCCATAATGCAATCCATTACTTGGAATACACTCATCACCTCGAAGGCTCAAGTTTTTCAAGAGGAATCATGAAATCAGATCAGGAGAAAAAGGCCTTATTTTAATAAAGCTAACACGGAACATCTGCTTCACACTTCTCAGATACCACCTTCCAGCAGCTAACCTCAGGTGGCATCACAAGTGCAGCAGAGGATAAAATGCTTCAGATTTCAGATGAATTAAAAATGTTTTACCAAGGCACGTTCCACTGCTTAGCCAGAACTTCACTCCCAAGTTATTCAGTGTCAGCGCAGCCAGGTGGAGCAAGGATTTTGCTCTTTTTCTGAATTCCACTGCATCAACAGAGGCATCATCGGGATACATCTGGAAAGCAAAAGTAAGCTGTTATGAGAGTGCAAACTTCTCCACTCGTTTTTCAGCATTCTTGGAAAAAACGACTTTTGAAAATTTAGTTAAGTGATATCTGGGCATTATCCTTTTCTCGCACACATCGTTCAGTTTGAGAAAAGTGCACTGGAATCACAGGTCAAATTTCAACTCTGAAACGTCAGTATTTGTTTTTTCCAAAGTAGCGTAATTTAAGGTCAGGGTAAAAGAGAATAAGGCTATATATGTTAGACGAAGATACGTGGTAACAGCACACACAACTCCCAACTCTGCTCACACAGAAGCCAATGCCCACAGTCGAGGGGAAAGCAATTTTGAGCATATTGCAAGTTTATTTGGCGCCACCAAGTGTTAAAACAGGATGTTGAGAACTTTTGCTACATAACTGTAGCAACGTGAATGGAAAACTATGCCAACCACAGCTCAGCAACATATTACATAAAGAAAAGCCCAAGCCAGGGAGGCAGTCTGGGCAAACATTCCCAAATCAAACATGAAAACGATGCACTAGCCACTCAACTTCACAACCGATGTTACAAGGAGCTCCTGGGTGACAGATACTTCAGTAAGTTTCAAAATAGAAGCCAGCTGCTTATTTCAGCATTGAAGTTCAATATGCTTACCCAAGCACACCTTCTCTACCTGTGACAATTACTGCCTGCAGGTTTCAGAGAATCTGAAATCAGAACTAGGAATGTAGCACTGCAATATGTGGCTCAAATGAATGTAAAAGTAAGGATTGTTTAGAGTTTAGAACTTTGAGAAATGCTGTAAGTAAAATTTTAGACTACAAAGATGCAAAAGATCTCATGGAATCTGTCTAACAGTAAGATTACGAGAAAACCATGGGCAGGTTAGTTATCTCATCTTCTCACAGTTTTGAAAAATGGGAAAACGGTGCACTCATAAGTAAAAAAGAAAGACTGTGATTCTTCAGATAAAGTTTTGGTTTATTACCATTTACTAAGTGCTGCTGAGTCCCAGACCCTGTATTTAGCTTTGTGCATGTGAAAAGTTGTGTTTCAATAGAAAAGCAATGAACTATTTGTAGGTTCAGGTCAACTGGTGAAAATGTGCATTACATCTGAGAGACACTACCTGATTACCACTAACCTGAAAGAAAGCCCGAGCTTCTCTGTACCTACATTCAAGAAATCTAGAGTGTGACATCTCTTCTAGAAAACTGGATGGATTTTTTGGAATTTGAACTTTTAGGTCATCAATAGAAACAAGCAGAAGTTCAGGCCTGCATGGAAAGAAAGATAATAGGTTACTCAACTCCTTTACAAACTACAAGCCATTCTGTCACCTAGCACTGCCTGACACCTTAAAACATACCTCTGTCTGTGACTCCTCTGTCCAAACTTACTCAAAATGCATTAACAAAGAAGAATAAAAAGCTCCAATACATCCTCATACTCTTCCAGATTTCATTTAAATAGAAATTCTGTGCCCATACTTACCATCTCAGACCAGCATTTCCTTTACTGACTCATAACTTACACTAAATTTGTTCAGATCTGCTGTTCAATGCTCTTGAAAATTCAGATTGTTTCTTTGGTTGTCTAAATATGGGATATACCTTTAGAATCAAATTTCAACCCGTCCACAGAGGCTATTTGCCTTTAAAGTTTAAAAACCATAAAGTCTTCACAATGAGTGAAAAGTGATATTTAACAGCTTACACAGTCATTTTTAAATGTTTAGGAACACAGTGCACATAGCTTCCATGTTTTAAGAGAAGGAAAAAGTAGTCTCAGCTTTAAGGAAAAAAAACACATAAATGGATTTATTTTGACCTGTGAAATGTCTGGCTAAATAGACACATGCCATACAAGAATACAGCTCTCAAAGCATAGTTGTACGCGCTTGGCTTTGAAAACAGTGACAAGATTTGCTGTCACCTGTATCTTCTGATATTGAAAGCGCTATAGCAAAAGGCAGACATTTACAGTAACTTCACCAATGTGGTGCAAAGTTTAAGCATAAGACTAGGGACAAATAATGCCATCAGTTCAAACAGGTATGCAAATAAGGAGTTGGAGCAGCACTTTACAAATGTGAGTTAAAAAGCATTTGTTGCTACTTTTCTGCAAGATACAAATGTCACTTCTCTTTATTTGGTCTGGGCATGTAAATTATTAAGTATTTTTGTGTTGCTTTCCATTTTCAACTATGTTCTATATCTTCATTAAATTTTTGGATGCATATGGTTGCAGGAAGAACATCAAATACATATCAGTTATTACTACACCTCCTGCCACTTAAAGTTTACCTCTCTCATTTCTCATTTATAAATAATGAGAAACTCTCATTTTCAATAACCAGAATCAGATTTACCTTCATAAATTTACCTTACAGGCACTCCAAGAGCTAAAATATTCATGATCTACATTTTAAAACTTATAGAAAAGGTCGACTTAATATACAAGAGAAAGAAATTATTTTGGAAACGATGCTATAGATTTTTGCCTCCATTGCTGTGAACTCACTTTTCATACGCTCCAGGGTAACGACCAAAGTGGAGTTTCCGGAAAGGCACAAATTTTCTGTCCATATGTTGCTTAAGCCTTAGGGGGCCATGCCAGAGGAAATTACCACTCCTCTCATAGAACACCACCAGGTGAATGGCATGAGAAGCTAGCTTAAAAATGTAGTGCAAGGGAATTTCAGTCCCAGACAGATCATCCATCCCATCCAAGCGAGGGTCCTTATTTAGAACCTTTAGCCACTGGAACCCCATCTTCTCAGCAGTTCTAAAAAGTCCCACCTAAAAACAGGAGACAGGAAAAGTCAGAAAGAGAGAGAGAAGCTAAACAGAAGAGAAACCAAAACTGAATGCTAAAGTTATTAACTGATATTATTCCCAATTTTCACTTTCTAATCAGATTTAAGCATCAACTACTCAACAGTTTGTTACAACTTAAAAATCAGGAGCCATAACCAAATGCTATTTTTCTTTTTCTTAAATTTTGACCAGCAAATTGTCAATAAAACAACAACGTAAAGGCTGTAAGGCTTTTCTCAGCCACTATGTTGTGCATTTTGTAGCATCAACAAAATAACCCTTTGCTGAAAATCTACGCAAATAGTATGAAGTGTAATCCATGATCTTTGCCATAATTACAAGCCATCTTCATTACTCTACTAAAAGTACCCATGTGCAGTTATCAACAGATTTCAAAATTCTAAATATTTTAATGTTAAGCCACTGACTTTCCTATTTTCATTAAAAACAAACAAACAAACAAACAAACAAGATGAAATTCTGCCTGGTAGGAACCAGGCAACCCTCTGAATGGTACAGATAATAACAATAAGCTACAAAGGAATGGGGAGAAGGAGTTCTATTAGTGTTCTGCTACACAACCTTATTCTCAGTTCCTTTAATTTCTTAACTGCTATGGCTAAAACCACTGTCTGATCAACTACAGAGCACCACCACTCTTTGCTTAGTTAGGACTGCTTCAGTAAAATGGCTACAGATCATTTTAATATTTCTTGATGGGGATGTGGACAGAGACGTGAATAAAAAAAGGAAAGGAAAAAAGCTGTTTATCAGTGGCATCTGTACTTTGTATCCTTTCATCCTTTATGTCTTTTCAGTTGCCAAGGCTGAGGAAATTATCTTGGATTTAATTCTGTCCTTCATTCCCTACTACACCTCCACACACCCACTTAAAATTCTCATGCTACTGAAGAATAGCAGCAGGTGCTACTATACTAAGTGACAGAACAAAATGGTGCAAATACACGGATGCACTAAATGAAACGTAAATGAGCAGATTATCATAATCTTTCTAGCCCTGCCAAATCAATACATGCATTTTCTCAACAATTTATTATGGCTCTATCTACATGACAGGCTTAAAGATTTCCCCTTCCATTTTAAAATACCAATCTCTTTTTCCTCTTAGGGAATAGCACCCCTCATTACAGTTGCTCCTGAATACTGCAGATAGCTTCTCAGGAAGATTTTGTCATCAGGAATGACTCTCAATACCTATTTCCAAATCAATTATGTGACTTTCTTCAAAGTCAGGGTTAACATTCTCTTTCTTACTGATGTGTTTCTAAAACCTCAAAAGCTAACGCGTGAATACCTTTTACTTCAAAAGAGTTTCTTCTATCAACACACTCTTAAGAGATTTCTTAATTCTGTGTCCTTAATAAAAACATGGAAGCTATGACACAAAATACTAGTACAGTTAAATGTGTTAAAATGCACTATGTGAACCAAAGAAAAGCAACTCACTTCGTGTTTCCATGCTTTGTCCAGTAGTGCAAATGTAGTGAAGTCTCTTGGAGCACAGAAGTACTTGCATTCTGGACTAGGGCCATCAGAAGAACTTCTGATCTGTTCAATGTCTTTATCAACAAGTCCCAGAATTAAAGGATCAATCAAATATACTGGTATATTGTGACTGGATATTAAGCCCAGGAACTTCCTAACCACATGCTGTTTGACAAAAAAGGAGAAAACTAGAAGTTAGAAACATCATTTGTAAGTGTACATGAGTCAATACATTAACTCTTGACCAACTGACAAGGAAATCTTATCTCTCAATGCATGTTCTCAGTGTGTCTTCACTTCCATAAACAACTGCAGAAACTGAAACAACATCTTTCAGAAGAGCAGTGTGCTCTCAAGCATTTCCTGTCTCTGAGACTAGAGGAAAAATCTTTCATATTCACTTAAAAATTTCCAGAAGTTACAGCTTCAGAGTGCTGTAATCTAAAATAACCTGTAAATTAGGCAGTAGATTCTTTCAAGTTCCAGATCAAGTTGGAAGGCACTTAAATAAACTAGCTGATGACAGAAGTAGATGGAACACACATATAGGCATTGAGGGAACTGGCTGATGTCCTTCTTGAGTCTTCTCTGTTACATTTCAAGTCTAGAAAGAGCTACATTCCATACCAACTTCAGAAAGGAGGATGTGGGGAACTTGGGCCAGATTTATCTCAATCTCCAAAAAGCTTCTGGAGCAAAAGCCCCTCTAATGTCCCATGTAAGCATACAAACAGCAGAAGTATGACTGGGAAAGTCAGCCAAGTGCAAACTGCACCTAATGACCTCACTGCTGTGGAAGAAATAATTAGCTCTGTGAGCAAGGGGAGAGGAATGGATGCTGCTCATGCTCTGATTTTAGCAAGTCTGTTCACCTACTCCCACACAGTACCCCTGATCCTCAAGTGGAGAGATATGTACTGGTTAAATGCAACAGAAGCTGTGTGGAGAACCAGCTGACCAGCACAGTCCTCTCAATCAGCCATACCACGTCCTGCTAACCACTGGTTACTACTGGCATCTCAGCAGGGTTCAGTCCTAGTCAACACTGCTTTGTAACTTTGTTAATCTCCACAAAGTGTTTGTTAATCTCCACAAAGAATGCAAAGAGTACATTCTCAGAAATCTGGAAGATTACACTGAACTAGAAGATCGTTCAGTATGCTGGAGGGCAGGACGGCCGTTCACAGAGACCAAGAAACGATCCAGTGACTCATACTGACGGTGATAGGAAGAGCAACAAGGACAATCTGGGCAAAGGCACAGCCTGGCATCTGGGATGGGTGAGATTTACCCAACAGGAAAGGCTGGAGTAACTAAACATGAGAAACTGCAGAAAAGTACCTAAGCATTCTGGTGGAAAACAAGGGTAGTCTACAATGTGCCAAAGCAGGTGGGTTAATCCAGAATTAGGAAGACACAATCTGGAGACCCAGTTCTGCCTTTAATGACAGCATAACTAGGAGGTACAGAGAAGATGAAGCCAAGTTCTTCTCAGAGGTGCACTCTGGCAGGTTGAGAGGCATCTGGTTAGAAAACAGGAAACAGCAATCAGATGTTGGCAGTTTTTCCCCAGTATATGATCAGACACCCAGAAAGACTGCAGTATTTCTATTCCTAGAGCTACTGAAAGCTTAGCTGGCAAAAGGCTGAAGCAACCAGACCTGGCTGGCTCAACTCTGCAGAAAGTGCTGAACTTGCATCTACTTCTGTGCATCTAACAAACAGAGAAATCAAATCGTATGGTAAATACTGAAAAGCAAATGCACCCAGACTGTCTGGACTTCATGTGCAACAAACTGGTTGTGGCATGTTCTTTATGCAGACAAGACAGATCTCTCCTATCTCAATATTTTCAATTGAGTTTATGCCTTACACCTTAGGCTCAACAGAGACCTCTGCTGGAAAGAAGGAGGCTAAGCCTTTTGAAAAAAAGAAAAAAAGGCGACCACACAGCAACCATAATAAAGAATGGCAAATGAGAGAAAGAAGGAAACTTTACAGTCCTTACAGCATCATTATAAAGACCCAGACAACCACATTTTCAGTTCACGAGTACAGTACTAATCCTTCATGTGATGCTCTCAAACAGTAAAGTTTTATGCAAACACTGACTGAATGATGCAGTCACTCTAAACTGAAACCAGGAAGGGCTTTAGCAAGTAACAAGTAATCTAAAAAAAAAAAATAAATCAAGACTTGTATGAGTCTTGAAAGCTTAAATCTTTGTACGCAATCACAGATCACTGTCACTGTCAAAAATACATGATAGTCTTAGCTTAGTCCGCTGATGAGACAAATGGAGAGAATAAACTTACTCTAATCATAAAACATTCTTAGGAAATGCAATTCTTTCTTCCATGGCTTTTCCTGAGAGACAAAGTCAGTTATCATTTATTGTAACACTATTAGAAATTGTGAGAAATAGAAGATGAATTTTAGAACAGTGTTGAGCATCCACTGTCGTTCACACCAACAATAAGGGAAAGAGGCTCCATGCTATCCACTGTCTGTCAGTACCACTAACTACCCATGATGCCTAATGTGCATATGGTGATTCGGCAAGGAGGCAGGAAGGGCATTCAGCCATGGCCACACTGCCTAAAGAGCAGAAGATGTACCAAGAAGGCCATGTGCATGGTGAGAGGATTTACTGACTTGACTCAGAGGAGAATTTTCAACGAGCACATTTAAACATCCATGGCATAGGGACAATTTACAGCAATCACAGCTGCAAGTGATATTAGAACTGTAGCTGAGACATTTAACTGTGAGAATTAAATTTCATGATGGAAAACACAGTTCAAATCAGGAAAAAAAAAAGATTGCAACAGCACTGCTAAGCTTTATGTCTGTTACATCTCAAGATTTCTAGATGAGGGAAAACAACTGCCTACACTTCAAGCTAACAGTCCAACAGATTGACCCTGGTCTCCCAACTCAAGCTCTCATACTCTTCTCATACTCTTACATTCAAATTGCCAAGTCCACCCAAACAGATTTCATATGCCAACTTCCAATTCTGGTATAGGATTCTGGCTTCAGGGAAGTGGAAAAACATGAGTGAAAACAGAATATGGATCAACAGCCGTAACTGAGAGAGCAGCACACTACATGTGCTCTATAAGCAGAGGCAAGAACTACCCCCCCCTTAGTGATTTCCACTATACATAGCCAAAAGATCAAGTTAGAGCTAAAGAGAATTCTGCCTACTGCTCAGCTGTGACTTTATCACCTAATGCCACATTAGTGGTTCCAAAGAGGATGCCAACTCCAAGAACTGCAAGAGCCTTAGTGCCAGCAAGCAGTCCACGGAACAGCTGGTTTGGATTATTCCCAAGTACAGTTCTCAACACGAACACCATTCCTTCTGCTCAGCAGAAACTAGGCACTTAAATGGCTGCTTCGCTAACTAGCAGCATTATCATATTGCATCCAAAGCAAAGGACAGTCAGCTCCCAGCATGCCTTCTCCATAACCACCTGTGCTGTTCTTGCAGGAGATCTGTCAGCAAAAGACTTCTGTAAATAAATATTAACTACAGGTACCTGAGTATCTGTACTTAGGTATGCTAACTGCAAACTTGTATTTAACTGACTGAGTTTTTCATTTCCCAGGACCAAGGTGATGTTCTAGCTGCAATGTATCCTGTAAATCTTCAGCAGAACATAACAAAAGCATGCAATTTTGAGTATGTAAGGGCACACATAACATGTCCTGAATGCTGGAATACAGCAAGTAGCGAATGCTGAAATGTATGATTTTCTGCTTGTGAAGAACCTTATGATCCAGCATAACCAGATACCATGGAGCTCTCAGCAGCTGGCTAAGCGTGTGCAGCAAGCAAGGAGTACTACTACCCAGTGACGTGCAGCTGACTCTTCTACCATGACACTATCAAACTAGCTACAGGTCAAAATGCCAGTCTTCTCAGTACTCTGTCTGAAAGCACATGAAAGCCTAGATCAAAACTTCTGTCAGAAGGAGACCTGATTGTAAGCGTATAACACTGCAAGGACTGCACAGGCAAAGGCTGCTAGGTGAAAGAAGCATCTTGCAGTTCTTAACACTAAAGCAGCCCCAGCGAAGGGGCAAGAGAACTAGACTTTGCATATGCAGTTCTGTGCAAGTTCTCTGAGAACCACAAAGGAACTGTGCAGTCAGTGATGTACATACCCATCTAGTGCTGTCTTGGCCAGACTGGCTTCCTCTGGCTTTTGAAAAAACTGCTCCATTCTATCAAAAACAAAGAAGAGGGGAAAATAAATAAGTTTCAGCTGAACACCCGCTTACGACCTCTTAACAATATTTTCAGGGGCGTGAATCGAGGCCTGCTGCTGTAGCGCAGTACATTTAGAAGGTCAACGTGAGCCGTGGGGACTTGCAAGGACCGCACGATCAGGTCTCAGATTTGTGTGCCGACGTCAACAGCTGGATGACAGACACAGGCACCGTAAAGGCGAGCACACGGGGGCAAAGCAGCAGGATAACGCTCTGCCCTTCCCAGACGCAAAGCAACTTCACGTTGCTAAAGTATACTGACGCCATGAAGTCACGGCAGCCAGCGGCTCGGCTTTCAGCCTTCAGAGACGATAAGGAACGTATCACCCACGGCCTCGCTGACAATCGCGGACTACGGGAAAGCGTCCAAAGGCGGGAGCACGGCTTTACCTTCTGCGACAGGTAGAACTTGTAGTAGTACAGCTGGAAGAGGAGGAACACCAGGCTGGTCAGGCTCAGCACAGCCAGCACCACGTTCTTGTTGACCTTCTGCATCAGTCCCGGGGCCGCACGACAACGCCACCCCACAGCAGCGCCGCGCCTCTCATCTTCCCCACTGCGGAACGCCCCGCCGCCGGCCTGCGGGGATACGCGGGGCGAGAGGCGCCGCACGGCCCTGCAGCGTCACTCGGGCCGCCGCAGCCGCGTCGGGACGGACACCGCAACGCCGGAACTCCCCGCCGGTACGCCGGGCCCTCCGCGGCACGGAAAGGCCGCCCTTACCTGAGTCGCCAACACTCCCCTCGGCGCCACCCGCTACGCGCATGCGCGCCCGCCCCGGCGCTGAGGCGTAGCGCCCCGCCCGCCTTTCTCCCTCCTCCCACCCAGCGCGGCCCGCGCGGCAAAGAAGGCGGTGTGCTGTAGGGTCGGCTGGCAGCTTTATTGAGTAATACAAAACGCTTTGCAACACACACACGTGAGAGACGGCAGAAGGTACCCTGCCTTCTGCGGGCAGAGACAGGCCTGTGGGCAGGGGGGCTGCCAAGGGACGGGCCGAAGCGTGATGGCAGATGAGATGAGCTCCAGCGGAGCGGCCCGTGGGCGTGAAGGGTGACCTAGCTCGGAGTGGCGTGCCATGTAGGGAACAACTGCCTCCTCTGTCTGAATACGAGAAGCAGCGAAGGAGGTTTGTGCAATAGCTTCGTGCCCTTCTTTAAGGAGAAAAAGCGACGAGGAAAGAAAGACAAGTCCCCCTCTGCCTTCTCAATTTGGTATTTAAAGGAACACCTATCAGCTGGATGCTTTTACATCATCCTTTCTGCAATCTGCATTCCTAAGTTCATGCAGTTTCTTACAGAAATGGAGATAACCTTCCTCTATATTCATTCAGGGGAAACCTCCAGTTCCTTACAAGTTATGCTGAAGGTATTTTAACGCAGAAATACTACCAGTAACTGCTTAACTAAGTAGTAGTAAAATCTCATTTTGGTTATTTAGAAGATCTCCCCTGACTTGCCACCCAGCAGTCTCTGGCTCCAAAGCAGGGAGGCTCAGTATTGAAGTCACCAGCTGTATTACTGTGCTGGGCAGAAGGTAATCCCCACCAAAGAACCAATCCCTAAAGTTTCCTCTGGGAAAAAGAAGCTCCAAAGACTGTGTGCATCTCTCTTTACCCACAGAGCAAGTTCTTAACAAATACCATTAACAGACCTTGTACAAACAGTGCATCAACTGTATCACTAATATATTGGTACTCAAGTCAAAACAGACACTAGCTCAAAAGAGTCTAAAAAAAAAAAAATAAAAAAAATCTAAAGTGCTTAAGGCAATTCTTCATATCCCCATTTACTGGAAAAAAGAAAAAAACACCAGAAAACAATGGAACTAGCTGTTAGCAGCAAAGATCTGTGCAAACTATTGTAACAAACTTATCTTTCAAGAGTACAAAGTCACATGTTAATTCAGGAGGTTGGTTAGACTAAAACTAGCAAGTCAGAAAAGTCACAGTTTGAAACACTTCAGGCTTCCTTCAACCTAAGCATTAAAGAAAAAAAATTAGTAGGTTGCTCTGAAAGCAGTGCCTCTTGTTTCCATGGAAACCACAACAGATACAAAGATAATACTATTTGACACAGCACATTCTCAGCTACCAAACACTTTTTCCATACAATCACCTTCATTAGCTTTGCATTTTTTCTAGCTGTGAGCAAGAGCACAGCATACAGGCTTGTAACAATCTGCTCCAGCAGAAGTGACCCCCTTTGGCCACTGATGAAACCACCCACTGCCTCAGCTCTACTCATATCCACTGCTTGGTCTCCACACACATTCAGGAAGAATCAATGCATGTCAGTGGGTGCCACTGTTTCCACATGGAGCAATTCAATGACGCAGCTTTGCTTCATTCCCACTCCCAAGTCAGACACCCCAGCTGCTATCTCTCATACAGCAACAAAATGTTGCCAGGAAGATTCGATCTTTACCGCCATAGCACCAACATCTGCCTCTGTCAGATGTGTAAACATAATAAAATAGGAGGCATTACTTGCTGAGCAGCCCTCATACATTGTAACACTTCACATATAATCAAGTTTCACTACAACTTTCTAAAACATTTTCATAATTAAGTTGGGGTCGAAAGGGACCTTAAAGCCCACTCAGTTCCACTCTGCACTGGCCTACCCCCACCAGCTCAGACTGCCCAGGGCCTCATCCAACCTGGCCTTAAGCACCCCTGGGCAGCTGCGTCAAGGCCTCACCATCCCCTGAGTAAATTACTCTGACATCAACGCTAAATCTCCCTTCATTTAGTTCAAAACTATTCTCCCTTGTCTCATCACTTGGAGACAATGTAAAAAAGCTCATCTCCTGCTTTTAAGTATTTTAACTACGTGAAGGCTGCTATGAGGCCTCCCCAGAGCCTCCTCTTTTCCAGGCTGAACAAATCCAGCCCCCTCAGCCTTTCTTCACAGGAGAGGTGCTCCAATCCTTTTGATCAACTTTGTGACCTCCATATCTTTATTCTGCTGGGTGATCCCCAGCCTGGACTAAGTACTCCAAATGGGGCCTCACAAGGGCAAAGCAGAGGGGGGAACAACACTCTCCCATTACAGTTCTCTTCACAGTATCTCTCAGGTTGGAAAACACCTCAAGGATCATCGAGCCGAACCACAATCCAACCATCTAGTCTAACTCTAACAACCCCCATGTTGTTGAGGACATCCAAACAGTTTCTGAACACATCCAGGGACAGTGACTCAACCACCTCCCTGGGGGGCCTATTCCAGTGTTTAACTACCCTTTCTGTAAAGAAATGTTTCCTAACGTCCAACCTAAACTTACCTTGGCACAACCGGAGGCCATTTCCTCTCGTCCTGTCACCTGTCACCAGTGAGAAGAGACTTGCCCCACTCTCACTGTAAGCACCTATCATATACTGGAAGAGAACAATAAGGTCTCCCCTCAGCCTCCTTTTCCCCAGACTAAACAGCCCCAGCTCCCTCAACCTCTCCTCATAGGGTTGATTTTCCAAGCCCTTCACTAGCCTTGTTGCCCTTCTCTAGACCTGCTCCAGTACCTCCACGTCTTTCCTGTGCTGAGGTGTCCAAAACAGAACACAGTACTCGAAGTGAGACCTCACCAATGCCAAGAACATGGGCAGAATGACTTCCCTAGTCCTGCTCACCACACCATTCCTGATACAAGCCAGGATGCCATTGGCCCTCTTGGCCACACTGCTGGCTCATATTCAGTCATCGGTCCATCAGTATACCAAGGTCCCTTTCCATCAGGCAGCTTTCCAGCCACTCCTCCCCAAGCCTGTAGGGTTGCCTGGAGTTGTGACCAAAATGCAGGACCTGACACTTGGCCCTACTGAAACGTATACAGTTAACCTTGGCCATTGATCCAGTCTATCCAGGTTCCTCCGTAGTGCCTTTCTTCCCTCAAGCAGATAAACAGCAAGTTGCACAGGAAAGCATCCAGGTAGGTTTGGAAAATCTCCAGGGGAGACTCCACAACCTCTCCAGGCAACTTGTTCCAGTGTCCTGCCACCCCCAGAGCCAAGAAGTTTTTCCTTATGTTCAGACCGAGCTTCCTTTGCTCCAGCTTGTGCCTGTTGCCCCTTACTCTGTTGTTGGACACCACCAAAAAGAGCTGGGGTCCATCCCCTTGATTCCCATCCTTCAGGTACTTGTAAGTGTTGATAAGATCCTCCCTCAGACTTTTCCAGGCTAAGCAGTCCCAGGTCTCTCAGCCTTTTCTCATACAGGAGATGCCCCAGGCCCTTAATCATCTCTGTAGCTCTCAGCTGGACTCTTGACAGTAGTTTCCCCTTCTTTCCATGTACAGGGGGTGCCCAGAACTGGAAATTGCTCCAGATGTGGCCTCAACAGAGAAGAGTACAGGGGGAAAATCAACTCCCTTGACTTGATGACCACATTTTTTTATTGTGCTCTAGGCTACCAGGGGTCTTTTTGGCCACAAAGGTGTACCACTATCTCATGTCCAACCTGCTGTCCACCAGGACACCCAGGGATTTCTCTGCAGAGCTCCTTTCTCCTTTCCAGCAGGCCAGTCCCAAATATATACTGATGCATGCAATTATTCCTTCCTAGGTTTAACCTCTAGTACCACACCACCTCCTCTGACACTGTGGGCCAACATAATAAACTGGGAGGCATTATTTTCAGAGCAGCCCTAATATATATCTGAAAAAATTACTTCTAAGCTCTTGGACTTGATTTGAGGGAAGCAAGCAGATTTTTAAACAGTCAGTGAAATATAAATAATTCTCATAGAAATGTTAACTCTTTCCACAAAGAATATAACATGCCTTTTTTGTTGTTGCTGTTTGGTTTGTTTGTTTGTTTCAAGCTCTCCCACTAATAAATCATTTGACTACTATTAAACTTCCAGGTAAAAAAGGTTAAAAAAAGCCACCATTTTACGTGATCTGTGAAAGACAATGTATGACTACCAATCCCAAAGTAAACTTGGTGTTAGTTTGTGATTCATTTATTTTTTTAATCATAAACAAAGAACAGATTGCTCTGTTTCTTCACATCTACCCCACAATCATGAATAGATATTCTTTTGAAATGCTTACTTGTTATCTCATGTTTGTATGGGAAGACCATTAGTATTAATATATAGTCAAATAATTCTTGTTAGGAGAGCTACGAAAATACTGTTTGTTATATTCTTCATAGAAAAGTTTCTGTGCATAGCCCCTCCCTGCACTAAAAAAAACAAACAGTCAACAACAGAAGTGTTCAACAGACATTACTGGGCAATGTTGTTTAGACTACCAGTTGATACGCTCAATCCATTTTGATTTTTCTGGAGCGTTTTCACTGCACTTGGCACCTGCAAACCAGTGCTTACTGCAAGACCACCACACCTGATCTGAAAGAGAAAGGGAAAAAAATATTCACAAATAATCTAAACATTATGCAGCAGTTACATTTCTGTTCTCCCCTCCCATAGTGGAACTGACACAAAAGTTAACCCACAGCTGCATTTGTCTTCACTCTGTAGTCACAGCACCCAGAAAAATTCCAATCAGAAACCAATCCTGAACAATCACAGAATAGCTTGGGTTGGAAAGGACCTTAAAGTTCATCTATTTCCAACCCCCTGCCATTGTCAGGGTTGCCATCTACTAGATGCTATCTATGCCCAGGGCCCCAGCATTAGACCATAAAAATCTAAGATGCTATACATTCTATGCTTTCAGACTAAGCTTATAACAAAAATAAATAAATCCTATATTCAAGACTGGTATCCTAGCAGCAAGTACTTAATGACAGTTACAACCAATATGCAACAGTTCTCCAGTGTCTGAAAGCAGTACTTAGTACTGTCATGTCACACTGAAACAATGTGAATGCACAGACTGACATGGGTCAACGTAAAAAACAGTTTTGAGGAGCTTCAGGGCTGCTGTTGTAAGGGACACCTATTCTCCAACTCAATGATATTAAATAATGTCTGCCCAATTTCACAAATAAATTTCAATACAACAGCTGTAATTCAGCAGCTTGCCTTTTTAACCGTATTCAAGTTAACATCAATAGTGTAAGAAAGAGACTGCAGCCACTAACTGTTAAAATCTGTATGAGATGAAAATGAATAGGCTGATCTGTACAAGCAAATGTTCCCTTCAGTGTCCTAAGAAATGACTTAGGAGTCAGCTGTAGCAACAAATTATCAACTCGCAGTGCTACATATCACAGTAAAGTAAGATGAGAAGTAAAGCTGCCTGGGCAATCTTTATTAATCGGCCTAATTACACAATAGAACTACAGTGCTGTGTTTTCCATGGGCTGGATTACAAGAGGCAGAAGGTCAGTGTCCAGGGACCTGAGATGTTACTATGAACTGAAGTGACAGACTCCTCTGATGCCTAGGTTTTCCCAGGCCTATGTCCTGGTCCCAAAATATTATGTGCTTGGTAGGCAGCTTATAATGCAGCTGAGGCCTCCAGTTTCACTTGCTCAGAGCCCTTAAAGGAAAAACACATGCAGTAACTCACTCTTCTGCATTTTTGCAGATTTGCATTTTCACAGTTAAAGCAAGTTTTCATTGATTAGTTTACAGGCAGAAAAAAGGCATGCAGACCAATGAAATGACTAGCAAGAAAATCCCACTGCCTTTAAACATTTGAAAGCTAGAGTGTTTTATCTCAGAGGGATGCATTTAATCTAATTTTATCTCATGATACCTGCTCTGGCAGCTTTTAGCATATTGGGCTTTTTGTCTGCATCAGTTTGGATCAATTACTGCAGCAGGATCATCAGCTATCAGAACACACAATGAATTTATAAGGATTTTTATAAAGATAAAGTGTCTTATCTGTGATCAAAAGTTTGCCCCAGTGAAGTGTCAGAGTATAATGTAAGCACTGTGTGAAATAAAAAAGAGAACAAACATTTTAAGTATTCACTGTAAGCAGCAATCCACATTTCCACTCTTAAAAAGCACAACTATTAGTCTTCAGCAAAGTGAATTCAGTTCAATTTGAAACAGATCAAAGCTTTGGATACTGACCATGAAGGCTGGTAACAATGGCTGTGTAAACTTTATTCTGAAGGTATATAGTGGCACCTTTGAGACTGCGTTGTAAAACGTGAGCTGACCTGAAAGAGGCAGAAAGCAAACTGAAATACATGCTTAATGCTGTCTAACTTTCCGTAAGTTTGATACTTTTCCAGGAAAACACGTGGAACAATTTCCCTGAAACAAAATTAGTTCTATGACCGAAAATTTTTCAGCAGCTGTATCAATTAGACTAACTCAGGTCATCTGACATCATGAGCATCATGACATGAACAGCTCTGTCTCTTTTCATAAGAGACTGTCAATTGGAAGCATCAGTAATGTACACTTCACCTTGCATTGATTCAGCAAGACACAAATATTCAAACAAGCTTATTAGCTCAATTGAATAGAACTGTAGTTTACCTCCATCAAAGTTGCAGTATACTCCTAATCTGTCTGGAACAGGTACATCCAGCGTCTTGGTCTTATTATTATGTTTCGCTGCAAGTGTGCTTTGCAGCCAGTTGTTGACATGGATGCACCAGCTTATGTTAGTCTTTCCCAACTGATCATATTTCCCCAGGGTTTTATACGCCACACCCACACTGTAGGATTTGCAGTCCTTCTGTGCTCTCACTTCCCAGTAGTGCTGTCCACTTTCAATGGCATTGTTTCCTATGAAAAAATATGTTTAGTTGCTATATTTGTATCTTACAGTTTTTGCTTCCTTACAGGCATCAGTTATGTTTGCTCTATTTTAGCTTCTTTATAGATTTTGAAACAGAAAAATCTGAACTACTAGTAACAAAAAGAAAAAATATTCTATAAGTAGAATATTCTGTAAGTAGATAGTATATATATTCTATCTACTATATTCTATCTAGTAGATTCTACAAGTAGATAAGAGATAAAAAGCAGAAAAAGGAGATCGTTTTTACTTATATCCACTTAACATCAACTCACATTGAAAAGATGTAAATGCCAGTCGCTAAGAGCTTTTTAACAGAGGACTTCAAAAGACCTGAAGTCACTTGGTATAGCTCAAAATGGTGCTAAATTCTGGTGCTAAATAGGCAAGACTACCCCTTGTGTGGGGCAGCATCGAGTACACAGTCTTGAATGAACTCAGTTTTATCCTCTGATTCTAATCTAATCTGACTTCAGAGCCATTAAAAAAAGTTCACTTTACCCAACACGGTGTATGATTCGCCAGCAAAACGATCTCTGCTGCCCTTTGCTGTGGCCTTTCCACCAGTAGACGTCCGCTTTGGAGATGCACCACTTCTAAGAAAAGAACCATTCAAGATTTGCACACTACTACAGCAATGCACATCAAAACAAGTTTTCCCAAGCAAGAGCCAACTGTGTTGCAAAAAACATACACAAGCTACTGAAATGGCAGTCAAGTTCAGCCACTAGCAACACAACTGTAATAGTCAGCTAGTACACATGCACAACAACTGAGGTGGAAGACATGACAACCAGGAAAATAAAAATCAAGATGTAACAAGTTCAGAGACAGAAAACAGATGGAAAAAAAGCAGATGTGTGGCACACAGACTTCTACATAAACTGGTATTTTGCCTGGAATACTCAGAACCTAGGACAGCTTGTTTTTTTGCATAAGATTTCTAATAACCATGTAAATCAGCTACAACAGTTGAGTATGAATGCACTACTGATACTTGATATGCAAAGATACCTAAATTTTAGTACCAGTGAATGGAGAAAAAAACACCAGTTTTATCTTAAGGACAGGTTTTTCAGTATACATATTGCTTAGATAAACTGTAAAAGAAACCCCAAGAAGGAGTGCAACCCAATGAAGAACTACAAGAGGAATAAAACAATAACTGTTAACTTCAAAAATCACACTACAAAGATGATACAAAACCCAGGAATACCAAATCTAAGCAGAATTAAAGGAGATGAAGCAAGACTTCCAGAGTTTAACGTACCAAAACTCTCCTCAAAAAATTAAATATCAAAAAAATATATTGAACAAGGGGGATTTTATTTATTCACAAGTCTCTTTCAGAGACCACATAAAATTAAACCGTGCCATAACACACTGCACTGAGCAGCACACAGCAGCACCATGGGAATCTTCATAAAATTTAAATATCTAATCCTAATTAAGAAAGGTTTTGCTTTTGATAAGTACGACCAGAAAATGTCCCTTAGGAATTAGTAACAAAATAAACGCAGAAAACTTTGCACTAGAGAATATATTAGTGAGCAATCTGTTGCACTAGAGAATAATTTTAACCCAATGAGGTTTCCTAACATTTCCAAATATTTTCTTTTACCTTTGTTATCCCTTCAAAATATAATTCCTAAAATTTCAATGATTAAACAAAATGAAAGCCATTAGCAAACTACAGTGAACATTAAACCTTGGTAGTCAGAAAATCATGTAGGTTTATTACTTTAAAAGCAATTGGCAAAACTCCTCAGAAGCAGCTGTGCAGTTTACAGCTTTAACTTCACTGGCAAAACTTGAACAGTATAGAAAGCACGTGTGCCAAATCCACAACCCCCAGAGTCTAGTAAACTAGAGCTTATATACAAAAAAGGATGTTTTCCCTTTAAACTTTCTACTTCAGCTACAGTTTGGTAACAGTAATTACTGTTTAAACTTCTAGAAGTACAGTGAAGTTGAGCTTGTTACTGTTCTGACTCATTCTACCCTGATTTCAACTTTCTGGAGTTGTTCTCAAACACTGTTCTACAAAGGGTCAGAAAATGCCCCCTTCCGCCTGGTACCACAATTAAAATAGCCAGGTGGCAATCAAAAGCTGAGTTGTATAAAGCCATCATATAAAACCATGATAGAATATATTGTTCATCTTCATTTATTTTGATCCAGCTAAGGAAGCCTTCAAGAAATCACTGCTCTCAAACTCATGATTACCTTTAGCACCACAACCTAGCATATAAATTAGCAGTACTGATCAGATGCTAGCAAACCTTCTAAATTGCTTGCAAAAACTACATGAAACAAGTGAATAGCATGCAATACTCCAAACTACAACAAAAGCTTTTTAATGTTGTTAATGTGAAAATTTGTAGTTTACTTACCAACGGAAAAAGAAACAAGCAGTTGCATTAAAACAAAGCAAAACAAAGCAAAACCAAGAATTAAAGCATAATTTCAGGGGGAAAACACTCACTGTAGAATCCATCCTGCTTTAGACAGGGACCATTCATTAGCAAATCCAACAAAAGCTTGCAGAAAGCAAGTGTGGCCACTTAGAGAATGACTCTAAGAAAAAAAAGCAGGTACTTTGCTAGAATTTGGTCAAAGTCAGGAATACATTAAAAGGTCTTCAGTATAATTTCTTTCATATCTTCTTTAAATGGCCACTTGCATGGGCTTTCTCAACTAAATCTAACAGCCTTTAGCAGTTCAGAAAACAGCATTCAGTATTTAGCATGAAAGTTGGAAAAAAAACAACTCTAATTTTTTGTGTTTATTTATTTTTAAGTGCTTACCTCTCCCTTCAGAAATGGAAAGGCAGGAAATTTTACAGCAGTAAGTCAGTTTGGTGCCCTCTTTCTAATGCAGCACAGATTTTGTTAGCTAATAGAGTAACTGATGTATTTTTTCCACTCTTCAATAACAAAATCATAGTTTTGCGACTATGATTGTGATCTGTAGTACAGCAGTCAGCCTCAGTTTTATCTTTTTTCACCAAAGAAAACAGACTTTAAGCAACATTCATTCTCTTTTAGAGAAGAATGAGGACAGATATCTGAATTTACCACAGAATGGACTAGGTTTAAAGGGACTTAAAGACCATCCATTTCCAACTCCATCAGAGGCAAGGATGCCTTCTCTAGGCCAGGTTTCTCAAAGCCCCTTCCAGTCTGATCCAAGACATTAAAAGTTTTACAGATACATTACAGATCATTAAGAACCTTATGTCTGACATGTCCTTCCAACCCTTAAAAAATGCTTATTTGCCATGTGAAAGAATTATTACCATAGCCTTTTTGCCAACCATGGAGTTAGCTTCAAACTTTATTCCCTCTAACACAGACTAATTTTGCGCTGGTACTTTTAAACAGGGAAGAAAAGCTTCCTGTATGAATCAAAGATACTAAATCTCCTGCAAGAAAAGGTGAGCCTGAGACACAGCTGAACATGACCATATCCTACCAAACCAAAAGCAAGAACTAGGGAAGCCCCTTACTGACAGCTACAAAAACAAAAGAGACAGACTCCCAAGGTTTGTAGAGCAAGAAGTCAGTGCCCAAAGCTAAAAAACCTAGTTCAGCAGGCACTGATAGCTTCCTGTTGCAGAACTATAGGCAGCACACAGCTTCAGGAGCTTGTTTCACCTACACAAATTTTTCAGTACTGCTAATGTCAAACAAAAACATATATCCTCCTGGATAGCACAGAAGAGTAATATCTGAGAGAAATCAAGACCTGCACATTTGCTGTGATCCCACAACTACAAAGCCAGAGAAAAAGTACAAGAGAGTGAAAAAAAAGAATTTCTCAAATAGAAGTTCTAATAGAAAATCATAACAAAAGTTCTAACTGAAAACACAGTTATACAAGGAAAACAAAGGAATATTTTGACAGCCTTTACATAATAAAAATGATGTTTTCTCATTTGATAAGTTGGTTCAGTATTATACATATGTATATATTAAAAATTAATGGCAGTTATATATATTTTTTATTTTTTTTACATGTACCATCAGGTTAAACTCTGTCATCTTGGAAGACATGAAAACACGTTTTTTCCTCTGACCAAAGACAACTGTTACACAAGTTCAGAAGCAAAAAGTAGCTGGATTCAAAAATAGGAACTAAAAATATCAAATTATTTTAGAATTCTCAGAAACGAACAGGAGGTGCATTTGGAGGAATCACCATTAAGTCACCATGCAGCGGAAGTTTAAAAATGCATACTGCAGATATATATCTGTTATGTACAGATGAATCTGTAAATAACAGGGATCTTTGTATAATCTACAGAACACACAATTCTTCTACTGCAACTCACACTTCCTGCACACCAGGAACTACTCTGGTAGAACTGTTTTCCATTCACTAGAAAACATACATAATCTGTGAATACGCAGTCAAATTCTTAAGGATTTTATAAAGCACATATATGCTGTTACTGATAAAGGCCATTAGATTGCTCATTACATCAAGCAAAGGGATTTAGCAAAGGTTCTCAACAAAACTACATGTTAGATAGATCCTAAGAACGAGGTATATTATCACCTTTTACTGCTCTTCAGTGCAGTATTCTTGCCACTGTCAGACAGAAGTATCCATTAAACAACGTTCCATTACTACAATAAATTGTCCACATTTTAAAAATAGCACTAAGTTACCATACTTCTGGCAACATATGCCTATAAGGGGCATATTTGTTCACGTATTATTTTAAGCAGTGTTGATTATGCTTTGAAGATCCAGCTGAAAAATCAACTGCCTTCGAGGAAAAAATCATTTGACTACCAGGCTCACTGCTGTGGATGTAGCTTTCCAGGTGGAAGAACCCCACACAATAGGAGAGACTGGGGGACTGCTGAAGGAAGAGCAGTTCTGCAGAAAAACAGGTAGGAGTCCTGGTGGACACGCCTGCAACATGCCCTTGTGGCACACTTGGGCTACCACATCCATGGATGCATCAACAAGCCAACCTCCAGTGGGCCCCCAACCATTCTACAAAACATATGTTCATAGATAAGATAAGATAACATATAGTTATCTTCCACTATCTGGTTTGTCTTATTGGTACCTTTTCCTCACCTGAAGGAGTTATAGGATAAATTCAAACATCATTTACAGTACCAATTTAATTCTTAACGTTAGCTTTCCAAAAGGACACAGCAGCCAGATCTCTCCTTAATTACTTTTATAGGAGAAAACCTGCCCATTTATAAGTATTGATCTGCAAAACTACAGAACACAATTTTAGAGCTGAATACCAGTTACTTCCCGACATTTACCTCATCTTATTTTAGAACTTTGACTGACACTTTGGCAAATGTATTTTGCAAAGACTCACATTCAACTTAATGTTTTAGACACTTATGACTTATTCCAGAAATAGCCTCTACATCTGTTACAGGGGAAAAGAAACAAAGAAAGAACAATCCTTGCAGAAAACAACTTCTGAGTGAAAATTCTTTTTGTGTCCCACTGTTGTACCATCCATTTAATTTCTCCCTATTTTTCCCTTTTAATTGCTAGGTAATGCATTTCAGAAAGTACATATATATATACACAGAGTTCTTACCTGTTTTTATTTTCTTTTCCTTTTCCTTTTTCTTGGCCTTTACCTCCTGTAGGTTCCCATTCAACATAGGAATCTTCAACTTTTAAGTTTAGATGAGATGAAGTATTATCCAAATCAAATACAAATGCTGCTCAAGACAAAACATAAAACAGTGAAGTGAAATAGCATTCTCTCCCTCTGGTGGAGAACTAAAAATAAAAAATAAAAAACGATGGAAATAGTAGAGAAATCATAACATTATTTTTCTTAAAATAAACATCACCTTATTAGTTTGATGCTTGCAATCATGGCAAGAAGTACCTTAAAGAACAGTAATCTACCTGTAGTGTACAGGTTATATCAAAATATTTTGTCATCTACATAATGCTGCAGTGTTACTAATTGAATTCAACTAGTGATTTCTGCTAGTTACAGCCTACTTGGACTCTTACAGTTATGACTAATTTAAAAAGCCATTCTCATTCTCCAGGCACCACAGCACTGATTCTCCAACAAGGTATTTGTGATTAATAAGGACTACAAACGTGCAGAAAACAAAACTGTCAGGGTAAAACATGAGTTGAACTGCAAAGTCCATTACAGATATAAAAACAGAAGAGGATGCATGAAACTAGAAGAGAACTGGCATTTGCTGCAGTCAACTCCTTCATGCAAGAAAAGAAAATGAATACAGCATGCTAAGTCCCCTAGAGATACTTATAAATAAACTATTCTGCGAGTGTCCGTATATAATCAGCTATTATAGTTCAATTCTGAAAGTATACTTGAGATTTTAGGATTTTGGAGCTCAACAGCTCACGTCTTATAACAAAAAAGATGAAGCAAGTATGTGGCCTCAGATATTGAGTTTCTGTGGGGTGATCACTGAAGACAGTTAAGACAAAAATACCACAGGCAGTCTGAAAACCAGAATTATGTTTCTGGTACTGTATTAAGGAATTAAAGTAACTAAAGTATATAAATATTAAAAATATGAATGCTCTACAATGACCATTGCTTAGAAGTATTACAATAGTTATTTAAAAAGTTATTGGAATGCATACTGCTTCATTCAATTGCATATAATTTTGTTTTCATTAAGTGCTTGCAATAACATAATTTATATTTTAATTGTCTAGTTTGTATCAGTATTTTTGCCCATTATAGTACAGAATTTGCACTAGTTAAGACTATCGGAATCATTATTTCCACTAGCACAATTAAGAATTACGTTCTGTTACAAAACATCATTGCCATGGAATTATTCTTCTAGTTTACTGGAAAACATCATCAAGGATCCATTAGCCTCAGATCACCTCAGTTTGGAGCTGCTTTTTTTTTTTTTTTTTTTTTTTTTTATTTAAATAATTACCATGATTAGAATATAGAGCTACAAAGTTAAAATATCCATAAAGACTATCAGAGGCAGCAGTACCTCTACTACTAAGACAGGCTGAGTGAGGTGGGCTTGTTCAGTCTAGAGAAGGTTCCAGAGAGATCTCATTGTATTACTTAAAGGGAGCTTATAAACAGGAGGGAGATTGACTTTTTCACAGGCAAACTGTGACATTACAAAGGGGAATGGCTTTAAACTAAAAGAGGCAAGATTTGGGTTAGATACTGACAAATAATTTATTTACTAAGAGGATGGTGAGTCCCTGGCATGGCTGCCCAGAGAAGCTGTGGTGCCTCACCACTGAAGGCACTCAAGGCCAGGCTGGATGGGGCCCTGGGCAGCTGAGCTGGGGGGGAGGGTAGAGGGGGTCAGTCCTGCCATGGCATGGAGTTGAGACTGGGTGGGTTTTAAGGTGCCTTCCAACCGTTCTACGCTTCCTACAATACAAGATAAGGTTAAAGTCTTTCATATTTTACCTCTTGTTTCCAAAGTCACAGGATCCGAGTGTTCACCTGCCACAGCTTTGTTGCAAGCTCGTACTCTAACATTAATATACTTTGTATCAAACTTCAGACCTAAATAAGTAGATAAGCAGAAAACTGAATTGAGATTAACCATTGATGCCTTTACCAGATTAAGATCTACTTCATATTGCAGTCTTCCATTTATTTTAGTTTGGAAAACAAAAACAAACAAAACAAACAAACAAAAAGCACAAAGCAAATTTAATGTATCATTGTGACCTTAATTTAAAAGGTGAGTTTTTAATAAAACCTCATACTCCAAACATGATAAAGAGCTGTTACTGTTCGAAGCATCCAGGACCAAAATGAAACAAACGACACTTCATTATATACAGATACATGGATATTCTGCAAAACTTCAAAGCAACAGATACACCAATATTCTTAGGTTTTAAGCATAAACCACCTTTACCTGATAGTGTATATTCAGTAGCTTTAATATAGTCTATCAGTTCCCAAGACTGTTCATCTTTTACACGAGCAAGCCCATCAAAGTTGGTTTTCCTGTATTCCAGTACAAAGTGATCAACTCTGCTGTCTTCTTCAGGCATTCTCCATGATACTGTTATACAGTTATCAACAACTAGACACGCTGCCAAATCAATCACTGGAGCTTTAGGAACTGCAGAAAAGCAAATACACAGTCAGCTCTAAGGAGAAATCAGAGTCAATACAGTATGTTCTCCTTGTGCTTATTAGAATTCAGAAACCACCTACAGCCTACTAACAAACATTTCTTCTAGGGAATAAAGTCCATTATCAAAGCACAATAAATGACTGTACATAACTTCCACTTAATATGCACAAAAGAATAAACATGCATTGACATCAGAATTAACATTTGCATCATATTTTACATGTTAGGATTTTGTTAATAAGTTAGGTTAATCCTCTTCTGCAAGTACATGTAAGAGCAGAGAGGAACTGAGCCCACAAATATGACCCTATGTTTTGGGTAACACTAATAATGCTTTACCCTTCTGAGTCTTTTGATTAATGTCAATTGCATCCCTCAAACATTATCACTTACTTTGCTTCCATCACCACAGACAACAATAAAATATTTTCCACTAGACTGTTGCCAGTTATCTAGTTCTTCACTCTTCATCTTTTGTCTTAAAAGAAGGGGAGAAAATTCTGAAGATCTACTAAGGATGCAATAGGTTTGTTTATGAACAAGTCTGTTTTCATGAAATTCACTTGTTCGAAGTGACTTAAAGCACTCTGAAGTGTTTAAAGCACTTCTTTCCCAGAGCTTTTGGAAATGGGACCTGCAAAAGCTTTTTTGTTGTTTCAGCATTCACAACAGCTTCAAAGAGGCCTGAAGTCAATACATCAAGCAGGAACATTTGAGAAAAGTACAACACTGATGCATCCACAGGACTTAGATTTGACAAAACTACAGATTTTGTCAAGAAGAAAAACACACCACTTTTCATAATACTCAAAGACTTGTGCATTTTTCCGCAGTTATGACCAACTAACCGATTTCTAATTATATTTAGGTTGTCTTTGTGCAATTGAATCCACTGCTTCTTGAAGAGATTCTTAGCAGTGATTCCTCCCTAATAACAACTGATGACAGCCAGCAGCATCACTTCAATTATACTTAAACCACACTTAGAGATGTGTAATTTCACTGTATATATACAAACAGCTTCCAGATACAGCATCTCCACTAGAAGCAGGTCTCATTTGCAGTATGCACATCACACCTTTCCACATTTACTTGTTCTAAGATATCTGCACTCTTTCCCTCTTGGTTAAAGGAAGTACACTCAAACAAGCATCGGTTTAAAATGCTTGAGAACAACTAAGCTGCTCAGAAAAAAAAAAGCAAAAGTTTACATCTTGCTCCACCGCAACACCAAGATTGTTTTCACCTTCCCACACCAGGAAAACACCATCAGGGCAATTTTGCCTACAATTTTGAGCTATCAGGTTTCAGTGCCAGAGTTACTTGATAGCTTAGCACTACAGAAAGTAGAAAGCTATATCCAGAGAATTTTTCAGTTTACAAATGAACAACCCAAGCAATATGAAGTTTTTTGCATTTAAAAAGAAATATGCATGCATATCAGGAGGGCCATACTGAATTGTTTCTTCATCCAGATATAAGATTATGAATGTCTGTGGTCAGATTTTAACATTCTCATCCTTGTCAATGTGCACAATATGATCAGATTATCTAGATTGTTCATTTATATGTAGAATACAAGGGAACGAGTAACAGAGTCTACAAATACAAATGGGAATTTCTGCCTAGACAGTGCCAGCTAGGTATTAAAGATGTATGCCTGTTACTATGTACTGTATCTGCAGCATAAAAGATAGATGTGCAAAATGTAAACTGATGCTGCTAAGTTCTTCACAGATTTGGAAGAGTGACATACAGATGAAGAAATTTACATCCCTGCCAGCAGTATTCTTGTCGATATATTCTTAGTATGAGTCAAGGGCAAAGTGGAAAGAAACCAGGAAAGAGAAGACTAAAATATGAAACACATACTGGAGTATACCATCTACATTTACCACCAAACAGTTGTGATAGCATTCTGTCTCAGATCTGATAGTGCTCATGTTGGCTGGTATCCATATTAGCTAGTATAATGCTTGTGTCTTGGATTTAAGATGAGAATAACGCTGATAACACGCTAGCTGTTGTATTAGCTGTTGTTGAGCAGTGTTTGAACTATAAAATTTGAGTCTTACGTTGCTTTGACAGTGAGGAGGCTAGGGGGCACAAGATAATAAGAGGGACACAGCCAGGAGAGCTGACCTAAACCGACCAGAGGAACATTCCACACACCATGTGATGAAGCTTTCAGAACAGTTCTTATTGATCATCACCTTTTAAGGTTTCTCCTTAAAAACATGGGGAGGTTGGCCTCTTCTCTTCTTAAGACTAGAGGAAATGGCCTCAAGTTGTGCAAAGGCAGACTCAGATTGGATATCAGGAAAAATTTCCTCTCAGAAAGAGTGATCGGGTGCTAGAATGGGCTGCCCAGGGAGGTAGGGTCACTGTCCTTGGAGATGTTCAAGAAACATTTAGATGTGGTACATGGGTTAGTAGGGAAATACTGATGGTATGCAGATGTTTGGACTAGATGATCCTGGCAGCCTTCTCCAACCCTGGTGATTCTATGATTCTGTATCAGTCTGAACCAAAAAAAAAAAAAACAAAAACAAACAAACAAAAAACTGGAGGGAGTTGTCTTTGCTAACGTAGTAGCACAGCATCAGCCAGCTGGTGGTAAGGAAACACACTGTGCGCCATTTGTTTTTGTATTAATTCTTGTAGTGTTTTCTTTGCTTTCTATCTCATTCTTATTAAACTGTCCTTACTTCAAACAACAAGTTCTTGCTCTTTCACATTTTTTTTTTCCCCTCTCTCCCATACTGCTGTGGGCAAGCAAAGTGAATGGCTGTGTGGTGCTGAGGTACAGGCCAGTTTAAAACACAACAGAAAATTCAGAAGTTACACTATCATAGTAGATAACCATTACCATTGTATCTCATCACTATTCACATAAGTAACTTAATAGCTTATGGTTCCATGCACAATCCACTACAGGTTATTAGAACTTCAGTGCCTCACTAAGCATCAAGCTACCAGGTATAGTCTTCAGAAGTTTCAGATAGTTTCGTGAAGTACAAAGGAGCATACAACTCAAGGAAAAAAAAAACAAACAAAAAACACATGACCTGGAAGACATATTCCCACTTCAGAAAACATAAGCATCATTCTCAGAAGTGCCATGTTATGCAGAAACGAACAAAACTAGAAAGCTTTTTACCATGAAGATTAACATCCAATTAAAAATTGCTCATTAGGATGCATGAGGATTTTCTTTTTTGAATATAGTAATTTATTGAAATAATAACAAATCAGACTCACTGCATACAGTTTTACCTGGCAAAAACTTAACAGTCTGGAGTGCATGCTTTTCCCGGGTGAAGTCCACCATCAAATGAGTCATACTGTCACTGACCTCCGGTTTCAGAGAGATGCGAAATGCAGAAGCCATTGTGACTCTAAAGTCAGGGAAGCAGCATTAGCAAAACATGTTTTGCATTGTTTAAGACCCATAGTCAGTTTCAGAAACAGCAATCAGATCGCCCATATTTTTAATTTCAAACTGCTAGCAAAAAAAAAATATTCTAAACTACTACAAAATGTTCTAGTCTTTCATAACTGCTTAGCACAGATTCCAAAATAGTCTTGATGTCTCAAAGAGACTACAGTGCAAGTTCCCAGTGATTCTATTACTAGACAGAGAGATACCAAAAATGACTAGAGAAAACTTCAAGCCTGCTTTTAATACCTTAGAATCTGATTTGAAACAAAGAACTTGCATTACCTTACACAGAATGAGGAAGTGCATAAAAACCTAGAACAGTGCAGAATCCAACTACATTCTACATCTTCAGAAATTTGAAACTTAAAACATCAAGTTTAGTAAGTCCAAAAAGGACAAGATTCACTAACTACTTAAAAAGTGGAATGCATTTCCTAAAGCAAAATGTTGCTTGAAAGCCATTAATAAATATTAGTGAAAAACCTGAATCTTGTGATTCTGATTCTTATGCATGGATGAAATGCCAAGGTTGCTGATACACAGAACTCTGGAGCATGCAAGTATTTGATCAGCCTCATAAAACATACCAAAGCACTACTCCATTTCCACTCCTGGAATCTTAGTTTAGACCTTATTATAAACACTCTTAGGACACTTCAGTACTACTTGGACTAGGCCAAAATAAAAGAGTAAGTCTCTTTTCTGGTTCTTTAATACAGAAGTCATTCAAATTCTGCCACATGACCTGATGATGTTGATTTGAGACAGCACAAGGGTCTTTCCCTGTTGTAAAAAAAGTTTAATGAGAAACTAGACGGCATTAGCAGATAGTCAGCTGGAAACACTGACATCCAGCCTACACTCACAGGTTTGATACGTCTTTAGAACACGTAATGCCTATTACTTCCCATGAGGTATTATGTTCTTCACTGGCATATAATAGAGATGGTGTGCTAATTGCAGTTATGTTAAAGAATGATGAAAAACACTGAAATGTTAGGCAGTGGAGAAAGAGGAATAAAAATGAAAGTGCATATTAAATAAACAAGCATGAGAAGATTATATTTCAGGGAAACACAAGACAATTATGACAATGAAATGAGCGCAGTGAAACATAATATCCCAAGACACAGTAAGCTTCCTGAAATTCCATATGGGCAGGTAGCAGCCAGGCTCCACTGCCTGGCCTATTAGACTAATTTTCTCTTAAAAAAGGAAAATGCTCTAATTAGCTTTAACAGAACATTAAGTCAGTTTCAGATATTATCAACTTCTCTTTAGGTGCCAATCTTATAGAGACAATCTGTCACAATTGGTTCAAAGGCAAGATTACAGATCCTTTCTGCTTGAACTGCTAAGAGCATACCTTCTAAGTACCAACATTAATTAGCTTCTAAAGAGCTAAGATACCAATCACTGCCACCATCCACCTGACTTGTTAACTACTCCAGTTCTTCACTGTTGGAAAAGTGAAGATTTGATCAGTTACTCATTTTACTCTTGACAATTCAGACAAGCAGATTCTCCCTTGAAAATACATAAGCTGAAAGCAAACCAATTTAGTCAGTAGGAGTAACATACACAGCAAACACCCCGTGAGTGGTCTTACAAATTGTTACACACAACACAGGAAGCTCTGAACCAAGGTGTCAGAGGTTGAATAGAACTAACACTTCCGGCTTAAGAAGACCCTAGCATTTATTTTGAAACAGAAACATTCCATTTCTAAACAGTAGTTTCAAGACACTGTACAAGGAAAACCCACTAGAAACAGTGAATTTATAACAGTTCAGTGATATCACCGGAAATACTTGAAGTTAGCTAGCAAAAGTCTGTAAGAGGTAATAAATTAACCAAGACTGGATCAAGTTTAAAGAAACAGAGTCAGCTTGAAATATTATTCAACCTCACCCACCAGTTATTGAAACAATCAGAAGTTATGCAGTAGATAACTGTTTCCCAACGTTAAAAACCATCTCTTTAAATCAAGGGACAAAAGATCCAGAACCGGCAAGGAACAACACTGAAGAGGAAAAAAAGTTTCAGCTCTCTTTCATAAGTTGTGATGTCATGAGGAACACTGAAGAAAGCAGAGTCCATGAATTTGATTCAAGCTGACTATGTTCCTTAAAAATTAAATGCATTTTCAAGGATAAAACTAATTCAGAGAGACAAAAAGTATAGGCTTTGTACTGTACCTATCTTTGATCTGTCTGGCAGCCTTGAGGCACGTCAGGGAGAAGAGAGAGAAGGTAGTTAGCATTTTCATGCAAGTCTCAAAGGCAGTACCATGCAAGAAGACAGAACAATCTCAGTTCTATTGCTCAGATTTGAGAATCAAAACAAGTTCAACATTTGCATTAAAAAATTCCATAAAGCATGTTAATAGTGTTAGTTAGAATTGCAACAGTGTATATTACCTGGAATTAAATCAGTCTCAAGAACCACAGAAAACCAGCACCAAATTACCAACTTCCTGTCTGTAATTTTGTCTCTACAGATTTCTCTGCATCAGCTAAGTTACTCTCCAACATAATTCAAAAGAGCCCCATGCATAAGTTGATAAAATTTAATGATTGTTACTCCCATTTAAACTGCAAAGTGGTTTGTGGTATTCTGCCATACTTGACTTATCTATGTCGTATATTCACACAAAAAAATCAGACTAACGTGTTTTGTTTGAAAGTTATTGTACCACTCCAACACCATTTCCTAAAAGGCAGTAGGCCAATATTCCAAAACACAAAACAGTTTTTCCTCAGTACTTAAGTGATAACAAAGAAGAAGTGCAGAAACAATGTCATATTTCAAAGACAAATCTTAGCTAGCATTTGAAAAGATAAAAAATCCCAGTCCCTCACAAAGAGAAACTGCAAACTAAAAACCTTGTTGTAGAAGTCATGATGCCTGAGAGAAACCTCTTGAATCTGTATTTGGAGTTAACACTGCTACTAAGGTAGCATTCATCTTTACTACCATCCTTCCTGAAGACTATAGATGAACTATATATGAACTTGCAAATCAAATAAATTAGGGACCTATGTTTTTTTCTTAAGTATAAATGAGTGGGAGGAAAAAAAAAAAAAAAAAAAAAAGAAATCCCTGCCATACAAAAATAATCTTATGTTTCCAAAGACGGAAGCAGAAAGATGTTCACAAATAATTTAGTTTAAGAGATAGCTTTGATTTATATCAAACCAAGGTTATCACTGGAACTATTACTGATTTTCCTATGTGACAGCTGTAGACAAATCAGTGTTACTTACAAACCCTTCTTTGCAATCTCTACCTCTGGTGGAATATGTGGCATTCAGGATTCAGTGAACACACGTCTCTGCAAGACAGTCCTTTCTTAACTCCTCTGACTTTAGTTTGTTTCCAGACAACTGACAAAAAAGGGTTCCCAGCCAATTTTGTGTTGGCTGCACAGCAGTGTCAAATCACATCCTATCCAACCACTGCACTCTTGCATGTGTTTGGTGTTCATGCTCTGACCTCCAGGTAACCTAATTCATTAAAAGTATTAGAAAAAAACCTACACTAAAAAAAAATACAACGTAGTCTTGAGCTTCCTTCTCTTGAATGGATTTACTGCAAGATCCAAAAAAACAAAAACAAAACAAAAAAAAAAAACAAACAAAAAAACAAACCCATACACCAATTAAAAAAAGGTATTCCAATTAATAGTTCAGTAAATGTAACTAGCTAGTAGTCAATTCAGTATTAACTATGCCTGAAACACCTGAGACATTTTTAAGTTCAAGCTATTGAAAAAAAGCACAAAATCCTGGGTGCTGGGAGTTCAGTGAACTGGACTCCTGTATCTTAAGCCTCAAACTCCAAATTTAAAGACATTTTCTCCTAAACATTCAGTAATTCGCCTTTGTATATGTGTTTGGAAAAAAAAAGCATTAGAGATTACCTGTACACAAACAACTTACAGTGAATACAAAGCTACATTCTACATGCTGATCAAGATTTAACAATCTTTGTACATTGCTACAAGTCAGAAAAGACAAGTGCTAGGAAAAACATTTAGTTTAGGAACTGTTACTCTCCAAAGCAAATGAATCAAAACTGACATTCAAAGCAAGACAGCACACATGTTGCCAAGAGGCATGAACGGCAATGTAAGATAGCTTTCCTGCCTGTTCCTTTGGAGTAACTTGTGTTCTTGTTCCCATTAGAAGACAGAAAGACAAAGTAATTTGGTGGTGGATTTGGTGGGGTTGACCCTGCTATTACTGTGAGAATTATTACAGCAAGTTACATTAGAGAACCCACAGTACTGAATCAGTGTATACCTAGAACAGTTTAATTTGTTTCTAAATATATCCTTCTTCCAGCACAGAAGCGTGCTGAGATGAACTTACATTATTTGTATTAGAATCACAGGGCAAGGCCCAGATCTGGCTCTAGCCTTCACAGTATATAAATACATTAGCAGGTTTGGGGGGATATAGGAAAAGTTGTCCTGAATTCAGTTTCATGAGATCTTTCAGAAAAGCTAAAGGGTTATAAATGTGAGTTCCACAGCCTTCATGAAGTTCTGCAAAACAAATACAACTGCATTTAGAATACAGGGATGCTTCACAACTGTCATGCAATAATGTAGGGCAAACAACAAGACATTTGCTGTGGCTTTAAGGGCCAATTACCACAAAGTTTCAGTTTAGTCTTACAGGGATTTATTTCACCATCACTTTCTGGGTTGACTGACCTAGCATCAATATAGATTTGTTAAATGCTGTTAGCTATCAATGAAAAGACATCCTTTTCCTTCCTCCTCACACTAAATAAGACAACATTTATTTTTATTAGAGATTGAACATAGCAGCAGTCATGATGGGCCAATTTAGAAAGGCCTCACAGCTGTGCGTGTAAGGTCTCAAACTTTTTTAATACTTAAGTATCATAAAGTGATACTAAAGCAACAGAAAGACAACTGTAACAGGTTAACTCTACTGATACAGGGAATAAGTGTAGACACTGAACTTCTTTTTGTCCAATTACAGGACAGATGCCCCAGGCATCTGCAACAGAGCAACAAATGTCCCAGAGTTGAGTTCACCATGACCCACATTAAAAGCCCTACTACAAATGTTCAGGTTTACCCTGTACTTTTGATAAAGCTTCTAAAGCTCCAAGGAACTGCCTGGAGATGTGCAGTTGCATTGCAAGCCCCTACTACTAATTAATCTGGAAAAAAGTTACTGGACTTTACTCATATAATTCTGTGAGCACTCTCAGATGATCACATTTGAACTTTACCACAACACCAGATCTTAGTAGGCCAGCTTGACAAAAGCAAGTTAAAGCTCAGCACTACAGGCTTAACAACACAGTTAGTACTCTGCTGAGTCCACTACCGTAACACAAAGGCTACTACAAATTAATCCAAATACCAGCACCTGCCTCACACACATCCATTTAACATTTCCTACCTCTGAGAATTTCACAGGGTCCTTTATGTCCAGTGACTGCGCAGCAAGTTCCAGCAGCTCTTCAGAACTCTCCAGGGCTTTACTACATTGGCTAAGCTGATTCTGAAGAAAAAAAGAATATTTGTACGCATTCATATTTAAAAAGTTTTTTGCTGTGTACTAATATTAGAGCTACATGGCTTAGCTATGCCTCTTTAATTACTTACAGGGTTACCTTAGATAGTCAATTGATTTATAGTAAGTCTTAACTAGAACTTCACTGTGCTTAACAAATGCACAGTGGTATAGAGCACATTCTACAAACCCAAAGGGGAAATACAGCTGAACCAGTATATGAAAGGCAAATTTGATTCTTAAGGCCTATTTCTCACAACATTAAGCTTACAGAAGCCAAGAAATGCCTAAGTCCATGTATTCTCTCATTTCTACCTACAAAACCATTCTTCATCAATGAACTCATAGCAGTAACATAAAAAAGGGACAGCATTTTATTCCAATCCAGATCTAGAACTAGCATAGGAATCCTAAAAACAAGTACTACAGTATAATGAATGATAAGGAAAGAGGAATTAAGAAAAGCCATAAGAAACTTCTTTGAGGATCAACTGATGATTAGCCATTTCCTGTAAATAAAGTAGTCCATAAGGAACCTCTAACATAACTAACTATGGATACACCTCCTAAACAGATTAATTTTGAATATTCCACAGGACTGTAAACCAACTGCAGGTCACACAAGATGCACATTTTACACCTGTTGTAGCTTTTCTACAGCCATTCAACATGTCTTTCTATCTGAGTAATACTTAATACACTGTTATAACTCACAACAAGTTAACAGCAAGTAACATTTTCACAGAACAGCTTGGAATGGAAGGAACACTAAAATGTACTCAGTTCCAATTCCTGCTGTGGGTAGGGTTGCCACTGACTGGATCAGGCTGTCCAAGGCTCCATCCAGCCTAGTCTTAAATACATGCAGGGACAAGGCATCCACAGCTTCCCTGAGTAGCATGTTCCAGTGCTTTACCACACTGAGTACAGAATTTCCCCCTCATAACTAAACCAAACCCTCTTTCAGTTTCCTTTATCCTATCAGTAACAGACTTCACATAAGGTCAGTCTTCCTTGTGAGTGCCCCTCAAGTACTGGAAAGCATTCTCTTCTCCAGGCTGAACAAGCCCAGCTTCCTCAGCCTGCCTTTGTAAGAGTGGTGCTCCAGCCATTGAGCATCTGTTGCCCTTCTCTGGACTCACATCAACAGCTCCACATCTTTCCCGTGCAGGGGGCTCCAGGCCTGGAGATGGAACTGCAGATGGGGCTTCACAAGAGCAAAACAGAGGGTGACAATTACCTCTCTCACCCTGCTAGCTGTGCATCTTTTGATGCAGCTCAGGGTAAAATCAGCCATCCAGGATGCAAGCATACACTGCTGGCTAATGCCCAGCCTTCCATCCACCAGAAAGTACAAGTCCTTTTCCACAGGGCTGCTCTCAAGAAGTTCTTCTCCCAGTCTGTATCCATACCTGTATTGTATACATACCTGGGATTGCCCTGATCCAAGTGCAACACTTTGCACTTGGTCTTGTTGAGCCTCATCAAGTTCACATAGATCCATATTTCAATGTCCCTTTGGATGACATCCCTTCCTTTTGTCCTATCAAGTGCATCACTCCGTTTGGTGCCATCAGCAAATGTACTGAGGGTGCACCCAATCCCACTGTCTCTGTCATTAACAAAGATGCTGAAGAGCACTGCTCTCAAGACAGATCCCTGGAGGACACCACTCATCTCTGGCCTCAACCTGGACATAGAGCCACTGACCATAAGCCTCAGGTTGTGATCATCCAACACTTTAAATAACACCGAAAGCTTTTGATTTCCTCATACAAAGTTTAATTACAATCAATGTTAACAGTTTGGATTGATGCATTAAGCCCAACAGTTTTTATTTGTCAATTTGTTTTAGTAGACTCTCTGTAAGGAAAAAGCACTTTTGCTGTGCACCTTAGAGAAGTTCTGATCTATCACCAAGAGAACATCCCTTAGGCCAAGAAGTTAGATAACAGACACAGCTGGAAGACGAATAAGGAATTTAACAACTGCCTCAGTTATCTGTAACACTCTATTTGTTTTCCACCCTCACTCAAGGCTAACAGTAGCTCCCTGTTTCACACATACACCAGGCAGTAACAAGCTTTTATAATGCACTTAAATCATACCATTCAATCAAATTAGCTTAACCTTCAGAAAATTAACAGAAAAATTCTCAGTAAAGTCAGACAGCCAGCTGACTAACTACCAAAATAGTTCTCCCCTCCAGAACCATTACAACCTCAGCTTTTATTCACTATATGGTAGAATGATCTACGTAAGCTACAGCTGAATTCCTCCTAAGGTTACTCACTGAGAAGCACTAAATAAGTATAAGTATTAAGTATACTTAGAGGTGCGTGACCACCATGTGTCAAGGATGCTCAGAAGGTCTTAAAGCAGACATGAAGAGAAAAATAAAAGTGGACATGGGAAAGTAAAACTTAAGATGTATACCCAGAAATTCTGAAATGCTTCATCCTCCTAAAGATTCATGTAAAGCAAAATGAGTAAGGAGACCTGTGGAATTCACATTAAAAAGCTCCTTGAGCTTCTTTAGAATTATTAGCTAAGAAAAAGCTCCTTTTTTCAAGAGCAAACATCTTCCTTAATGCTATGTATAAGCAAATAAGGAAAAAGAATTAAGAGGCAAAAGAATACTACAAGTCAGATCATGTAACAAAAAATGCTTAAAAAAACCAAACAAACAGCTTATGTTTATGGGATTAATTATCCTCCATATCACTTTACGCTTACCTGAAGAGCTTGAATTTTACGGGCCTGTTCTTGCTGAATAGTGCTGGCCATACTCCCTCTCATCTCATCCAATACAGAATACAGACAATCAAATTCATCATCCAGTTCACTAATCACACTAGAAGAGTTTATCTGAGAAGAGAATTGAAAACGGCAGCAATTTGTAGTAATAGCAATGCAGACTCGCTTGTCTTTTTGACTGAAATCACATGGTTCACCTAAATACACTCTGCCATGACCACAATATACCTTGTTCTTGTTCCTCACTTTATCACTAAATATTAAACAGAGGGTCCCCTTTTAGATGGATATGACATCCGTATGCTGAAGACTGAAATTCACAAAAACTCTAATATTCCAACTTGCACAGAACCAGAATTTGGAAACTGTATTCTCTGCCTAAAAACCCTCACCCCTCTCACAATTATATATTATCTCCCAGATGTTTGTGAGCAGGAGATTAGAGAGTTCCATCTGAAGAATTTTCATTTGAAACTAAATTGCACTCAGAAGCCCATCTTACAAGACTTGCTGGATAACTTCATTTTCTGAAATCAACTGGGCCCAGTTTTCACAAGAAACAACTGCTTATTGACATACTAAATGAACTTTAGCCTCAGCTAAGAGGTAAATGGTAAATGGTCTAAAAACTAGGTTTAACTGTTGACCTTAACCCAACAGTTTGCAAATGCTAACTACGGAAAGAGAAAAGAATTATCAGGTGTTTAGTTGGTCTCATTTTTCAGTCTGCCAACAGAAGTCTGAAATAACAGAGTACTTGAAACAGACATGAGTCTGAGGTCACACATCAAAATCAGATACTCTCTTCCAAACAAATCAAAACCCCAGACTGCTTTCTGCAAGAAAAGTGAAACCACCTTCCAAGCTGAAGCAGAAATAAAATGTTTTTCTATTTGGTTCCAGCATGAAGTTATTTTATACATTTGATTTTTATAGGGCACCCCTTACACACTACACAACCAGTTTAAGGCTTACAAAACCTGATAAAAAGCATCTTCCTGCCACATACAGATCTTAACAAACATACCTGAACATTTTGTATTGTTTGGTTCAGCATGCCAATGAAGCTGTGAATTTCATCATTTTTGTTTGCAAGGGTAGAGATGATCCTTTGCAGAGTCTCCTGGAATTATAAAGACAAATAAGAAATAATTAAAAGTTCCTTCTGCAGGTTAACACTTCCACACAAGAAAATTCACCATGCTTGTTCTAATTGTAAGTTCAACTCTTATAATACAAGACCACAAGATACATTCTGTAATGAAAAAGAGATTAATGACCTAAGAAGCATTTCAAATTAAATAACTTTAATTATACTGAAAATCCTAAGTCACCTGAACAACTAGGCTACTTACTGTCATAATCTCACTGCCCTACATAACCTCTCTAAAAGACAAAGCAAATGAGAGAGAAGCAATAAAGAAAATAAAGCAGTTGAAAAGAAACCCCTAAGAAAAATTATTTTTTTAAAAAAAAAAAAAAGGTGACTAAACTAACAGCTAATAGCTTCTCCCATTTTCTCCCATGTGATCAGCGGAGTAAAGCCAGTAGCTATTTGTAAGCTATTTCTGAAGGTTGTGAAATACTTTGGTAAATACTTTGCGTACTCTAATTAAGAGCAACCTCAAAGACAACAGCTTAGTGATAACTGGGAAGATTCTCTGAGATATTCCGCTTTCAGACATTAAGTAGCAGAAGATTAAATTTGCAAAATGTGTACTTAGTATGAAAAATTGCTAAGCGCATAAAAATGCATTTTTAAAATTAAAACAGACTTAAAAGGTTAATTCTAAGAAGTCACCCTCATATCTGAAGACTAATAAAATACATCAAGTCTTGGTACTTAATACTCAGCTTTATTGTAAAGTTCAAATTCTGAACATATCAGAACAACAAATAAACCAGTTCTCAAAACAAATCTGAATCTACAACACCATGTTTATGCAGCTTGAAAAAATATTGAAAGCTGTCTTAATTGTAATTTGGATTTATTATTCAGCTATGCTCAGTTTTGAGTCACTGTTACTTGGCAACACAGGAAATCAAGGTAGACAGAGGAGCTTGTAAGCCAGTTTTTGAGGTGTGCTACCTAAAGGATGACACAGAGGTCATGAACTCACGTCCCACCTCCCTCTCCCCAGCAATTTCTTATCCCTTTACTAAAGATATCATGTCTGCTAAAAAGCAAGAAAAATGTTTTATCCTTTGATAGCATCTACTTCCACAGTGCACCCTGATGTTACCTTGCCTTTAAGAAACCTTTCCAATAGTCCCAAGCCCACTTTTTCCTGACTCCCTTCCTCACAAGTTTTCAGAGAATCCTGCATGATGCATTTACTGGGACTGTGGCCCACTGCCTGTTTGCATACCGTCATACTTTATCAGAGGAAAGTAAAAACCCTGCTGCTTTACACAACACTATCAAAATGCATGCTGTAAAAGACATAATGCAACCACAAGCAATGCCAGGAATTCAGACTGTCAGATGCAGAAACAAAACCAGATTGGTTTCTTGTGCAAACAGTGAGCAAAGCAAGTCTTCGTCACTTCACTACAGAATCTCTCATTGCTGGGCTAAAGTCTAACACATTTAAAAGACACCTTTGTGCACAGACTGCCTGATAAATGCAATCATCCAACCAGCTGCTTCTACATTCATTACCAACCAGAAGCAATTGTTTTTGCATGTCAGCCCACAGTTAAGCTTTAGATCCTATAAACACAACTGCCAATTTGGATGAACAAGAAAACTCCCAATCCTCTTTCGGCTGGGATTTTAGGGCTTACTCAGTGCTACCATGCGGAAAAAAACTGGTCTTCTTGTACATGGTTCTGAACAATGCTTTTAGCTTTTATAGATGCGTGTGACTAAAGGAAAAGATGTATATTTGAAGAAAGCCTGGTAATACTTTAAACAGCTGATCTAAAATAGAGCAGCAAATCTAAGCAAACTAGCAAACAAATTTTCACACTTGAAGTTACACTGACCAATCAATCAGTACAGAACTTTTTAAACAAGCCACAAATTTCTCCAAACATATTCCACAACGTATGGTGAAACCTGAAGAGTAAGATGACTTCTACAAACACAAATGCAAGAGACCTAAAAATACAGTGCATTTTTTTGACCACCTGGGGCAGGTTAACCTCAGCCAGTGGCTGGGTGCTCACCAAGACACTCTTCCACTCCCCCTCCTCAGCAGGGCATGGTGACAAAATGAGGTGAAAACCCATGTGTGTTGAGACAAGAACAAAGGAGATAATTTACCAGCTGCCAACATGGGCAAAACAGACTCAACTTGGGAAAGTATAATTTAACTTATTCCCAACAGATTAGCAAAGAGAAAAATAAAAACTAGACTGCTGTTCCACCGCGGTTTCTCCCACAGGCTGCAGGGTACTCCTGTCTCCAGCACCTGGAATAACTCCAGACCTCCTTCTGCACTGACCTGCATGGCTGCAGGGCTACTTTTCTCCCATTTCTTCCTCACTTCTCTTTCACAAGAGATGCTGCACAGTGGTTGTTTTGGCTTTTTGTTGTTGTTTTTTTAAAACTTTTTTTAATGTTGTGTTATCACAGAAGTACCATCCACGCTGCTGGTGACCTCCATGCAGCCAGCAGCAGGCACATTCTGGAGCCAGCTGGAATTGCTTATATGACACAAGGACAGCCCTGATCTCTTCTCAAAGGCCACCTCTACAGCCTGTCTGCTACTAAAACCTTTCCACACTGACCCAATACATCAATGCACAAACCACCAGAACAAAGTCAGCTTTTAACCATTGCCAGTATACTTTCTTCTTGATCATTAACATGTATTAGATCTTCGGCTACGTGATTATGTACAAAGGATAAAAACGTAAAAGGATATGAAAGAGGAGATGAAGCTGCACAACATATGGTGTCTTGTAGTTTTGCCAGCAGCATAAGAGTAAGACAATATATCCTCCTCTGAACAACCAGTAACTGACATTGCATGACACCTGTTGAAGCAGATGCAAATCTGGTAGAAGCTGAAAAGTAAACTTCAATAAAGCTACACCAGTTCTGTTTAAATGGCAAGTTGTCAGTTTGCTCAGGATCACACTGAAGTTTTAGGACACGGCTGGATTCAAAATGGAGCTCCCAAAGCAGCCTAAATTCAGTCTCATACTGACCACATTTCAAAGAGGACACACTTCCACAGCCTCCATTAGCCTAATCTGCTGCATTTCTTCCACGCACTGAAGTTGCCAGAGTTTGAAGACAGCAGAAAATTAGCAGACGAAGCACAGTGAAATAAGAGATGAGCTGCAACTGTAGTACTGCACTCAGAGCACTCAACAGTACTGAAATCCAGACAGGACTGAAGGTATCAGGCACACCAACTCGAAGCATCCAGAACAGCTGTAACCCTCCCAGGTTAATGCTTGTAAAGCAGCCCCAGACTCAAGCAGAGGCACTTCTTGGAAATTCGTGTCTCACCTTCTGAAGCACAGGTGAGTATGAAGCATCAGCACAGAAATACTTGAAGATAAGAAAGATAACAAAGATCCCTAACCGTTAAGATGTAGGCCAAGAGCAACACAAGATGCACAGACACCGCTCGCGAGGCAGCTTACAGGCAGAGGAAAGCAGAGCAGCCCGAAGGCCCGCAAGCGAAGGGCTGAGTCAGAACTTTCTGCAGAGGACCGTATTTAGACACCCAGCTCCCCAGTGACTCCGGCCGGCCGGCAATGCACGGCACGGCACAGCCCCGGACAGCGGTCCCCGGGAATCCCGCAGCTCCCAGCGCCCGCCTCCCCACCGCCTCGCACAGGCCGCCCGGGCACCCCGAGCCCTCCACCAGCCCCAGCCGAAGGCCCTCGTGCCCAGGGAACAGAAGAGCCGGCAGCAGCACTCACTCTCTGCTCCTCCATGGCAGGCGGCTGAGGCGACCCGAGGCAAGGCAAGGCAAGGTAAGGTGGGGCTGGGCAATGCAAGGCAGCGCCCCGCCTCTAGCACAAGTACCGCGGCCCGGACCGCCCACGGGACGCCGCCCGCTCCCGCCCTCCCGTCACAACGAACGCAAGCAGCTGCCCTCTTGCGCATGCGCACTCCCCCCCCCCCCCCCAGCTCCCTCCCACTCCCCGAGCGCCAAATGCACGTGCGCCTCGCGTGCCCCTGGGCATGCGCAGTTGGAGACGGCGGCTGCAGGGCCGGCTCCTATTGCTCCTTAGGTCCCGGTTCGAATCCCGGATGTGGAGGCAGGGCGCTGAGCAGGGATGGTGGAATTTTACCCCCTCGGGCTACTGCGAAGAGTGCGCTCTGCCCAACTCGGGGAGATCACAACCGACAGCGGTAGCTCCCGCATCACCGAGGGCGTGGGTTCTGCTTGCCCTTATGCCCCAGCATTCTTAATGTGTCTGAATGTTCTGGCAGGCGGCCTTGCTTCATCTCTGAGACTGCTAATGCAATTTTAAAAAGAAAAACAGTTTCAGCAGAGCGCTCACATGGGGATCATAATTTCATAATGGTGATGTTTCACAGAGCTGCTGCCTTAGAACAGCTGCTGTGTTGGTGTGGAAATAGCTCCCTGCTGGAAATGTTTGCTGCCTAACAGCGCAGAAACCACTATAATCAGGTTTCCACAAACCCTCCATAGTCATGTCTGTGGTTCCTCCATTTGCCCCAAAAGGCCCACAGGGCAGCAGCCCTTGGGCAGCAACGATGGTTGGCATTCCATGATGCCCTTCGCTGTGCATGAGCCAGGGCCAGGCTTTGACAAGGAAAACATGAGCAAAGTGAGGGGGTGTGATGCACCAAGAGTGCAGCTCTGGCCCCTCAGCATTATCCACAGACCTCCTGCAGCCATCCTACCTCGCGCAGGCTGGGCCCTAGCTGACATTTTAGGGTTCGTTGCACTCTTCAGCTAAATGATATCTCCTTTGTTCCACATGATACCCACAACCAATGCTAGTGGTTTCCAGGATGGCATGTATTTGTAGAGATAATTGTGTTCTTGTGCCCCAAGTTAGCTGCTTCCCAGTTCTGAACTGTTGATTTTGCATTCATTTCTATCTTAACACTTCCCCCGCTGCTTTGAAGCATCATCATCTTTGCAAACAACCCACACAGAAATTCAAGGAAACAGCCCTCAGTTTGCAGTAGGCATTTTCACTTTACGTGCACATTATAATACAAGTAGGATCTACATGTAAAGGAAGAGGAAGAAAAATCTTGTCAGTCACTGAAGACTTCCTGATGAGGAGCAAGCATTCTTACACCTGCAGGGAAAGCACTTACTGGTGGAACTAAGACCTTCCCACTTGCTACCCATTTCAGAGCAGCCAGTTCTGACTTGCACACCTGCTGATTTTTCTAGCCCTGAGCAGAAAAAGAAATCAAACAACAGGCTTTGGTTTGAGGACAACTCAGAAATCTCTTGAATTGTTCCAGACCACCAATGGCGAAATCAGCAGCCTGCAGCTGCTGGGCTACATGGATGGTGATGGTAAACGAGTAAGCAGGACTGAATGATGACTGAAGCTGCTCAGTTATAAGCCATCTAGTCATACACACATACATACGTACATCCTTTCTGTAGCAAATTAGTAGCAAGCAGTTTCAAAGTCCAGAGATATTTCATCTTCTTGGTGACGGCATCCTTTCAGGATAGGACATTTTCTTTAAAACTCTGCATTCTTCCCATGGATAAAAAATAAAAAATAATAAAAATAAAAATCAGTGCTGGAGCTTTTTAAATAAGCAGCTGTAGGTCTTAAAATAAATGCCTACATTTTTAGACACAGCTTCTCAAGAAGGCTGCAGACTCAGCATGACCAATACTCCATGAATCAAAAAACAAGAGTCTTCAATGCCATTTTCCCCAAAGAGTTCAGAAACAAAACTAAGGATTTTCAGTGCTTTGGTCTGAGAGAGAAGTAGGCAGCTGGTTCAGAATTAGTGCCTGTAGTCAGATGCCATTAGGTGCCAGTAATATCAGCCTCAGGAAGGGGCACGTTTGACTATGAAATACTTTGAAGGCCACACAAAGGAGAGGCGAGCAGAAATTGTGATTTCTGAAACTGAGAGTTCTTTCTTTGAGATCTGGATTACATGGAAAGATCCAACCACACATCTTCTTACGTGCTCTCCTATTACAAAACCACAAATTCAGAGGAAGGTTCACCTTTGGGGAATAATTCCATGTTTGAATAGGTTCCTTTATCATCATCATAAACACAAACTGACCAAACTGAACAACAGAATATCTGCTAGGATTTTCTGCAAAGTTGTTTGTAATCTTTTTGTGTGTGTGTGATTGGAGATTTTGGAAACAGAAAGGACTTGTGAGAAGAAATGTTTCATGTTATTAGGATTGCTGTAAAGGAAACAACCATGAGATACTTGTGCTTTGCACAGTAGCACTAGTGCATGTGACTCTATGTATGTTCATCATACAATCATCGTAGAATCGTCATATAATCCTTGCAGTTGGAAGAGACCTTCAAAGGTCATTTAGTCCAACTTCCCTGCAATGAACTGGGGCATCCAGACCATCCAGATTGCCCAAGGCCTGATCCAACCTTGTCTTGAAAGTGCCTCGGGATGGGACATCAACCACACCACTGGGCAACCTGTGGCAGTGCCTCACTACCCCCACTGTAAAAGACTTATAACCTGCAACACTGACATATTTAAGCTAAATCTCCCCTCTTTAAGCTTGAAACCATTTCCCCTTGTTCTATCACCACAAACCCCACTAAAGACTCTGTCCACTTCTTTCTTGTAGCTCCCCTTTAGATACTGAAAGGCTGCTACCAGGTCTCCTCAGAGCCTTCTCTTCTTTGCACTGAACAGCCTCAGCTCTGAGCCTGTCCTTGTAGAGAAGGAGATCCATCCCTTGGATCATTTTTTGTGCCCTTCCCCTGTATGCGCTCCAACAGGTCCATGCCTCTCCTGTACTGAGGACTCCACACCTGCATGCAGTACTCCAGTTGAGGCCTCACCAGCCCAGAGCAGAGGGGCAGGATCACCTCACTGACCTGCTGGCCATGCTGCTTTTGTTGCAGCCCAGGATGTGGTTGGCTTTCTGGGCTGTGAGGGCACACTGTTGGCTCATGTCCAGCTGCCATCCACCAGGTCTTCTTCAGCAGGACTGTGCTTTCACCTACCTTTCAGCCCTCAGCTTGTATTGGTAGTGGGGGTTACCTGACCCAGCTGCAAGACCTGTCTCCTATGAAAGGATATAAAAACCCCTTCATTAGGTTTATCACAAGGAGGATTACTCCAACAAACTCCACAGGAGTTCTTGGATCTTGTCATGATACATTTCAGGTTGAAAAAAAATGAAACAATAATTCTGTGGGGGAAAAAAAAGTGAATCATAGATATTGTCTTCTTTTCAGACAATGTTAATGTAAAGTGATGCCTTTAAAAAAATAAATAAATATGTAGGATGGCATTTTTTACAAGAGAGGACAAAGAATCATAATTTTTTTTTTTTTTTTTTTTTTTTTTTTTTTTAATTTACTAGATGATTCCGGTCCATGATACTTTATCAGCCACCTTACAAGGGAGCATCTTTAAGTAACATTCTGGTCCACATTACTTTATCAGCCACCTTACAAGACTGAGAAGGGACACATGACCTGTGCCAAGCCCCAGTGTCAGGAACACATGTCGGGTTTTAGCCCAAAACCTGTGAAGAAACTGAATTAGGTAGGGTGTCTTCTGGAGAGATGGCTCCAGATCTAAAGTATGAGCAGGAACTCTTCCAAGAGAATGGAAGAGAGACTAGAGAACATCTTGTAAGCTAAGGCTCTTAAGGCTAATAAGATACATGATGGGAATCAAAGGTAGCAAACGTTGGCAAAAAAGTTGTAGGAGGAAGAAACACTTCAGCTCCCTGAAACAAAGAATGGACCAGCCTGAATAATCACAGAATAATAGAAGTAGAGCTTGGTTTTCATCTGCCTCTGAATGGAGTGAAAATTAGAAACATATATTTAACAGTTCTGTAATAACACTGCTTTACAACAGAGATAATAAAATGAAGGAATGACTTTGCCCAGAGCAACTTCCTTCTGGCACTAAACACTCTGCTTTGCTACAGTTTAATATCTGAAGCATACAGCAAGATTTAGCCCTAATAATCTGGCTGCCTGTTGAGCTATCTTCAGCTCATGACAGTTTCAACACTGAGATTCTTTTCTTTCTGCTTCAAGCCCACAGTCGTACTGTTTATATATATGTATATGAATGTGTGGTATGTGTGTGTGTGCATACGTATATATATTTATTTTATTTTATTTGAAAAGTAGTTGGACTGCAGTGCTTTAAGTTATTTGCTGTGCCATGTTTGTGCATGTGAGGAGGAGACAACAGGTTGTATTTCTGAATGGGAAGAGGTTAGAGATTAATAATAAACGTCTGCCAGATAGCTGGCTAAGCAGCAAGGTATGAAGTCAGCCATGGGAAACCTTACAACGCAGTGTATTTGCTTTGTGTTGGACATGAGAAGGGCTGGAATCTGTGGCAACTGCTATTAACATCTTGGTTTCAGCTGGAACAGAGCAGATTTTCTTCAGAGTCAGGTATGATGCTGTGTTTTGTCTGTAGGAGAGAAACTGTTAATAGCACGCCAGTGTTTGTACTCATTGCTGAGCAGTGCTGCACAGAGCCAAGGATGTTTAAGTATTTCAGCATGTCATACTGTTCTGCCAGTGAGGGGGCTGGGGGCTCACAGGGAACTGGGAGGGAGCAGAACCAAAACCGATGATCCAAATGGCCACAAAGATATTCCATGCCATAAGGTGTCATGGGAAAAAAGTATAAAACTAAGAGGAGTTGGGTGGGAGGCAGCTGACTTTCAGTTGGTGGGTGGTGAGCAATTGCACTGTGCATCACTTGTTTTGTAGATATATATTATAGTATTATCATTGCTGTTATTTCTATCTTCCTTTTATGATTTAGTAAACAGATTTTATCTCAACCTACGAGTTTTAGTGAGCTGAGGGATGTATGGTGCTGAGCTGCTTGCTGGGTTGAATGGCAACATGTAGCTAAAGAAGTGGATAATGTGGAGATTTCTCTGGCTCTGGCATGAATTGACCTCTCTCCTACAGCTGAAAGTCACCATTATCTGTTACTTTCAAAAGGCTGTGTTTTCATGTCTTAAAATAAAAGACAGCTCACTGACACCGCTGACCCAGAGCACATTTGTGCTTCTGCGGGCATGCATGTGGGCATGTACCGAAGCATGATCACATCCCAAACAAACTCCCCCACCAAACTCCTCTCCTCTCCTCTCCTCTCCTCTCCTCTCCTCTCCTCTCCTCTCCTCTCCTCTCCTCTCCTCTCCTCTCCTCTCCTCTCCTCTCCTCTCCTCTCCTCTCCTCTCCTCTCCTCTCCTCTCCTCTCCTCTCCTCTCCTCTCCTCTCCTCTCCTCTCCTCTCCTCTCCTCTCCTCTCCTCTCCTCTCCTCTCCTCTCCTCTCCTCTCCTCTCCTCTCTTCTCCAGCAGCAGCTGCTGTATTTTTTCAGGTGCCTGGTCTTTCCGAAGGAGACACAGCATGTGGCCAGATGGCAAGCAGAAAAGCAGAGGGACCATCCCAGTGACTCAAACAAGACTTAAGCCACAAGCAGGGTGGAGATATTCAAGAACAATAAAAGCTTTCCTGGCTTTCTCTCCAGGAAGCTACCTGAAAACAGTGAGGTGGTGGGAGGGTTTTCAAGGGTCATCCCCAGAGCTTTCTGGAGTCGTGATGGCTGGCTAAGGGATGGTGACAGTGCTGCTCTTTCAGCGCTTGGTTCATCATGTTATTACTTTGATGAATATGAAGGCCTCAGAAGTCAGGCCAATGATGGCTCATTTTACTAACTTTTATACCGAGCCTGTATTTTTTGAAACAATGTGGATGATAGCTGCAGTTAAAGAACTGAACTGAGAATTTTTGATAAAAATTCCCACCTATATTTCCAATGTAGTAGAGGTCTGCCTCCCTCACAGTGTTTTGATTGATACTGAGAACAGAGGACAGTGGACAGAGGAAAACAGCCTTTTCTACTGTTCTTTTCAACCTTGAACCGGTCACTGAATGAAACAAAGCAATGCATTATTTATACACACACAGAAAAAGCTGTGACTATGAAATCGCCTTACTGTTTCAACTGTCTCCATTGAAAGGCACTGAAATGAACACACAGACGTTGCTTTGAGCTCAGAACTGCTTCTTATATATGTATGCTTAGTAAAATTAGGCTTTGGTTTTAGGAGAATTTTCTTAATAGACTTTCTATCAGAAAGGGAGGAGAGCAGAATGTGATTTGAGACTTAAATTATTGATTCCCTCCCCTGTAATTTACATTAAAATCTACTGCATTTCTATTTTCATATACAAGGCATTCAGCTTTTTGAAAACTAGAATTAAAAATGAACAAAAAAGAACAAAGACTTGAATTGCCTTTCGCTTAATGATACTTTCATGCCAGTGTAAACAAAATGTCAAATGGGGATGTCATAACCCTCCAAGGATTTTTAATATGTTTTCATCATATAAAGTACTGTGGATCAGTGGTAAATCTGTTCTTAGTGGCAGTGAGTTATGAGGAAGGAGGAAAAGAGTTTGATGTGGTTGACATATAAGTCACTATGACCGCTTGGTAATAAATCAGGACAGGGAGGATAAAATCTTTTCATCTCAGCTCCAGCTCAACATGTTGCTAATGGAGGCTTCTGTGGCCCAGGTGCAGACACTGCACTTGGCTGTGCTGAACCTCATGAGATTCTCTTGGGCCCACTCTTTGAGCCTGTCCAGCTCGCTCTGGATGGCATCCTGTCCCTCGGACGTGTTGAAGCACCATCCAGGTTGGTGTCATCTGCAAACTTGCAGAGAGTGCACTCAATTCCACTGTTGATATCACTGATAAAGATGTTGAAAAGCACAGTACTGACACCACTTGTCAATGATCGCCATCCAGACACTGAGCCACTGACCACTATGCTCTGGCTATGGTCCCACAACCAGTTTCTAGTCCATCAAATCCACACCTTTCCAATTAGGAGAGAAGGATGTTATAGGGGATCGTGTCAAAGGCCAGGCAAATTACAGCAGTGGTTCTTCTCTGATACAGAGATCTTAGAGCCTGACTTTTGCAGGACCTATCCTGCACCAAGGGGCAGAGTGTGGATGCTGCCTCCTTCTACCCTGCTGCATGCCTTGGAGAGCTGTGCTGGTGCTCTGCTGACCCACAAGCTCTTCCAGTATGACCTCCCAGTGTGGGAGCAGGTGCTGTGGCCAGCTAGTGCTCAGCACACCCATTATCCAGTGGATGGAAGGAAGCGTGGTTGGGAAATACCACCAGTCTGGGGGCTCAGGAGCAAGCAGGCTAGGGTTTGCCACACTCATGGGTCAGAAAGGTAGCATTCCCCAAGCCTGCTTTGAGACTGCTCTGAAGTCACAAGGCAAAATCCTTCTGAGGCCAATTAGTTAGCCACATGCTCTTTGTCTCCAAAAAGCTATTTTAGTTTTGCATTCCACAATTATTTACTTCCCTGCCTCTTATCCTCATATCTGTAAGTGCCACACACTAAGTATTGCTGCTGCACACAGCCTTCCCATGCACACCTACTGAGCCCCTGCTCCAGGGTGTGCTGGCTGACACGGGGCCAATTCAGCCCTGCTACTCTCAGTACTCTTCTAGTGCTTGCTCTTCCTGTTGGGCAAAAAGGCTCAAAAAAAGCTCAGTTTTTGCCAACTACTGCAAAATTTCTCTTTCTTTCCTTCTAAGATGTAGGGTACACCTCTGTAAGGAGGACACACTTATGTAGACTGCTCAAATAAAGAGAAGCCAGGGGAGTTCATGTGAGCTGATGAAAAGAAATAAAAAACCCATTACATGAAAACAAAGATCAGGATATTTCTGGGAGTTACCTGTCTGAGAAGATGGAGGTTGAGTTCTTCAATCATTTCAGTTTGTCAGATTCCAGAGCTGCTCCTTTCATGTGGAGATGTCTATTGCAATGAGCTTCGACCCATGACAAAACACAGGGAATAAGTACATTTTGTTAGCCACCACAAATGGAGGGCTGGCCTGGGGCCACCAGCCCAGAAGTCACTTCACATTCTGAAGCACATTTTGAAAAGCCCCGCAGTCATGAGCAGAAATAAATGAGGAAAAAATAAAACAACATTAGAAGATTAAAATAGCAAATGAAGGGAGATTTTTGAATTCATAAAAGCATGAAAACCTGGGTAAATGAGTCCACCATTAAATGCTATTATTTATAGAAGGTTATGGAACAGGAATTAAGAAGAGATGAAGAAAGAATAGTTTTAACCTGCAGATCTGTGTGCTGGTATACTCCAGAGAAGAGATGAGCATGAGACATGCCTTTTGGAGAGAGGGAACACAATTAATGCTATGTTCAAGGCTGGCTGCACTTTGCTGGGCTGCATGGTTGACTGCACTCCTCTGACCACTACAAGTTAGGGAACACTGCTTTTCATGCTTGTCTTCTGGTCCTCCTCTCATACAAGATTCTCCAAGCACATAATGAACGCAGTCTTCAGACTCCTGTGGTGAGCCATGGCATGCCCAGTGCATTGCTGCTGCCTTAGCCAGCACTCAGTAAGGAGATACTGGAGTGGTGGCATGCCATGGAGGACATGAGAAGCTTTGTGCAGCTGTTTGCTAGTGAAGATCAGTGGCTGCCTGCTTAACAGGCTTAGAACCTCCTCATCTTTCTGTGCTTGGACCTGGTTACCCAGTGCCAGCTGGCAGGCACAAAATCTGCGTGTACCAATATCCTCTTTTCTGGTGGAATACAGAATTGGGTATGATGAACCTCCTACCTCCTGCAAGCAAAGCTGTTGTGCATCAGGGACAGGTAGATCACTGTGAGCATGTTGACCATCAGTCCATCCACTGACCATGTCCCTTAGTGCCATAACTACTCAATATTTGAGCATCTCCAGGGAGACTTGAGGCCATTCTTGTTCTGTTGCTAGTTAAGTGGGAGAAGGGACTGATCCCCACCTTGCCACAACATTTCAGGCAGTTGTAGAGAGCAACAAGTTCTCCCCTGAGCCTCCTCTTCTCCAGACTGAGCAATCCCAGCTCCCACAGCCCTGACCAGATTTGTTGACCTTCTCTGGACACTCTCCAGAGTCTCAATGTCTTTCATGTACTGCAGAGCCAAAACAGGAAGGAAAGAGGCACAGCTGCCCTTGGCACAGTGCATGACCCTCACAAAAAGTTGGGCAGGGCAGTGGAGCCTGAAGGCTTGGTGCAGGGTAAGCTCTTGCATGCGTGGAGACCTAGGCACAACAGAGCAGAAGGTGAATGGCAATCCTCTTTCTTTTCCCAGCAGCTGCAGGTGGCCTGAAACTGTTGTGGGAATTACACATGCCAGCCACCACAACTAATTCACTGCTACCTTTCCACTGAATAAACTGAAGAAGGGATTTTTTTTCTACAGTGTTCTCTTTCTTAGCACTCACTACAGCTCAAAGTGAGTGCCTCCTAGGAGGGACCATGCTTTTCCAATAGCTTCCTCGTTTACAGTCTTCACCACACCTCCTCTATATGCCACCTACACCTTCAAACATTTTTGGGTCAGGGACTTTACCTTTTCCTGATTGTCTCCTGTCCTCAGGCAATCATATTACGTATGATTTCTTTTTTGCTCTTAAGACAAGGAAACTTTGCAAATAAAATGTTGCTCCTACTCTCTTGTATTGCAGTTGCATCTGGGCTTGTGTTACAATTTCTCTTCTTAAAAACAGATGATTTGGAGTACATTCTCATAGCCTAAAGTTCCATCAACTGTAACTGCCAGTGTTAAATGTCTGTGTATTTCTTCTCCTGCAGAGAGCCAGGAGAGCATGCTTTCTTCCCAGGGACAGCCAGCTCCAGCTCTGTCCCTGGCACCACTGGAAATCTGCAGAGGAAGAGATGTGCTCCAGACATCATTCATACCCCTAGACCAAGCAGTCCTGCTCCCTTCCCCATAGTGCCTCCTGCTCCTTCGTCAGGACAAACCAACCTGCAACCATCTGAGACAGCCCATGCCCATCAAAGCCTGCTGGCTTGCTCCACAGAGAGGAGCAAGGGCTGAAGGACTGGTGTAGACCCTTCTCTGCTCCAGCATGAGTTTCCCATAGGCTGCAGGTCCTTCTGCTGGGGTTGTCCCCACTGTGTGCTTGTGGAGTCTGACATTTGAATGCAAAGACAGTTACCATAGGAGAAGGTGTGGGATGGGCATATGGGCACCTATGACATCCCTTCTGTTTTAAGGGTTGAGGAGAGGTACACTCAACAGATGCCAGTATACTTCTGCAGACATCACTGTCCAGACTTAGCCCTCTCTTTGACTGTAGATGATGTTTATTCCATCCTGTGACCTTCTCTGAAGTGAAATGTCTTCCTCCAGGAGGGTAACACTGTGTTTAGAGACCTGCGACAGGAAGCAGGTGGTTGTCTGTGAGCAAATATCTGTGTGGTCTGCATGTCTTTCTGCAAGGCAACAGCTGCCTGCTGCTAATACAGTTCGGATCCGTCTGACCTGAAAACCTTGCCATTTTCTGGTCAGAGGCATCACAGACTGATCACCAGCAGGCGTATAAATGGTGGCTTCTGGCAGATCCTTGAGGGAGGGTATGTCCTACCCTGCAGAGGCTGCAGTTTTTATTTGGCAAAGAGTTTACTGAACTTGTTGGGAACTCTTGAGGAACCCCCAGAAAGACAGGAAGAGGAAAGGCATGGGGAATGCAAGTTTGCAAACACTTCCACTGTCTCTGCAGTGACCTGCATTATGCCAAGGCTTGCGCTGCATCCCCACAAGCACTGCTGGACTTGGGTATCAGCAGCCTGTTTGGCTGCACTCCTTGTCCCCGGGTTCTTTCAATCCCTGCTCTCAGAAGGTGATGCTGAGCATTTGTGCAGGAGAAGCCACCGTGAGACTGATTCAGGGTCAAAGCTGCAATTAGAAGAGCTGGCAGGTATGGCTGGTCTGTGCACCCAGCTGAGTAACAAAGGACACAAAGCTCTGGAGCCTCAGCATGTGGCACTGTGCCCTGCTAACTTCATTAACAGAAGGAAGCTTTAATTAAAAAATGCTAGTCGACAAAGATATGAGTGACTTTCAGGTGCTGCTGGGTTTCTGTTGAAAGGCCCAGTGAAACACTGCAGAAATCAGTGTGAGTCTGTGTTCTTTGTATTGCAAACAGAGTAGTATTTAACTTTCTCACACCTCCTCAACGACAGAAAACGCTTCAAGTAAACCCTAGTGTTTACTACATGGCAAGTCAACACACACTAAACCCAAAGCTTTGGGGCTGTTCAGGTCTGAGCCAGGATTGTGTCTTTAGATGGAATGCTAAGATTACCACTTACACTGACAGTAATCACCACCCACTTGGTGGTAACCCTGCAACTTTCCCTTTCAACTGAGTGCCACTTGAAGAGAGCAGTTGAAATCCACAATGCAAAGGGCTTTTCGGTCCTTATTCAAATCATTTCTTTGTGAGATGTTTAGAAGTGCTTTAAAGTGCATTTTTGTTCTGTGCTCTGCTTGCAGAAGGATTAAGGGGAGGCAGAGGCAAGTGCAATTGAAATTCTATGGGTGATATTTTGTATAAGAGCGGGAGCCCTGTTTTATCAAGTGCTATTCAATGACCCGCATACACAGACAGAAATAGTAGCACAGAGCATGCAAGAAAACAGCAACACAGCCTTGTTGTCTGTTACCAGCATTTAGCTACAAAGCAAGGAGATTACAGCTAAAAATAGCAGCAGAACAGCATGGTCATCAACTAGGCCTCTAAGAGGCAGGCACCAGCCAGAGCTGCTGTCCATCTGCCTACCTCAAGTTATTAGGGCACAGCAGAGCATACAGCTTCCACCTCCTCTCCCCAAGGGAAGTCTAGATCCAAAGACAGACAAATAGGATACCGGAGTTGACAGGGATAGGGAAAGTGAGCAGAAGAAGAGGAAGATTGCCAGATAGCAGGATCAAGAGCCAGTGTGAGCAGCTGTGCCTATGTGGCACCCAGGGACTGAGCTGGAGGGTCTGCGAGGGGGGGTGTGGGGGCTGTTCACAGTGATGTGGGAGAATCACAGAGGACAGCAAAGAACTGGTGGGATGGTATAGGCACAGCTGAGGCCATGCCTGGGATGGAGTACAGGGGAAGAGGAGGGCAGGATAGCAAGTGAGAAGAAATACAGGCAGTGGGGGCACAGGCTGAGTGTTGCCTGCTGCATGAAGATCTTGAGTTTGTTCAAAGAAAAGAGGGAACAAGGTTGAAATGATATAGATGAGGTTAAAAAAAAAAAAAAAAAAAAAAAAAAAAAAAAAAAAAAAGGTGATTTTGAGGAATAAAACTCATGGAAAAGAATGTGAAATCATTGAAATCATTGAAAGCAACATTTTTGCACCCTGGGGAAGGCAGTTTTGCCCCCTTAGATGAGCAGCAGCAGATGAGATACAGGTTTTGAATTTTGGGTGGTCTTGCATGGAGCCAGGAATTGGACTCCATGATCCCTTAGGGCCCCTTCCAAATCAGGCTATTCCATGGTTCTGTGATATTCTATGATTCTATGGCAAGAGATCTGACTCCGTTAAGTCCCATGCATTGCAGGGAAGAGATGACTGCACAGTAAAAACCATGTAGGAAAAACCATGGTGCAGCTAGGCATGATGAGCCTAACTCTCCTTATGCACAAGAAGCTGGGGAGTGCAAAATGATTTTCTGACCCTGTCTTGAAGCTGCCATAACTGAAATGCACTGGAGCAGATAACCTTTGCCCTGAAGGAAATCCTACTTCTTGGAGAGCAGCAATCTCTGGTGTGCCACCTTAGGTCCCACTCTGCAAGAGGCAAGGGCAGGAACAAGAGGGTCAGGTACCATCACTTCCACCGCAGGGACTCTGGTCCTCTCCTGTCTCCATCTCCTGTCCTGGTTCTGGGCAAGACACAAGGTAAGATTATCTCTTCTTCATGTTTGGTGTGGCACTCACAGTTTGACTGCACTTAGCAGGGAAACAACGCCAGTTGCTGGGCCCACAGCCTGCAGAGGAGCAAACATTGGCAGAAGCCAGCCCCTCTGGGAGGACAGGGACCATGAGCATCCATCAGAAGGCTGTTGAAAAGGCAGTATCCTTTTTTGAGGAAGGCACCAAACTGTACAGCAGCTGTGGTTGGCACTGCAGTGAGCTCAGCCCTGGGCCAGCCAGGATATGGAGAGAGCATGGAGGCAGTGGGCACAGAAAGGGGAGTTTGAAGATGCCCTTCCCACCAGCAGCTCCTCCTAGAAGCCAGCACTGGTCCAGGAGGTGCCTATGAAGGCTGGAGACTTCATTGCACCAGGATAATTTCTGTCTTTCTCAGAAGATACACTGCTTGCTGATGGCTTGCTAGAGGGCTGGAACAGACAGAAAAGTGGGCCATTTGCTTTTATAATGTAAAATAAAAAAACAAAACATGTTGCAGATTTCCTGACACAGCTGCAGGCATCCTGGCACTAGGCTTGCTGTCAGGGCAGTGGAAACACTGCTGTCCAGCCCAGGGAACAGAGCTCATCCGTGCAAGATGCAGGGGGAGCAGCACATCAGCAGGTGTTAAAAAGCTTCTCTAACAAGCCATGTGCTGCTCAGGCCCCAGCAAGCTCTTCTTCCAGAAATGCACCAAAATGGTTTGCAGCAAAATGTGTGTAGATGTTTTGGTGTACTGGTCTTCATGGGCAGGGGAAAGAGCAGAGTAACACGGGTGCAGGGGTGAGCTGAGACAAAGAGAGCTCCTTGAGGAGGATATCAAAGGTCTGTGCACAGCATTCTGCAGTGAAATGCCTCCCGATGGCAGCCTGTGGTGAAAGTCACTGCTGGCTTCTTTGCAACATTGCTTAATTGGACACACCTTCAGTTTTAGGGAATAAACATTTCCTGTGACACTATTTTGGTGTCAAATTTACTCTACCAGCAGTCTCTTTGAAGTGGGGTTATGAGGAAGCACTGATCTTATTAGCTAATTGTGCTTGCTAGTCAATGGTTATTTATTTCACAGCCAAATTACAATGGTTGGCTGACAAACTCTGCAGTCAGAGTGCTTTCAGTTCCCCCTGGATTTCATTATTGTGACTGCAAAGCAGGGAACAGAATAGCCAATGAAGCTGTTACCGTTTAGGCTCTTGATGCTGCCTATGTCTTGTAGTGAGCTGTGGCCTTAGGCTGCAAGTTGGCAGGGCTCATCTGGAGGAGTGAAATCATGAAGCAGCCATTGAAGCATTTTAATATGAAAAATTAACCCTTTGGCTCAAGAGCAGCCGCATTTTTCTAGTATGTTTCCACTAAGTAATGAGAACAACAAACACCATACATAAAGCACACAGACATGACATGCTTGGCACCACTCACCTGCTGTGTTGCTGCTATCACAGAACGATGGTGTTTGTCCTGGCTTGATATGGTGCATTTTTTTCTTGCCAGACCCCTTAACAGTCTCTCTCAGAACAGGCAGCAAGGACAGCTTTGATCCTTTGCAGAAGTAAGATGCTAAAGGAAGCTCCTCCAACAGACCATTCTGCTGCAAATCCAGTAATCCTGGATAGGGCCTCATCTGTCTTCTTGCAGTTTTTCTACACTGCTTCATTCAAATGCCTAATTCTAGCCAAAAATGACCTAATTCTTTTTAACTGCCAGCAGCAGTTTTGTTATTCCAAGGAAGCTGAAACGGGTAGATGCAAACACAAAATGCTCACCCTGCAAAGAAATGTGCTGCTGCCACTTCTTCAATAAAGAGGGCATGGGTAACACACTGGGAACCATCTGAGCTTTCCCACAATCCACTTCTGAAGATGCTGTCTGTGTTCTGGCCACATCTGCATACTGCTTACAGCCTATCACATACGGCCTCCTTACCGCCCTTCTTGTACCACAGAACCATAGAATATTCTGAGTTGGAAGGGACAGTCAAGGATTGAGTTCAATCCCCCATCCACAAAGCACTACCCAAAACTCAAACCCTATGCCTCAGAGCAGAGTCCAAACACCCTGAACTCTGACACTGGAGCTGTGTCTGCCCCATGCAGCCCGTTCCATGTCCATTTTCCTCTGGTGCAGACCCTTTCTCTGATCCTCCCTGACCCTCATAACCTGCTGTACTGCCCCACCTCATGTGCAGAATCCAGCACTTGCTTTTGTTGAACTTCACACAGTTGATGACTGCCCAGCCCCTCAGTCGGTCAATGTCTCTCTGCAATGCCTCCCAGCCTCCAAGGGAGGCAACAACTCCTCCCAGTTCAGCATCATCCATGAAGTTCATTCACATCCTGCTTTCTGGTCATTGATGAAACCATTAAAAAGAACTGTGGAACTCCAGCCGTTACTGGCTGCCATCCTGCTGTAACCCCATTTACCCTTTGAGCCCAACCCGTCAGCCAGTTGTTCACCCATCACACAGTTTTTGTCTAGCTGTATGCTAAACATTTTGTCCAGAAGAATCCTGTAAGAAACAGTAGTGAAAGCTTTGCTGAAACCCAAAGTTACATCAGCTGGCTTCTCTTGGTCAACCACATGAGTAACTGTATGGGAAATTGGTAATCACAGCCTGAACCTCTGATTAATCAGCTGAGGCAAGTATCGGGTCAGCTGTGGGAGCACAGGTGAGAGTAATTTAGCTGTGCTCCTGGAAGGGGTGGAGCTTGACTCCACCTCCTCTAGACCTCATTTAAGGGCTGACCACCACTAAGGCAGCATCTCTTGGAGATTGCTCCTTGGTGGAGATTGCTTCAGCATTTCCCAGCAAAGGCATCCATATCGGTGAGTTTTTCCCTATAAATAACCTTTTGAATATCTGTTACCATCTTTGTATTATTCTACCTTACAGTAACCTTGTCATAAATGAAGATTAAGTTTCTTAAACAGGCCTGTTTGCTGTCACCAATGACTGCTTCATTTTCTGTATGTTTCTCAATAACTCCCAGAAAAACCCATAATTTTGCCAGGCATGGAAGCAGGACTGACACTCTCACAGTTACTGGGATCTTCCTTCTTGCCCTTCTTGAAAACTGGGGTTATATTTGCTGTCTTCTGTAGACTGGAACCACTTCAGATTCCTGAAACTGTTAAAAAATAATTGAGAAAAGTCTCATGATCACATCGTTAGTCAGCTCCTTGAGTACTCTGGGATGGATTCCATTGAGGATGGTCTGGGAGCTTATCATTCCCTGCTTGGGGAAGCTGACCTTCTTCCCAACCTTCTTGACTTCTGATACTTTGAAATTGCCTGCTCCTGTGCGCTTAAAATCTGCCAGCAATGTTGGACCCTAAAGCCTTCAAAAGCAATTCTGCATTTCAAATATACTTCACTGTACCCAGCACCATGTGGAGCAGACCGAGGGACCTTATTAGCATGCACTGCCTCAATTTTTGGTGTGCAGTCCCACAGTTTATCACTGGTGAGCCTGGCTTTATTGCTTTCCTCCACCAAATCTAGTTTAAAATTGATCAGCTTTGCATAAAAATCCTTTCCCCTTTTGAGAAAGGTGCATCTTACCAGGTACCAGCAGACCTGGTGCTACCTCTTTGCTGCCTACATGAAAAACTAGCACTGTATAGTGATAAGGAGGTGGCTGTACAAAGCTGGTGAGTTTTGTATCAACATCACTTACCTATGCCCCTGGGAGGCAGCAGACATCCTTTATTGGTTGGGACTGGTGGGAACGTCGGACCCCTGCTTCCCTCAGAAGGGAGCCACTTGTGACAACGACCCTTTTTTTTTAGGTAATGGAAGTGTCTGTCACAGGGGGAGGAGGCTGACCAGCCCTCAGTGGTCTCTCTGACTGGGATGGGCCTTCATCCACATTCCTGTTTGCTTGTCAAATTCCAGAGCCTCACACCTCTGTACAAGGTCACCTTTGGGTGGTGAGGAAGGCAGGGCGTGCAATGCACCTGCTGCCCTGAGCAGAAACCTGCTTTCCCTCTGTTTTCTAGGTCCCCTCCTTCTGGTTTGTAGTGAGAGGGTAAGGGAGCCTTTGTTTCCTGTACTGGATCAGGGGCAGAACCTCAGTCCATTCCCTCCTTCCCCATGCTTGCTGCACTGTGCCACACCTGGGGCTCTTCTGAAGCCCAGCAGAGCTTGCACTGAGTGTTCTACCAGCTTGGAACAACAGCTGCTTGGCACCTGTGTCTGGAAAGCTCCATTTTATTTTCATTATGGGCTATTCCTAAAGTCAGTCCAGCTTAAGAATAGAGGTCGGGGGCTGTAGCCTGTGTACACAGAGCCATGAACAGAAATGTCAAGTTTTGTGTACAGTTCATCCCTCATTCAATTTTTGCTTCCTTATTACTTCTCAAGCACTTCTGGGAAGCTCAGAGCTGCACATCCCTGTGCTAGGTTTGTTAGTGGCTCTGTGTGTGGGTTTTGAGAAAATGGTGCTTTGATAAAAGTTTTTGAGCTTCAACACAGCCAAGTGAAAACAGAGAGCACAGCCTCTTCCAAGGCTTCCTGCCCTTGTGCTGTCTCACAGAGGATGGATCCAACACCTGAGTGTTCAAATAAACCTCTGGCCTTCCTTGTCTGGAGGCTGTAGGACTTTGTGCTCACAAGCACAGGGCAGTCCTCTGCAGCTCTCCTAGCAGGCATTATGGAAACAGGCAGCAAACCCCTGTTTGGAAACCCTCTTCCTTTCTCTAGAAATTCTCCAGCATTTGATATGGTATGCATTCACCTTCTTGGCATCCCCATCAGTTAGAATGACAGGCATTGGGACTGTGGAAGGTGAGCTCCAGAGCCAGTGGTGCCGAGTAGTCATGGGACACCCTCTCACCTGTTTATTTCTCTCCCACCTGATTACTGCTGGCTCGGGTGGCCAAACAAAACAATTCAGAGCTTCTGCCATTAGCTTTGCTTCTACCTTTGACTGAACGATCTTCACTGAATGTCTCACAATGCCTGCCCTTGCAGCACATTTACTTATGTGTTGATAAATGAGGAATGAGCATCAGGTGCAGAGTGCAACAGTAGGTGTCAGAAGAGCAGCTTCTGTAGGTGCTCTGAGCATAGTGCAAGCTTCATCCACTTAACACACCCGTAATTTAAACAGTAATTAGAAATTCTAAATAATCTCTCCCTAGGCACTAGCTAATCTTCATTAAACATCTGAATCCAAGTGACTAAAACTGGGTCAGTTCCTTGGTGGTACCCCCTGTGGGAGGAAGGAGCTGTGGCTTGAGGGGAGGAACTGCTGGGACAATTCAGCCTGTGACAAGCTGAAGGTCCCAGCCCCATGGAAGGCCAAGACCTCCTCCACTGATGAACAGCATCTACTGTGCCTCTCCTGCTCCAGGCAACCAAACCCACCCAGCCAAGCCATGCAGCCTCATTCTTTAAACAGACACGATGTTCTCAGCCAAGGGGACACACCTCCAGGGAAACTGCTTGTGTTCAGGAGGCTGTTTGGCCCTTTCCATCCCAACTATGTTCATTCACTGCTTTGCCATAATGGCTTCAACATCAGAGCTGGATGTGGCTCCTGGGTGAATTAAGCCATGTTACGCTAATGCGGTGCTGGTGTGGTTTGCAGTAAGTAATTATACATGCAGAAAACATTGTTCAGCTTGGCATATTACTTTATTAAAAAACAAACAAACAAACAAAAAAAACAACTGGCAGCCAGAAGGCAGAAAATAGGTGTGCCCATTGGAGGAACAGGAGAATGAACTCGCATTTGCACATACCCCTGCTAATAAGTTTATACAGGTGTTGTGAATTGCTTCTGCTCACCACCCATTTGCAGTTTTCTGAGCTCTTCAGAACACCTCTGCAGAACGGAGACCCTCCTTAGGGGGCGGGGAACATGCACAAAACGTTTCATAAAGAGCAGCTGGCCCTGCATAAGTCGGGGCAGTGCTGGGATGAACAGATTGCATAGCTATCACAATATGGAAAAAAGGACTTCCTTCACCTTTCCCTACTTTGTGTTCTCCCAGAAATTGTCTATGTAGGGAAAAGCACATTAGCAAGCCAGGTGTGGGTAGCTTTAGCAGCCCTGACAGTGCTGTCTCCTGGCCGTGAGCAGAGGATTCTGCAAGTGCATGACAGAGAGTGAAGGCTTATCAACCTGCTCAGTGTGGGACTGACCACCCAGGAGCCTGCATTCTGGAGAGGCCAAGGAACCTGGCCATGGGGGAGAATTCATCTGCATAGCACAGCATAAAGTTAACAAGGTGTTTCCATACCCCCAAGAAAGTTGAGGAGCAAAAGATTTGTGAGAAGAAAGACAACAGAAAAGCACACTTGCTCTACAAAACCCCATTTAACCACCCAGCCCAGCAAAGCACTTGTATAGCATGGCTTTTCTTGGCACCAGGACAAGTGAGAGACAGAAAGCCACACACAGCACTGATGCAGCTTCCCATCCAGAGGGCAGGCTGGCACAGAGCAGACCTGGGTGGACTCTGCTTGCTTTTGGGGCTGTCAGACAGCATTTCTATGAGGAAAGGTGGCTCTTAGCACCTCACAGAGACAAAAAGACTTTCTTATTTAACCAAAAAACAAACTTTATTTTGATACATTAAAAAATCTATACATTTCTTAGACTAAAATACAAGTTTTGCATCAGTATCCTGGCACAATGTCAGTTTACACAGAAAATCTAAGATTAGATCAGCACTGTTATATTTCCCGTCTCTTCCTGCATTCACAGTTTGCAGTATAAAACATTTCTAGTTCTCAAACAACAATAAACAGTCTCACACTTACTTTTCCCATTCCAAAAGGAGGTGGCATTCCACTGGAAAAATGGAGCAGTTGTTACTTTATCTTAGCTGAATGTACATTACTCAACCAGACCAGGGGTTTAACTTCCCTGTTAGAACTGTGAGTGAAAGAGGATGAAAAACTCATGTTTTTTACATGAGGCTTTGATGAGCTACGACAACACAAGAATGTTTGGAGTACTGTCAAGCCTTTAACATTTGTTTGGAAGATTTTCCTTTCTCCTTATCAGATTTACTGTAACCAGCAACACAATCCAAACTATAAAAATAATTCCTTTCTATAAGATAACACCTTTCTTGCTCTGAAGAACAAAATAAAAGCAGGGCACAGGGGACACTGCTGTGAGATGTCCGTGAAATGGAATGTGAATTTTCTTTACTATGTGAACTATTTTCTACCTGTGAAACTCTGCTCTCCACAGCTCCACTGGCCTCCGGCATTTGCTCCCTGGCCTATATTAGAAACAAAGCAAACTTTTGTTGTGTTCTTCCCCTTCTCCCCCTCCACACAGATGAACCCACAGTTTTTCTATGGAGATACTCTTCAGTTTGAGCAGGGATGGTTCCATCCAGTACCAACACCGGAGCACACAGAGCGTTTATTTTTAAGTTAAAAATCACGAGTTTCACAGGGACTCCAGTCAGCGCTCAGCTTTTTCTGGATTTCAGGAGTCTTCAGCTTCACAATCACACTAGGCCTTTCTGAAGTGGTCATTACCTGCCCATATTTCAATCAAGCAAGAGGGGAGAGGTGGCAGGCACACTTGAGGAGTGGTAGCCACGACTGCTGCCGTAATACTTCAGAGATGCCAGAGCTGTCTCTGAAACTTCAGATGTTTGGATAATTCTGCAGTGACCTACTACTTCTGCTCAAAATTCTTGTAACTTTGATTCCGGAGGGAGCCTACAATTTTGCATACAGTTACCCAACGCTACAAATACCAAACTGTGCTCAGTACGTTCACACAACACACGATGGCTTCAGTGAGACATGGGAGTAGAACACAATAGAGTTTCTTTTAGTTTTCTGTAGTTCTGTTTTAGCTGATTTCTCTCAAATGAATGCCAAGTATTTTAGCCTCCCAATGGATATTTTAGATGGATTCATGCTACCTATTATTTCTGGAAATATTCTCATAATCCTAATGTCTCTAAAGAGCTTTGGCTTGGTTGCATCAGCTTGCAGATGCTGCAAGATACCTCACAGTTCCATCCCAGACCAGAAATTCTGCATTCTGTGTGAGACCCACATTACAAGAGCCAAAACTCATCTCTTCTCTCATCTCTCTAAATACAAATAAAATTAAAAAAAAAAAATAAAAAAAAATAAAATATTGAGAACAGTATTTGCTACAGAGCACAAGAAATATAAAGTTACTAATCTCCATTATCTCTCTTGTAACGTGATGGAAATAACAGCAGAGGTGCAACAGTTGGAAGAGCACTGAAAAAGTTTAATATTTAGAATAAACTTCCATCAACCCAACAAAAAGCTGAGTGCAAGAAATGCTTCGGGTAAGCTTGTTGGGTTTTGTTCTGTGAAACAGTATTTTTTTCCATGGAGGGGAAGGAGCTTCCTCCTTTGGGAAGGAGCTATATTTTTACACAAAGATGAAACAGAACTTCAGTAGTGATAACATGACACACAAGCTGTTCAAGAAACAATGGGCTTGAAATGTTCAGATTTAGTAAACAGTATCTGCACAGGCAAAGCCATGATTTACAAAACTGGGATGTGCACCGTTAGGTATCTACTTTTAATCTCTAATGTTTCTTAAAATGACTGTGCCATGTTCGATACATCATGTAATATGCATTCAGAACCAAATGACCACTGGATGGTGATGACAAGTATATGTCTGCTACATGCATTTATTCTGACTCTGTAACATACATTCATAGAATACATCATAACTACTCAGAGCAAACCACTAAAGTGCAGGCCCTGAGGGCACATTAAATATGTTGTCTTCAGCACTGGCTGCTCAGTTGCCAAGATGCTGATACAGACAGGGCTCATTTCTGCTTTACATCCCCATTTTGTGCTGAAAGAGTAAGAGTCAGCATACCCTGCTCCCACCCTAAAGGGAGCACTGTGGAGCAGACTCATCGCCTACTCTGAAGAAAGCCCTTTCAGAAAGAAGTAACCACCCTGAGAAGGTGCTGTACAGAAATGTGGGAAGTGAGTCTTGGGTTTACAGTTAGGTAAGTGGACCTGGGGGCTGGGTTTGGCTGGAACAGAGATAATTTTCTTTGCGGGAGCCCCTACGGTACTGTGTTTTAGATCTGTGATCAGAGCAGCGTTGGTAGCACACAGTGTACAAACCCACTGCTGAGCGGTGCTCCCACAGGGTCATGGCCTTCTCTGTGTCTCCCTGCCTGCAGAGGAGTCTGGGGGTGGGCAAGGGCTGAGGGGAGACACAGCTGGGAAAGCTGGCCCAAACCACACAAAAAATACTCTGTGCCATGGAATAACACAGTCAGAAATAAAACCAGGGGGAAGGAGAGACTCTTCCACAGTAGCCATTACTCAGAGATTGACTCGGCATCAATCAGACTGCTGGTGGGACATGGTGAGAGATTGCCTTTGAAACACTTGGTCAATGTTTTTTTTCCCCCTCGATTTTTTCCCATTATTTAATGAGCTGTCTTTACCACAACCCACATTCTGATTCTTCCCCCAGCCCTCCTGGAAAGGAAGGCACAAGAGGAGTAGGGGCTTACCTGCCAGGCAGGGCCAACCCCACGACAGTATGTACTTGGTTTTCCATTTGATGTTGTCCTTTCTAGGACATGCTTCCTTATACAGAACATCCTTGGGTTACCACACCAAGCTAAGGCCACACGTAAAACCCAATCTTGTTTTTGGCAGCTGGGAGTATGAACACAAGCTCACGGAAGGCTGAAGATGCAGTTCTAAATTGGCCATACCACGTGCTGAGTTTAGCTGAAGAGCAGCACTGAAATTATAGAAGTAATGCACTTCACTCCTAATCACAGCAAGCACAGTGATGGAGTGGGATCACATACACACACAAAAAAAAACATCTCAGAATTTCAGCTCTGCACCTATTCCCCCTCCCATTCAGTCCAGGTGATATCATAGCCTTGGGAAGGTGAGAAGGCATGGGCTAAGTTCGGTGGGACAGGGGAAGCTGACACTCAGCCGCTTGGTACTCCTTCACTGAAAGAGCAATACAGAAACAAGAGCTAAAAGAACAACTGAGATTCTTTAGGGTTTAAAGAATCACAGGGGCTGGAAAGGACCTCATCTGGTTCAAACCTCTGCTAAAGCAACAACAACACGTTGCTCAGCCTCCGAATAAGACAGAAGAACCAAATGAGAAGAATTAAACAATTAAAAGTATGACAAGCATTTTCCTTTGAAGCCTAGCTGATTAGAGGCTATGTCCCAGACTGTCTGCAGAAACCAAATGCTGGGAACCAGTAACTACACTGGCTCAAATCACCAGTCCTCAAGCACTGCTTGGTTCAGTGTACTTTCCAAGAAGATTATTTCTGCATCTGCTCCTCTTGCAGTGTTACTCCCAGTGCAGCATCACTCTAACTGGTGCAGACTGCTTCCTGCAAAGCAGTCCATACACTGATGGCAAAAAGAGTATTTAATCCTTCACAATTGGAAGTCCCCAGCACCTTTACTCAAACTAGGGATTTACATTTCAAGTGTTCTCCACTACCTCCACTAAGGGAGGAAAGCAGAGTTCAGGTTTGCCCTGAAAAGTTTTGTTTTTTTTTAAACTCCAGTCTTCTACTTATCTCCTTGCACAAGACCACACTGGAAGAGGACAGCTTGTAGTCTGGTTGCAGTTCACTTCAAAGAACATTCAAAAGCTCTGAAGGGCCACTGGAAAGCCTGCGTGTTGATGGAATGCATTTTGGCATGACTGAAAAGCTCAGCATGCCAGATACACATAAGAATGGTGCATATGATTTTATTAAGAACTCCATAATGATATAGGTTTGTCACTTAAACATTACAGCTACCCATAGAAAAGTGTTGCCTGTATCTTTTAAACACCATGTAAATAAATCAAATTTGTTCTTAAAACAGGATAAACTGCTATAAAAATGGTGCACAGTCAAGTCATACAAAAATACAAAATTTGTTCCCAATTGCAGTTCTAGTTGCGATTGCAGAGAAAAGCTCCCACTTCCAGTGAGCAGAGAGCACAAACTTGCAGAACTTGTCACGGCAGATATTTGTTGTCAAAATGAGCAGAATCCAAGGCTCTGATCAAAGCACCTCCAATAATTTCCAACAAGACGGAAATTACAGTTCTCTGGAAGCAACTGGGTATGTGAAAAGTCTCTTAGCCTTGGAGTCCAGTTTTTAGGATTCATACGAGCCAGTTTTTTAATTTCTGTTGCTAAACCCCACTGATCTACACAGACAACAATGTTCAGTGCAACTGCAGCTTTAGCAACAGCTTTAACAGCAGGAATGCTTTCTCTCCACAAGCTTAAGGCTGTTCCAGGGCTTCTTCTAGATAGCCTGACTTCTAGCTCACATTGAGAGGCCTCACCAGTCAGTGCTCCATTCTGAATCCTAGGTTGAAGTTCTAGTTCAGTTAACACACACACACAAATGTATCTTACAACTTCACTACTTAAGAGAGCCCTCCTGATGTCAGTGGAGCTGATGTGGTTTGGTTAAACAAGTGCCTAGTTCTTGCAAGACTGGGTAATTCTGTTTTCCCACCTCCCTGGCAGTTACCACCTCTAAACAGATTTTTATTTTCTTTTCATACAGTTTGGTTGCTGTGATAATGAAAACAGTAAGTCATTTTAACTGGCTTACTGAAAGAAAACTAAACAAATGTAATATCAAGTGATTTCTAGAAGCAAAGGTGAAACGTTTCACTATTGCCAAAAGGTAAGAGCACTGATTAGTTATGTGACACTCTATTTTTTAAACGTCTGATCCTCTGAAAGGAAGCACAGAGAACTGCTTACCTTTAAACCTCTTTAAACCATGAGTACAACTGAGTTTCTTTAACTAGACAAACCTCTCCACTCCATTGCAAAGCTTCCACAGAAGGGCTTTTCTCTTTCAAAAGGTTTTCTTGAATGGAGTGATCAAACCACTGAGGCATTTTTTATTTGTACAGAGCTTATATTTAGTGCAATAAGGTTAAAAATTCTGCTCTGAAGTATTAACTTTACATTAACAAAAATAGTTTTCTTAAAAAAATTGTAACAAAAGGACTATATAGCATTGACAGGTCATGAATTCTTTACACGCTTTTAACCATTTACCATTATATTAGGCTGAACAAAATATTAGCATTCATGTCTGGTGAACTCCCAGACTGAAAGAAATGCAGTTATCTCAGAATATACTACTACTGCTTTTTTTTTTTTTTTTTTTTTTTTTGCCTTTCTTTTTTTTTTTTTTTTTCCCCAAAACAAAACCAAACCAAAACACGTTCTCTTATCATTATTTGATGACTTCAATAAACTATCCCAGGCAGTTACACTTCCAAAGAAATGTTTCTCTGCCCTTTCCTGTTTTAATCACCTGCTACAGTACATAGAAATATGGGTGAAACAATAGGCAAGGAATGGTCCCTTACACATCCCAAACCTCTCTGACATTAAATGAAATGAACTACAGTGTACTTGTTTGTACAGTCTTACAGTTCATTTCTCCTTCTATCCTCAGCATGTTTACATCAAGTCATGAATTAATCATGAGTATGACTAAGACTGAGCTTTAATAATCTGTTCTTTGAACCGCTCGTATGCAGAATCTATGTCCCTAAAGGAGCATTGCTGACATTTGAAGGAGACTAGTGAATTCAGGGCCAGGGGCGGGGAGGGGGGAGGAATTGGTAAGAGGGTAAGTAGGGTAAAACATTAAGTAAATTGCATATAAAAATCATTATTCCCCATTTTCTAGTTTCTGCTAAATAGGAGATGCAAGGGCTCCCACACATGTGAATACCTGAGGAGTTGGTTATTGTGATATCTGATACTGCTAAATAAAATTGGGCCCTGCCAGGGCTGTAAAGTAAAATGACTGCTTATAAACCAGTTAGAACTGAACTAACTCTCACTAAAACTAAAACTACCTTTTAAAAAGCTAAATTTAATACTTTTCTTGATTTGAAGGTTTTGCTTATGTGTAGCTGTCCTAATTGAATGCAAATTTAAACAAAAAACTCTCAGCAGATTAGCCATATCATTGGAAATCTGTCTCTAAACCCAATCATCACTAAAATTATCTTTACAATGATACCTCCTCCAGATTGTGAAATGTCAAGCAGATAAGAATCAACATTTCTGTGACTATAATGAATAAATTTTTAGAAATGGAACAATGATAAAGCTGCTTGTACAAGCCACCCGTATGAAAAGAGTACATGTTTCACAAAAATAATTGTTAAAAAAAGTATTAAATCCCTGTTCCTTTTCTCTGATTTTGGCTGATTATTTATATATGTGTGTGTGTGTGTGTGTGTGTGTATAGATATATTGTTTTGGAATGTCAATGGGTTCCAATATGGCTGGCTAGTTTCAAGATGAACTTGCTCCAGAGGCCTAGAAAACAAAGTCATACAGTATAGTCTTAGACAAATGCCATACGTCAAGAAGAAACTGAGTCAAAAGGGTCACTGGAAACCATAAAGAAAGTACAAAAACGTTTTCTTGACAGTCGCTTTGGAGACCAAACATTCTAACTGTTTCCTCACTCTGGTATTAGCATCTATCTAAAACAGAAATGCATTTAGGGAGCTTGATTTTTAGAACTGTCATGCCTAGAAAGTAACCATTTCAAGAAAGCTGAGGCAAAACAGTAATGACTATTTGGGTAGTTTTTGTTGTTGTTGTTTGCTTGTTTGTTTGTTTGTTTTGAAGAAAAATTAATCTGATTTTGAATCATTCAATTTTGGGACCACAGGTGCTACAGTTACAGAACAGACCTATTAATGATCCTAATCCAGATGTATCTGAAAACAACTTATCATTGCTGTAGTGCAAGGCATCAGAAACTTCCCAGAAGTAATAACTGCCACCATCTATGCTGTGTACAGCCCCTGTCAGAAAGTGAGGACCTAATATTTATCATATTCATCTGGGTTTAACACCCCAAAATGGGAGACCTCTCGAGAAAATAAGGCCCCATCAGTTCCAAACAAGACTGTCAAATGAGCAGCAGAACTGGGAGTAATTCAGCACATTACACTCAAGTGCTCAGTATCTTCTCCAGCAGTTCTAGAAGGAGTTCTGATCACTGCCAGGCTCAAGTGTTTACAGTCATGTTTCTACAACAATAAAAATACGCTTGACTTGCCAGTACTTCCTTTGCCTTCTTACAAGGGAAGTGGATATAAGCCTTCATAATGAAGCTTTAGGTAGTCAAGTACAGGTCTGAGTACTGGTCTCTGCAAGCAGTGAGGAAATCATATGCAGAAAACCACTTAATCTCTAATTCAAACTACTGATTCACATTAATATAAAATTTTGGAAGGACAGTTCTTTTGAATGTGACTACAGGGTCTGCAAACCCAATTTTCAATCATTTTAATGGTAGGCTTCATTGTTAGACCACTTTGAAAATCCTAATGTGTGAAAGGTATAATTACTTCTTGAAGGAAACAGTAAATGAAGAGTAGAATTTGTTTTTAAAACGTACAGACACAGAAGCATTTAGGCGTAAGCAAATCTAGAAACTGGTATGCTATAATGAAATAGCAAAACACGCAAAGCTACACATCTATCAGTTCTACAGCAGGAACTCATTCCAGCTAGGCCAGAAAGTGCTCATGCAACATGGCTTCAGGTATATAACTAAAAAAATTCTAATTGTTAGCATACACTTATTTGGATCCCATTAGATTAACAGACTGTCCACATGGTGAAGAACTGAGTTAGGCCCCAGATACTCTGAGAAATTAATGACTGAAGACGATTGTGTTTCACAAAGTCATACTGCACGATGACAAGTCATACCTTGCCCAGCCTGGCTTTCCATCATATGCTCTCAGTTCCCCACCTTCCAAACTGATCCACCTATCTGTTACTTGTATCATGTAAGGCTGTTCCTTATTCCAGGCTACTCAGACATGCAATGCCTTCCTAATAGGCACATCATAAGTAAGACAGGCTGCGGAAGCATAGATGATGCATTGTTCACTGTCTGCATATTTGACAGTGTGAGATGGAAAGAGCACACAAAGAGACAAGCAACATAAGTAGTTGGCAATAAAAACAAACAACTGGGAGAAATGTCATTTGAGCAGGTTGAAAGGAATCACTGTACACAATCCCTTGGCACTGTATAAAATAATTTGGTGACAGCTTTAAATGCCTGGTTCTACTTTGCAGCAATGGATGTGCTCAGTAGTATTCCTCAGGCTTTTACAGTGTTTGTAAGATAAACAAAAATAGCTTATTTCAAGACTGAAAAGCGGATTGAAGTCAGAATAGGCTAGTGAATTCCAGAGTCATCTCATTTTGAAAGTTCTCGGCAGTTAGGACTATCTGTATACCTCACAGCATTCACTAGTATGCCTGATGAAATGATACTGTATTTGTTTCATATGACACAGTTCCTTTCATCTTACTTTTACAGGAGATGGTCTCAGCTGTGACAAAAACTCTGCCATCCAGGTGATAGGCAAGCTCACAAACAGAAAAAGCAGAACGTCTTGAGTGATACAGAGAACAAAAACTTCTCCTGAAGAAGTGCAGTCAGTAAAGACAAAGAGGGAGAGGAAGTAAAAGTGAAACTCTTGGAGGATGGCCACCTCCTCATCTGCACCTACCATTGGTTTTAGCTCTCTGCCCTCAGCTCCACCTCCCCGGCCAGCTTCTCTCATAGATTTCCTACTATTCTCCACAAATTCCTGAAAAACAGCAGTAATGTGAAAAGTGCTTTCTTAGATCAGACTTCAAATATCTAATCTAAATACAAAACTTCAGAGATGTAACTGCTCAGAAAGTCAATGCAACTTCCTTCTTCCACTTTTCGTGGGTAAAATTGTCCATAAAATATCTAAAGAGCCACCACAAGGTTCTCTACTATCAAATTCTGAAGGATTGGAAGTCAAACAACCATCTGTCATGGGGTGTTATAACAACTATTGTACTGTCCACAAAGTTCTCCTTTTTTTGGAGAAGGAAGGCAGGAGGGCAACTGTCACAAAACCAAACCCTGTCCTACGAATTAAGTGTAATGGCAGAACACCATTAAACAAAAGGAGATAACTGCTTGCAAAGTCTTGTTTATTTCCCTGACTTCCCTAAATGCACATTCTTCAAATTTCCCCCAACCAAAACTACCCATAAATAGACTAACAGAGGCGTTTTTCATCTATTTGTCCTCTTATGGGCAAGTGCTCTGTATCAAATTTCAGTAAACTTTAGCTACTAGCATTTTGTGATACCTACTGTTGACTAAAGAAAAGTACAATGTTTTTGTGATTGATCTACGCTGTCTTCTTTGACAGCATGCTGCATTTTACTACTACTCTGTACTAAAATCCAAGTCATCAGATAGCACTTTCTTTTACCATATGCCCTAGATTCTGCAGTGTTTTACCAGCATTTAATGTTAAATTCTTGGCACAATTTTCCAACAAGTAATCATAGAAAAAAATTATGTTGCTAAGAAGTCATGAGTGTCTTTCTCTAGCCTACACCTGGGGGCACAAAGGGCCACTTAAAGCGGCAAAACGTTATCAAGAAATCATCTACTCATCAACAAACTGAATGATTTGAGGGGCACAATTTTTGTGTCTTACTCTCCAGCTAGACTGAACAGGGAATAACAACAAAACTGAACTGTGCGAAGTGTCTTGACATAATCTAGGCTCCAGCACAGATCATAAAACCAGACAGAGAAGGTATTTCCGGTTGCTGTCAATTTGAAAAGAAAACCTTTGATGTGGTCACTAGCTGCAGGTGAGGTGGAATATTCTGATGTTTATTTTCTTCCACATCACAAGGTAGGTCCTTTCTAGGAAAGAACAAGAAGCAAATCTTTCCTTACTGTTTTTCTGCCTTCTACTCTGCACTGCATCATTTACAAGAAATGATACCCAAAGGCATGATTCTATATGAGAACTGCCAGCTGACAGCAAGCATAAGTCAGCATTGATAATGCTAAATCAGAGAGGCCTTACTACTTATCTAATGCTCATCACATCTCTCTTGGCTGATCAAATCATGAACAAGACAGTGAGGTAATCTAAATTTAAAAAAACTAAATTTATACTCAGCTGGTGGATTCACTGCACTCTCAAGACATCCACCTTATGGAACTACATTTTTGACTTAGAGAGTTATGGGAACTTACCATGAGAACTTTATCCATGTAGAATTCCCTTCCAGGGCTGCCATCATTGTATTTTGTATCGATGGCAAAACATAAGAAAAGGACATCAACAACCATTTCATAAATGGAAAGGAAGCAGTGAGCAACCAGGAATGCAAAGAGGCAGACAATGATGAGAGGCAGCACCCAGGTAGTGTAATCCCGTTGATAATTCAGCAACATAATCCCAGCCAGACCTGTACTGCAGACAATCAGGACCTAAAGAGGAAAACATAAATAATCAAAAGGCTTGCATGATTAGAACTGTCTTATTTCAAGTTACGCTTTTCTTGCCCTGCCCATCCTATAACCAGGGGTTGCAGATACTAGCAATAATAGCACCTTGACATCCTTGATTCCCCACCTCTCTGAATAGAAATGATGTTTTCTATGTTGGTACAGCAAATGCAAATCAGAATATTTTCAAACACATCCTTCATTACAAAAGGTATTTTTCAGGTCCAATTATATTTACATCTAGCTGGTAATAAAAAAAAGCACCAGATGTTATCAAACAACTTAGGTGCAACTGCACTTGGTTTTGGTTTGTTTGTCTGGGGGGTGAAGCTTGGGGCAATAGTATGGCTTTTATTTTGCTGTAGGAAATAACCTGGCTAAAACATCTTCCAAGTTAGTCTTCTTACTACCTTGTCTCCATACAGAGAAAGGAGATCAGAATTAGAAATGCTCAGATTCAACTGTCGGTCAGATTACAATGGTTCTACTACACACAAGGCACATCATATGTTTTCGCAAAACTACAGAGGTAGTTCCCTAGGTATCAGCTTCATCTTTCAGAATAACAACTGTTGTGGATACTCAGCATTTCTAACATTTATGAACCTTCCATTATGAACTATAGCTTAACTTTGAACTACTGGTCAGCTTAACTGTATCATAAAAACATAGGGCTGGACTGTAGAGGAAATGGGCTGGCAACCTAACACTGTTTAATTGATACTATTTTTTATAAACTGCACAGTTCATTTCAACATTTCTGTTACTGGTGTATTTCTCTAACAGTTTTAAAGAGATTCTTTATGGGAGATGTTCCCTAACACATTTCAAACTCCTCCATAAGACTGTATTATGTATCTTATGATCCCTAGAGCATTTATATTTTCATTATATATTTACTTCTCCACACATCTCATTGATTTAATTACTGGATTAAAGCTCAGTGCACTGAAGTCTGATTTAACAGAAGAAGAAGAATGTAGTAAGGGAGTTCAGTTCAACTAAAGGGCAAATCTCAGGTGAGTTAAGTGGACAAGTATCAAATTCTAGTAATTTAGTGGATTACAGATTTTTACCACAAAATCATCAGGGTTGGAAAATACTTCCCACATCAAGTCCAACCATCAATCCATCACCACCTCACACGCTAAGTCATGTTAATTAGTGCCACACCTACAATGAATATTGAATATGGTTCTTGAATATCTCAAGAGACGGTGACTCCATCACCTCCCTAGGCAGTGTGTTCTAATACCTCACCATTGTTTCTGGGAAGTGTTTCCTAATACTCAACCTGAACCTCCCATGGCAAATTTTAAGACCATTCCTTCTCATCTGGACTCTGTTATCTGGGAGAAGAGGCTGACCCCATCTCTCTACAACCTTCTTTCAAATCACTGTACAGAGCATTAATGTCTCCCAAGAGCTTCCTCTTCTCCAGACTCAACAATCCCATTTCCCTCAGATAATCCTCCTAAGGCATTTCCTTCAGACGCTTTATTTTACTTCTCTGGACAGGCTTCAGAACCTCAATGTCCTTCTTGTACAGAGGGACCCAAAACTAAACACACTACTTGAGGAAGGGCCTCACCAGCACCAAGCACAGAAGAGTTCTTAGAGAGACAAAAAAGCTGACAGACCACAGGAACTATCCTAGTCTACTTCATTTCTCAGAGTATAAGTAACTTTGTTGCTTAAACCAACAGTTCTTAATTGTGGACTCCTCATACTGCCTTCCAGTGCCGTTTTGTCAAAAGTGGCCATCAGCAAAGTGCCAACTTTCAACAAAAACCCAGAGTGCATAATTCAGAGGAAATGCCTCATTTCCTTAAGATTCTACATTTCTAACTACAAAAACAAACATATCCTCAAAATTTCTCTCCCCACTTCGCTTGACGCCCTAAAAGTGTATTCATACGAAAACTGTCATCATCCATCCATTTCTACTTGACCTTAAGCATAACATCTGCTTACCTACCCTAATTTTGGACAGCTCCTTCTGTACATGGTGTAGCTAGATAGAATAAAGTGAGAGCTAAGAAAAAGGGATTTTAAGGAACTTTGTATCTGAGGTACATTGCTAAGGAAAGCTTGCCAAGGCATACCTTTCCAAGGAACAACATAAAATCCCCAACAGTGTTTATGGCAGCCACTCGCAAAGCATTCTCCACTAGAATAACAAAGGCATCCTTTGCTGAGGTGCAGAAGTTGGTGCTGTTGATAGCTGTGGCTGTGTATGCATTCTGGGAAAAAAAAAAGAAAAAAGAAGAAGATTTGCTTGATGAAAGATATTTCAAAAGGGGAATAGGAAAAGGAGTGAAAAATGGGGAAAATGTGTGTGAAGGAATTGAGCAAGAAAAGATACAGCTTTTAAGTAAGTCCTATGTCATACGGTAAAGATGCCCTTATGAGTCATTGAAACAAGGTCTATGTCCCCGCTTGTCACAGACAGAAGACGTCTGAGGTAGGGAATAACCATTCTTTTCCTTCCTTGCTCATACTTTAAGAATTAACAAGTTCATTAAAAACAAACAAACAACAACAACAACAAAAAAAAAAACACTAATTAAAAAGAATTTAAGTATCTCTGCAAGAGGTGGGCAGAGGCATAGCTGCAGCAGTGGGATAGTTAGAAAACAGAACCAGAATACAGAAGTGCTTCCAAGATAACTCCCAGACTCTTCAACAGACTGCATTCAAAGTTAACCAGGGTAGTTTTTAAGTTTACACTACTGTTTTCTTCTGATTATATTTTCCCCATTTCCAGAAACAAAGCAAAACAAAGACCACAACTGTATAAGGAAGATTTAGAGGTGTATTTAACAGTGGTGAAATCACTGGCCAACTAAATGTCTTTTCCAAGGCGGTTTAACCAGCCTGTGTCACAACTTGAAACTTCTTTCATTTTACAGATGACAAGAACTGTTTGATGTTACTTATTGCTTTTCAATCCTGTAAACACAAAATATTAAACCCAGAAAAGGTTCAGTCCCTTGTCATGAAAAACCTATTTTTAAAATCAGATGTAGCCTGACAGAGGACATATAGAGGATCATCTCCAACCCATAAGTAAATCAATATAATCTAAAGTAGAGATACAAACTTTGCTAAGATCAGTACTGGCTTTCATCTTTGCAATGTAAACAAAGGCCAACGTAATCCTTGTATTTTAATTTCCGTTATGAAGACAAGATTTAAGTACTATCATCCAGTTCAGTTATAAAGTACAACACATTATGTGTCAGCCTAATATTACATTCTACTAATCACATATATCATCATTCCTTTACATAGAACTTGATTACTGAAAATCTTACCTGATTTAAGTAGGTCAGGCACTTTTCTAGACACCAAAGGCAGCAGATGCAGGCTTTAAGCATACAGCGAGCACAAGCGTTTTCCTAGGAAAGCACAAAATTCATGGAAGCAAAGTAAAAAGACACACAGTAAGAAGAACAGATCTTAAGAAAATAATATTACTTAATGTTTCAGTAACTGATGCTCAACTTGTTAACTCAAGCAGTAACTCTCAGTCCTATGGTCCTTGTAAGACCAAATATTTCAAAATGACACCTTTCAGCCTCCTCAATAAGTTCAACTAAATTATCTGTAAGCACATCTGGCCTTGAGTTTCAGAAAGGATATGGAAACTATTTCTCTTACTTTTCCTTTGAGTTGTGTATGGATATACATAAGAATCATTCGTGGTATCTTCACTAATGTGATAATGAAAGACCCCTTTGCTACTGTTCCTAGATGGTAACAGACAAGGCGGTTAACAGATGCCAGAATAGGAGTAAATGGCAGATTCCTTTTCTCCCTGTTGAAAAGAGAAAAAGAATGATATAGAAAAATCAACACGCATTTAATGTCATCCTACAGAATTGCTACAAATTCCCAACAGGCTAGCAGGTAAAAGGAATTTCTCATCCTTCTTGTAGTTGCAACTGTATATTGTTCACTCCACATAAAACACTGATAGTCTGTACAAGTCACAATTTTGTCTTAGTTTTGCTTGTCTAATTTAGCTATTATATCTTCAAGTAATCACGTACTAAAAGAACAAGTGTTCCCATCTTGAGAGAAAACTACTTTCATGCAAATTTTGTTCAAAAAAGGTCAAGAAATAATCTTCATCACATAAAAATAACTTCTGTGCAACTTCACTGGGAAACGTTAATGACTGAACAGGTTTTCCTTATATCTTCTTCCAAATAACTTTTAGAGCTCAGGTGTGGGAAGTCAAATTCTCCTTTGGACACAATCACATAAAAGTTAAGGCCAGAGCACTACACCTATGCACCCAGATCACTATCTCCTTGTGAAGTAAATGTAAATGAGTGAAGACTCAGTGATTATCACATATGATGTTGATTGCCCACGTTGCAATAACTCTTTCCTGCTAAGGTGAATGAACAGTGAACATACCTAAAACATTCTTCCATAGGTATTTGCTGTGGAAATATCTTCATGCCCTTTACTTATTACCAACTCACTTTAGAGTTTAGAATTATACTTCAAAACTCAAGAAAGTATAGCAGTATGGAACAATTGATAATTGCTATCTTAAAATAAAATTCCTATTCAGGAATGACAGGTTCATTTAGAAGTAAAACCATACACTTTCAGGTGATGGTAAACACATAAATCAATAAAGCAAATGAAACACGGGCATTGTTAACCTGCAGCAATACAAAATCTTCCTCTTTTCATTCATAATTCCTCACTTTTTACAACCCTGCAATATCTGATAACAACTTCTCAGATGTATTTCACTGCTATACTGCAGGACATAATTATTAAAACAGTCTCTGTCATCACAATAAATTAATTCATTTGTCTTGCCTTTGATATATTTTGAAGAGACTAGGGCAGATAAGAAATCAAATATAATTCAGGTAACAGTCACAACTAAAAAAAGACAAACTACACACTTGCGATTAAGCACTTCAAAAAATATCTGTATGATTATTTAAAAATCCATTAAAATAAAAATCAGATTCTTCATAGCATATCACAAGAATACAGTAGGGTTGATGGATATCCCTAGAAATTAATCATATCCTTCACACGAACAGCTTTTTATACCAAAACACTTTCTGAACCACATTTGTACTTAGGATACTAATATACATATGTCTTTTTCCTAGGAACAGCATCACTCCATTCATACCTGAATTAAGCAAGTTTTCCTTCCTTAATTAAATCAACACTGTGAAATACTGCATCAACACCCTTTACTCATGCTGTTGTTTAATCAAAGCACTTGTATCTATATTGCTTGGAAAAGACTGAGAAAATCTGAAGATTTATGCCTGAATAATGATGTGCATTTTTGTCTATTTTACAAAAGTGATAAACAGACAATTGGCATTGTTGGTTCTTTTCCTAACCAAAAAATACTGCAACAGTTCTGCTCCACAAACCAAAACACTGTATTTCAGATCACTGAAATACCATTTTTTTTTCCTCATGATATATTAATAATGTAACTGATACCAGGTGGGGTTTTTTTTGTTTGTTTTCTGTTGTTGTTGGTTTGGTTTCTGTTTTGTTTTGGTTTTCTAGGGAAAAACATGGGTCCTAAATGGCTTAAACAAGATAATTTTCACTTATTTTGTGTACATTTTGAGCACCCTTATCTTCAGAAAAGTCTTCAAACACTGGAGACAAGACTCTAAAGCTTGGATGAATTTGTTTGGACAAACCCATGATTCTGAAATGAGTTTGATCTCTGTGAAACCAAATTCTAATGCCCAAAGACTGTTACAAAACACTGCTTAAGAATTAGTACTGCTTTCTTGAACAGCCAACAGATACATGCAGAATAGCCAGGGTAACATCCTAATGTTCTGATACCCAACTGGGGACATAAATACAGCAATGAAATACGGAGTTTCAATGCATACATATTTTGTATCACTTTAATATTTGTACATTATTTTGTGGGAATCTATATGTAAATAATCAATCTATTAAGACCCTGAGCAATCTGGAGTAAGAATGACTAATTTAAAGGCCATTGTTTTACAATTAGAATAATAACAACAAATTGCTGTCAGTAGTTCTTCAGTCTCTATTGAGTTTATCAGCACTAGTTATTAGCATTAAAGATAGCCTTCTAGCTGCATTCTTTCCTACTGGACAATTAGCTATGTTTTCACAATGTGCACATTACAAGGTAAACAAGACCTCAAATCCTAAACACCCAGAATGTCACCCATAACCAGCAAAACATGTTATCGTAAGACTTTGCATGATATAAGAAAGTTAATACAATTCAACTACTCTCCAGTTTTCAGGCAGAAAGGAAGTATTCTCCACAAAAGCTCTATCCCTCATTATTTCTCCTAACTGCATTTCTAGGCTGTTTACAATAAAGGTAAGTTTGTCCTTACCTTGTGAAATAGTACGTCACAACAGCTCCTGCTACTGTCATCTGCTGACAGGCTAGGATAAACTCACTGATCCAGATCAGTCCTACCACATGGTACCACCACATGTACTTCAGGGGGCCTGCCATACGAAATTCAACAAATCCTTCTTCAGTTGGGACAGGATTACCTAGAAATTAATGAGGACAAAAAAGAATCAGTGATTAGCTGTTCATAACCATTCAGAGAGGAACAACTCCAGATTCTGTTCATGCTACTAGACCTCAGATTTAGGAAAACGTTCCATCAGGAAGACATATCTTTTGAGACAATCAGTGGAACAGCATTTAAAAAATACACTAAAAATTTTTGGCGCATATTCAAAATCCTGCAACATTTTTAGTTTATAGACATATGGTCAAAACTTCCAAGACTAACCACATCTACCTACCGAGTACCAAGAACTCATATAATTACATATAATAAGATTAATTTTATTATGTTTTCATTCCTGGTTTGTCTGCTTTATTTTTGATAGAATTTACACAGTGAGACTCGTATCTCATTAGGTCTACTGTACAGAAATAGCTCTGCGATACGTTTGGATTAGCAGTAATTTTCAGAATTCTAAGGTTTTGGTGATGGATTATGGCCTTTATTGCTCACAATTCACTGCAAACTAAAACCAGTACCTTTCATTTTAAAAGCATTTGCTAGGCTTCTCTACTGAAGTAACTAAGACTTGAACCTCTAAGACTGACTAATTCTAGGAGCTCTTCACAAGACCAGAACACAAGCAAAGATCTCATCTATGATCTCACAGTAGGCAGAAATTCAGAGTACAATGACTTCTCTCAGAATATCATGTACAAACAGAAGAAAAATCAATCAATATTTCACTAATAATCTGGAAAATACTGGACTCTTCCAGTCTATTTATGTTTTGGAGACAGCAAATGCAAGCAATGACCCATCTCTTCAAATGTGTGAAAACAGGTTTAAATGTAGTCTGTTTTTCAAAATAGGCCTTGGAGCTGCTTACCTGTAGTACCAAGGAAAAGTAGGACTGTTGTCCAATATGTCCAGAAGAGGATAAGCACAAAGAATGTCCAAAATGGCTGGAAGACTAGCAGTGGCAGGTGAATGAAGACCTTGCCGGCCACATGGAACAAGGCAATAGTGAGAGCTACTCGTTTACGCATAACTAACATTATCAAGAGCAAGATGACCTAGATGGAGAAGTTTTAGAAATCAGATTTTAGAGAACTGAAAAATAAGCAAGCAAATTCTTTGAACAGTTTGGCTATTTTAACACAGAAAATTAACATATGCTCTATTTTGAGAGTGCAAGATCAAAATGTAAAGCCTGGGTCAGCTTCTTCTGGTGAGAAACTATTTTCAAAATTACACATCTAGGTAATTCTAATCTCATATTATTTATTTGGAATCATCATCAGCTACAGGCTTACAAGAGTACACCGGATTTTACCCTCGGTTACGCTGTTACAGACAAGGAAATAAGCAAGATTGGAAGATTTAACAAAGAAAGCAATTTTAAAATTCATTTTTGGACATTGTATGACAGACTTGTCATGTAAGTTAGTCAAACATTGACAGTTTTTAGTTGCAAGGTCAGTGACTCTGAAAGAAATAACAAGAATGAGGGAACATACAGCATTCATTAGTGTTAGTGTTTCAGTTCACAGAATCACAGAATGGCTTGGGTTGAAGGGACCTTAAAGATCATCTAGTTCCAACCCCTCTTCCACAGGCAGGGTTACAAACTACTGAATCAGGCACTAGCTAATGTTGATCAGGGCCCCATCCAACCTGGTGGCCTTGAGCACCTCAAGGGATGGAACATCCACAACTTCTCTGGGCAGCTTGCACCAGCACCTTCATAATGATCCTTGTGTAAGTAGAAGAAATTTGGGAACAGGTATTTCAGAAATATGAGTAGACTTTTAAATAAACTGAATTTACATCTGAACTGGGAGTCTAACAGAAATCTCACAGGTGAGATTGGATTGGGAAAATCATATAGTAACTAGAAAAACATACCGTGAACACAGTAGCTGAAATGGCATAGATCAGGAGAGCCTGAAGATTTTCTTTGGCTATTTGAGTCTCAACAGCACTGGCAGACATTCGTTCTTTAGCATAGAGCCACCACAGGACTCCTGTACCACCTATGTTTTAGAAGAGAAAAGCAAAAGTCATATTAAAGATGCTCTTACTATGTGACATAGTCATATCTAGTACCAAAGAAACTAAGAAGTTTATTTTTTCAAGTCTGGTCAGATACAGAAGACTCAGTGAAACAAAAGGATAACTCAACAGGAACCTGTAGAATCCTACGAATCGGAAGAGATCCTTTAAGATCATCTACAGCTAGATCAGGTTGCTCAGAGCCCCATCCAGCCTAACCTTGAATGTCTTCAGTGACGGAGCATCCACCACCTCTCTTTGCAACTTATGCCTCATCACCCATATCATAAATAACTTCTTCCTTATATCCAGTCACTTCTTCTACTGCTGCCTTGAATACAGCTAGCTTTCTGGGCTGCAAGGGCACACTGCTGGCTCATGTCCAGCTGCCATTCACCACTACACCCAAGCCCTTTTCAGCAGGGCTCTGTGCTGTCTTTACATCCCCCAGCTTGTAGTAACAGTGGAGGGCTGCCGCGACCCAGGTACAAGACCTTTCACTTTGAAGGATGGAAAAGTGCTCAATTCTCCTGTCTTCTCACTCCTTCCAGAATCTCACCTCACTATGTCCACATAAAAATTTGCTGCTCTTTGTGTTTTAGGGTGAAAGTGTGTGAGGTGACTAGTTCATGGGAAACTCTAGCAGTTAAATAACAGCAATCATTAGACAGAAAACAGAGGAAGTAAAAGTGAAGAAAGGAAAGAAAGAGAGATAGAAAAAAGGTTTACATTACATGGCATGATGTATGCACAAAGGGGAAACCAAGAGGGATCACTGGGTAAGGATGCAAAATATCAAAGGGAAAAAGAGGAGCCTATAATATCCGGGAAGATCTATAGAGAAACAGCGACAGTCTTGACCCTAAAAACAGCACTTCAGGTTAATGACAGAGCTACAAGTTCATCAGACAATGTCTTTCAGACACTGAAAAACATCACTGAAAGGTATTGTGGTTTGAACAGAACAAAAAGCCAGGAGGCCAATACAGTATGATACTTCCTTCTAACCACTGTTATGAAAACCTAGCCTTTAAAACAGTACTCCAATTGCATATTTTACCTGCCTTTCCAAGGAAGAAATTTTCTTAAACACAAGATTCCAGCCTCTTGATGAACTAACCTTTACTGCTGTTATTTATTTTCTCCTCAGAGTATTCTTCTCTGTTCTGTTATTCTCTGTGAATCATCTGCGTAAGCTTATCTAGAGATCACGCTGTCTTTGCTGAAGGTACTCTACCGAAGTCTAAACTGGAGGATGCTCTTTTGGCATCTAATGACCACACATCAAATAAAGAATAAGAAATATATTTCAGAGAGGACATGTCCTTTTTCAGTCTGTGTAACAGATGCGATATTTTAGAATGTTATAACAGTAACTTACAATAAGATACGATATTCAGCTCTTTCATTCACTCTGGTTACCCAAGAATCATGGATCATTCTGAGTTGGAAGGGACTCATAAGAATCTGCCAAGGAAGCTGTAACGGGTAGATGCAAACACAAAATGCTCACCCTGCAAAGAAATGTGCTGCTGCCACTTCTTCAATAAAGAGGGCATGGGTAACACACTGGGAACCATCTGAGCTTTCCCACAATCCACTTCTGAAGATGCTGTCTGTGTTCTGGCCACATCTGCATACTGCTTACAGCCTATCACATACGGCCTCCTTACCGCCCTTCTTGTACCACAGAACCATAGAATATTCTGAGTTGGAAGGGACAGTCAAGGATTGAGTTCAATCCCCCATCCACAAAGCACTACCCAAAACTCAAACCCTATGCCTCAGAGCAGAGTCCCAACACTCCCTGAACTCCAGCACTGGGGTTGTGCCCACTGCCCTGTGCAGCCCATTCCATGCCCACTTCCATCTAGCACAGACCCTTTCCCTGACCCCCAGCTGCCCCTCCCCAGGCACTGCTCCATGCGTTCCCTTGAGCCCTGTCACTGTCACACACAGCAGAGCTCAGCATCGCCATGCACTCCCTGTGAGGAGCTGCAGCTGCTATGAGGACTCCCCTCAGCTCCTCTGCTCTGTGCTGAGCACATCACAGATCCTCCTCACAAACCTTGCCCTCCAGACACAGCCCTTCTTCAGAGCCCTCCTCTGGATTATCTCTAATATCCTGATGCCCTTCCTCTACTGATGCATCAGCCAGCATGCAGTTCTGGAGGTGCAGAGCAGAGAGGGCAGAACCTCCCCTTGCCCAGTGGCTGTGCCGGGCCTGCCGCACCACAGGGTATGGGTTGATCCTTTGGGCTCCAGGGCACACTGCTGTATCATGTTCAGACTGCTGTCAGACAGAACCCTGTGATCCCTTTCCACAGAGCTGCTCTATACTTCTTGTTCTCAAGTTTGTACATATAACTAGGGCTGTCCCACCTCAAGTGCAGAATCCAGGACTTGCTCTAGTTGAACTTCATGCAGCTGCTGACTGGCCAGCCCTCCAACCTGCAAAGATCTCTCTGCAAGGCCTTTGAGAAATTCCACAGCACCCCCCCAATTTGGTGTCATCTGTACACTTAGCATGCATTCCAGTTCTGAATCTGGGACATTTAAAGAAACATTACAGGAACTTTGAGCTCTGTGGAACCCTACCAGATATAATCCATTTACTGCAATACTTTCAGCCAATTGTTCATTTACCATATTATCTTTTTGTCAAGCTGGATATTTTGTCTAGATGAATTCTGTTAGAAACAGTATTGAAAGTTTTGCTGAAATCCAAAAAGCTTATACCATTTGGCTTTAATGATCACATCCTTCTGGGCAAACTGCTGTCAGTTTTAATTACTACACAGGTATTCTTACACTCTCCTAAGGACAGTATTTAAACTCTATGTTTACTAGGTGTTTTTTTTCCCTCTGTCCTCAAAGATACAGAGTTTCTTATTAATTTTTAAGTAAAGAACAAAGCTTCCAAAGAAAATAGGTATATTTTTTCTCTTTTCTGTGGCCACGGGTCCTGGGATCAGTAAGCAGAAAAAGAAAGTGATGGCTTGCATTTTTTTTTTTTTCCTTTTTGAATCCCTTGCTAACACAAATTGAAAATTACATTGCTAGTACTTTCTAATTCAGTGGCTTTATTCTTTTTCCTTCCCGATATTCCTCTGCCCATACACCACACATCTGCTGCTATCGAAAACTGAATAACAGTTTTACAAGTATACAAGATAACCTTCATAGAAGCTAATGCAGAGTGAGAATCATTTTGTATATATGCCCAAGATGTCACGGCTGGTTCTACTTTATGCATTACTTAGGTCATGCAGGACCTCCTAGGTCAATGGAAATAGAATTTGATTAGAAATTCCAGAAAACCATCCTTGCTTCCTCTCCTCATGGGCAGATCTTAGACAGGCCTACAATAGCCCCTAGGAGGACTGAAGGAGCACATGAACATGACACAGTTATACAGACAAATTCATGTCCTGAGATAGCCTGAGGCCACATAAAAAGCAGCTGCCCTTTTATTCCCAAATGCCTGAGTACACTCAGTGGGTTGGTAAACTATCAACTCATCCAGATCAGCTTGCTGATATGGTTGCAAAGTTAAGGAAAAGGCAGTGGTTAGGACTGCATGAGTTAAGCTGAAAAGAGGTTTGCTTGCCAAGGCAATAAGAGCATGAAAATCCCTACGGAGCAACATGCTATCTGAGAGAGTACTGCAATTACAAACATGTATGTTGCAAGGGGCTCAAATGAAAGCTGAACAAAAAGGCACAGTCCCAAGATAAAGCAGCATTTTGCTATTCTGTCAACATGGGAAACAAATATGAGAACAGGGCACCCAAAACTGAGAGATGAACACAACTTACCAAGTGATCCCAGAATGACAAGAATTGTTAAAATCCAGACAAGTACTCTTGAAATGTACCTGATTATAACCATCAAAATCATGGACAACACTGGAAAAAAAATAAAGAAAAAAAGACAAATGAGATAATCAGAGCAATTCAATTTCAAGTAGGGATAGCCTTTCTAATTCTTCTACTGCTCTAAGATCAGACTGCCTTCCAAAATAAGGCAGATTTATTTTCTATGTTTTACAGACTCACTGCACAGACACTTAAGGAAATCAGGCACCTCTACATCTCCTGCTTTGGTGCTGCTGATCACAACAAAAGACAGTATAAGTACATGTACATGGTATACTACATACAAAACATAATGTGTACGTACAGACAGATGTATTTAGACAATGACAGACAGCAAGACATGTTAGTACTCTTGAGTCTAGTAACATGAGCACACCTCCTCTAGAACACAACTTTGTGTTTATTTTCAACATTCAAAATGAGTTATTTAACAAGCTCTGTTCATACAGTTCCGCTGTCATTCAGGAAGTACATATTAAAAAGACATCTTCAGTGTCAGCCAACTATAATTTAGGGAGTAGTGTACATTTCTACATACCTACTTGTACACAGTAGTAAGCTACTAAAAACAGGCTTAGAGAATCACACTACCTAACCAATTATTTAAAAGTAAATTAATTATGAAAATATAAACAAGTGGAAATTATCATACAGTTTTCTCCTTTAAGTTAAAATTAACTGTATGTGAAACACTGTCCTAACATCTGACTCCTAACCCAAAAGTAGCACTAATAATTCAGCCACTAATTTTCAGAATATTCTGGATAGCTATTTTACCATTACAAGGTCAAACAATAATGAGCTCTCTAATAGAGAAATAGAGAAAAGATAATCAATGGTCTTCTGTTTCTGACATGTGGTATCTAGCCTCTTCTTTTTATTTACTTATTGTTGTAACCACAAAGGCAGATTAAAACAAAAAGGCTTGTTTTTCAGTTACAGCTTTGCGGTCTTTTATTTTAACCTCACACTGCTCATATACATGGCTAATGTCTGGTGCTTTCTATCTCATACTTACTATACTTGTTATACTAAGTGTGAAGACTTTATACTTAGTAGGTGTATACTCATTAGGAAAGTAATTTATGCAAGTGACTAGCATCCCACTTTAATTTACAATATTTTGTTACTACAGCTTTTCAGTCTTGCGCAATATGTCACTTTACAGGCCAGAAAAAGCTATATTTTTACTGAAAAAACCATCAGTGCCTCTATACAGCTGGGAATTTATAGATTTCAGGCTGAGTTTTTCAAAGGCCTGATGTTGAATGTTCATTTGTTTGTTTGTTTGTTTTAATTTTGGGGGATGGAGTAACATAAATCATTCGAGTTTCCTTGCACAATTAATTAAAATTAAACAAACCCAAACAAGGACAATACTATTGTGTACCTCTCTATCCTTTTTATTTGGAAAGGGACTTCAGTTGGCAGAAGATGAATATTATAAAAGAAAAAATGTGAATACTTTAATAAAAATGAGGAGAATGCAGATACTCTGTTAACTACACCAAATCTAATTTTAACTAATCAACTGCTCCACATCTTCTATCTCCCATCAGTGGAAGAGGAGAAAAAAAAAAAAATGCACATGCATTGCTTCTGAAGAAGCCATCTAGCTGTCAAAAAATACGTATCATTCTGAACCATTTTCTAAGGGCTTAATGCTTTAATACATGTTTGTTTGTTTATTTCTCATATTGTGATTAGAGGGTGTTAACAATCTCCTACTGCAGTAAATAGCTAGTAATGAGAAAAACAATTACCTAGTGACAACAAGCAAAGTCCCATTATAATCTCTTTGCTGGTCATAACTCCACTAATCAGCCTGTGTAAGACACTACTGTCACTGACAAGGGTGATCAGGGCCTCTGCAAACTTGGCATAGCAGGAAATGTTCACAGGAGCACAGCGATGGAAGAATGGAATAGGTGCACTGGTGACACAAGAAAAAAAAAATCAGGAAAAAAAATTACTCCTACTTAATATAAATGCCACATCAACACACAAATGAAAGGTGAATAGATGCAACCACTCCACCCTCATAACATCATAACCAGAAACCATGTGTTGAATGCACAAGTGCTGCTGGAATGAGGATGATCATAATGGGAAATGATGTCGTTCTTACAAGTAACCCTGTGAAGTCGGAACGCATATTCCAATAACATATTACCCTCCCACCCGTAAACAGCAAGGCTCAGAAAATGTATGTTCCTATTTCACTGAAACATATCTCATTCAAGTGTCACGCGGTGAACCAGCAGCTGAAACAATGCCTCTCACCCATGTTGAAATGGAGTACTGGCTCACATTTGAAGCAAAGAAATCCCAGAATGACAATAAGACTCTTGAAAGGACACACTTTGCGCTTAAAGACATCAGCATTTACAACTGTTGTCAAGCAAAACCAATACATACGTTTTTCATATTCCCCCATACTACACTTGTTCTTCTACCAGAGATTAGCTTAGTTTTAGCTTAGTTACTAATTAAAATAATGAACTACTTTCTCTGCAAAAACATGCAGAGGTGTCTTTGTGACTTTGTTACTCCTTAACTGCTTTGGAAGCATTCTGTCTCAAAGCACTGGTGCTAGTATTAACCTTCTTCAAATGCTCAGCACAACATGCTATCAAGTCTATAAGAGGAATATAAAAGAGCAAAAATCTTCACATGAAAATTGGATAATTTTGTTTTCCAAATGTTTCCCATTTCTGGATCATAAGTGATGTTGGATCTCAAAGTGGCCTACTAAATCTTTGTGCCAATCTTCTCAATTGCAGTTCAGATGTATATTCCATTAATTATACACTCCTTTTTGTAAATTGATCCAATAAAAGAAATTTATTTTGTGCTAAGTCAATCTTTTAACATTAAATTTACTTCATTCTCTGTAATGTTCCTTCCTTACAAGATTTCAGTGGATTGTAGCACCTATGCACACAGCATTTCGCCGTATCCCTATTTCAGCAATGATTCAGAAACCAATGATTTCCTATTTGCCATAACTATTTATAAATCCCAAGCCTTTCCAAAATTCCAACCTTTATCTCAAACACACTATAAGCAAATCAGCTGTATTAGGCACATTCTCCCCGTGCATTGCTGATTTTTATTTTTTTTATTTTGGAGGAAAAAAATAAAAAAATTTAAAAAATAAAATAAAATTCCTAAAACCATGAGAGTGTAATTATCCACACAGAATTTGGGAGAAATTACGATTACCTTCCAGACTTAGATAATTAATAGATTCTAGGTTTATGTTTAAAGTGATTGACAATTGTAAATTAGACAGTTCTAATCTCAGTGTGCTGAGTAGATAAACACATTTGCAGGTGCTGATGTCATAATCTACTGTTGGTTACCGATGAAGACAGCAGTTAAGCACAGCAAAGCAATTCTGCGTTGTTAAAAAACAAACTAAACCCAAATTGATGGTAGACCTATTTAAAATACATCTTGCATATCCTCTCAACCTACCTGGAATATGCAACATGCTACAGTTCATTACATGAATAAGAAAATATCAGTTTTGAAAGGAAAGTCTAGCAGGAATGAGATGTCACTTCAAAATCCACCCTAACAGGAAAAAATGTTTTTTGCAGTTCACTTCGTATCACCTACCTAACACTCCTCATGTTACAGTACTCTCACTACACATTTTAAGTTACCTATTTTCCTATGCAATAATTAATTTCTAACTTGATCATAATTAATAAAAAATGAGGTTCCTACAAGCTTTCCTGAATAAACTGCACTCCTGAGAATTCATCTATTGAGATCTGTTTCTATTTCAGTGGTTCTGACTCAATGAGTAGGGAAGGGAAGGTGTCCTGTTTAATTAAAAATGCAGTAATAGATCTATTCCCTCTGACTTCTACTATTTTGTATGGCCTTTTGATCATTACTCGGTATATTGCATTGCATATTGAACTGCATGTTTCTCAGAATAATAATATGCTACTTAATGAAGGATAAAGCAAATGCAGTTCTAGCCAGCAGATGAAGTTAAGACCTCCACCTAACTGTTCCAAGTATTCAATTTCAGAAGATAACTTTTCCTTCCACAATTATACCTACAGAAACCTACGTATAGGGAGACTGGTTGAAATGCCACTGTTACCTAGCCTTTTGTTTTCTATAACCTTTATCAAACAGACCCTTTGTACAGCTCCACAGAGCTGTCTGTGAGAAAAAACACTGGAGGATAAAGCTGCATAGGTTTTCCTCTAGTGTTCTCTATTCCAAAACTAAAAAGAAAGGTTACGATCCACTGAGACTCAGAGATTCTAGGCAGTTACAGCAGAAACATGAATCACTAGCTGCACTGCTAGGCTGAACCACTAAGTCAAAGGTACATAGTGCCTTGAAGGTAGAGGAGCAGTGTCCCTTGAGAACTGGATTCTCAACTGCAAGGTGTGAAGAAATCATCAAACATCAAGGGACAGACCTCACAGCTTGAGCTACCTCCGATTCCATTGACCTAATGGGAGTGAGATGATGGTTCCTACCTCTGACAGACTGAATCAAAGAAAAGGAGGGCTGGTAAGTTCAGCCAGAATGTCTCAGTCTACAGTGTGCAGGCTTTTCATTTGTCTCCCTCCACAGGATTCCATTTCCCCTTCAAATTACACCAGTTTTCCCAAATAATTTAACCATAAAAATCTTAAAAACAGAGGGGATTACATATACAATATAGGCCTTTCCTGCCTGAGAGCATAAAGCTTAGACTTCTTAATCCCAAAAAGTATTCAGATATGTTGTACATTTTATTCATGCCAAATAACAAAGGGGAAATACACCTCTGACTTGATAACTTTTTGGAAATAACTTGAGGCAGCACAGTTTGCACAGAATGTACACAAAAGCATCAGAGTTCTGACCTGCTGTTCTACTTATCTGTTTTCTTATTAAGTTACATTCATTCAGACTGAATGACACGTGAACACACAGTGAAAAAAGTCAATATAGACCTGACAAAAATTAAGACTGACAAGGCTTTTCAGTATGCAAACCAGCACTGAAACTTCCATTTGTTTCTGTATTACAGCTGTAACTGCTGGCTATAGCTGCATAGCACACTGACTTGCTGTGGGGAAAGGTAAAAAATAAAAAAAAAATCCCAGCTGCTACTTATATTAAAAAAATATATATCCACCAGAGAGCCTACCATAAAGACAAAAGATACTTAAAGTTTCAAGAACTGACATTTTATTAAGCTGTAACAAGAGATGATGCACAGGGCAAGAGTAAGAAACTACAGTCTCTACTGAATATGTTTGAAAAGCTAAAATGACAGAACTGGATTCTTCTTGAGAAGAATTATTGATGAAAAGGTGTGCAAGACAGCAAATAAATCACTTCTTTTTACACAAATGCTTCCAGTAGAGCCAAGAAAGCCAGCAGTAACAGACTCTGGAGCAAGAGTCCTTTCTCTCTACTTCCCAAAAAGCAGTCCAGTATAGTATTTTGAATAATAAAACTCAAATTAACTGTTTATAAAATAAAAATCACTTTTTGCTTCTTGAGCATTCCCACGTTGGTCATTTGGGAACTGAAAGAATCAAAAGCGAAGCAACTTGCTGCAACTGATTAGCTGAGGTAAGGTGCAAAAAGTGAATACTCTGCGTGCAATTTCTGAGACATGCTGGATTTTTGAGAGGGAAAATGACAGATAAACATGGCTCCCTGAACTACAGTGCTGGAAGGCAGTTGGCAGTGAGTAAGAGGTAGAAAAACAGCTGATACTCAGCACCAAATCAGTTACACAAGACAGAAGAAAACTAAAAGATAAGAAGAGAACTAAAAGATACCAGCTCAGTCATCTTACTAATGGATGTGTGGATTGTTCAGGTTTTCCTTTATGAGTTGCATTCCCAACGTGTTTTAAAAACACGCAACATTAATCTAAAAAAAAAATCCATCTGTAAGACAGAAGAAATTCATAAGCATATTTTCTAAAGAACACTCAAGCATATAAACAAAATAAGTCCCTGTTCCCTTCACCCCAAATCAGACAAGACGTTAGCATTACCTCTCTGGAACAGGATGTTTAGGACACAACTTGGCAGCCCTTGGGTCTGTAGTATATTCTGATGGCAGTAGCTCGTAGCTACACAGATTAGATCCTGTTGAGGGGGAAAAAAAAGAAAAACGACTGATGGAAAAAAAATCAAATATTCCTAATCTTCGCAAACAACATCAAAACTAATACAGGTTGTTGTTCCGTAGTGCCTCATGCCATTACAGCAATGTTATGCTACAGCTCCTCCTGTCATGAAGAACTGAATCAAGACCAGCACACACTTCAGTTAACAGAATTATGCTTTCCATCTAGTTTTGGGTTTTCCAGAGTTTGCGTATCCAAGAGCAAAAGGCTAATTCATGATCCCATGTAAAAGAAGACACAAAGCACTTTCAAGTCATTCTTCCCTGTTACTCCACCATGTTTTCTTGATCATTCAGTGTATGAATATTGCATAAGACGTTTGTTACATTAATAAATATTCATGTAAATTAAAAAATTAAAATTAAAATACAACAGATCTATAGACTTCAGAGAAAGGAACAAATGAACCAGACAGCAAAGGTAATGTAGTTGGTGGAACACAAGGCCTGACTATAACAGATGTCTAAAGCTCTTAAAAGAGCTGAATATTCTACACATACAAGTCAGTACAGTATTGTATATATCAAACTGCCAAAAACAAAACTCAAACATTATTTCAGCTTCACTTAATATCTAACATGTGCCTAATGAATATGTGCTACCCAGGCAGATCTTTTCCCATTTGTCTATGATCAACATTCTCAACATGAACATCGGTATTTCCAGGAATACAGCAACTGCCAAGTCAGATTGGAGCAGTGGTTTCTCAGAAATGGAGGGAAAAAAGAAAGCCTATAATGGGAGGAGGCGCTTATCCAAAGAGAGCTTCTTCCCAAGCTTTTTCACCAAAAGCTTTCCAATTCTCCAGTGCAAGGGTTCTGTATATGTAGCCTTTACCATTCTTTTTTATATAACTAACTAAAGACATTGATCCCCAGGTACATTTTATTCCTTGTATTCTCAAAGTCTCCTCTCCATAAATACTTAGTAGTAGGGAGTTCTACAAACTGGATCTAAATAGCAGACAAGCTTTTTCACAAGTTAAACTGTGAGTCTCAAGAAGCACTCTTCTCTTGGCTTGTGTGACACCTAACATAAGTACTGTTCATAGAAACTGAACATACCATTTGTAGAAGTTGTAGGTTTTTTGTAGGAATCCTGTTTACCATTGGCATATTGCTACCCCTATGAAAACACCTTAATATATGGGCTGGAAGAGAAGACAGAATAGCTGAGGAGGCTATTCCATGAGGTCTCTGGAACTCTAGTTAAGTATTGCTTCTATGGACTAAGTTTCTGGGGAGAAGATACAAAACACCAAATACGCCACTGAAGAAAGTTAGATTTCTTGCAGAGGGAAAACATTTGAACTCTATTTTCAATTCTACCCTTTGTATGCATCCTGATGCTTCTTTCTGATTATGTGGAAAATGCTTTATTAGGTACAAAGACACAAAACAAAATTACCTTCTAAACAATACAGTTGTAAAAGGAGTACTTAAAAGTAATTATTGTTCTTTTTGGACAAAAGGCACTACAATATTGCAGAAGGTTTTAATCTGGACATGTCACTATAGTTATGAGAGGGTGGGGTGAACTTCAGGAAGCAGTCACATATGTACCATCTCTTACACACACAAGGAACAAGGAGATATATAACTCTGTTCCACTTTGAATATTGAATACAGACCGAAGTCTAACTAGTAGAAATTACTCACCAATACCAAGTACAGGGGCAGGATGACTTCCCTAGTCCTGCTCACCACACCATTCCTGATACAAGCCAGGATGCCATTGGCCTTCTTGGCCACCTGGGCACACTGCTGGCTCATATTCAGCCAACGGTCCATCAGTAAACCAAGGTCCCTTTCCATCAGGCAGCTTTCCAGCCACTCCAGCCTGTAGAGTTGCCTGGGGTTGTTGTGACCAAAATGCAGGACCCAATACGTGGCCCTGTTGAAACTCATAGTTTACCTTGGCCCATCGATCCAGTCTATCCAGGTCCCTCTGCATTTCTCCCCTCAGACAGATCAACACTCCATCTCAACGTGGTATCATCTGCAAACTTACTGAGGATGCATTCAATCCCCTCATCAAGATCTTTATTAAAGATGTTAAATAGAACCAGCCCCAGTATCAAACCCTGGGGGGCACTGCTCATGATTGGCCACCATCAGCATTTAACTCCACTGACCACAGTTCTTTGGGCCTTGACATCCAGCCAGTCTTTCACCCAGTGAAGCGTACGCCCATCCAAACCATGGGCAGCCAGCTTCTCCATGAGTTCAACGCTATCAGTGTTCAGCTGCAGCTTTCATAACATACACAGGGGCTCCCACACCACAGAAGCCAAAAGGACAGGTGATCTGTGGAAGGCCATGGTTCTTTGCAACTTTTGCTAGTCCCAGCTAATGTAAGAAAAAGCAGGATTCACTTTGGGCCTGGAATGAGAGTACTTGACAGAAGAAGTGCATCTCAGAGCCCTTCTCTTTGTATCCCGCCAGGAATGTAATGCAAGAAATAGTGAATGCCAGATCATGGTCTGCACAGACATTCAAGCAGAAATTGCAGATGAAGGTGAGCCAGAAAATCCCTGGCTGTGGAGGAGACTGGAAGCATGTTGTCAGTTCACCCCAGAACTCTCCTGAGCACACCCCCTCCTGTCATTCAAAGGAGCAATGGATGCCTCTGGCTACCACCTCTTGACTGGGAACTCTCATCCCTTGATATGAAGAAGGAAGGGATTCCAACCAAAGGAACCTGGACAAGATGGTAAGTAGGACCGTGTGAAACCTAATGAATTTCAACAAAGCCAAATGCAAGATGCTGCACCTTGGATGGGGCAATCCCAGATGCGTATGGACTGGGAGAAAAATTCCATTACAGGAATGGGATCAGGAAAGCCAACATGCAGATAAAAATGAACTTGAACAGGGATATAAAAAATAACATGGGATTCTGTAGGTACATCATTGGTCAGAAGAGACATTCAAAGGAGAGCACATCCCCTTTGATAAATGACAAGGGAGAACTGGCTTCAGTGCATATGGGGAAGGCAGAGGTACTCATTGAATTCTCTGCCTCAGCTTTCACTGAGGGTCAGGCTTCCCACATCTTTTAGATCCCTGAACTTGTGCATCAGGGTCAAGTGAGCAAAACACCTCCCACTGTAAGAGAAGAATGAACATGAAACCAATTCATGAGACTGAATGTGTACGAATCTATGAAGCTGGTCAAAACGCATCCCAGGGTCAGAATCAGAATCACAGAATTATCAAGGTTGGAAAAAACCTAAAAGATCATCCAGTCCAACCATCACCAATACTTCCCAGCTAAATCATATCCCTCAACACAACATCCAGTTGTTCCTTGAACACCCCCATGGTCGGTGACTCCACCACCTCCCTGGGCAGTGCATTCCAGTGCCTGACTACCCTTTCCGAGAAGTAATACTTCCTAATGTCCAGCCTGAATCTCCCCTGGCGCAGCTTGAAACCATTGCCTCTAGTTCTATTACTGCCTACACGAGAGAAGAGGCCGACCCCCAGCTCACTACAACCTCCCTTCAGGAAGTTATAGAGAGCTATAAGGTCTCCCCTGAGCCTCCTCTTCTCCAGGCTGAACAATCCCAGCTCCCTCAGCCACTCCTCATAAGGCCTGTGCTCCAGACCCCTCACCAGCTTTGTAGCCCTCCTCTGAACACGTTCCAGGGCCTCGATGTCTCTCTTGCAGTGAGGGGCCCAAAACTGAACACAGTACTTGAGGTGCAGCTGCACCAATGCCAAGTACAGGACAATTACCTCCCTGTTCCTGCTAGTAACAGTTTTTGATGCAAGCCAGGATGCCGTTGGCCTTCTTGGCCACCTGGGCACACTGTCGGCTCATGTTCAGTCGAGCATCAATCAGTATCCCCAGGTCTCTTTCCTCCACACAGTCCTCCAGCCACTCCACCCCAAGCCTGTAGCACTGCCTGGGGTTGTTGTGGCCGAAGTGCAGGACTCGGCATTTGATCTTGTTGAACCTCATCCCACTGGCTTCAGCCCAGCTCTCCAGCCTGTCCAGATCCCTCTGTAGGGCCTCGCTACCCCCAGGCAGATCCACATTCCCAGCCAATTTGGTGTCATCTGCGAACTTACTGAGGGTGCACTCAATGCTCTCATCCAGGTCATCAATAAAGATACTGAAGAGAACAGGCCCCAGCACTGACCCTTGGGGAACACCACTTGCGACCGATCACCAGCTGGATTTAACTCCATTTACCACCACTCTCTGAGCCCGGACCTCCAGCCAGCTCCTTACCCAGCCGAGAGTATACCCATCCAAGCCACGGGCTGCCAGCTTCTGTAGGAGAATAGCATGGGAGACAGTGTCAAAGGCTTTGCTGAAGTCTAGGTAGACCACATCAACAGCCTTTCCCTCATCCAGCAGATGGGTCACTAGATCATAGAAGGAGATCAGGTTGGTCAAACAGGACCTGCCCTTCATGAACCCATGCTGGCAGGGCCTGATCCCCCAGCCATCCCGCACATGCTGCATGATCTCCCTCAAGACTATCTGTTCCATAACCTTCCCTGGAACTGAGGTCAAGCTAACAGGCCTGTAGTTCCCCGGATCCTCCTTACAACCTTTCTTGAAAATGGGAGTCACGTTGGCAAGCCTCCAGTCTTCTGGGACCTCACCAGTCAACAAGGAGTGCTGGTAGATGATGGAAAGTGCTTCGGCTACCACCTCTGCCAGTTCCCTCAGCACTCTCGGGTGGAACTCATCCGGCCCCATGGACTTGTGGCAGTCCAGTTGGAGCAGTAAGTCTCTGAACGTTTCTTCCAGAATCACAGGGGGGTTATAGCATGCTCCCCAGCTGAGACTACCAGGTCAGAGAGGAGTACCCTGAGGATAACTGGTCTGACCTTTAAAGACAGACGTAAAGAAGGCATTCAGAACCTCCGCCTTTTCTTTATCCTCAGTGGTCACATTCCCAGCCTCATCCAGTAAAGAGTGGATATTCTCCTTTGTCCTCCTCTTACTGTTAATGTACTTATAAAAGAGTTTGTTATTCCTTTTCACCCCAGCAGCCAGGTTAAATTCAAGCTGGGCTTTTGGTTTTCTGATTTCAACTCTACATATCCTAACGACTTCCTTGAATTCATTCTCAGTTGCCCGTCCCTCCTTCCACAGGCAGTAGATTCTTTTTCTCCTGGAGCCTCAAGAATAGCTCCCTATTCATCCATGCCGGTCTTCTTCCCCGCCGGCTCATTTTGTAGCTCAGGGGGACTGCCTGCTCCTGCGCCCTTAAGACTTCCTTCTTGAAGAGCAACCAGCTCTCTTGGACCCCTTTGTTCACTAAGACTGAATGCCAGGGGACTTCCCCTACCAGTCTCTTGAACAAATCAAAGTCCGCCTTCTGGAAGTCCAAGGTAGCAGCTTTACTATTCCCCCTCCAAGCTCCACCATGAATCGAGAAATGTATCATTTCATGGTCACTCTGCCCAAGGCAGCCCCCTACTTCCACATCACCTACCAGACCTTCCCTGTTTGCGAACAGCAGGTCTAGTGGGGCAGTTCCTCTCATGGGCTCTCTGACCAGCTGCATCAGGAAGGCATCCTCTATGCACTCCAAAAACCTCCTAGACTGTTTCTTCTGTGCTGTGCTGTACTCCCAGCATATGTCAGGGAAGTTGAAGTCCCCCATGAGGACAAGGGCTGATGACCGTGCAGCTCGTGCCAGCTGCTTGTAGAACACCTCATCTGTCTCTTCATCCTGGTTTGGCAGTCTAAACAGACGCCCACCAGGATGTCTGCCTTGTCAGCCCTTCCTCTGATCTTTACCCATAGGGATTCAATGTTATCATCCCCAGTCACAATCTCAGTAGCAGAAAAGGATTCCCTAACATATAGAGCCACACCACCACCCCTCCATCCTTGCCTGTCCCTCCTGAAGAGTTTGTAGCCATCCATTGCAGCACTCCAGTCATGGGAGCAATCCCACCATGTTTCTGTTATGGCAACCAGGTCATAGTTTGCCTGCCGCACAACGGCTTCCAACTCTTCTTGCTTGTTGCCCATGCTGCGTGCATTAGTGTAGACACACCTCAGCTGAGCCCCTCACCGCTCTCCTAATCCCAATACCACTTCCCCAGGCCGATCTCTAGCAGGCCTGGCTTTATCCCCTTCCCCCTTCCTATTTAGTTTAAAGCCCTCTCTACAAGTCCTGCCAGCTCCTGGGCAAGTATCCGTTTCCCTTTCGGAGACAGGCAATTCCCATCAGCTGACCTCAGGCCAGGTGCCGAGTAGACCGCCCTGTGATCAAAGAATCCAAAATTTTTGCGTTTGCACCAGCCTCTCAGCCATGCATTTATAAAATGGCTTTTTCTTCTTATCTCAGTGTTTGCCCCTGCCACCAAAGGAATACTGGCAAACACTACTTGTATGCCCGCTCCATCAACTAACTTCCCCAGCCTCCTAAAATCATTTTTTATAATCCTCAGGCTTCTATCAGTAATCCCATCACTGCCAGCCTGAACTATCAATGAAGGATAATAATCAGAGAGGTGGATAAGGCTGGGGAGTTTTCTAGAAATATCCCTGACTCAGGCTGCAGGAAGGCAGCACACCTCCCTATGGGTAGGGTCCTAAAAGAACTGGCTGATGTGATTGACAAGCCATTCCTTTGTATCTGTAAAACCATGACTGTTAGGTTAAGTCCCCTCTGGATGTAAAAAGGAAAACATAGCTCCCATTTGTAAGAAAAGAAAGGACTGTGGAACTAGAGGCTGATGAGTCTCACTTCCATGCTTGGAAAAATCACAGAGCAGATCCTCCTGGAAGAGAAATTAAGGCAAACGCAAAAGGAAGGTAATCCAGGACAGTCAACATGTGACAAGGGCAGATCATGCCTTGCAACCCAAGCCATTATCTGTTTCTATGAAATTATTTTCTCAGAGATCCCTGAGGCCTTGGCACAGCTGCCCAGAGAAGCTGTGATGCACCATCCCTGGAGAAGCTCAAGGCCAGGTTGGACGGAGCCCTGGGCAGTTTGATCTAGTGGATAGCAACAATGACCACAGCACAGGGGAAGGAACTAGATCATCTTCAAGTTTTTTTCCAATCCAAGTTATTTTAGAATTCTATGATGATTCTATGAACTGCCCCTGGGGCTCCTTTGGGACTCTTGCCTTCAACTGCACATCCCATGGAACATGCTTCTTTAGACTCCTTTAATCTGGGGTAATTGAAACTAATCTTTGCATGGCCAGTCTCAGCTGTGCTCTTAAGAGTTTATAAAGCCTGGAGAAGCTAGAAGATGAATTTCAATTATCTACTTTGCTGAGACAATTAGTTTACCACAGACATCACTATTATTCCTAAACTATTAACACTCTTAATTGCTTCATAAACATTATAGGTAGAATTCAGAGAATGAACTGAAAAATCATTAAATAATAATTCTTTGCTACCTTTGTGCATATACTACTTCTGGAAAAATCATTAGGCAAATAACATTTAGCTGTCCTACATGGATTGAATCTGAGATTACAACATGTTGTAACCTTAAAAAAAAATACTTCTGAACCATGTGGACTAAAAGTTGCCCAGACAGCAATGAATACATAGAGCCTCCTGATCTCACAGTGCTTTTTTATTTGGAGCTTTCATATACTAGGTGGTATTCTGGAGATGAAACACAGTTTCTGCCCCATAGCTTCTCCATAAATAGAGCTGCCCCAGGCACTAGAATATTTTGAGGCCATGACTGGGACAAAGTATCTCAAAAGATAAGTTTTCCTTCCAACCTTGACACAGCCATGAGTGCAATCATCCCATTTCCTTAAAAGATGGAAGCTTACGACACTGGATCATACATCTGTGAGGAATTCTGCTGTAAATTCTACAGCCAAAAACCAAAAATAGGTAAGAGGACAAGAGGTTTTTTCCACAGAAAAAGGTAAGTTACTGTTCACTGCTAATAAAAGTCTCACTTCATTTCTCCCAAGTTGAAAAGTTGAAAAAGTTGAAAAAAGGCTCAAGCTATCGTGAATGCTGACCAGACTTATTTCATTCCTTACCCACCATGTTTGACAATTGTAATTATATCCTGTCAACAACCGTATGAAAAAACTGCACTTAGAACACAAGCACTAAGAATACATAAAGTTTAGGCTTGGATCAGTTTCCTACCTGCCAAGAGAATAACAAAGACACTTCAGAAGCAGATAGTTCACATTTGATGCTTCATTTAGGAATGAAGCAGCATTATGTTATGCACAAGCTGGCATCAGAACTAGAAATGACTGAGAAAAAAATAACTCCACATTTCAGCCATTGATACAAATATGTTTGGAAGTAGAAGTTAAGATGTAAGCATCAGAAGACTGCATAAACATACCCAGATATTGTAGACACTTCTGCTGTAAATGGTTCCAGGGTACATGCAGAAGGACAGACAAAGACATAACTTAACCTAACACATCAATCTAATTTATGGGTTGTACTAAAAACCAGAGAAGTACTGATGTGTCTTGAGATTAGCAAAATGGCATTGGATGAAGCACTCTGTGATCAGGACTTCTTAGATAAATTCAACAGATTCATTCTCAGTGAACAAAACAAATTTCATTCTCTATATCTGTCTTTCAGTACCTTTCAGAAGTACACTGTGTTTTAAAGGAAGGAAAGCAAGGAGACTATTTATCTAAACTATGAGTGTTCCAGAGGGATGTACTATCACAAGACATTCACAAAGCAAGGTCCATTACACAACTTTTAAGATGATAACAGAGCAAGAATTCACACATGTCATATGTTCTTGTTTTCCTCTCTTGACAATTAAGAAATCTTACACTTTTGGAGAATTCTATGTCTTCACCTAATTATTTCACTGTACTCCATAGCTTCACAATCTCTTTCCCAAACAGCAATAACCAGTTTGTAGTAAAACACAAAACATATACCAGTGGTTGTTTCCTACCCCTTCATTCTGCAGGTATTCCATTCCATTTGATATTTTGTTCCACTGTCACTGACATCACAATTTTTCATATAATTCTAAATCATTATTTAGCAGTAGCAAGATTCATTACCTCACTGTTCCTCCCCTTCCCAAGTTGTTTTTTAATGTAACTAATAATACTATATTAGTGCAGATTACTGAAAGACTCCAGGGCAGCCTCTCACTGTTAAGTGTAAGGATGTTAAAAAAATGCTTTGGCAAGGCCTTGAAAAGGCCATTTTAATGTTTCCTGAATGTTATGCACCAATCAGCTTTCTGTAAAATAAATAAATAAATAAATAAGAACAAAAACAAACAAACAAACAAACAATACTCAACATGCACAGTTTTTTAAGTGCCAAGACCAAACAAAAATATCAAATCCCTGCTTGAAATGTTCTGCTGGCTGAGAAAGTCCTGGAGAGATCAGTCAGCGATTGGTTCACTTTATAAAGTTTCTTTGTTGTGCAAAATCCATTAGCTCTGCAAAGTCAACTACTAGTTGTCTGTGTGAGAGCAGCATTGAAAACATTCTCTGTAAATGCTGCATCAGCTTCTGGAGTCACTTCAGAACATTTTTAACATTTTCAGCTTGCATCTTTGTACAGGCTGAAGATCTCAGCCAACTGCCCAGCATTTTCCTTCTTGTTTCTCCACTTGTAAGTCCCACCCAATTACCAGTATTCTGTCCATCAGTCACCCTCAACAGGCTGAAGTCAAACACTTGTTTCCTGAACATCAGCCAGACTTTCTGAAGAACAGAGTTCTCTTTTTCTTAGATGCAATGGCATCGCAAAAGCAGGACCTGAAATTGCACAGCGCTATTCACCAAATCATCTCTTTTTCCCAAATTACAGCAGAATAGCAAGTGCACCATTATTGATTCAGGAAGCCAAAGGGCTGCTTCATAATGAAATATTCTTCATGCCTCAAGCAAGAATTTTCTCTGCCTTAAATGCTTATTCATAACTTTGCTTACAGACAAACACATGTTACACATTATACTGTGCTATAACAAATAATTCCTCACTAACAGCTTTTTGTCCTAGGGTAGCAGTTTTATCACACTGTGTATAAGCAGTTAAGTGCCGGCCCTATTTTAGGAAATAAACCATTAAATGCTAAGCTATTTGAAAGATCATATCTTAATATCAATGAAATCATGAATCAATTCAATATGTTGCAATTGTTTTGCTGTATGAGAGCTTTTCATAAAGACATTCAGGTAAAATGCTTCATCTGAATTTACTATATCAGCTCTTGATGGGCTGAGGCACAGAAGACTTCTTCAGAATAGAACAATTCTTAAGCAGTAATTTAAGAAGAAATTCCAAGGAGTCGAGACAGGCAAAGTGACTTCAGGGAGGGCATTTGAGCCAGGTGAAAATGGCTAGTTCTTCCAATTACACGCAGCAACCTACACAAAGCCCATCTCCAGCATCATTATTATCTTCAGGTTGTAGAAGGATTAAAACTTTTAGAAAAGTTCAGAAGATCAAAATGAAGGTTTTACTGCATTCTACACCCATGCATTTACAAATACTAAGGCATGATTTTATTTATTTATTTATTTATTTTTTATGAGTGTTAGAAGTTGTTAGCATGGAAAACTCAGCAGTGACTGTCACAATAAGCCAAATGTATCTCTTGCCTTCCTTCTTCAAAACTTGTCAGCTGAACTCTAAATTTCCAACTTGATAACACCACGAGAATAGAAATTGCAACTAAACTGTGTGTGGTCATGTTCAAAATTATCATATTTTCTCATCATTCTTTTTATAGGGTCTATTGTCACATGAAATAGTCTGCAACAGTTTATTAGTTTTATGCAGTTTTAACCTATTCTTAGAGCTATAAAGCGGCTCTCGGAGAAAAGATCCTGATTAATGAGTACTATAATTTTTATACTAATCCAATGTTCTTTCACTATTGCAGGATTGAATAATGCTTTAACTTTTACTATCTATATGCAAACTGTGTTGCCATAACATTTCTGGTGCTCAGTAGGCAGGCTGTTTATTTGATACAAAATGTACGCCCTGGCTGCTGAACATTTAACTAGAGCCATGAAAATCAGTTTCAGCGAACTGTGTGATTCCAGTTTTGTACAGTATACATTTAAAAAAAAAGAAAGCTTGATTTAGTTTAGTACCCTTTTTTCAGTTGTTTTGAAAAGCCCAAACTGATATAATGGAAACTGGGGCTTGAACTCATGAATGATTCCATTCTTCTTTAACAAAAGACTTTATGCTTTTGGCCAGGATTCTCTAAGCTGAAACAATTGGCTCTGATACTAATTAATGAAAATCTGTGAGTTTTGCTTAAAACCTAAGATAAGTTAGATAAGGTAGTAGATAGTAAGATAAGTTATAAGGAAGAAACATGAAGACAAGACACAGTAAGTTTTTAGGAAAAGCAATTTTTGCTGTACTTTAAAAAATGATTACTCTGAAAGTATTTCAGGCACAGTTAATTTAAGACTTCACATAGAAACATAGCAACAATATTTGTGGTTACACAGTGTGGTTGCTTTTTATTACTTCAAGATGTATCTAAACTCCACACAAAAACACTGTGCCTTCCCTAGGTAAGAAAAACAGCTAGATGTAGAAGTGAAGAGTAAAATCACACTACAGCAATACTAACTTTCACTGTGGGCTTAAACTGACAACAGTAAACAAGTTACATGAGGACGTTATCACTCCCAAACTGTCCCCTGCATTGTGCTGAGATGGCTGTTTGTACAGTTACATAGACTTACAAGCAACATGCTTTAATTCCACACTACATTTAGCTCCCTGATTCACCTGTCAGAGACCAAGATGTGCAGACAATTCAGTGGGAAGACCTGAGAGGGCAAACAGTGTTCCAGGGCCACTTGAACTCATTCTGCTTTCAAAAAAAAAACAAGTGCTCATATCACTTGTACTAGGACAGAGAACAACATGTCATTTCTGTCTGCGAAAAGCAATCAAGTTCACTGCTTTCAACCAGACAGACCCATTATTAGCTGAGTCTCAAAGAAATCTCACCATAGCATTTTAAAATAACAGGTGTGAAGTCCAGAACAAAATTATCCCACTTTAACAGTCGGAGAACTTGACAATTTTCTCAAATTATTTTCAAGTTTTTACTTTTACTTTGTTTTGTATGGTCCACAAATTGATTGTCTCTCATGCATTTTATTATGCATAATGCTAAAATATGGATCGAGGTGATAATATCAGCATCATTCCTACAGAGAAGAAGTACTACTTTTGGGGGTGGAGTACTCTGTTTCGTACAATAATACAGTTGTTCTCCCTATTATTTTCTTTAAGTATTATAAAAAGCAAAAAACAAACAAACAGTCACTAAAGCAAAAATGTATTGCACTGTGGCACTGAATAAAAAGCAGGACGATTTCCCACAACCACAGACGTGCTCCAAGTGAAATTTGACAGCTGAAATGCTGTCACGGGCCCCTTGAACATATTTCAACAGTTACTGCTGAACGGCAATATCAGAACATTTCTGTAAGAGCTGGAACACACTCACCAGTGTTAGACATCCTCTTAAATTCTCATTATACTTCCTGCTCCTGTTTTAAGAATGAGCCTGCAAAACTGTCCAAGACATGAACACAAACATACTAACACAGTGAGGTCTAAGAGAAATGTTAGGGTTGAACAGTATTTCTTAATAGAGGTTTCATTTTCAGTTCAACTAATGCACAAATCTTTCAGCAATCCTACTAAATTGGTACATGAATAGACATGCATTTTTCATACCATTAGTTTCTGCAAATTTCTGAACATCAGCCAGAGTTTTTAGTTCTTTCCTTGGGCAAGCTGATACACACAAAGCAAGAGATTTGATCTTCTGATGTACCAGATCAATATTGCATGGATCCAAGAAGAACACATACCTAGGGAGGAAAAAGATGCAAATTACTTCTACTTTAATCAACAACTACATTGAAGAAAATTAATCTCAAACTATAGGAGTAATTCAAGACTAACTTTCAACCTACCAAGAAATGTGTAACATTTCACATTAACACAATGGTATGATTAAAAAGAATTCATATACTCAACATACGCACCACAAACACATTAATGTATACAGACTCTTGGATCACATAGCAAGGATATTAAACTTTATCAGATGGAAATCTATTCAAATTGTATGTTTACAAATATACAGACTAGCACTTCTATCATACCTTCTCACAGATATCTGTCTTAAAATTGAAAGATAAAACTTCTTTAAAAAACAAAACAAAACTAAAAAACAAACAAAAAAGAAATAAACCCCACCTCAGTATTTCCAGGTTTTCAAAAAATACACAACAAATCCCATGAGGTTTTGCTTATTCTACAAAAAATGACCATCTGACGTTATTTTTATGAGTACATACAATATGAAAAATTCAGAAGAGCTTTTTGGTTTAGACTGATTTTCCACAGCACCAGCCCATAAAGTCAAGCACATCAGATTAGTATTCACTTTAAATTAAAATTGTTCATGTAATTCAAGTGGCTACAGCTCAAGTGCAGTATTCACAACTTTCCATGATGGCCGCTGTCACTAAAAACAAGCTGCTTATGAAGTACATACTATAGCTCTCCAGCCAACCTTATCTCCTAGCTATGCACGCTTCATTGCAATGACTAACCCTACAGTATTGCCAATTCACGGTATAATGAAGACAGATTATCTTTTTGTTTGTTTTTTCCCAAAAACTGAACAAGCATTTCAAACTCCAATAACTCCATTGTTATGTCATGAATTAAAATACTCTCTTCATATTATCTAAAGTAATAATGAGAAAACAAACAAAAATAGAACAGCCATATTAAATGACTATCTTTTTTCTGCAGTCAGAAATTTATAATCCCATAATCTATAAAAATTCCTTCTGACCTCAGAGAACTTTTCCAAGCTACTTTATGGTTACATATTGTTTATAAGTACATCTTAAATGTACAGCGCACATAAGACTTCTTTAGAAGCACACTAACAGAAAAAAAAAATACATTGTATCATTTGGATACTTGAATGGGAATCTGCTATGACAGAAAGAGTTACAACAAAAATATAATGCCCCAGCATGTTTGATCCCACATACTTTGGAGATAATACTTTGAAAGTGACATAAATTATAACAGATCTCACAGACAATGACAATTTTCCAAACCATACATCTCTCATATACAACTGGAACAAACTTCACAGCACAGATACTAGACAAAGAAAAAACAAATACATTCTCTCAGTAGGCCACGCTCATAAAGGCTAATCTTTAGATTCCATTTCAACGCTTCCAGTGCGCAAATTCCTAACTATCCTTTCCCCCCAGAAAAACTTACCTATTATCCAATTCCAGTGTATGAGAACTAGTACTACTTTCTGCAGCATTTCAGCCCTTAGCTTCAAGACTTCCTGTCTCATTTCTTGAAACTCAAAAATCCATGTCACCAAAATAAAGTGCAATATAGCAATACGCCATACGCATTCTTAAAACATTCCCTTTCTTTGTCCATATACCATAAACATTCCATAAACATCTTTGAATAGATACTAAGATAGACAATAGTGTATTAATTGGGTAGTTTTGTTACCACTTCCTCTTCATGAGAGCAAGTCCCTGGAGATGCTATTCCCTTCCATGAGGAGGAGAATTTCAGTGTCTTTTAAGGATAACAAGTTGAAGCAGCCATTAACAAGAACATCTATGACTCAAATCTGACCAACAAATGATGAAGGAAGCATTGATGATAGCAAACCTGTTTATTGTCAAATTCTGGTAAGGGAGGGAGACAAACACCTGGACATAAAATGTGTGCCATTACTGAACCACATCAACAAATGGCCTATCAAGTAGAAGCAGTCAGAGACTTTGCAGCTGATACAGATACTAACCTAAGAGTCCAGGACACTGGAGAAGGTCAGTGGAGCTATGCCAGCTGAGGTGACAACATAAAGCAATGGGAACAAAGTGGGAAAGATATAAAGAGGCATAATGGGGACAGGCTGTGTGTAAGCTAAGGCCAGTCAGAATGAATCCTGCACTGAACTACCACAGCCTGTCCAATTTTCTTACTGAACCGTTGCTTCACCATCTTGCATTATGTTGCTCCGTGCAACGTGCACTTCACACTGCCAAATAACAGTTACCAGGGGACCAGCACACACAGATGTGGTGTGAGCAGCACTGAGGTGACAGGCACACCCATGATGATGGCCTGCAGATCTCTTGTGTGGGCCTGCACCAGGGCCTGCTGGCTCTGCCAGCCCCAGGGCAGGAGGGGATGGTGCTGTGCCTGTGTGCTGTGTGCTCTGTCAGTGTTCAGCAGTGTTTGTAAAGCTGCGTCCCTCAGCCTGGGTGCACACCCCAAATCCCTAGGCTGGGCTCCAGTGGCTGTGGAGAAGGGTAATCCCAGCATCCTTTAACATGTACTGCTGGGACAAGCACAGGAAAACCGCCTCAGCATTGCTACTATCTCACAGACTGGAAGGCAGCCTGATATTCTTCAAATGGACTCAAGGACTAAGCTATAATCTTAAATTCTGGAAGAAGTCAAGAGTATTTTGGAAAACAGATAACACAACTTCAAGTCAAGACCGGCAGCTCAGAAATACAGCGCAAATATAGTGCCATACACAGTTTGGACAGAAGTATGTTTAAATGGACACATATAGTACAAACACTACACTGCACAGTTCAGAGGTGGCTCTAACATAAATAAGGAAACTGTAAATGAAACTGCAAGCTATGAAAGGCAGTATGGTTAGGTCATGGTTGGACTTGTTGAACTTTAAGGTCTTTTCCAACCTGAGTGATTCTATGATTCTATTATTCTATGAAATAAGTGAATTCAATCCATGCTCTACGTAATCTTATTTTCCTATTTCAAACAGCTTAAATGTGAGTTGAAATATCAAATAACAGCATCATAGAGGAAAGTGGTTTGTTTGTTTTGATTTTTGAGCTACAATTTATTGAAAACAACTAATTTTACTGTGGAAAATTCCATGCCACGTCACCACTGAACAGGTTTTGCCCATGCGAAAGTACTGCACTTCTAGTTCTTCAGAATAAAAAATAGGCCAGTTTGTTGGTAACAGTGTAACTCAGACCGGAAATACAAATACTAAAGTTAACATTAATAACTGCATTAAGTTTTTAATATGCCTACATTCCATAGGTATAATAAGACCTAAAAATGTTGAGTTACTGTGTAATTTTAAATGGATTTATATACACATAAAGAAAGATGGTGAGAGCCTACGTAATTTTCAGAAGTCACAGTATCTGAAAATAAGGTCAATATCAAGTCGTTCATCCTGAGGCAGAAGGTTCAAAATGAACTTCAGTATAAGTTTTAAACATGCATCTCATATATATACAAATACACATATACATATAGATATAAAATGAAAGAATACATAAAATAAAAATTCAAAAATCTAAGATCTATAGGATAATCTTCCTTATTGTTTGGAGTTTCTATTTTGCTATGTTCCTTTTTTTCTAAAGGAAAAAGGAAGTAATACAATTTCAGAAATGATCTGAGATTAGAAACAGAGCATCAATAGCTCTCACTCCTGACAAGTGACCTATTCATAACCATGAGAAATGCAGTAATCTCCTCTTCCCATGCAAAAACAGGAAGTCAAAGCATCATCCTTTTATACAATACATCTTGATTCTGGAAGGACAGATAGTACATATTAAGCACTGTGGCAAATTATGTGACTGAGCTTACATTACCTTCAAGTACTTAATACATTCTTGTATTTACCAGTGTCATTGATGTCCTCAAGGCATCTCTTTACAAGCAGATAAGTACCTCACAGAGCAACCATTTACTGTGATTTATAAGCATCTTACCACGATAATGGAGAACTGAATTAAACTATCATAATCAAAACAAATGATGTATAGGGCATCTAATTTTACTAATTAAAAGTTTTCTGCATGCATGCAACAAACTCTGCCTGGTCTTTGATATGAGCTAAACATCAACACTTTTCATGAGTCAAAGGCATTTATTAAGGTGAAATGCCACCCTGGCTCTTCTCTATACCAGTACATGTATATCATTCGTTTCTTGAAGGAACAGCAATAACTGAATTCTGTGTAAGCACCAAAATATTGCTGATACCACTGAACTAGCATTACAGGAGCCTAAACAATGACAACAGGAATCTACAGTGCTTCTGAATAAAAAGACATTTTTAGCCCTATCATAACTGCCAAAATTAACTGAACTAATTTAAAGCAGAGAGATTTGAAGATTTGAGAATCCAGTGCTGGACTACAATTCTGCATCTTACTCTGAATCAGAGTCTATCAAAGCTGTTTTTTCCTTTGTAAAAGACAAAGGTGCCCGATTCACTCTTTGTTGACAAGATCAAGATGTACAAATGTTCTTCCCCCATTCCACTTCGCTGAGTTCAATGTAACTGTTGTGTATCTATCTGACCACACCACAGCAAGAACTCTTTTCCTTACCCCTACCACCAGATTTTCATACTCATGCGGATTGCCCTTCACTTCCTCTTTATCATCTCTAATGTTACTGTCATTTACAAGAAAGAAAATGTTTTTAGAGATGATTTAGCTCTTCTGACTTAGACTGGGAAACGAAGACAGAATTACTCTGAGAGCAGAATGAAATCAGAATAATTTCACTTTTTCAGAATCACAGAGCTTAAAGCCCTTCCCTTCTCCACACAAACTGAAATATTAAATAGGAATAAGACAACATGATTTTTACATATGTCTGAAAAGTACTCCTAAAAAAAAAAAAAAGCATGAAATATTCCCATGACCTGTACCTCAGACACTGCAAGAGCTCCATCTGCTAGACACAGATGCAAAGTATCTGTCAGATACCCTGCCTTGGAGGTGTCCAGTGCCAGGTCAGATAGGGCCCTGGGCAGCCTGCTCTAGTATTAGATATGGAGGTTGGCAACCCTTGTCTGTGGCAGTGAGGGGTGGAGCCTGATGATCCTTGAGGTCCCTTCCAACATAAGCCATTCTATGATTCTATGAAAAGTAGGTTGCTTCTTCTGACAAACTGTCCCAAAAAATTAAAAAGTCATGTACAGTGAGAGTGAGAAGTATCATGTGCCTACAAAAGAACAGGTTTCTAGCAAATTAGGGTACCCTTTACGACGCTAGAATAGCTGGAGAATAGTTTGTCCTACTAAAAGGCCTTGTCTCACTCTTACCAAACAGAAACGATGACATCCCACGTAAGTGTACACAGTCATTCACTTCAGTCATTTCTGAAGCTGCAATACCTTTTTCAAAAAAATCTGATCCTTCTGAACTGTACAAAGGACTTTGGCTTGACAAATAAAAAGCACTGTATGTTAACTGCATTTAAAATACTCTCAATTTCTATTTGTTATCTTTCCATAATGTCTATACAAGATGAATTCATTTCACAGTTGCAGATGTTTCTCTTCATGATGATCTCTTGTCAAATGGATATTCTGGAATTTAAGAAGCTATTACACTATTTTTTGTATATTTCAGTCACATGCCTGAGTTTCTCCACCTTCTTACATCAAGTCAGACATCATTTCTTTCTCAGGGTAAGAAAGTTTAAGATGTTAATTTAAATATTTATATTTTCTCTAATAATACAAGAATGACACTTCTGTACTACACACATCTGACCTTAAAAAGCACTAGAATATTGACATAGTAAAATAGGAAAATTATCCTGGATAAGTTTTAAGCTGCTCAACTCTCCAAGAAGTTTCAATTAGATTAAGAAATGATCTTTTGACAGAAACAAACAAACAAACAAACAACAAACAAACAAACAAAAACCTGTAGAAGTTTTCAGACTAATTATTTAATTTCTTCTAATAATACAACAGACACGTGGCAACATTAAATTTTAAATCAGGTGTTTAGAAATCATTACTACAATAACTAAAAATCAGCATACATCAGAAAAGCATTCTTCTAAAATAACACCCACAAATTAATGACTTTCTGTTAGTCTGAAAGTAAAAGCGAGAAGTAAAATAACAACACTGTCAGAAATTGAAGATTTTAACTCTTCTAACATAACCAAATTTTGAAAGAGACTTTTTTTTTTTTTTTTTTTTGTCAATTAATACCTCAGTTCTAAGGCTAGGCTAAATAAAAGCTTACTTTCTGAAATTATCCTCTGTACATATGTGTCCTGAACACTGACAGGAGGGCAGATCTCAACTGACATTCACTCAAGATGTTTTCAAGTCCTCATTCCAGAATTAATTAGCTTAATTAATTAATTAATAAGCTCCTGTACTACTCCTTCACTGATTCTGATCTCTAACTGTGCATTTTTCTCAAAAAAGAATTACGTACTGCTTAACAGTCTTACATATTTTCTCCACAAGCTGCTTTTATATATACTGCTTACAATCTAAATCTTAAAGTTTTAAAGTTCTATTTTAATGTGTTGGATATTTTCCAGATCCCCCTCAACTCAGTTTCAGAAACTTATCACAGAACAACAAAATCATTTCTGTACAGATATCAAAGGCCTAATCTCAAATTTCTGAACATTTGTCATACATAAAACCAAAACAAAGCCAACCCTTTGGTGATCTGATAGATACCCTCACACCCCACGTGGATGCTAAGAATGAGAAATTCCTCAATGACTTAACTGCACTCATGTTACACTTCTGTCAATGTACACTTTCTGAAGTACTTCTGCTGTTATGGAAGGTTGTTCCACAGATGTGAAGATCAGAACAAATAAATAAAATAAATAAATAAAATATTCATTTTCCGGTTCTATTGAAAATCACTTTCAAAGGATATTTGGTTTTCAGAGGATATTCGGTTTCTTGGTTTACAGAACAGAACAACTGAATCACATACTCACTTCTTCTGTGTGAGGTCCAGACCACTGTTGACTACTCCCTCCACCTTGACATTTTTCTGTCCACAGATATTTCCATAACTGTCATATCCTGAAAGCAGTCTTGCAGCTGCTCCTGTAGCTATTGTAAAGCCACAGATAAATCCCTGTGGGGAGAAAAATCCACAATAGTAATATTCTGTTGGGCAGCTAGGAAAATGTAGTTTAATTCATTTGTTTATAAGCAAAGTTTCTTTAAAAATTCTTTGAGATCAAAGAAGAAAAGACAAGGACAATTCACAGAGAACTACTGTGCAATTATAAAACAAAATGCAAGGCCAAAAGAGGGCTCATATCTAGTACAGCACATTATCCAAGCAGAATTAAGAATCTCATAGGTGTTCTTTTTTGAGATTCATAATATCCTCATCAAGCAGTGCATGAAGCAGAAGAGAGAACAAAGGCACACACTGAATAAGAGCTACAAAAAAGAGCTACAACAAAGAGCTGCCATTATCAATGGTTAGTATCTGTTTTACAAGATCTCAGACAGACCTGCTTTTCTTGCATTCTGGTTTGTTTCTCCTTCAAATTAAGCACTGTCAATGATAAGCTAAAATGAAGAGGCCTATCTGACCTAAATTCATTTTGAAAAAATCTTTTTGCTCTAAATCAAAAGAAAAAAGTGGCCAGGTGAAAGCCACAACTGCTCCACAGACTAGGTTCAAATGCAGGAAAAAAAAAAAAAAAAAAAAGATATGGTGCAAGAGAATGCAAAATGACTCACAGGGCAAAATGTCAAGCATTCAATGTCAGGCAGACCTTGCTGTGCATTTTCAGAACTCTTACACTAGCAAAACTAGCATCAAGGCAGCAATGTTGTGAACAGGATACTGTTTTGAAAAACATCACCAGTTTTCTAGCAATGCCCTTGGAAGGGAGAAGTGAACCATATGCTTGTCCCACTATCACTAATGATGAGGCAAGCTATGACTTGAGGAACCAGTTAACACAAATGCATGGAGCAACAGGATCATGACATGCTGATGACAGGTAATGAAGTCAGCATTGAATACTTAAAATATGGGTGGGTTCAAAGGTCTGAAGATGTAAGACAGAGATCCTCTATGATGGACAGGCTATCACTGTAGAGAAACCTCAGACAGCAAGCTGTTCATTGTCCTTCTCTTGCCAGTGCACTAATGCACTTACAGATTTAAAAGTGAGAACAAGGGCAAAGCCAGGAAAAGGCTATCATCGCAAGTAATAATTAAAGCTGATTTCCAACACTGAATCTCAATTTACAGGATCTCTTTATACCACATGATGGCCTTACGATCATGCATTTTACATTCCAAAGCACTTAGCTTCTTGGATGGTTCAAAAACTTTTCCCCAGACATAGGTAAGAAAAATAATGTAATTCCTTCTCAACTGATCTAAACTAAGACAATGCAAGGATGATTTTCCAGCCTATCATGGTACTTGACTGTTCAACTGAACTCTCCGACAGAACACCAACTAGCAGGATTTGAACAACTGAGTAATTGCTCTTTGTAATGTATTCCTTAGACAAGAAAATCTGGGACGCTAACCCACAGCAAACTAATTTAAGACCAGTGGAGCAGGTGGGTACAGAATGAGTAACCAGATATCATCAACACCACAGGCAGGAGAAAAACAACCACAACTAAAGCTGTTCATTTCATGAAATAGAATGCTTTTAAAGCTTTTAAGATATTAATATCTCACAGTGATAACATAATGTATATAGTTTAATGAAAACATAGTCATCCTTGCATTTCAAGCAGTCAACAACAAACACTTCGGGAAAATAAAAAGAAGTCTTTTGGTGGATTAAGAATTCCAAAGACTTGAGACTAAGGAACTACAGAAAGGAAAGCTGATAGCTTTCAGAAATTCCACACTCCTAAATGCTATGGCGCACAGTGCAGCTATTCAAAATGTTGACAGATATTCTGTGTTTAGGAAGGAAGAGTACATAGATCCATAAAACAACACAAGATACAAAAAAAAAATCAGAGCACTATAAAAACTGGAGTTCCAGGAGGTAAGCTGCAGCAGAAACTGGAACAAAAAAATGAATTCTGAATCCTAACAAATCCTTCCAACTGTGTACAGCACCCATTTCTGTTATACTGCTGATAATTCAAATGCCAGTATATTCTGGCCTTACTTGTTAAGTTACTGGATGCAGAGTTTAAAACTTCCTTCAAATAATGAAAACTCTTTGGCTGCATAACAATCATAAAATCCTTTGATTTTTACTCACCATCCCTATGCAGAAGAGGATGAACAAGAGCAGCCATGGTACATCTGTACAGCTGTGGTCCTCCAGAGGCTTCCATTCTCGTTTGGAGCTCTTACATGAGAAAAGAGACACGGGGTTAACGTTTGTTTATAATGTTAAACATTAATAGATAACAAGTCAGAAAATGATAGCATGGGGTATGAACATACAGCAGGAGTTATCTTTCAACTCTTAAATACCAATGGCCAGAACAATGGAGAGTAAGACTTGTGAAAGGCACTTTAAATAAATAAATAAATCTTCGCTGGCAGCTAGATCAACAAAGAATAATTCACCCAGAAAAAAAATGAGTTATGCAGGAATTCACAGGTACTTGTCCAATAAACAGGTTTTTTCTACTTTTTTTTTTTTTTTTTTTTATTAACTAGAAAGAAGCTAAGGCACAGAATGTCTTCTATTGTAGACTTCCACATCTACCTTGCACTATTTTGCATTAAAGATTAAACTTTTAAAAAACTCATGCATTTAAAAACACTGCAGGAAGGTTTAACAAGTACAGTACATGTACAACAGATGCATTAAACTGGTATTGAAGAAACACTTGTCTACTTGCACAGAAGCAGCTAAACACAACATTTAAGGAAAGAAATCTCTAGTCAGTATTGCTCAGGTGCCAGAAAGGAAAGTCTTGTACTGAAATGTCAAAACAATGATGCTGAATGCTATTTATTATGCTGCAAATCATAAACAGGTATTTCTAAGCAATTCCAACTGTTTGCTACTCATGAGATAAAATTTCACAGGTGTGAATACACCACTAAAATACAGTCTTTTGGCTGTCTAGTCAAAAAATTCAAGAAAAGAACAATTTTTCATGTAAAGAACACTAGCTGTTGCAGGAAAAAAAAAAAAAAAAAAAAAAAGACCATACTAGAATGTCGTTATTATAGTGACAATATTAATTACAGCAGCTACTTTTAAAAACAGACTGTTTTAGATAGTGTGCAATCTTATAATTAATTCCAAAATAAGTACTGTTCATACATTTTTATGAAGATCTAAAAAAACACTCTCACTGTTTTCATACCTGGGGAAGGAGATTGAGATATGAGCATAAAGAACAGCTCTCTTCAGAAACAGAATCAAAGCAGATAGTCTGCCTAAGTTTTAGATTACTTTTTGCACTCAAGACTCCAAAGCATCTCCAAGACTTACTTGACAGGGTAGAAAATGTCAGTATTGAATTAAAATAAACACTGTTGACATTACATCCAACCATTCTATTTTCAGCATCTACTTTTGCAGAGTTTTATATAAAAAAGAAGGAAGGAAGAGGGGGGAAGGAAGAGGGGGGAAGGAAGAGGGGGGAAGGAAGAGGGGGGAAGGAAGAGGGGGGAAGGAAGAGGGGGGAAGGAAGAGGGGGGAAGGAAGAGGGGGGAAGGAAGAGGGGGGAAGGAAGAGGGGGGAAGGAAGAGGGGGGAAGGAAGAGGGGGGAAGGAAGAGGGGGGAAGGAAGAGGGGGGAAGGAAGAGGGGGGAAGGAAGAGGGGGGAAGGAAGAGGGGGGAAGGAAGAGGGGGGAAGGAAGAGGGGGGAAGGAAGAGGGAGGGAGGAGGAGGGAGGGAGGGAGGGAGGGAGGGAGGGAGGAAGGAAGGAAGGGAGGAAGGGAGGAAGGGAGGAAGGGAGGAAGGGAGGAAGGGAGGAAGGGAGGAAGGGAGGAAGGGAGGAAGGGAGGAAGGGAGGAAGGGAGGAAGGGAGGAAGGAAGGAAGGAAGGAAGGAAGGAAGGAAGGAAGGAAGGAAGGAAGGAAGGAAGGAAGGAAGGAAGGAAGGAAGGAAGGAAGGAAGGAAGGAAGGAAGGAAGGAAGGAAGGAAGGAAGGAAGGAAGGAAGGAAGGAAGGAAGGAAGGAAGGAAGGAAGGAAGGAAGGAAGGAAGGAAGGAAGGAAGGAAGGAAGTAACCTTTGCAATGTTAGTAAGATGTGTTTTGCTATTCACGTATCTGGATGGACACCCTACAGCAGATAATGCCATCTGAAAACAAAAACTGCTTTACAACGTAAAAGAAATCCTGCACGCGCCATGTATCAAAATGCATCCCTTCTGAATAGCTCAGCTTTTCACCAGGAAATTCCACCCTATTTTTGCCACCTCACATTAAGGAAACTGCAGTGGCATACATGTGTTTATGTTTTTAATTTGTGCTCTACGCATTCACTCATCAGTCAAAAATCTTGCTATTTTACTCAACAACCACTTCTGAGAGGCACTAAAAGGTCACATCATTCATCCGACTACACTCATTCAACAAAACTGCCTTCTGATCCTGGCAAGCTCACACTTTGAACTAACACACCATTCAAACTTAACATTTGCAGTAAGATTGTGACATTTATATTGTTTCAATTAACATAAATGAACTGCACAAAATATGTAAAGCTTTGTGCTTAGCATTCCTAAGTCTGCTTCCAAGAACCCTTGATATTTGAAAGTCTTACTTCTATTTACATGAAACAAAGAAAAATTTCAGCTACAGCTGCACCTTAAGAGTAATCTGCCCTTGAGAAGAGGCAGCAGTTAGATGGATAGGGTGGCGTGGGTTTTTTTTATTATTATTTTTTATCCTCTGTACCATCTGCAAACAAAATCTTCTAATAGGATTTTTAAAAGCCACGGGACATCCTCTGAAATAGCTCCAGCAAATATTCAGCTTGTCTGACCAGTCACAGTTACAGTAAGCAACCCATTTCACTTACAAAAGTGGACTGCAATTCGTGTTTCAAAAAGACAGGTTGAAAAGCCATGGCTTAACAGGTATATAGAAAGTTATAAAGAAGAATTCAGTCTACATCAATAGTTTTAACTAGGCTCAAAAATACAGCTATTATAGGGAGGGAAAAAAAAGTAAAAAAAAAAAAAAAAAAAAAAAAAGTTAGGGAAGGTATTTTAAACAAAAAGTGCCTCTGGAAACAATTAAAAATACACTACTTATCAACTGGCAATTTAACCACTCAGTAAACTAATACAGTATGAAATTATGTGTCTTTAGGATAATGTCTCTCTAATTCAGGGCTTGCTACAATCCAAGCTGGCTGCCAGTATCTGTTTGCTGTTTTCTTCTCAGCTGCTTCCACGTACTCATGATTTCCACTCAAACATCTTCCTTGACTTTACAACCCTTAATCATTGTCTTTGCGTCTACACCTCCCTACTCACTATTCCCTGTGCAGACTGCACACTTAAACTTCTGTTCAGATACCAACTTCCGTTCTTCTTATGTGAGCCTGTGCTCAACATAAGCTCTAACAAGCGTTGATTGTTCTGCAGCCCGGAAACCACACTTTGTTTCCATAAGTCAGCAGTTCTACTCATTTCCACCTTTCCTCAAGACATTAAAATTCCTCAACATTTGACAAGACAGGAAATTCAAATAAAAGAGAGGAAAACAATATATATAGTCTTTAAATATAGCTTTAATAATTTATACTATGCTACCTGTGGATCCTCTATGACTAATAAGGCACGGGACTACCTGCACACTACTACAGAACCAGAAGTGCTGTCAGACAAAACGGACCACAGGCAACAGAATGGTCTGCAAGTAAAAACATCAGGTTGGGAATGTTTTCCTGTCCTCAACAGCTCTTCAGTCCTGATTTTAACAGTTTAAGAGTTATTTGCTTAAGAATCCAAACAAGTGTTCAGAGGTTAGTGCACAAACAGTCTGAAGAATGGCTATCAAACTCAACAGTTCCCAAAGACAAATGAGAATGTGAGAAACACAAGCCAACAACTTAGGCCCAGGCAAGGATTTTAGTGAACAGTGTTATATTTCACTATTGCAACAGCAGGCGTTCTGGAAGCAGGAGTGCCTGATGTAAGAAAAAACCAGGTCTTATAAGAGCCTCCTAGTTCTTTATGCTGAGTCCCACCTCTGCTGCCAGGTTCATATTCTTCACACGCACATCCTCTGGGTAGTTGACAAAGTCCACCTCTCTGTTTCTCCAAGCAAACAGAATCCACAAGATAGTTGCCAAGCTAGTATCTCCCCTCCACAGATATGCTCAATAACTTGGTTTCTTCTTGTGCAGTTCTGGGCATAGACATAGGGCTCCTAGCCTTCACTTTGGGTAGCCCACCTTCCCCCCAGGGAGGTGAGTACACAAAAATTAACAGGCCAGCCAGACTCTCCACTTATCTCTCAAGAGCGCGCATACTCTGTTATTTAACCGCAGATGAAAATCTGTCTTTTATCAGAGGTTCTGAGGCATGTCCCTCCAGAATAACATTCTATTACTTACACTAAAACAATACATTCTCTCCCACAAGAACTGCTGGGTTTAAGACAATTTTAGAAAGACATCTTTTTTCCAAACCTAGAAAGCTGCGTGCCTTAAGGTGGGCTTATGCTGGAGAGGCATGGGAAGAATTTCAAGTTTTTCAGTTACAATTCAGAGCTACATCGTTGCAAGTAAGCAAGTGTTCATATGCAAATACAAAATAAAAGAGACCATTTTCTTGGTATTCCTTCTATTCAATTACTTCAAAACATATTCAGACTCCTCTCCCAGCTTCTTCTTTCCCTGACATTTCCAAAGAATACCTTTACAGGACTGAGCAGCGGGAGAAATCCGAATATAGATTCCTCCTGCATATGTTAATATAATTCTTCACAGTTATCAGCACAGCACAAAAACAGTGGTTACTACTTTCATTATAACTGATGTATTTACTGCAGGGCATCACTCTTGTTGGGCAGCTGAGTGCTTATGAGCATATTTTCAAGTAAGTGCACAAAAGAAGTAAAAAATGAGGCATGTCAGACAAGTATTAAAGATACAAGAAATTACAGAGAACACACAGAACGGTGAAAGCAACCTCATAAAAGCCACAGGACAATGACTGCCCTGACACAGTCTGAAGAAAAAAGAAGTAAAACAAACAAACAAACACAAATGATAACTGGATGATGGAAATCAGGTATCAAGGACTTTCTTTAAACACACAGCATCTCCTGCAATGTGAAAAGTGGGAGAAATATGACTGAAGTAAGACACCAAGTAAAGAATACGCGCAGTATTACACGCATATGTAGACATATAAAACAAACATATATATATATATATATATATATGCATGTATGCTTGTGTATGTAAACGCACATATAATCAAGCTGTGCTTAAGCAGCAAAGATGTGAATAAGATCAGGATAATCACAGAATTTGCCATCAACAGAGGATGTTGCAACCTGGGAGAAAGGCAGCAGAAAAATTCTAAAATATCGTTGTGATCAGACCACAAGTCACAGGAAGATGATGATGAAGCCATTACTGAGGTAATCCAGTGACTAACTGTTCTGAAAAACATCCACTGTTCTTAGTTCAGGTCAGTAAGGACAAAACAAGGAAAGAGACACCACATATTTCAGTCCAAAACGAAGCTTAGAGAAGATCCAGGATGAAGTGAGTACTCCATCAAAATCCCATAGGAAGATACAGCAGTCATGATGTAGGGCAGTCTTTCAAATTACTAGCCAAATTCCAGAATTCCAGGAATAACATAGTGATCAGAAAGCCATGCAAAGACAATATTTTAAAGCAATGCCCATAGTCAGCAAAGTGAGGGGTATCAGTTATGTGAACTAAGCCAATCTGAATCAAGAGAAGGCTTCCAAGACGAGGTTTCTCAGAGCTCCTGTTCAATATCATGCCAAACTGTCTGTTACCTGTATTTGTAAATAATGATAGATAAAACAGTGACCTGAAATCCTTGTGCTTCAGCATTTTATTCTGTTCTACTCAAAGCCAAAATACCGGAAAATTAGACAAAAAATCTGAAATAACTTTTAATATAATAATATTTTTATAATATATTTTATAATAATATAATAATTTTTAAGATACACAATTTTTGACATTCCTTTTATGAAGGCAATCAATTATTTTCTTTTATTTTTTTCTTACCTTCAAACCAGTTCTAACAAGACACGAACATGCCGCAAAATACCTGGTTAACCATTTGCAGTCAGTGAGAATAAGCTTTCACATTTTCTAGACTAGAAATTGACATTTCTTTTTCTATTCCATGCAGAATAAAAGACAAGGCATTTTGGCTCTAGAGGGATATTTCTGAACAATCAGGTCTACATTTAAAAAGGATTTAAAGGTGCATTCTCGGGGACTTGAGCAGTTGGCCCAATCCACTTTTTAGGAGTTCCTTCTATGCTTTAATAAGATGACTTTTCAGACCACCAAGTGGTTTCACTGCTCTGCTGGAAGTTTTGCTGAGCCACCATAAAGCCAGCCACACTGATGCACAACTCGTGTACAAAGGCTTCACTGCTGCTTTCACCATTAAACTCAGTACCTGACCTTTCCTTAAAGTCAGTCTAAGATCGCAAACTAAACCTATCCCGGTACTTTCCTTTAACAAACACACTGCACTTCTTAGGCCTCATCCCCTAATGTTTAGTTGCCCTGTCTATCCAACCCACCTTCCAAGTTTTGAATATCTCAGTTACCACAGCAACAGCACACTCTTCAAAAAGATTTCCTCCCTAAGAGCACGTTGACATCAAATCAGAAAATTTAATACAATCTGAGATTTTACTTCCACAGAACAGTTGTTAGGCTGATGAAGCAAATGCTGGCACTCATAAATATCTGAATTTGAGTCTGTTACTCAAAACAGTGTCTCTCGCTACTCATTTCAGAGGGACAGTCTTCTATTCAGTTTTGAGAAGAGAATTAAAAAAAAAAATAAGGAAAATAAAATAATTAGCTCTTCAAGGCATGGTCAACTTTTATTTCCCTCCAACTTCCCACATGATACAATCAGATCTTTCTGCCTCTAAAATAGCGGCAGTTATAACTACTGTGCTTCAAGCAGTACAAACATTTCCTTGTTCTGTCCCCCACTTTTTTTTTTTTTTTTTATCCTTCTTAAGTTTTCTGGTATCTAAGAATAAATCAGCTCTTGCTACTGCCCTTTTTTCTGCAGAAACAGTTTGACCTCAGTCTTTCATTAACTCACAGGAATGTAACAGCTTTGAATTAACTGGCAATGCTGAATTAGCTATCAGTGCCAAGCTGGCTGAAGCTGGGTCAACAATTTCAAGAGTTATTTGGGGGAGAACAAGTATTGTTCTGAAGGAATTAAATGTGGGTAATTTGTGCTAAAGCCTTTTCTTTTAAAACACAAATAACCATCTGTTTAGATCACTGCAAAAGGATCATATAAATGAACTTTTCAAATATCTATAATTAATTTAGTCTCCTTATTGCATTGCAGAGTCACTGTAGCAAAAAACAGAATATTCACTTTCCAGTCCTTTACAGTTTGTTTCAGTCATACTAAGAGGGTATTGAAATTTTGGACTGCAGGTATTTCAGGTTGTTTTTCTTCCACTCTAAATGAAAGGATAGCTTTCATTGTACATTTATGGATCCTCAGGGACATTATTAGTGATGTGGCAGTCTAAGATCACTTGTTACAAAACCTAACCCAAGAGCGATATCGATCTAACCACAACCCCTTTGAATTCTCTGTTTTTTTTATCACTTTGCTTTAACATCTAGATTCAGAGTATGCGCAACTGCAGCAGACTGCAGGAGAGTAAGTAGAAATAAGAGCTGCTGGAAGCTGCACTTGTATTTGTAAATGAAGGAATTCAGAAATGGTTATGTAGCAGATTATTTACACAGAACACAAACAGCCACAGCACGCACAAAGCAGTAATATGTAGCACATGGAGGCGAAAATGACACTCATCCTGACCAGGTCCTTTTGTGGGAAACAACCATTGTGTCCTGTAGAGCTCTCTCATGAAAGAAGATTTCAACCATTTCTCAGTTTATCTGAATTGCACAATGGGCATTTGTACAGTCATTCTACACCTACAGTACAAGTTTAGTGCTCATGAATATCTGAGTCAGGCAATACCTCACACAGCAAAAAATGGCACCTGAGGAAACTGAGCCCACTCCTGAGTTCTCTTCCAGAACACCACATCAAACTGCTTGCTACCAAACACACATCATGTACACAAGCTGCCCAGCAAGCTATTTTTCAAACATGCCCATACTGCCAGAAATAAATAAATAAATAAATAAATAAAAGTTCTTGAAACATTTGTCAGTGTTTCCTAACTACCAGGCAAGGAGCATTTCTTGGATCTGTATCATTTTATTTATGAGCTAAATAACAGGCCTATTCATATGCTGGCCTTTACCATGAAGCAAGCTGCGTGGAAAAATACAGATCACAACCTGAACAGGCATCCAGTCCATGAGAAAGGGCAGCTGTCAGCTTGGAAACACTAGAAAACTGTCTCTGGTTTCTTCACACTAATGCAAAGAACTTGTTTGTGAGAAACTGCTCTGTAGCTGTAAGTATCCTTGTTTTCTGTGAACTACCTTGCTTATCCTGATACATGACAGACACTTTGCTCTCTTCTGCTGTTATATACATCTGGCCACATTATCAAGGAGTCCTGTAGTCGTCTTGCTGGCTGCCACAGGTAACTGCTAGGGGAAACCTGAGGGAAGACACTCCACTGACCAGCTTCCCCCAGTAACTCTAGCACCTCTCTATTCAACTTATGAATATTGACTTGCTTCTGTGTACTTTCTTTGGGACTGGCAAACCTTTTGCAGAAGCACTGGTGCCTCTGAATGCAACCTATAAAAAAGGGGAAACAAAAAAAATATGTTTTTTACTGCAAGAATGTAATTCTCTGGCTTACCAGACAGAACAGCACTTTTCTGTCTGAAGTACAGCATACCTTTCTACACTGTTCAGCTTCTTAGAGAAAGAACTAGCAATAACTGTACATTGTCCTGACAAAATTTTTTTCACTTCTCTGTACAGATCCTGATCCTTGAAATGAAGTGGATGAGATGAGTCCTGATCTCATTAATAGCTCAGGATATTTCTAGATTACTCTACCTTGGAGGCTCAGCCCCTTTTATCTTTTGACTCCATGAGTGTTGGCCTTTCAAATGGCACTTACTTTGGCAAGGTGGGGGTTGTACTCTACTCATGGTAACCAGCAAAAGCATGAAAAAGAATGGCACCAAGTTGTTCCAGGGGAAGTTCAGGTTGGGGCAGGCCATCCAGTCACTGCCCCTGGAGGTATTCAATAAACATGGGGATGTGGTACTACAGAAGACGGTTTAGTGGGCTACACTGTTGGTAGGTGAATGGTTGGACTAGACGATCTTTGAGGTCTCTTCCAGCTTTCATGATTCTGTGACTTACATTTTGAACGCAAAGTGGTTAAAACATACATGATATCAATTACAGGTGCAGACAAAGTGCATCCCTCTTATAAATATCAATGAGTCAGACATTACTTCATGAAAAGGAGAGGATTTGTCTGCATATACAGCCAATCTAATAGATAATAACTGATTTGAGCAAGTATGTAAAACATAAGAATATGAAATTAAGATCTAGCAAATTGCTTCACATTTTCAAAGAAAAGCATTATTCAACTTGTAACCTGTTAAAATAGAGCACAAAGGGACTCCTACTGAGAGGGAGTAAAAAGATATGCCCATTTTCTAAAGCCTTCACACATTACAAACAGAGCCTAGAGCCTCTGACAATATGAAGGCTGATGCAAGCTATCTCTAGGGAGAATTAAGTCTGATTATTTTAGGCTCTTCTATTACTCAGAAGATTGGATGATTCCGTTCCTAAAAAATAAAAACACTCAGCTCTTTGCACATAAAGCATCTGAGAGGAAGGACTATCTCAAGTGAACTAGCTCTCTACATAAAATTTTCATGTAGATGAAAAAGTGTTGCCAAAGTAAAGTCCTGAAGTGTTAAATTTGTCTGCAACGCATGGCTTCATCAACTGCAGAAACATTAATATGGTTCAAATGTCCAACATTACCTGCTGATTTCCTGAGCATGACTTAAAATTGTTCAGATAAAATACCCAACAGTAGAGAAGTGCAGGCCACGCAACAGCCAAACATGGATTCTGACAATTCCCTCAGGTTCACGTTACAACTGATTTATTATGCAGCAATTTACTGTTACTCCTCCATTATTTGAGTAGGTACAGAAAACCCAGACTCTAGTGATCAGTATGAGTTCTCCTGAAAGGAGGAATCATAGAATCACAGAAATCACCAAGGTAGGAAAAGACCTCTAAGATCATCCAGTTCAACCACCCATCTATCATCACAATTTCCTACTAAACTGTGTCCCTCAGTACACCTAAACGATGCTGTTGCAATAAAAACACCTCCATACTCTACTCTTCTCTACTCTCACACAAATTAATTCTCAGTAGTAATCTTGATACAGTCTCACACCACAACCTTGCCTGAAAATTGGAAAGACAGGGATTTGACAGTCTTACTATTCAGCAGATAAATACTTGGTTCGATGGCTGCAGCCAGTGGACTGTGGTCAGTGGCTCTACAACCAGTTGGAAGCCAGTGATGTGTTCCCCAAGGAACAAGACTTAGTGGTCCTGGCATACAAAAAGCTGGACATGAGCCACCAATGTGCTCCTGCAGTCTGGAAGGCCAACAGTATGGGCCTATGGGTATAGAGCGGTGGCACCATGGATAGGGAGGAGATTGTCCCTCTCTGCTCTGTTCTCTTCTTGTAAGGCCTCAGATGGAGTACTGTGTCCAGGCATGGGGCCCCCAGCACAAAGAAGAAGCAAAGCTGTTGGAGTAGGTCCAGAAGAGAGTCACAAATTGATGAGAGGGCTGGCGCACCCCTGGCTAGGGTTATCAAATAGGTTAGATATTAGGAGGACATCCTCTACCCAAGCAGCAAGGCCCTGGCACAGCTGCCCAGAGAAGCTGTGTGTGTCCCATCCCTGGCGACTCTGTAGGCCCTGTTGGCTGGGATCCTGAGCAGGCTCAGCTGGGGGGTTGCAGCCCTTCCCACAGCACAGGGTTGGAACTGGATGAGCTTTGTGCTTCCTTCCAGCCTAAATCTTTCTTTGGTTCTAGACTTGGTCTGATCTATCCTTGAGGGAGAGCAGTTGGGCTCCTATTACAAAAAGCCTGCCAATACAGCTTCTCCAGGCAGGCAGAGACTTGGAAATGCCCATATTTACAAACATAACCACAAGTGGTAGTCATATCTAAAAAGAAATGAAAACAGAATGCACCGTTATCTGCCAGTGCCCTCCGAAATGATACCATTCTCTGCATAGTAAGCCAACCCAAACACCTCTGGGCTACTCCAAAAGGAACTGTGTTACAAAATATGCCAGTTATGGTGGTGTTTGATGTCCATTTCTGTGGTATGTCTACAACAATTTTATTCATTTTTCAAGACAGTGTGAAGCAAATGCTAGCTGAACTTCTGGGACCTGCACCCACATTTGCCTAATGGCACCAGATCAGCAAACATTATCCAAAGCCTTATCCCCAGAAAAGATGTTCAGAGATCTGACTAGAAAAAGGAAGAGGTTTCTGGTAGTTTAATACTACTGCAAAGTTACGCACTAAAAGGTAATGAACTTACACTGTACTTGTTTGATTGAGCACTTCCACACCTGCTATTTCATTAATATTCTCATGCCACACAATATTTACAAGTTTTCAACATAATGCAAATGAAAACAAAAGCACATGAGACAGTGCTTAGAATATTACTGATGGTGTAGTACAAAGATGTTTAAACTGAAAATTCATACTTTGAGACTTCATTTATGAATCTGACTTACACTGCACAGTATTTCATATCACACTCGTTTTCAGCCAACTCATATTTAAACCTGCTTCTAAAACTCCCTTGGTGACATCACTTCCATCACAGTCTACAACTTAAATATTTATCTTGCAATATAACACAGCTGTTTCAAAAAGAGCTGACACAATCTGCACACCTGCTGATATTTTAGATTTCAGAAATATGGCCATCTAGAGACAAAAACTCAGTTTTTAAATCCCAAAGCATTTTGTTCTTGTTTCTTCTCTTCAAGAAAAATAGTGAAGTACATATTTGAAAGCAGCAGTAAGTCAGGACATTTCAAAAATATCACAGTAATATTTTTCAGGTAATTAAAATACACACTTCAGTGCATATTTGGTATTTCCATGGGGCTTTATGATCAATAAAAAGTAATTACGCCAAAAGAGAAAGTTCATTTTAAAGATATTTCACACCGCGTTAGTTCATCCACATGCATTTTTTTTTTATTTGTCCATTGACCTATTGAATAGATTCTCAGATTTTACTCTTGAGACTGCAAGTATCAAACTGTTATCTATTTTTTAAAACTTTGGAATAGTAAAACATTGTACAACTACAGCATGTGCTTAGCTTCCAAATAAGTTAGCTTTGTCACAGCATGGCATCAGCAGAAGAAACCCTCAGCAGAACCTCCAAATGTGTGGTCTCCATGGGAAAGTAAGGACATTCCAAAGAAAATGCTGCCCCTGTTTCTCTGAACTCACTCTCTGTTGTAAGCAATTTGCTCTAAAAGAACTTTTTCTCCTTTCTAAAGCATCTGAAGCTGTAATTGAAGACCAAATTCAACACAACTCTTTTAAGAGTTCATGACCTGTTTTTTGTTGTTGTTGTTTAAATTATTATTACAGTATTTACAATCCCTGCAGAAGAGCTTATAGAATCACAGAATCACCAAAGTTGGAAAAGACCTAAAAGATCATCCAGCCAACTGATCACCTATTACCAATAGCTCCCACTAAACCATGTCCCTCAACACAACATCCAGTTGTTCCATGAACACCCCCAGGGTCGTTGACTGCACCACCTCCCTGGGCAGTCCATTCCAGTGACTGACCACCCTTTCTCAGAAGTAATACTTCCTAACACCAGCCTGAATCTCCCCTGCCGCAGCTTGAAACCATTCCCTCTGGTCCTATCACTAATGACTCGAGGGAAGAGGCTGACCCCCAGCTCACTACAACCTCCCTTCAGGAATATATATATAGAGAGAGCAATGAGGTCTCCCCTGAGCCTCCTTTTCTCCAGGCTGAACAATCCCAGCTCCTTCAGCCTCTCCTCATATGGCCTGTGACCCCTCACCAGCTTTGTTACCCTGCTTTGAACACACTCCAGGGGCTCAATGTCTTTCTTGCAGTGAGGAGCCCAAAACTGGACAGAGTACTCAAGATGCAGCCTCACCAGTGCCGAGTATAGGGGGACAATCACCTCTCAGCTCCCGCTGGCAACACTGTTTCTGATGCAAGCCAGGATGCCGTTGGCCTTCCCGGCCACTCCAGCACACTGTCGGCTGGTGTTCAGGTGTTCAGCCAAGCACCAATCAATACCCCCAGGTCCATTTCCTCTCCACAGTCTTCCAGCCACTCCACCCCAAGCCTGTAGCTTCATACCTTTTGAATGCAAAGACCTACTTGACAAAGAGGTCTGCAAGCTTAGAGAGTCATACTGGCATGTGCTAACACAAATAGTCCTGTAACAAAAAATTGTGACTCTACGCTAAACACAAGCAACTAACTCTTGCATATACACATTAGTCACCTAGATTATTCTGTATCATGACATACGAAAGCAGAAAGAGAGCTACAACAGAAACTGTGAATCCATTAGAAATATTCAACCATACTTAAAAGGTCATCATCAGCACAGATTGTAGAAAAACACTGAGCTTACATACATTCTTCAGTAAAAAACCCTGACTTACAGGTTCCAGAACAGGATTGAAACCCACAGGATTACAATAAGAGGGCAGCCTGAGGACTGCCCCCAGTGACTGAGGACATCTAAAGCGCATTAGACTAATAAGAACCAACATTAAGAAGGCTCTACTTCATATATGGAAAAAAAGAGTGGAAGGAGAATAAAAAGGCAAATAATGCGTCAGGTATTTTCTTCATCACATAAACACACTTCCTCGTATGTAAGCAATTATTTTGCAGTTTTCATAGCAAACTAGGGGGAGCCTGATAAGGAATTCCCAAGTTCTAACAATTCCAGCCTTGTGCAAAACACTTTAATGAGTTTCCTGTTTAGTTTCTACAGATCTAAAAATAATATTTGGACTTCTCTTTCTCAGTCAAATAATTCATCCGGAGAGCAGCAACAGTGGCTTCATAAATAAATAAATAAATAAATAAATAAAAATCCAGGCCAGAGTTCATATGTGCTGTAAACAGCTGCTTAATTACATCATATTTATTAAGAGAGGATGCCATGCATAAGTCACCACATTCCCTTTGTCATTATGCTCCACTTCATTCCAGTGGTATTACTGGCTCAAACCGCTACAGCTAGAAACTATCATTTTAAACATATGTCAGAACGTCAACTTTCATACTTGGTGCAGGCATCTCCTATTCTTGCAGAACATTGCATGGTGGGTGTTAGTAAAACAAGAGAAAATAAATTAAAGAACGGTGAAGACGGACTTGAAAGTGGAAGACTCTGAATATAAACTCTTATTTCTTCTTCAAACATTCTTCAATCTGTTTTTAAACAACTGTACAGTTTTATTCCCCATTACAAATACTTATGTAAACCAGTTTTTAAAAAGGGACAGAGATGTGGCCCAAGGATAAGAGGCTATTAAATGCAATGAAATTCATTCACTTCCTGAACCTGTTAAAGTGACTAGAAAGCCTATTCACCAACATAAACTTGCTCCCTGCAATTTATGCATAAACAAACTCTCCAAATAGTTTCATCAAATATAGGTACAAATTTGCAATCAGTTCAGCCAGTGGGTAGAAGTAATCTGACAACACTTTGCTTCACTGGCTTTTAGAAGCAAACTGTAGGATTTACACAACTGCCCATATTCTTTAAGTGAAAAAGATCCAAACACAAAAATTAAACAGCTTCTGTGAAGTTGATTCATCAGTTCCAATTTTCACAAGCGAAACAACTGAAGTTCAAATGAACAATAATTATAATTAGCCTGAAGGAGAAAAATGCACGCAAAGTTAATGAAAAGCTCCCTTCAGAACTAAGAGCATCAAGACATTGAGAACTTCACCCACATAACCGCAAACACTGCCAATCAGGAAAAGCAAGTACTCAGTGGCATGATCCTGAATACACCCCTTATGACTACCAACCTGAAAGTTTGACAGCTGACAGCAATCCAGATGCCAGTTAAACTACCATAAGCTTTTAACTTAGCATTCACTATTAACATAGTCAGATAATTACTCTTTCCTGAAATCGTTCTCTCTTTACGGAAAAATTATCTTGTAATGTTGTAACATTCTACACTTGCTCTTAATCCAAGTGTTCAGCTTCAAAAGTGCTAAAAAAATTAAAGCCAGTCAGAGTTATCAATCTAACAAAGGAAATAATGCACTACTTACAAGTTTTAAGATCTGACATAACTTAAAGACAGTCTACACTTCAGAAGCAGCTAGATCTCTGCAAAAAACTCAATGGATTTGAAAAGGAGTATTTACAAGTAGCTCTGTAGTTAAAGTATTTCCTTCTATGAAAAGATCAAAAGGAATCATCTGCACAGGTTGTGCAGCTGCTTGTGACAGCATTTGTAGAATGTATACCCAAATGCTTCACGGGGAGAGAATGGAGTTCACAGACCAGAAATACAGGAGAAAACAAAACAGTAAACAGCTCCATGAGATGCCTGACTGAAAAGCACTGTTTCTGAATCCTACTTGTATGCTTCATCATTCATTCTTTATCTGCTTGCCAGAGGCTTCATCTAGAGCCAAGGTGCTGAGAAAGAAAATAAATGCTGTAACAGCTGGAAGAATTCACATCTCATTCTAGTTTTAACCATAAACACTGTTAACCAGTTCTTTTTCTTCCACAATCATCCTCATTAGCACAATGAAGCAGGCATGGTTTGATGCCCCTTTTATTTAGAAATCTGACAGCCAAGAACCTCTAGCAATTGAAGCTGATGTGCGATGAATGACATATGTTGACCATAAGAGCTCACAAGAGACTTACGTTTCACCAGAACTATGAAAATATTTTAAAAGCTATGAATTCCGAATTTATTCTTTGATGCTTTGACCTTTGTGAAGGTTAATGGATGATGTGTCTTCTCCTTTTATAATGGAATGTTCTCCTGGTCTTGCAAAAAACAAGTCCACTACTAAAACACATGCTCTATTTAGCCCACTCATCCCTACAGTTTCCAGCAAGGTCTGAAGTTAAGTCTGTGAGAATTAACACATACATACATACATACATACATACACACACACTGAGTTATTTTCCTGGCCAAGCACAAACACTGAGGCCCCAGTAAGTTGATCTGATCCTACAACAGAATGCCAAACCACGTACCCATTAACTACACTCAGACTCTTCAGTATATCCGCAGATGACCAGGAAAGGAGAAAGAATATTGGAGCTAATCCAAGAAAAAGCAGTTTAAGAAAATACACTTTGTCTCACAGCTTGTACCCTTTCACAAACCCCAAAATTCTGTATCCCCATATACAGCAATGCAAACTTTGCTATAAACCAGACTGCTGGAGCAATCAGAATTAAACTGTAATGAAAGTTTGCTTGCCTACACAAACAAAACACACAAAACCAAAAACAACAACAAACAAAACAATCCGCCACCACCTGTATGGATTACTTCAGTCAAACAGCTCTACAGCAGAGACTGTCAGTTATGATAAGACAGAAGTGATGAACTCTTACAGTAACTCCTGCAAATTCAATTTATCATGGACTAGTACAATGAGAAAGAAAACATCACTGAGGAATAATGGAAAGAACAGAGAGTGTTGCTACACAACCGCAAAGTCTTTTTTTTTTTTAAATATATGAAACCAAATGTTTGATGAGGAACTTGACTATTCTATCTACCCAGAGCTTCAGCACTACTAAAATTCAGAAAGCTCGCTTCCAAAGGATACGAACAACAGAATGTAATGAGGGAAAAAAAATATTAAAATATTGTCAAAGTTTCTTGCGCAGCAGATCTATGATGAAAGAGATGCACTCAGACAGAAGCACCTTGGAAAACTAGTGATGAAAACACAGTGAGGGAGGACCTAGCTGAAACAGCATGAAGGTACTGACAATGCAACAGCACTGCAAGGCAACAGATACATAAAAGTGGGACTTTTTTCCACCCTTTACACGATTTTTATCTCAAATAAGTCACTGCACCTCTGCCTTACAACCACAATTCAAAGAAACTGAAGCATTAAGAGGATCCAAATCAATTAATAGTACACAGTTGGAAAGTGTAGCTGACATTACATAAGGTTTGGTCAAAAGGCTCACAGTTCAAAATGAAAAGAGCCAAGTAAACACAAAAATTTACAGCAAAGTACACACAAGTACAGAATAGCATGAGCACCTAAAGAACCAGAGACCACGACAGCCATAACAGTGAGAAGGAACAACAAGAGCTTCAGCTGTGGCAATAAAGAGCAAATGCAGATCAGAAAAGACTGTATATCAGAAGTGAAAGAACATTGTTGATGCACGGAAGACTGATTTAAAGAGGAAAAAAAGCCCAAAGTTTTCCAGATTGAAGCACCTCAACAGTTAAGATGGCACTGCACCAACAGCAAACGGTGACTGTACCAGGAAGAAAGCCTGGTATGGTTCTGCCAAGTTTAAGCTGACGTCACTCTTCACAGTTCAAATTTGAAAAAAAAAAATGGTTAAAATAGGAGAAAGTTAATGAAACGGGGAAAAACAACTATCAAAAGGAAGTAAAAGTGTAGACAGTGGAAGGGAAAAGGAAATAACAGCCAGAGAGTGGGCAAAAGAGTAACAACAGGAGGGTAAGGAAGCAGGGGAAACCTTGCCGCTTGGCCAGGAGCGTGCAGAGAGCTTAATGAGGCAAATTTCAGCCAAGTACATAAAAAATACTGGAAGAGCTTGGTATGAAGGAAGAGGAGAGAATGTCCCACAATTTAGATTTTGATTTCCTGTTCCAGGAGTTTGGAAAAGAAGAAATGCAGACTGAAACTGACAGTCAGTTCTACAAATGGAGGAAAGTAACTCAGTAAGATCTGGGAGGGAATAAGATGCCCAGAAAAAGGTAAAAAACAAACAAACAAAAAAAAAGAAACCAAACCCAGACATTTGGAGATAAAACAGAATGTATGGGACTTTAGGATTAGGCTAAGCAAAGAAAGGCAGGAAAAGCAGACAACAAACATGGGGATCCATCACTGAAAGTAGTAGGCTCAGTGCAGAGAAAAGGTAAACATGTCAATTTGAATCAGATTTTTTGCAGGGATAGGGCAGAACCTTTAGATTCTGTAGGGAAAGAGAAACAGGAAAAAGCCTAGGGCAGCACTCCTAACAGCCTGCAAAGCAAAGGAACCAGGAAATGCACTGAGGAGGGAAAAAAAAAAAGCAATAGAACATGAAATAAGACGTAGGGAAAAGTCACTAAAGAAATGTGTCTGGTTCAACAGCCAGTCACAGGTAGATGCAGTAACATAAATGAGATGAGGAGGTGGCAGTCGTGAGAAGGGACTTGGAGATGCAGAACTAGACAAGAAAATGGCTGGCAAAGCCAAAATACAAGTAATCGCCTCTCTCAAAAGCAAGAATGAGGATTAGCAGATGAGGATCAAACAAGCTGGGGAGCTAGAGAATAAACTTAAGGAGAAATGAACTTGATAAAGTCATAAGGAATGAGGATGAGGAGTCATGATAAGAAAGACTGTCAAAGCCTAAGATGAAGCTGAACAGGGAGAAACAAGATGTGAGGCAACACGAAGGAACATCTGATGGAACCGTGCTCAAGGAAAGCTTTGGAGGAAATAAGGGAGGGGAAGGCATAAAGGCAGGGGTAGAGGAAGCCAACATCTACTGCTAATGAAAGAGATGACAGACGATAGGCTGTAAACGCAGAGCTGCACTGTTGGTAGAAAGGTTTTTGCAAACAATATGCCAGACAAAACTGTTGCTGATAAAATATTCAACAACTAGCCTTTGATTCGGGTTTCCTGAGGAGATGCACAATTGCTCTTGGTTAGGGAATTAAATAATCAACCATTCTCTGTAGCTCAGTTACGTAGATGGGATGCTAAGCTCAATTACCGTGCCACATCTTGCCACACACAAGGAAAGCAAATGAGAGTTTCAGCAGCATATCATCTGTATCATGAGATCTATCACGGAAAGGCAAATTTCATAATAAATAAATAAAATTGGTTACTTGGAATCTGTGAACTTAAAACATCCAATCTTCTGTTTCTTCCTGCTGTTGGTCTAACACAACCCACAAACAAGCCTGCTTTTTCTTTTAAGAGAACATAAATGGAACAAGCAATTCAAATTCTCAAGGAACACCTAGGAGTGGGGTATGAAACACTTATAAAAACAGATTTTGATACAGATCACAGAAAATAAGGTTGGAAAGGACTTCAAAACATCACTTCAAAACATCTGCCTTGCTCAGTGCTCAAAGTCCGTATCAGCCTCGCCTAAGCCACTCCTGGCAGATGTTTATCCAGCACAGTTTCAGCAGACTTCAAACCACAGACTCCCTGGCAGCAGCCTGCTGCAGTAGCCTCATGATCTGAACACCTCCTCTAGCATTCGTGGAAAACAACGTTCTCTACAACTCCAGACCATTTCCCCACGTTCCACACAAAGCTCGCTGCCTTCCTCTTTGCAGCAAAATTTGTCATATGGAAGGGATGTTGCTCCCTACTGCAACTGGACAGCTCTCTGCAGCGCTTTGCGTGGGAAGGACAGAATCCTTATTATTAAAAAAATAAAATAAAATAAAAATAGTAATAAAAAAGAACACTAACTGAACGGCTGACTTAAAAAAACTCATCTCTGTGATGAGTCATCCGGGACGGCAGAGATGGACTTTCCTACAGAAGCAGCCTGCTAGAAGCTGGATCCGGCCACCGCAACCCAAGGGAGCCAACATTTACGGGCGGGCAGGCGCGGCACTGTCGCGGCGTTAGTCACGATCCACAGCCTCGGGAAGGAGGCCGAGCAAACAGCGTGAAGTTCCGGGGGGAGCAAGGCCACACGAGTGGAGGGACCGGGCAAAGGAGAGGGAGAGCGGTTCGGGGGTGGGGGAGGCGAGCCGAGGACAGCCCCAGGCACCGGGAAGGGCAGCGGGAGCAGCCGGGCCCAGAGCGGGGCAGGGCAGGGGGCAAGGGCTGGGCGAGGACGGGAGGGGCCCCGGGGGAAAAGGGCACACGGCGTGCGGCGGGGAGCCACCAAGGCGGAGCTGCGGGGCCGGAGACGCGGGGGAGCGGCGGAGGGGCAGAGCAGGGCGCGGGGCGCTCACCTGCGCGGCGGAGCTGCAGCAGCCCATGGCGTCCGTGCGTCCCCACCCCGGCGGTGCCCGCTAGGCGCTGGGCATCCACCCGCCGCGACGGCCCGCCCCGGGGCGGTGGCGGCGGCGACGGGCGAGGCGGCGCGGGGCAGTGCCGGGCCCTGTCAAGAGAGCTCAGCTCCGTCAGCGGCTCCGCCACGGCTCCCCCGCAGCCTCCCCGGCGGCGGCGGCCGCGGTCGAGGGGCGGGGCCTGGCGGCGGGGCGGGGCTTGAGGGCGGGGCGAGCTGCGAGGGCGGGGCCAGGGCACTGCAGCGCTGGGGGTACCTGCGACACCGGCCGGCACCGCCTCCGCTTCCGCCCCGCCCCGCGCGGCGGGTCGCTTCCGTTGGCGCAATCTCTTTTGCCCGTTCGCCTTGTTGCCTAGGCGACAGCGGGACGGCGGCAGGGTTGGAGCGGGTCCAGGGCGCCCTCCCTTCTCTGACTGGCTCCCAAGCGGGGTGGCAGCGCGGGATGCCCCGCGGCAGGCCGGATGGCGTGGGAGCTGCAGATAGGCTCTCTGAGAGCCGAGGGAGGTCCCTGCGCGGCCCCGCGGTGTGTCTGCTCCCTGTTGGGAGGCACTGTGAGAAGCGCGCGGGCCTGTGCCTTGAAATGCCTTCAGTGCAGTTTATCCCGTTCGGCAGCTCTTATTTTAGTCGCAGCTGTGTGTCCAGTCACGTGACATGGTGGCCTGGGGTGATTGTGGATGAGGTGCCCGTATCCCTGCATTAGGGGTTGATTGCCGTATATTTTTGTGGCTGGCTTGGGCAAGTTTTGCAACCTTCCCAGAGACAGACTCAAGGATTGCTATTTTGAGGTGTCTGCCTCAGTGGCTGCACAGAAGTTGCTTTGTGTTGCTCATCAGCTACGTCAGGGTGGTATCTGGTGTGTGCACAGCGTAGAAGTTCAGGCTCCAAGTGTAGGCAGGACCACATTGGTATAGCAGTCATCAGAAACAGATGCCTCAGAGCCTCTGAGCTCACTAATGGTGAGGCTGCATCTCGTAGCCACTAATAGCAGCAAAGGCAACAACTCTTCTCAGAACAAAGGAGAGTTCTTGGAAGCTCACAGCCCCTTTTGGGGTAAGGTTGTGTGGCCCAGCTGTTTTATTTGAAGGTCAGTACAATCCCACCGACATAATGAAATACACGCGATTAGAAATAACGCCATATTGATTCAAGTTTAAAGTGATCCTTTGACAGGCAGAATGAAGCAAAGGAGGGCCTGTGACTAGCAAAGGAGACTAGTTAAGCAGATTTCCAAAATAGAACTAAAACTGGTGTGTGGGTGAATTGTGAATCATACATCATTTTTAGCTCTTCTCACTTTAATGGCAAACAACATTGCCTTCACAATTTTCATATTTCCTTGCTCGTGGGTTAAAATGTCTTTTTACCACTTGTACACATTGCCACCATTTTTTATTGTTCCACCTGATTCTATCCAGATATCTCTATAGTATTTGAAAGTGTGACCTTCAATGAGGTATTTTGCAGGAGTGCTTACAGACATGTCTAACCACAGCCTTCATGAGGCCCAGCGCAGCTTAGAATGCAGCTGCCCCCTGCCCCTGTACCATCATGGTGACATCTCTTCCCTTCTGAGTGGCCCACCTTGGCCCCTCAGCACCAATCAAACACTGGTGCACAATTAACTGTCCTCTTTATCTTGTCAAGCCGGTAAGAGTTCACAATATATGCTTGTTTAACCAGATCCTTGTGACCAAAATCTCTTCTTCTCAGCTTTATCTTATTTTGCAGGGACCACCTATCCTTCCTTTGTAATTCCGAAATTTCAGTTTATTTTGCAAGGACATTTTATATTTTTCATCTCAAGGCTTTTTAAGACCTCTCCTAACAGAGAGAAATGTCCCTCACTTCACAGTCACTCCTTATTTGTATCACTGCTTTTTGGTAGCATGCACACTTGTGAAGAATAGTCAAGGATGACGTACAGGAAAAGTGAGATTTAATCAAAAATCTCAACTGTACAGCCTGAGAGCTCACTGAGAACTTCAGCCACTGCCACTGAACCAGCCTGCTGCCTTAGTTTCACAAAAACAAGGTAATGTATCCCACTAGTTTTATGTTTTTGTTACTATCATTTGCGTATACTTTAATTAAAAAAATACAGACCAAAAAAAAAAAAAAGTTTTGTTGCTTTATATACTTTAACTATATATTTAACAAGGGCTTCTGCGAAATCAGTGCCTCCTATTTTATGACTTTGGCCCACAACATCAGAGCTAGATGTTGGTGTTATGGCAGCAGAGGCTGAACCTTCCCTCCAACTTCCATTCCATGTGACAGATGGCACAGAAGGGTAGTCTGACAGAACAGCATCTGACACTGGAATGTACTAAGATGTATTAAGCAAAGGTGTGTCACTGAATTCCTCCATGTAGAAAAAATCATACCCGCTGACATTCATCAACTCTTGGTGAACATTTATGGAGATCAAACAGTGGATGTAAGCACAAGGCAGTGGGTGCATCTCAGCAGTGGCAGAAGTGACAGTGGGTCACTTCTGTTGGTGTGAATGTTTATGACTATGGCATGCGGGCTCTTGTTCATTGCTGGTGAAAATGCATAGCTAATGGTGGTGACTGTGTGGAGAAACTGTTTTGTAGGTAAGAATTTGCTCAATCAGTTATTGTGCTCTTCATTATCATTTCTTAAGAAATAAACAAGAGTCATTACTTTTGGAGCAACCTACATGTGTGTGGCCCAAGACAGTTCCTCTTCATCCACTCAGTGTGGCCCATGCAAGCCAAAAGGTTGAACTCTCATGCTTTAGGTGGCATGTTTCCTTTATGATCAGCACAGAATAGACAGTAATAAACTCCTAGTCAATGACTGCACGACTTTGGACACATTAGTCACTTTTGCTGTTTGTAAAATTGACCTTTGTCTCAGCCTTTGTCTTTCTCTCTTCCTTCAGAAACAGCAACGTGATACCTGTGTTATAGGTGTTAGTTTGTTTAGGAGACTTTAAAAGTAGTCATCATGTTTCATCAAAGTGTTGTCATCAGTATTTAATACTGCCTCTGCTTTTTAATTAGACACTTCGTAGATTCAGCATAATTATCAGAAGATAGCAGTGGGTTAAAACATGATCTCCACATTTATAGACTCTTTCTTGCCAACAGTCAAAATCTCTGTGCAGCTGTGTAGAGGGAGGGGTAGTTTTGAAGTGATTAAATAATTCTGGAGCTTCAGTGTGGAGGAGAACTTCTGGAAAAGCTTGTAAAGACATACCAGCTGTCTCATAGGTAATTGGGATCTAGAATAAGAATGTGACAACTGCAGAAAGCAATTGGTCAAAAGTAAGCTCTAAAAGCAATCCTCGGAGTAATTGCCCTTATCTGTGCCTCAGCCCTGAGGAAATTAGTTGCATTTTTGACAGTCAGTAATAGAGGCAGCAGTAGATGTCTGCTCTTTGTTAGTTGAGCAGCACTTTTTTGGGCTAGTCACAGAAAGAAGATAAAGAGTTTAAAAGTTCTTTCTTATTCCTGTTTGCACTTGTTTTTATGTACATTCATATTAGTATTTCAGGGACAAACTTGAGGGGACAGAAAGCAAAATAGCTGAATCTTAATTTAGTAATGCAAAAGTTGAACCTTAAGCATATGCTTAAGTAGATACTTTGAATCATGCTTTATGGATTTATTTTTGAAGCTGATTATAATTTGCTTTAAGGCATCTTTATATCACAAGCTGTTAGAATCTAAATCTAACTGCCCAGATTTAGAGTTAATAAAAATTTAGGCTTATATAACAGATTTGAATCTGCCCTCCTCCCTTCAGCCAGGAAGGCTGAACTTCATATGAATTTTTATTTAATGTCTTGTCTCAGAATGGCAGGTTAGAAATTCTGAAGTCTCATCTGATACAGAGAAAGAGTGACAGCAACACAAAGAAGGCCTTAAAATGACAGAATGCCTTTGGTACCTAAGTAAATTGTAGCTTATATCCAGACTGCTTCTGCTCTAGGAAATATAGGAGGGACAAAATAGAAGATAAGGAAACATTCCAGGAAGCACATATTCCATGACGATATTTATCTTTTCTCACCAGGTGTAGGATCTTGACCTTGGGCAAGATTTAAAGACCTAAGGACTTGCCAAAGGTAAAGAACCATCTCTAGCTTCTATTCCAAATTAATGGGAAAAATGCCTTTAAAATATCTGTAGATAAAATTCAGATTTTTTGTGTATATCTCTAAATAAGAATGTGGAGACAGAATTTTCAGACAAGCCCCAGTACTGGGCTGCCTGCTTAATCAAAAGGAAATCCAGATCAAGCCTTGCTGTTAATAAAAAGTTGCATCATGCAGACTAAAAATTGAATTCTCCTATACAGGGTGTTATTAGAGTCTGTGCTCCCCTCCCTCTTCTAAAAGACAAGTTCAACTTGTTACCATTATGCTGACCTTTTCCACCCACTAATAACTTTGCACCCATGAATGCTTGGCAACCGCTCTGTATTTTTAACAATCCTATCCTGTGTGACTTGTGTGCTCCTAGCTTCAGTAGTTCTTGTTCTGCTTTTTCTTTTTTTAGTCCTTTTAAATATAGAGTTATATATTCCCTTCATATTTTGCTCTGTGAACAAACATTTCTTCATGTGTGCCAGTCAGTGCAGGATGTAAGACTGATTCTGCTATTTCAGAACAGTAATGAGATAGCAACGTGAGAAGGTGTTCCAGTAAACACACTGCAAATGGTATGGCTCTGAGCAATGTGGTGGTAAAGCCCGTTGATCTACTCAGTATCTTGAGGGTGCATTATTTTATATAACCTGATTGTCTTCCTGAAATGTTAAACATTTTTTTACAGTTGCTTACTGCTGGGGAATTATGGCATCTGTTGCATCAGTCACACGGGATACCAGTTAGAGAGCACAAAACTGAAACTGTATCTTAAAAATTCTAGTATTTACACTGAAGGCACTGTTAGTTAAGAGTTTTACTCAATCATGGCAAAAGCATTTGAGTATTCCTGCTATGCAGTTAGAATGGAAGGATTCTTGCAGAATTTTTCATCTCTTACCAAGAGAAGTTGTGTACTGCGCAATGAAACAGTTCTCAAGTTAAAGCTAAGATTTTCTTATTGGTGACTTCCTAACCACAGAGGAACAGGTTATGCAGTGAAGTTACTGGTAAACTTAGAAAACCTGCTGTGATTCTACTTTTTCTGTAGCCCCATAAATTGATCAGCTTAGATTTGTTTCTGTTTGAGAGCTGGAGACTCCAAGGACAGAGAAGGAGAAAACTTTCTGTGTGAATCCGGATGAAACTTCCATCCCCCATTCTGAATTGAAACTTCCTAGTCTAGTAACACCTTTGTGAGGATAGAAGTGTACAGCAAAGGTCCTGGCCATTGATGCCTGTAAAAAGTTCAAGGAGTGTGTTGGCAAAGTACCTTTTAAGCATTTGCTTTATGTCTGTAGTAGTCCACTGATACTGTAATTAAAGTAGATTATATATCCTTTATTAAAACTGTGACCTTTCAAAGGACTTACTTAGAGGTACCCCTTGGGCTGCAGTTTTGGAAAGTAAAGGGGCCCATGAGAAACTGACAATTAAGCATCACTTCTTCCAAGCTCAAGATTGGTGCATCTCTAAGAGTAAAAAAAATAGTGAAAGAGGCAGGACACACGCATGGATGAGCAGGGAGCTCGTGGATAAACATAAAAGGAAGAAGAATGTCCATGAAAAGTAGGGAAAAAATGTCTGTCTACTTGAGAACAATATCGGAATGATGTCAGGAACTACAAGAATGCAGTGAGGAATTATATATTAAATATGCCTGCTTGGAATTAAATCTGGCAGGGGAGGTCAAGGATAACAAGAAAGGCATCTTTAAGTAAGTCAACAGCAAAAGGAAGACTAGGGGAAATCTGGATCTGCTGCTTAACGAGATAGATGTGTTGGTAGCAGGAAGCGCTAAGAGGGTGGAGTTACCAGATGTTTTCTTTGCTTCAGTCTCCACTACTGAGACTTCTCCTTGGGAAGCCCAGACCCTGGAGGTGAGTGAAAGAGTCTGAAGGAAGGATGGCTTCCCCCTGGTTGAGGAGGATCTGATCAGACAATATCTAGCCAAAGTCAACACGTACAAATCCATGGGCCCTGATTGGATATACCCACGTGTGCTGAGCTGGCAGAAGTGACTGCTTAGCTGCTTTCTGTCATCTTTGGAAGGTCTTGGAGAGTGGAAGAGATGCCTGAAGACTGGAGGATAGCCGGTGTTTTTAAGGAGGTTGAGAAGGAGGATTTGGGCAACTACCGGCCAGTCAGCCTCACCTCTATACCTGGAAAGGGGCTGGAATAACTTGTAGTTTACCTTGCTGTGAACTTTCAACCTTTTAACAGGAAGAAGGGGGTAGCCCGGACCAGCTTGTACTGGTGCTGTGTTGAGCTGAGGCATCTATTTCACTGTCCTATCTTCAACAATGAGGTATCTGTTTTTCTTTCCTATCATTTTTTTGTGGACTCTGCATTATCTTCTTGAGCTTACCTATACGCAGGCATCTTGTCCTTTAGCTTGTATCCATTCACATTATAGGAAAAGGCTATTCTCACAATATGGGAAAGCTGTTCTCATGATTCAAGATCCAGATGTGCAGCAGGTTGGCTATGAGCCAGCAGTGTGGCCAAGAATGCCAGTGGTATCCTAGGATTCAGGATCTTCTTTTAGTGTGAGTGATGGAACACTAGAACAGGCTGCTCAGAGAGACTGTAGAGTCTCCTTCTCTGGAGATATTCAAGACCTGTATGCACACTTTGCTGTGCAGCCTACCATAGGGAACCTGCTTTATCAGAGGGTGATATCCAGAGGTCCCTTCTAACCTCTACAATTCTGTCATTCTGTATGGTTCTGTCATTCTGCATTGTTTTTGCATCATTTAAAACTTTTATTTTTTTCTGATGTTGGATACCTGTGCATGAGAATCTACTATAAGAGCAGATCATTTTATGCAAGCAAAACTTCTGTCAGACATTTATATCATCACCAATGTGAGCTGGAATCATGCTGGCAATTTGCAACTGAATGTTCTGTATCCAGCATCCAAACCGCTGAGAAACCCACTTTTCATGTTCCAAGATAGTGCTGATGCCTGAGGGAGAGAAGAGGTGTTCAACTGATGTCACATTAGCAACCAGAAGAGTATTATTTGTCTCAGCTTTCTGAGAAAGTTTTGCATTGCCCAAAGGAGACATAGAAAGCCAAGAGCAATTCTTCCAGTAGAGGCAGTATAATCACAATACATGATTAGCCATTATGAGCTCCTGTCATTTCATTCTGGGTGAATTATGGCTTTCACACTGGGAATGCAAGGCTACAGATGGAGCACTGACTGCTACAAATCTCGTGTAAAGCTGCTGCTGTAAATCTGGGGAAAAGTCATTGCATAAAACAAACAAAACAGACAAAACAAAACCAATGCTAAAAGAACTCGTCTTTGTTTTCTTAGAGAAGATGGTGTTCAGGAAGGTACTGCTCCACTCTGCAATCACTAATGCCATGCAAGGAAGCATTCATCAGGGAATATTCACCTTTTTCTCAAAGTAAGACAAGAAAGGAGATGTGACAATATTTAACATGCAGTTGGATTACTGAGTGGTATTTTCCGTGAGAGGAGAGAAGCAGAGAAATCACTGTCCAGAGACTGTCTTAAGCTGTGATGGCCCTTATGTTAGCTAAATCATTGGCCAAACAGAAGTTCCTAGTTTGTGGATGCCTCCTCTCTGCACGAGTTCAATATCAGGTTGGAGGGGGCTTCAGGCAATCTGATCTAGTGGGCAAGGAGGTTGAAACTAGGTGGTCCTTAAGGTTCCTTCCAATCCAAACCATTCCTTCATTCTATGAGTCTATGCCACTGTTTTGGATTATTGACTCTGAAGGATGTCTGCATCATGTTCAGAATTTGTGTTCAGCTCAGGTGAAAGCTTAAGACTTTCACCTTAAGTCTCACCTTTGACACAAATGCTTATTCATATACTATAAGTGAACGGACACCGATGAAGATGATAATACTGACAGGTAGCCTATACTTGAGTCCTTAAAAGTGATATTTTGAAACTTTAGGGATGAGTTACATCAGTAAGGTGAATAGAGGGATGGAACTGTCACAGGACTCAGACTAATACAGATCCATAGTGCAGTTGTCAGTGTACATACTGAAGCTGGTGGTGACACTGAAAGAAAATACAAAGGGCTTCTCACTGATTTTTGCATGAATTTCTTTTTCTTCTTATGTAGAATGGGTTTTCAAGGCTCTGGTCTCATTGTCTGTAGTGACTGATTGTCTGAAGAAACTCAGTTGTTCTGTAACATTCAAGTCTATCTTTAAAATGATAAAATAAAAAATTTGAAAAGCAAGTTAATTGTATACACTGTCCAACACTCCAATTAAAAACAAGTACAAGTATATATAAATAGGAATCAAAATTTATTTGAAATTGAAGTTTTCAATTTATGTGTTTCCTACACACATAGAAATACTAATCTCTAAGCTTATAATTAAGTGCTTTGCTTAGCAGAAGCCCACAGGTGCTTATAAGAATGTTTAAATATTGAGTGTTAGGTTATTTTTTCTGTCTCATGGAAAATATGGAGACTTTTAGAAGTTCTGTGCATACATCAACTCCTGTTTAACTTGATTTTCATTTTGGGGAAAAATAATAATAACAATAATCACATTGCTTATATTAGAAAATAATTTAACTTTGGAAAGTGATGGAGCTTGTATTTGAGTTCAATACTTACTGGTTCTAGAGAGCTGTATGATACTGTGGACAATATAAATGCATCCAGCAGACTTTTGTTGCATTTGTTCAGCAGCATTAGGTATTGGACTGCCCATGTCCCTTGAACCAGGCTTGTACTTTATGATACCAGGTGTGAAATATGTATTTCATAATTTAAATTACTTCTGCTGATCTCTGTAGAAAGTAATTGCATTGCTGTGAGTTTGATGGATGATAATTTTGCTGTTGTTGTTTCATGAAAGAATTTAGCTGCACCTCTGTGTTACCTATGGGAATAATGGATTTAATGTGTTATGACAGAGTGCATATCGAAGGAATAGCATGTCTAGTTTCTTCTGCAGTTCCTCAAGCAATGGGTAGTGGCATTTCAGTGATTATTCTGGCAAAACAGCACTTATTTTTCTAGAACAATACTTGTTAACATTTGAGAAGTCATTTGCTGATTATTAGGAACTAGGCCTCAGTTTGGCAAAAAAGTGTTTAACTATAATATTTCCACACAGATTCTCTGTGCTATTTCAGTGTTTACCTTTAAACTCATTGCTAAGTGCTTTACTTAGTGAAAGCCTGCTAGTGTTTCTAAGAATGATGAAAAATCTGATCTGATGTTATGTTAATTTTTCTTCCTGTCAAGGACATTTGGAAAACCTTAAACACATCCCTTCAATCAAATGCTTGGATGAAGCTCTTCTGGAGTTCTGATTCCGTGTTGCCTTACTCCAGCATCTTTACATTTCTTTTAAAGTTGTTTTCTGTATCAGATTCTAGCCTTCACAGAGCTATGGTCAGGGTGGCAATATGCTATAGTAACACAAATGGAGTACCTTCAACTCCTGACATCTACTGTGCTCTGCTGTGACACAGATGTCTATTAAACTGGATAATAACTTCAACAACTTTTATTCTCTACAGTACAGTGTGGCAAAGCTTGGCTCTTGCAAGTTGCACATCACATATCAGAACTCTGGACAGTAGTTGAAGGTGGTACCCTAGTTTTGTTATGTGCTTCTAAGCTGTCCTTCACTTTAAAAGATTATAGAATTGCTAAGGTTGAAAAAGACCCCTGTGAACATCTTGTCCAAACATCCACCTTGCTACACAAAAATACGTCATGGAAAGAATGAAAGGAAGATGGGTAAAAAGAGTCAGGCCACACCAAGCCCAGAAATGTAGTCATTCTCCATTAATGTGCTACAAAATATAATTGTGATCACTGTCAAGCAAGTCCTAAACTGGCCAATGGCTTACTTGGCAAGCTCATACCTCTGTAACGTGCTACTGTTGTGCCTATAACAGAAGCAGGGTAGGGCAGTAATGTCACTAACTGTAGGAGAGTGCTTTGGGATCTCAGGAGAGGATTTTACATCTACAGAGAGAGCTTGCCATAAGCCATATTATCAGCAGGCGTGTTTCTCAGCTTTTCTGTAGCTGATGCAGCCTCATCTGTTAGCAGTTGTGGTGTCTAAGGCCACAAAAACCCTTGAGCAGGAAAAAAAAACCCTTGCCCATCTGCAATACTCACTGTTGTATAAGCACTAAAGAAAAAACACTGAATAACAATTGGCATTGTTCTTGAAAAGAGCAATTTCTACTAATTTCTTCAAACATTTCCTCATGTCAGCACTTTTATCTTTGATTACCAGGTCTTTGATGACCTGAAAACTGTGGGCAGCCTGCAGAATATATAGTTGCTTCTGATGGCTCATTTGAACTCAGAAGTATTTGACAGGAACACGATCAGTCAGTGGTTGGGGTTTTTGTTTCTTATTTCTATTTTTTTTTTATCTTGTTGTAGCTACATCTGGTTCAGTTTGCAAAGTATTCCATTAAATCTTAAGAAAAACATCCACAAAATAAATTGCTTTATAATGCATGGAAAGCCAGGATTTATTTGCAAGTTTTTTTCACTTTGCCCTTCCTAAATAGTTAACAGTACTCCAGAAAGCTCTCATTTCTCTTGGATTTTTTTGTGACACCATTCAAATGCTGGCTTCTAGTCACCTGCATTAGGTTTGCCTAATTTTTTTAAGCTTCCAGGTAAGAGTACCCTTCCAAAATAAAAGCAGAAGTGGTTTGCAGTGGTTTGCATGTAAATAACGGACTGACATGCAAAATGCTGTGGAAGTTACTTGAAGATATGTTATTGATGAGCAGGTGACACTGAGAAAGTTCTTTTACTGTGACATCAAAACAGCTGTGGCAGACACAAGCAAAAGTGCTTAGCTTTTGCTGAAGTTAATGACACAGAATTGAGACATTGGTGTGAATAGACCAAGGCTGCAGACATAAGATCGTACGAAGAAGGTGGGGGGAGTGCTAATAATGTTCTGAAGAGGTTTTTGTTATTCCTTCTGTTGCTGTCCCTTGCTGATTAGATTCCAGAAACCTGACAGAGGCAGCCAGTTTGACACTGTCCATGGAGACGTGAACACATGCTGAGTACTAACACTGAAGCTTTACCGATTTTCACATTACACTGGAAAACCCATAGGGTGGGATGAAGTGACTGGTAGGGGAATTCTTGTTAGACGTAACTGGTAGAAGGGTTGGGGCAGAGTGAAGAGTGTGCCACTTTGAAATTACAGAGTTATCATGAGACAGTTTTCAATCCAAAAGGCAGAAAATATTTAAATGCAGATCTGTTTTTCTTCTTTCTTTGTTTTGTTACTTGCTTCTACTATTATTTTAACAATGCTGCAATAATATTGTTTATTGTAAAATAATGAAGCTTATCCACCAAGTCTATCCAAGATAGATGCTTGTAATATTCAAGTACCAGAAAACCTCTACCAAATTTTAGAAGTAGATGACAAATATTCTCCCTGCTTGCTCTAGATCTTCATTGTGTAGGGTGATCTTCACTGTGTAGAGTGCATCCTCCTGCAGTGAGCTTAGTTGGCTGAGTTGAATACAGCTGTCTGAGCCCAAGGTCAGCTCTCTCACTGTTAGGGACTGCTGTAAAGGAAGCCAGAAACAAGGACCTTCCCCTCCTGCACTGAGGGCTTACACATCACAGATGTGTAAGCAAAACTGTCAGCTGCCAGACCTCACCATGACCCAGGCCTGTTGGCTGGGATTCCTGGCTTTGCATCAGGATGCCTCATCAATGGATAGTGTCTGAGCCTCACCACCATCTCTGTCCCTGATCATTACCTGGGCCTGCAATCTGTGTCTTGACACCTTGTTGGTGAGGTCCCTGCTCACACCAGCCATAGGAAAATTACTGTCTCCTTTCTCTTGTGAGCAGCTGCTTGTACAGACTGCTGGCTGAGGGTATGGTAAGGCTGTGCTTAGAGAGAGTAACAATGAATAAATGAGAACAGAAAAAGGAAGAATTGTATATTTGCAGAGAAAACACTGGTTCACTGATTCCTCAGTCTGATGTTAGGTATCGGACTTAACACAACGAAACCTACTTATCAGTGGTTAAATCCCACAATTACAGCTTTTATTAGCTATTTATTCTGCAGTGTGAAAAAAATAATTAACTCCACATTTTTATTAAAAAAAAAAAAAAAAAAGAAGAAGCTGCTTTATGAGTTGATCAGCTAATTAATAAGGTACTCATCTGCTGATGAAACTGCTCTTCTGCTGTTCACTCATTTTTTCATGTGAATGCCTTACACATTGAATGATTGGTTATGTTAGGGCTGATCACCAAGGGAAGACTCTGTTATAGATTAGACATTGTACGATCAAAATTTTTTTCTCAGATTTATGTCAGAATTCATGCATTGCAAGAAGTTGTTTCAATTTGAAAAGCTTGTAATTTTCACTGAGAAACTATTAAGTCAAAATTTCTTAAAACAGGGAGGTAATTCAATTGCAAGTGATGGCAAAATAAAGGTCTAGTTATGATCAAAAGACCTGCCTTCCATTTCAGCTTTCATTCCAGCATGTTTGCCAAACAACACAACCTCAAGGGCTTTATAAGAGTATCATCCTACTGCAAAGCATTTCTCTGTTCAACATCTAGGCTTGAAGTATGAGTTATTAGTACTTGTTTGTAACAATTGTTTTGAATAGGTGTAGATTTGTATTGATATATTAATGTAATGTTACATTCCTGAGAGCTGATTGTGACATCTGCTATGAAGTATTTTTTTCAGAAAAATAAAAGGAATTCTGGAAGGAGGTAAATTCGTACCTCTATACCTTCATGTCTGTTTCAGTGTGCTTTACTGCTCTGGTGCAAGGTCTAACTTGTGGCTGAGTGATCTGCTGATTTACATGTACTTCACAGCAATATTGTGATAATCCTGAGTGCCTTGGATTCCAAATGGTAAGTACATACTGTACAGAAGGAGGGAGTGCCTTCCAAAGATTTTAGAAATAGCCTTGTGACAGGAAGTCTGCCATTCATCAGAAAGAGTAAATTTTGGGGGAGTTATTTCCTTTTTATATTGTTCTTAGGTTAAAACAAACAAATACAAAACAAAACCACTACAAAATCCCTCTACTTAAATACTACAGTGGAAAGGCTTTACTTAATAATTAGCCTTCTACTGAGATGAAACTGAGTGGCTGTATAACACAGATGGTTCTGTAGACATTGCACTAGACTCTCCTCTAACTTTGTTTTAGTTCCATTGGTTCTAATGGAAATCACAGAGTAACAAATGTATGACTGGAATGAAAGCCTTGTAGTTTTTTTTCTAGTAGCTTTATCTATTGCTGTGTTACTAAGGATGTAAAGCAGATGTACAAAAACCCAGGGACAAAGGATTTTTTTAGTGGTCTTAGCAAGCAAGGGGGAGAAAGTAAGCCTGGATTCTGTTTCCAGCTCTGGCATCTTTTTAATGATTAATTGCAAGCTTTATTAATAAGTAATAAAAACCCGTAAGTGGCTCAGCTATTTGCATCTTTAGTTATCGAGATCATAGAAACATAGAATCATGGAGTAGCCTGGGTGGAAAAGGACCACAATGATCATCCAGTTTCAACCCCCCTGCTATGTGCAGAGTTGCCAACCACCAGACCAGGCTGCCCAGAGCCACATCCAGCCTGGCCTTGAATGCCTCCAGGGATGGGGCATCCACAGCCTCCTTGGGCAACCTCTTCCTGTGTATCACCACCCTCTGAGTGAAAAACTTCCTCCTAATACCCAACCAAAACCTTCCCTGTCTCAGTTTAAAACTATTCCCCCTTGTCCTGTCACTGTCCACCCTTGTTAACAGCCTGTGCCCCTCCTGTTTATATGCTCCCTTTGAGTATGAGAAGGCCACAATGAGGTCTCCCCGGAGGCTTCTGTTCTCCAAGCTAAACAAGCCCAGTTCCCTCAGCCCTTCCTCATAGGAGAGGTGCTCCAGCCCTCTGATCATCTTAGTGGCCCTCCTCTGAACCCACTCCAAGAGCACCACATCCTTCCTTACTGGGGTCCCCAGGCGTGGATGCAGTACTGCAGATGGGGCCTCACAAGAGCTGAGTAGAGGGGAACAATCACCTCCCTCTCCCTGCTGGTCACTCCTCTTTTAATGCAGCCCAGAACACAGTTGGCCTTCTGGGCTGCAAGTGCACACTGCTGGCTCATGTCCAGCTTCCCTCCCACCAGGACCCCCAAGACCACCAAGTCCTCCACAGGGCTGCTCTCAAAGAGATGTGGCCATGGAGCTTGTCTTTGCAATTGTAGTTTTCTATCCCCTTTACATAAACTTACAGAATGGTTTGCTGTACGTAGACACTGAGAAGCGCAGCAGGTAATACTGATTTTGCACATGTCTGACCTAGGAGTTCTTTAAAGGCAGATCTGTAGAAGCCACCTGATTTTCTCTGCAAAGGACCATGACTTTTTCCATTTCCATTTACAACGGTAAGCACAGCTAAACTCCCATCCTAATGTCTTATCTCCTTCCAGAGCCTTTGGCACAGGACAATACAAATATAGTCAGAAGATCCTCGGCAGAGACGAACATCTACATTTTCACTGGGTGCAATTGATGTCCTTTTCATGTGCAGCTCTGCTCAGAGTACTCCACCTGGCGTTCAGGAAATTGCATTGAAACACTCGCTGGCCAGCATGCTTCAGACAGTGGTGCTTGCTGGCACTTGATCTGTAGAGCAGTGCTGTGAAGCATCACTCTGACTAGGTGCTTGTAAAGGTTCCATATGTGAATTCTGAACAGGAATCACCAGCTGTGTGTAAAAGATTTTGGCTCCAAACCATGCTCGTGGCTCAGTAAACAAAAGGATTGGAACAGAAAATCAGTGTCTGCTTTCTTGCACTCTGCCATTGTTGTGCTTTTACGTAGGCAATAGTTGAGCCCACTTGTTGAGCTCCGTCAAGAAGGTGTAGAGTGAAGTGTGTGCAGTTGAATGAACACTAGGACTACACATCTACATATTGCCACGATTGTCCTTTCTGTGCTTTGCTAAGCAGCGTACATTCTTTCATGCTCTGAGCATGCAGGCAGGCTGCCTGAGTAGAATGCGGGTAGTGACGATGTTATGGTACAGTTGTAGCTGTTTGAGCTAATCTGCCCTCAGCCTGTTCGTTAAGTGTAGGTTAATCTTTCTTGGTCACTAGGTGGCAGAACTTGCGTTATTAAAACAAGTGGATTTTTTTCTTTCTTTCTTTTTTTTTTTTTTTTTTCCTTTTCCCTCAGCTTACAAACTATTTTAGTTTTGTCCCTGTAGGTGAGTTGTTAAGTTCTGACAAGAGGATGACACGTGAACGGAAAAAGCAGGACTCCCTCTCAGGGATGCAGTCTGTCCTGCAGCCAGTGAGTCACTTGCATTATGTTGGATTCAAGACACAGGCAAATTTGACAGGTTCTCCTAGTAGAACAATCCTTCAGGCTTTGTTTTGCTGGTCTGCTAGCAACAGCGGCTCAACCCTGATTCCAGGGATTTTTTTTTCTATTTGGTGGACAGTATTTGTACTTTGCAACAGGAGGAATTTGTCTCTAAGACAAATCCTGTACTGGTTTTGGCTAACACTAGTGGAAATCTAAGCTGATGCTAGATCACAGGGGAAATTTTTGAGCTAGGCTGAATCACTTGGAAAATTCAGATTTAGGGAGGTTTTTTTTTTGTTGTTGTTGTTGTTGGTTTTGTTTGTTTGTTTGTTTTTTAATTATTTTAAACTCTTTCTGCAGAAGTTCTTTCTTTTTATGTTGGTTTGACTGCACAAGCCACACAATCTAGGGAGAATATTTAAATGACTTTTGTTCTGAGCACATTCTGACAATAGCGAGTGCCCAAGAAATGCGTTTAACAGGAATGTGATGTTACAGAGAGATTTTAGAGTTACAAAGCCTAGGCATGGGGCAGAGTAGGTAAACAAAACGATGCATGAAGCAGCTCCAGATCCTATCAGCTTCTATTTTGTTACATTAATCTTGAAGTTGCTATATCTTCTGTGCTTGGCCATCTTAAGGCTGGGTCAACCTAGCAACAAATGAGGAGAACAAGATCTCCCAGTCTGGGATACGTCTGCAGTGTTCTGTCTCAGTACATCCGGGAGCACTGCTGACTGAAAGGCGTGGTTATCAACTGTTGTTTGCTGGAGCAATCATGCAGTATAGAGAAAAACACTTTTGCCATCTTTGATAATCCTGTAATTATAGCTGTAGTTATACACAGAGTGAAGGACTTTTCAGCTTCTCATACTGACCTGCCAGTGAGGAGCTGGGGGTGCACAAGGAGCTGGGAGGGGACGCAGGCAGACCAAAGGGATCTGAAGGGATATTCTTTACCCTGTGATATCACAATTAACAACAAAACTAGGGAATTTAGTATGGATCAGTGTGTGGTGAGCAACTTCACTGTACATCACTCATTTTGTGTGTTCTTTTACCACTAATATTGTTTTCCCTTCCTTTTCTGTTGTATTAAACTGTCTTTATCTCAGCCTATGAGTTTTAACTTTTTTCCAGTTCTCTCCGCTACCCCAAAGTGGGGAGAGTGAGTGAACCGTTTCTTAGTGCTGAGGTGCCTGAGAGATTAAAACCACAGCTACCATACTCTCATATCTCAGCATCTTCAGACTTGAAACCTGAATCCTGCTCTGTGGCTTGAGCCCTCTGAAAATTATTCTGCATGCACAATTCAGTGCTTTTAACCTTCATCAGCTGTATTCCCCTTGGCTAGGAGTTTTGAAGTCTATGAAGCAAATTTGTTTGCTGTGGTGATCCAAGTGATTTTATATTTTCTCCTCATCTCCCTTGTGTCTTTGTACACAAATGTGTTGTTACCACTCTTTTCTAGAGAGATTTTTTTCCTCTTTTTTCTTAGCAAAAAAATTAAAGTGTTTTTTGTTTGTTTGTTTGTTTATTATTATTTTTGATAGGAAAGTGAAATATCTGGTATACATTAAGAAAAGCCACAATAAAAGCTTGGATTTGTTCCTTCCTCTAATTCAAAACACACATAGCATCCCTAGGCATTTAGGTGGAAACTGGGGAGTAAATGCCCCTCACCACTGTAAGGGCAGCACAGGTATGAGACTATCTCATGCGACTAAATGTATACAAGCCTGTGGGGCCGGATGACATGCATCCCAGGTTCCTGAAGGAGTTGGCTGATGTGGCTGCTGAGCCATTCTCCATCACATTTGAGAAGTCATGGCTGTCAGGCAGAGTCCCCAGGGATTGGAAAAATGGGAATGTCACTCCTGTTTACAAGAAAGGGAGAAAGGACGACTCATAGAACTACAGGTTGGTGCACCTCACCTCTCTGCCTGGGAAGATCATGGAACAGATCCTCCTAGAAGACATGTGAAGGAACATTAGGGATGAGCAGGTGATCTGAGACCAGAATGGCTTTACCACAGGAAGGTCATACCTGATCAATCTGGTGACTTTCTATGATGGAGTGTTGACGTTGATGGACAAAGAAAAGGTGACCAATGTCATGTACCTGAACTTGGCAAGGCCTTTGACATGGTCATCCATCACATCCTTATCTCTGCATTGGAGAGATATATATTTGATGGGTGGATTACTTGGTGGATGAGGAATTGGTTGTAAGGCCATAGACAGAGGGTGGTGCTGAATAGCACAATGTCTATATGGAGGCTGGTGATGAGCACTGTCCCCCAGAAGTCTGTCTTAGGACCAGTACTCTTATACATCTTTATCAGTGACATCGATGATGAGCTCAAGTGCGCCCTCAGCAAGTTTGCGGATGACACCAATATGAGTGATGTGGTTGAGACATTAGAAGGAAGGGATGCCATCCAAAGCTACCTCAACTGATTTTAATGGTGTCATGGAGTTGCCTAGATCAGTCTATGTCTATGACAGGTGGACAGTAGGCCCGTGGACCCCCTGGCCCCAGAAAAGAATGGGAAGGGAAAAGGGAAAGGAGTAGGGAGATGGGAGCTGGACTCAAGGAAAACAGAGCTGCAGCAATGATCTAAGGAATATAATATACTATTATATTGGAATGCAAGATAACACAACACAATCTAATTGGAATTGAGGCTAATAAATCAAAGAAAATAAGAGAGTTTCCAAAACTGAAAGGCCTACTTGAATGAAGTCACAGCTTAGAAACACACCTACATCCACTGCCAGCCCGTGAGAGAGATCCTGTGAATTCTGTGACCTATCTCCCTTCTCTGACCGTGAGGTCCCCTGGGATATATAGTAGTTCTTGTCAATCTGCGGAACTGAAGTATTAACTCTTTAATTACCTGTGCTGTGCATGATGTTATGATGTAGAATACCAATAGCAAAATTACAAAACAGTGACAAAAGGTGAGCCATTGTGAACCTCATGAGGTTCAGCATAGCAAAGTGCAAGGTTTTGCATTTGGTCAGAGTAATCCCAGGTGTACAGACTGGGAGAAGAATTCCTTGAGGGTAGCTCTATGGAGAAGTTGGAGGTCTTGGTGGATAAAAAACTGAACATGAGGCAGAAGTGTACTCTTGCATCTCAGAAGGCCAATGGTATTCTGGGCTCCGTCAGGAGAGGGGTGGCCAGTAGGAGCTGGGAGGTAATTGTCCCTCTCTACTCTGGCCTCATGAGGCCCCGTCTGGAGTACTTTGTACAGGCGTGGGGCTCCCAGTACACGAAGGATGTGGAGCTGTTGGAGAGGGTCCGGAGGAGTGCCAATAAGATGATCGGATGTCTGGAGCACTGTCTTCACATCCATGAAGACAGGTTGAGGGAGCTGGGCTTTTTAAGCCTGGAAAAGAGAAGGCTGTGAGATTTCATCGTGGCTTTCCAGTATTTAAAAGGGGATTATAGACAGGAAGGGAGTCAACATTTTACAAGGATATACAAGTGGTAGGACAAGGGGGAATGATTTTAGGGTCAAGGAGGGAAGGTTTACATTGGATGTCAGGGGGAAGTTCTTTACAGAGAGTGGTGAGGTTCTGGGCAGACTTGTCCAGTACCAGATCTGGAGGTTGGTGGCCCTGCCTGTGGCAAGGGGTTAGAACTTAATGATCTATGGTGTCTCTTCCAACACAAGCTATTCTATGATTCTGTGATCTTCCTGTATATTTGAAATTGAAGCTATTTATTTATTTATTTATTTATTTATTCTTTTTTTGCTCCACTCTATATATGGTAGCTGCTGAAGGCAGGTTGTTTCACTGAAATACTAGAGGATCTAGTTCAACTTCTGCTGTTTCTATGGAAATAACTGCCCCCTTCTATAAGTACTTTTGCTTAACCTAAGATTAAAAAAAAAAAAAAAAAAAAAAGGTAAGTCTCATTTCACTATTCAGGTGTTATGATATTTTATTTTCAAGAAGGTGGAAGAGTCTCTTACAGCAATGTATTTGTCAGTGTGTTCGAACAGTCTGTAAAAACAATGCTTACCCTTCTTTGTACAGTGCAGTAAGATAGCCATCTTGCTGTTTCTATATTCAAAGACGTGATTTGCCACAGAGCTGCAGTAACTGCATATCTAAATTAGAATAAAAGAGCTCACAGCCCTGGGGTTCTGCTTTTTTTTTTTTTTTTTTTTTTTTTTTTTTTTTTTTTAAAAAAGCATCTAGCCTCTGAAGTACAGATCTATTCTGTGTTCAAAGAAGACAGCAGCTATTTCTTTGTGCATGCTAGAATTCTGCACTAGAATGAAGGCAGAAAATATTTTTAGCACCCAGCATTTGGATATCAGCAGAAATGCTGTTAACTACTGTATTAAAAATAGCTTGCAGTGACAACATTTTCTTATCCCAATATTTTGGCTATTCCTGCAAGATAGAAGCTTTTTCTGTTTAGCATACAGTGACACGAGACTTTGTTTTTAGTTTCATTCCTGGCTTTTTTTGCAGACAGTAGAATGCTTTAGAAACTTGAATGACTTCTCAGAGATTATTATTGTCAAAAATCAGCCCCCACTGGCTGCTGTGTTTATTTTTCTCCCCAGGCAGTGACTTTATTTAAAACATAATTAAATGACTTTAACAGAAAAGCTTCCCACTGTCTGGTGTTACTGTAGCAGAACTCAGTATCAGAACTTTGCCAACAAAAGGATATAGTCTAGCAAAGCACTGTACACACACCATTGACTTCAACCATACACCTAAATGACTGGCTGAGGGGTGTTGAGCTTCTTAAGCATCTATAATGTTAACTGCCTACTTGGTACTTTGCTTATCAGCTGCTGGCATTCATGTTTCTGGGCCCAAGATTTGTTTCTGACTCAAAAAGTCTTAGAATGCATGAGTACGGTTGATAACAACGTGGGGCAAATGGAATTAACACTGTAATACCAGCAAAGATACAACTCAAGCTTGCCTTCCCTGAGGAGAGAATTTGTCTCCTGTAGGACCCAGTTGCAGATAACCAATTATGTCTTTGCTAGGCCTCCAGTTTCCTGCCGACTGCTATTAGCTCATCTGAAAATCACACTACTTCACACGACAGGATGTGAAGATGTGCAGTTCACTAACAGCACCACTACTGCAGTGAGCTTCTAGTTGCCAGGCATGTTGGTTTAGTTCTCATTTTCTGAACTGATGGTTCTTCCTTTTCTGCCCAGCCTGCAAAATATCATTTCCGTTCTCCTCCTTCCTGAATTTTGCAATGCTTTTGCAAGTTAGCACATTGAAATTATTTGCACATGTTTAATTAAGCAGAGCAGTGCTGGACTGGCACTATGTTGGTGAAACCTGACTGATGAAGAAAGTCATATGTTCTCCAGGTTGTCATCTGCAGTGATGCCACTGCAAATTACTGACCAAAGCACATAAATAAACTGCAATTTGCCATCTTTCCAAGCCAACATGGTGGAAGAAAACCACACTGCATGCCCTCTTATGACTACACCAAAATGTGCACCTTTTAATTTGTACACCACACAGGTCAAAAAGTGTCTGTTTAAAACTGGAGATTATTCTCCCTTCCACAAAGACAGATTACAGTATTTCTCTCCTCGTCATTCTGTTTTATAAGAGTCACATTTGGCCTGCCTTACCTCGTTCTCAAATGTGAGTCAAAACCATGTTCAAGAAGTCTAAAAACAGGGCACAGATGCAGTAATATTCTCTTCCAGACTCTACTGAGAAGACTGCATGTGCACACTGGATTTTTTCTCCCTTAGATCTTTCTCTGTGGTGTTTTCTGTATGATTCCTACACAGAACTGTTTGTAGGGTTTTCAGATGATATAGCTCCTGTAGCAGTGGGAGCACCTGTGACAGCCCCAGATGAAGTAATGTTGAACTGATTGCAGAAGAGGGAAGGTGTTTGCCATTCTTTTATTTAGCTGCTGGTTGGAAATGTAGGAGTTGTATAGCTTGTCAGAGTGCTAGTTACTTGCTACTTTTCATCCATCAACCTGTGACTGGTCTTTCTTGTCAGTAAGCTACTTATTTAGCACAACAGTGCATTTAGCTTCTGATTTGGGGAGTTTGTTTTGTGGACCAGGATGTAGGGGTTTTTTACATAGAGTGATCAAACTGAAATCGTTTAAGCTGACTCAATTGTAATATATTTAATTATGTTTTTACTTAGTGGGAGCTCAAGACTCTTTCTTCAAGAGTACTCTGGCTTTTAATACAGTATTCTTCAAGAAGAAGGTGATCTGCTACCAGATTTTCTGTCTTCCTATAAATCTTATTCTAATCACACGACACAGGAAGTCAGTACTGCATAGTGGCTACAAAGAAGATTGGAAATTCAAGCTTGCTTCTCCTCTTTTCTTTCCCAGTCTTTTTTCTTTCTCAGTTAAAACCATTAACTGTACAGAAAAGGAAATGTTTTTACATGATTGCTTAGTACCCAGGGGCTCAAGCAAGGTCTTCAGATGATTTGCAGCAGAAAGATATATATTTGAACAACTCCAACCTTGAGATTTCTAGCATACTTTACTCTCATGTTTCCACTCTTTAAGGTCAAGCCCAGTGGGTCATGTTTGGCTTTGCTATTATTACACCGATTTCAAAAAGCCATCTATCAGTTTAACTCATTGAAGCAATGACTGCGTGGTGTTATGAAAGTTCTTCACATTTAATAGCTGTCATACTGATGAAATATATGGTAAAAATGTTTTCTCTTTCTCTAAACAGCTGTCCCTGAGAGCTGTGTTCAATGTTTAGTGCTATTTGTTTCAGATGAATAAGCATGGTTTCCTGCAGTTATTGTTGTTACCATTATTATTACAGAATATGGCCTTACTTCCCCTGTTTTTGTAGCCTTTTTTTGTTGTTGTTGTTGTTTTGTTTTGTTTTGTTTTGTTTCCTTTTCCCTACAAACATGCAAACTCATTTGTACATCAAAGACAAAAATGTTATCAGCTTGCTTACCATTCTCTGGAATGCTACTTGCTTAGAGCTACCTAAATTAGGTAGATTATCTGTGTCTGACCAGAAAGATGTGTCCAACCCAAAACAATGTTTTTATCTGTGTAAATATGTCTTTGATCAAGTCAAGGCCTACTCAAATAGATGGCTTAATATACAGGCTTTGTTGTTGCCCACTAGAAAACTAAGAAGACTGCAAAATACTAAAATAGAGGCAGAAGTTGTTTTATGATATTTGAAGGAGAGCTCTGTTGAGAGTGAAACAACATCTCCGTTGACACGTTCTTTACTTCTGGGAAAGATGGCATTTTTATAGTATTCCAGGTATGCAGCTTATATAACAATGGAAAAGTGATTTCCTTACCATAAGAGTTGACTGATGATGATTCGGTAGTCCTCTTTGTATACAACAAACACCTTGAATTATTTTGAGAAAATCCTTTAAGCTGGGGATCAATTCATCACTCATTAATATAATTTCAATATGTTTACTGGCCTTTTGCAAACTTTTTGCAGTTCCTGGGTGAACAAGACCCTTAAAAATGCTAGTAGTTTTTCTTGTTACTGTGAGCATGAGAACAAGTGAAGCAGAATCTTGGCTGCAAGATTTTGTGCTGCTCTGGACATAGGTAGACCACTATGTGAGCTGCACCCATGTTAGCAGGTCTGTGTAATCTGAACAGTACAAGTAGCTATTCCTGCTTCAAAGCAGCATGAACTTTCAAAGAACATCAAACCTATGAAGAGAATACAGTGCCAAACATCACAATGTTTGCTCTCACACTTCCTGAATGAATTCATGCATCGGTACCACAAAGATAATGCCAGTCCTGCTTAAGATTCAAAGTTCTTGATGGAAGGATCTGAATGTAGCAATACAGGTACCTCTAATTTTATTGTCTCTGGGTGTTTTGGCTTACTGTTCTTAACCTAGTTGACTTTGTTGTCATAAAGACTAAGAGTGAGCGCTCACTTTATTGAAACAGAAGTGTATCATTCTTGCTGCACAGTGGCAAAAACAATGAGACAAGAAGGCCAGTAGAGCATTTAATAGCTTGCACTGTGAAGTCTGACGTGCTTTGGTGGTGGAAATACGAAAGAAGAAATAAACAGAAAGATAAAAAGAGCTAGTCATTACACTGCAAAGAACTGTGAGCCATTCCCAGGGAGAAAGTGAGGACTTGTTGATCTCATCTAGAGACTGCAGACTAAACTAAAGCCAGACTTGTTACTGTTTAATTTTGACTTTTCATATATGACAGTATGTTGGCAAATTATTTATTTACGCTCCATGAAGTCAAAGGATAGAACTCAACTAATAGCTAAGTTTGACTGATCAGTATCAGATGAGCAGACTACAGAAAACATGAGTGTATTCAGAGATGTTGATCAGCTCTGTTAATTTAAAAGTAGGAAGAAATGATGTACCACCAAAAGAAAAACAATTAGATCTATTAATTTTTTTTTGCATTGAGTCATGCATACTTTGCTCTTCTTGTTCATAAATTTCTGCATAGATCAAGGTAGCATAACACATCTGAACTCCTGAATCCTGCCCAGTGTCTTCATGGAAGTGAAGCTATTATACATATGACTCTTTTGTAAGGTTTCCATTAGACTGTGGTCATCTGGAACTGAATGCCACTGCTATAAATTGAGATATGCTGGATTAAAGCATCAGTTTAGGGATTTCATTTATAAAACATCCATGTCCAGCTGCTTTCCCAGTCTTTTGAAAAGTGATATATGCTTGTCATTGGCCAGGATCTTAATGGGGATACTTTCCAGTTGGATAGTTAATTTCTCAATTTCTTAAATTTCTTTCAGATGGGACATGTCCACGCCTGGGAAGGCTGCTTTCACATTTTCCTTTCCCAGCTATTTCTAAAAGTTTCCACCCATTTCTACCACAGCCTTCAGCTATACTAAAAATTGTCATTACAAATTCAGTAGAAAAGTCTCATCCTACCTTATGAAGTTCAAGCATCTGGATCTTTACTTAATGGCAGCACACTTCACAACCTCCTCTACAACCTGAAAATGCTGACTTCTACAACTTTTCACTTATGTCCTATCTTGGCTATAGACTTAGGACTGACTTTAATCAGAATTGACTTCACAGGCACTTTTATGCTCCTTCTAATGTGAAGTGTGTCTACTTGCCCACTGAGTCAACATGCTTTTATAACACACAGTTTCTCTTTTGCCCTCTTCGGAGGAACAATGCAGCCTTTGAAGTGTCAGCTGCACTGAATCCCACTTTCTTTGCACCACTTAGAGGTAGAAGTGCTCAGAAAGGAAGCTCTTGTTTTCTGACTATAAAATGAAAAGCAGGAAAAGCAGAAGGTCATTTTCAGCAGGCAGCTTTGTTCAAATTGCTCAGATGAAACAAATAACATACATTTTTTGAAGTTGCATTTTCCAGTTTATCACACAAGCACCTGTCTGCTGATGAATTCCTCACAGTTGCTCCAGTGCTCTTTGCCCGTTCCAGATGAAGGCAGCATGAGTACTTGAGTTGTGTCCTCCCTCCTAATCTATAGGATTCTGCCAAACCTGCTGTTTAGTGGTCAAATTATACTGTGTGCATATCTGTCGGTATTTTTTTCTTGTCCCACCACATTAGAAATGGATGTGAACTAGTTTTATTTATGTCCAAATCTTTGAGATTAAATTTAAATCATAAATCATAGAATGACTTAGATTGGAAAGGATCTTAAAGCCCATATACTGTTTCCAACCCCCTGCCATGGGCAGGACTGCCACTCACTAGATGAGGCTGCCCAACGTCCCATCCAGCATTGGCATGGGGCATTTGGCTGGAGCAAATTTTTTTAAGTGCTTTGAGGTTTAGTCCTTCCAAAACACCCTCACGGTGTAGGAGCTGCCCTGTGTTAGGACTACAGAAATGAAGATGTAAGAGCAAAGCAGCAAGTGAAGACTACTATCTCTAGTCTTAGCAACATTCAGATATTTCTAGGTAAGAAGCAGGGATGCAGACTGTTCCTCTTTGAAAAATAGAATTACTCCTCACCACACATTACTTCTCAGTGCTTTTCTATTTAGGTCACTGATCTGAAAACAAAGTTAGTTCCAGTCTGGAGTCAGAAGATATTGCCTCTGCATTTCTCACAGGCTCATAATGTTTCTCACCATATTAAGCCTATCTATTCATTTTCCAACTTTTTATGCAAAACAATTTATATTATCTCAAAGACAAAAAGCAAAGGTTTTCATGAAAAATCATCCTAGACCTCCTGGCATTTGTATTTTAATGAACAGTGAATTCTTAAAGCTGAGAATTCATACCACATGGTCTGTTCTTCTTAAGCTAACTGGGGAATGCTACTGAAAGCCATCAGTTTATCTACTTCAGGGTCTCCATGTACTGAACAGGGTTTGCCTAGCAAAATTCTTATGTATAAAATCAACCAGCACAGGCAGCAATGATTCATATCTGTACCAGTTCTTGCTTTCGAGAACCACATATGAACGGCTACAGTTAATACTCCAAAGCACAGTAACTTGTATGTGGAGCTTGTTCTTCTGAGCTGCAGGCTTTGTAACAAAATACAGAGTGGAAATGTCCTGAATCTAGCAGCCCAAAGAATGATCAGTGTCATGTGGCAGAGATCTACTACTCAAGTAACATCTGTCTCATCAACTTGTTGTCATGTTATTAAATATCACTCCAGGGAACTGTGAATATGATTTGTCCTCCTTGATCCCAGGACAGTGTTACAATGACAACCTCGTTCGGCTGGAGAATCTCACAGAGGGTTTTCATAGAATACGTTCACAGAATATGTAAATTTGGATGTAGCACTACGTCTGTTTTCAGGCAGCAGCTATATTGTGTCACTTGAAACTTATGCTAAGAATCATGGCTGTAATATTCTTTTTCACCTCCTTGTGCTAGGATTTGGTTTTGATTTTTTTTTTCTAGTCATTGTCCTGTTTGTCTAGACATTGAAGCCTCAAGGTGCGAATCCAGACAAACTCCATGACAAAAGAGTAAGCATCTTTAGGCTTCTGCCTCTGTTTTGACTTCTAACTGTAATTTGGATTTTTCCGTCTTTGCCTGTTTCAGATTCCAGTTCTTCTTCCTAGAAAATGTGGATGCAGAATAAAGTGACACCAGTATGAATGCTGTGTGTGATTAGTACAGAATGGGTGATGAAATCTTTTCTGGCCATGAGAGAAGTTCACTTACTGGTCTGTCTTAGTGCACTGTGTTGTGATGAGCTGCTTTGATACTGTGAGCATAGCTTGATAGTGGAACAACTTATGCTGACTTCTCAGGAACAGAGAAAGGAATGTGAAATGAGTTTGGCCAAAGAAAATGCTAAAGTACTTTCATACATCTCCTGAGAGCTTTGAAGTGTCCTGACAAAAAAAAAAACAACAACAAAACAAAACTAGATTTCCAGAACCCCCTGCTTACCTCCTAGGGAGTAGCATGGACACGTGCTGGAGTGTAAGAAATGCTAACACTCTGCACTAAAAAATAAAAAATAAAAATAATTTAAAAAGAAGCAGTTGTCTTCTAGATTATACTGAAGATTCTGTCAGACATGTCTCAAAGATCTTCTCATCCTGACTGAAAGAGTGAAATGCAATGGGAGATCCCACCTTTGGCTTTTATAGATGGGCTTTTCTAGAGTGCACAGGAAGAAAGACACTTTTGCTGAGTATGTTCTGCAGTTATTTCTACTGATTTCAATTACCCCTAGTTTTGCTTTGGCTTTGAATTGAGACCGTGTTTGGTTTGCTACAGCCAAGATCAGAAACTCATAGTGGTCTGAAGATAATAAAAATTAATTGAGAGTAAGAAGGACAGAGCAAGGAGGCTGCTGAGAGTAAACAATATAGACCCCCAAATTCACCTGAACAGAATGGGAGAGGATGTTCTGTTGTACAGTACTGACAAACTCTCTGTGTGCAGCTCAAACCCCTCCTTTATGCTGAGGCTCAGGAAATCCATTATCAGAAACTCCATCCCAAATTTATTCAGCTCCACTTTGTGGATCCAGTTTTGAAGAATAAGACAAAGTCATTAATTCCTGGTAAGTTACGTTTCTTTGCCCATTTCAGTGAAATGGTAGTGAAACACAAGGGAGTGGGATTCATGAGAAGATGTGTAGAACCTCAGAGCGCTTCACATTTACAGCAGAAATTGAAAGCTTGATTCTTTGCTGTTTTCCTGCCCTTTCCTTTCCCTTCAAATTCTCATTCAAAATGTTTTATCGCAGTCCATCCAGATTTCCAGTGAACTCTTTAAGAACGGGGGCTCTGTTAACTACCAGACTGTTAAAAGAAGCTCATTTTTTCCTACATGAATGTTTGATCTTTACTGGAACTCAGTAGGGCTTGTATATTTTAAAGAGATCTTTGGCGAACTGAGCAAGTTCAGCTTGAAGTCTGTGACTATCTCACAGCAAAACCAAGATTATTTTAGAGTAAGAGCCCTGAAGATTCACCTCTTATATCACTGTTAGTTATTGACACTGAATAGCTTAACTTGCACATATCCATTTTCTGTGTCATTGTCAGTTTCTGTCTTCTGGTAAAGCTGGAAGTAAAATTAACACATTGCAGGATGTTTCCAGTGATACACTGTGTGAATATATCAGTGGCAAATATTTCACCTGTAGAAATTGCTGTGATTACTTTAATCTCTATTCAACAAGAGACACATACTGCACTGTAGGCACACAAGCAATTTTTTTCTGCTTCATCTGGATTATTCACTTGGAACTTGATTTCAAGCTTGCTCAGAGCCTGTTCTGAATGGGAGCCTCAGAAAATAAAGCATTGTAACGCCATCAGCAAAATACTGAGTTAAAGCACAGACATGGGACTTAGAGGTAGTCCACCTTCTTCTTCAGGCCCTGTTTTTCCACTCTTTCTGCAGCTTCATTTCTTCCATTTTTAATTCTCTTTCCTTTCTTACACACTGCTATGGTATCTGAGTATTTCACAGTTTCATAAAGAGAAATCATAAAAAGACTTCTTGATCCTTTCATGAGAGGTCTCTGAAGCTCTTTGCTTTTGTGTCTGTGCATGTGCTTAGGAGTGTGGTGTGCTGTGTGGACACCTCGATCTCCCCTGGAAGCGAGTCCCAAGTAGGTGCTGCAGCCCCTGGGAACATTCCGCCTCCTGCAACTGTTCTGCCTGTTCTCCATACTCACCGTGACATTGTCCTACTTGTTGCCTTCCAACAGTCAGAAAGAGGTCATCTCTCTGATAATGTGAAGATCAAAATCATCATCTTATTTTGACCTGGAGCCAGTGAAGAGAGCAAACACCAGATCTGATCTGTTCTTAGACATCTGTGTTAGCTGAGCAGATGGCTGGTTGCATAGTAAACCAGCTGTGACTTTTTTAAGGGGCAGCTGCTCTGCACTTATGCTTTACAGTTGATGCTATTCAGACTTGGCAGTCGAAAACACTGGATCAACATAGCTTAGTCTTCTTTCACAGGATAAGTGTGGCTTCTTTCTAGTCATCAGGGGATGACAGAAACAAGAAAAACAGTGCAACTTTTACCCTTTCAGCAAAAGGGGAGAGCTCTCAAAGGCACACACTACAATAGTTAGGATTGGCAACAACTGAGCTGTAGAAAAGTACCAGCTTTGTTATGTGATTTTGGTAAATCATGTTGTGTGATGTTCAGGATTGCTGATAGATAAACTGAGCAAAGCTGCAGACCACTGCTTCGCTGGGGTAGAGCAGGCAGGGTGCATGGTGCTTGACTAAAACATGCCGTAATTAGCAGATAAGATTCCCCTGGGAAACTGTCCTTGTGAGCAGAGGAGCTGACTACAGCTAGCCGCTCTTTTCTTGGAGTACAAGAGCTCTCCATCTCATGTACATGAAATCAAGAAAAGGAGTTAGGAGGCCAGTATGGCTGGACAAGGGCATCCTTGCAAAGAGATCTGAAAAATAACAAGAAGGAATTCTATTGGTACATAGGTCAAAAGAGACAAGCAAAGGATAAAGTACTTCTGATAAATGAGAAGGGAGAAATGGCAGCAACCGACAGGGAGAAGGCTGAGGTACTCAACAGTTTCTTTCTCTTAGTCTTCACTTGCCATCAGGCTTCCCATTTTTCTCATGTCCCTGAACCTCTAGGCAGGGGTTGGGGAGGCCAAATCCATCCCATTGTAAGCAAAGAGCAAGTTTGAGACCAACTGATGAGACTGAATGTATACAAGTCCGTGGAGCCTGATTATATGTATCCCAGGGCCCTGAAGGAACTTCCTGATGTAGCTGACAAAACACTGTCTGTCATACTTGAAAAGTCACAACTGCCAGGTGAAGTCCTTGGTGACTGGAAAAAAGGAATCACAGAATTGCAGGGATTGGAAGGAACTTCAGAGATCACTAAGTGCAGCTCACAGACATCTCTCCCATTTTTAAGAAGAGTAAAAAGACCCCCTTGAAAAGAACTATTAGTTAAACAGTTATCTTGTTAGTTCTAATGCAGAAACAACATTCCATTCTTACAAGAGGGAAGGGATTTTCCCCTTCTGCTTTACCTTTGTGAGGCCCCATCTTCAGTACTGTGTCTAGGCCTGGGTCCCTTGCACAAGAAAGACGTGTAGCTGCTGGAGTGAGTCCAGAGGAGGACCATGAGGATGATCAGAGGGCTGAAGCACCTCTCTTAGAAAGAAAGGCTGAGGGAGCTGGGTTTGTTCAGCCTGGAGAAGGCTCCAGAAAAACATTACTGTTGCTTTTCAGTGTTAAAAGAAACTTATAAATAAAATGGTAAACAACTTTTCACACAAACTGTTAGTAATAGGACAACAGGCAATAGTTTTTTAAAAAAAGAAGGGAGATTTTGATATTTGGAGGAAATTCTTTACTCAGAGGGCAGTGAGGCCCTGGCACAGCTGCCCAGAGAAGCTGTTGTGCCCCATTCCTGGAGGTGCTCAAGGCCAGGCTGGATGGGGCCCAGGGCAGCTGAGCTGATGGGGGGCAGCCCTGCCATGGCATGGGGCTGGGGCTGGGTGAGCTTTAAGATTCCTTCCAACCTAAGCCATTCTAGGATTCTGTTATACCATGAATTCCCCCTAGGGAATAAATGATAAGTGGTGAATAATTCGAAGTACTTCCTTATGCTGGATACCTTTATTTTCCCAAACATGAGACAACTTTCATGCTCTTTCATTTTCTCTACAGCCTGCACTACACAGCCTGCCTTCTCAATGCAGGGCTAAGAAAGACTCACATTCTCATCTGGTCAGTGGGTTACAGTGGAGAAATATGCTCAGCTGAATAGCTGCTAAATTGATTTACACTGCCATTCTCATAAGAACTCCTAGCCTGTTTAATTCATCATAGAATCATGGAATGGCCTGGGTGGAAAACACCACAATGATCATCCAGTTTCAACCCCCCTGCTATGTGCCAACCACCAGACCAGGCTGCCCAGAGCCACATCCAGCCTGGCCTTGAATGCCTCCAGGGATTGGGCATCCACAGCCTCCTTGGGCAACCTGTTCCTGTGTATCACCACGCTCTAAGTGAAAAACTTCCTCCTAATACCCAACCAAAACCTTCCCTGTCTCAGTTTATCATAGTATCATAGTATCATAGTATCGTGCGAGTTGGAAGGGACCTTAGAGATCATCGAGTCCAACTCCCGGGATTCGAGCCCTCTAGTGTAGCAGAGCGGCAGTTTAAAACCATTCCCCCTTGTCCTGTCACTGTCCACCCTTGTTAACCTCCTGTTTATATGCTCCCTTTGAGTATGAGAAGGCCACAATGAGGTCTCCCCGGAGCCTTCTGTTCTCCAAGCTAAACAAGCCCAGTTCATTCAGCCCTTCCTCATAGGAGAGGTGCTCCAGCCCTCTGATCATCTTAGTGGCCCTCCTCTGAACCCACTCCAAGAGCACCACATCCTTCCTTACTGGGGTCCCCAGGCGTGGATGCAGTACTGCAGATGGGGCCTCACAAGAGCTGAGTAGAGGGGGACAATCACCTCCCTCTCCCTGCTGGTCACTCCTCTTTTAATGCAGCCCAGAACACAGTTGGCCTTCTGGGCTGCAAGTGCACACTGCTGGCTCATGTCCAGCTTCTCTTCCACCAGGACCCCCGAGTCCTTCTCTGCAGGGCTGCTGTCACGGAGGTCTTAGGATACACTTCTTTACAGAAAGGGTAGTTAAGTACTGGAATAGGCTCCCCAGGGAGGTGATTGAATCGCCATCCCTGGATGTGTTTAAGAGCCATTTGGATGTGGTGCTCAGGGATATGATTTAGCAGAGGATTGTTAAAGTTAGAGTACTATGGTTAGGCTGCGGTTGGACTTGATGATCTTCAAGGTCTTTTCTAACATGGGTAATTCTGTGATTCTATGATTCTCCCAGTCTGTATGAACACCTGGGATTGCCCTAACCCAAGTGCAGCACCCTGCACTTGGCCTTATTGAACCTCATTAGGTTCTCATGGGCCCACTTCTGAGGCCTGTCCAAGTCTCTCTCGATGCCATCATCTGTGTCACTGATGAAGGTGTTGAAAAGCACCGGTTCCAAGACTGACTCCTGACAGACACCACTTGTGACTGGCCTCCACCCTGACACAGAACCATTGATCACAACCCTATGGCTGCATCCAGCCAGTCAATTCTTAATCCACTGAACAGTCCATCCTTCAAATCCACACCTCTCCAATTTAGAGAGAAGGATGTGGTGAGGGACCATGTCAAAGGCTTTCCAGGAGTCCAGGTAGATGATATCTATCGCCCTTCCCCCACCCCCCGAAGCTGCTCCATCATAGAAGGCCAGATTGGTCAGGCAAGATCTACCTTTGATGAAGCCATGCTGACTGTCTTGGATCTGGGACAAATAAGTAAAGAAAATCGGTAAAATTAGCAGTCCCAATCTTGCCTGTTTTAATTTCTACTCTATAGGAATTGCTTCATGCAAAGATTGTTGAAGAGCATTGCATCGGATGCACTGTAAACTGATGTTCATCTCTCCTGATCCCATACTGTTACCTAGCATTGTTAAGGATATCCTGGAGCAATAGATATTAAAATTCATCACCTCAAGAAAGTAGAAAAGCAAGGTGGAAAAAAAATGAGGTTGCTTGATTTGTGCATGTATTCATTACAGTCACTGCAGAAACCGATATTGCAAGATAAGGTGGAAATATGTAGGTCATTCAAAACATGTTCTTCCCTGTTTTGGAAGCTGGTTTTCTTTTTTCCTGCAGTTGGGGATAGGCTAAAGACTGACACTGGGAGAGAGTGGATGTGACAGGTGATGAAAGAGAAATAGAATGGAAGTGACTATTGTAGCAAAGCCTCTGAATTAACAACAGATGAAAAGAAGCCTAAAATAATTCAGGGCTGAAACACAGTCAATGTTTGTCTCTAGTAAGGCAAAAGATACAGAGCAATTAAAGCTGAACTTCAGTTCTACAAGTTGGATTACTCATTCATTTTGGAAAAGTGTGGTAATGAAAGAAGCACATAACATATCTCAGATCAAGACTGCTGTGTAAGCAGTTTGACTTCTGTAATATTGCAGGCTTTGTCTATGACAGTGTGAATTCCCTTCTTTTGATAAGTCCAGCCCACATGTGGACAAAGATTTTTGGAGAGCTGAGGTAGATATGCCCTCAGCTGTCAAAGGCTGTAAAATACCAATAGTAGCTAAGAAGTCAGCCAAAATGGATTGGTGCAATATAGCCTAATGTCCTACACCTTTCCTAACAACTTAATTGGACCTCTATAGATATTACAAAAACATCGAACTTCTATAAAAACAGACTTGCTAAGCAAGGGTCAAATTCTAATAACATGTTTTTGGTTTTTTTTCTACCACTTTGTTACTTCAACTGTTGACAGACTAATGGCTGCTCCATAGCTGGCACTTTGGAACAACATACTGCTTCCTGGTGCCTAATAAGAAAGATCAGCTGGCTAGTTGTCCCTTTTGACTTATGATGTCATTCACACCTGGGTGAGCATGGCATAACATGCTTCCATTCCAGTTTCAGTGTATATCAAACACTTCTGTTACAACTTTACATACTTAAATAATTCTTAGGAAAAGCAGAAGATAGTGCATAATAAAAGTCCTGTAGGGAATATAACATGGTAATTTTGTCTGAGATGATAACCGGCTCCACAAAGTCAGAAATATTTAACCACAGATTCCTCCCTTCCATAGCCCCAGTTGTAGTATTCATTCTCCCCTCCATATTTCTGTTTGCTACACCAGTAGAAATGTTTTAAACATATCAACAGTGATCTGCCATGGATGAAGGTTAAGGGAAAAAAAAGGTCTGAAAGTCATATATACATACACCCACATTTCAGAAGATTTTAACTATTTGCATGTTGTATTGGAAACAACATGTAAGGGAGAGTCTGGCTTATTTTGCATTGTTTTGTAAAGGAGCTCAGCTTTCCCAAGGGCATAAAGTGTGACTGAAGTTGTTTAAGTTATCACGTGTAAAGTGAAAGGTAAACTAAAAGCTGAAAAGCTGGTGTATGCCTTATAAATAGAGGGAAAAAAGTGGTAAATCCAGAATTCTTCATTTAATGTACTGTTTGCATGTTTTGGGTTATGTAATGTGGTGTGAGAGCTGTTTGTTATTACAGTTTAACTAGTTTCCCTAAGTACCTTAATGGCCACATGCAGGTCAAAGTACTGTTATGGTTGGTTAAACAAAAAGAAGACAAAATTATCATTAATGCCCTGAAGACATTAATAGCTGTTAGCTGCTTTTAGAAAACAGAGTTTTGTTTGCAGGTCTCAAGCGTGGTTGGACTGCCATGCTGGAGGATCATGTGTTTCTGATTTAAATTCACTAACGTAGCAAGTTATTTAACAAACACAGTTTAGAGATAAGATTTTGGTAATGCCTGGAATTACTGTCAGATAGGAAGAGGATTGTACTATCAGCCTGGGATATCTGTTTGCCTAATTGCCACACAGGTAATGGGGAGAGCTGTCTCTAGAGCAGATCATAGAATCGCATGCTAAGTTGGAAAAGACCTTCAATATCCCCAGGTCAAATCTTTAACCTGACTTATCAGGTCTTATCACTAAACCATGCCACTTGGTGCCATGTCCAATTACCTATTAAATATCTCCAGAGATGGAAACTCTACTTTGCTGGGCAGCTCTTTGCAATACTTCACCCATCTCCATGATGAAATTTGTCCTAACATCAAATCTAAACCTCCTCTGGAGCAACTTGAGACTGCTTCTTCATGTCCCATCACTTGTCACTTGAGAAAAGACAGCTTTCTCTCTGCAACTTCCTTTCAGATAGTTGTACAATTGTAGAGATATGTATTACCTGTCAGATGGATAATAGCTAGGATAACCACAAAGACAGTGGAATAAAGCACAGCTTAGTGAAGAACAACCTACATTGCTCCATCAATAAATTCTAATGCTATAGAGCCTCTGTTTCTTTGGATACCCCCATACTAAGAAGATAATTGACTGAATTACTGTTAATAAACCAGTCAGCAACAGGAGGAGCAAAAAAAAGTATTTTTGACACATGAACCATTGCTATGTTTCAGGTAACAAATTGTCTAGAAACAGACCTTCTTATGCCTGAAGGCTTGTCAAGGATACAGCATGAACACACATGCACATTTGTTGGAACAAAGCTCCTTTCTTATGCCTGTGCTTCTCTGCTGTATCAGGCACTTTCACAGAGCAGTTCGTATCTGCTGTAATTATACACATGACTCACTAACTTACTGTAAGTCAAAGTTCATACTGATAGAGGGCTAAACCTCCACTGCTTTGTGCTCTCTCCTGTTGCTGCAGAAATAAACTACTTCTGACCTGGGATGAATCCACAAAACAGACTGCATGTTTGTTGCACAACAATTCTGACAAGGTTTGGAAGGAAGGAGAAAATGGGGCTGCTTTCACCTTTGTTGGAGATGAGTAACATGTCCTTTTCTTATTTAGTGGTTAAGTCTGTGTGTTTATACTTTCCTGAAAGTAGTCATTGACTACAGTTTAGCTTTGTGTTTAGTGTCAAATCTGTGTTAAAACTCTGTGTCAATTTGCACAGATGGAAAGAAGATAAATAACATGAAAATGCAGAAGGACTGGGGGAGCAAGTTAAAAGACTGTCCTCTCTTTAATGTGGCTTAAGAGCTCCAGAGTCTCTTGGGAAGCTACTTCTTTTGGGCAGCTCCTCCTGTTGATTACTAGTGTTGAGAATGGATATCAAGATCACAACCATTAGCTACCAGGAGCTTAAGCGCTTTTTCAGAGCCTATCCTGTTGATGACAGCTATTAAACAGAAATTTTAGCAACTCTGTGCAGGTTTGTTATTCCTGTTGATGTATGGTCTTTTGGGAAGATTTTGTTAAGCTCTTGTTACCACAACTGTTTCATGAATGTAAACAAATTCTCATAACATGAGCTATACTAAAAATGTATTATTTTCATCATTTTCTGCCTTTATATCCCTTACTGTCACCGATGACTCCTGTGAACAGCAATTGAGAAATGAGCAGGGTAGTTAAAGTTTGTTATCTGCATTGGTGCCATGACTCCATATAGCTCCAGCATGAACTTTGCCTTCTCCTTTTTATTCTTGAGTTAAACATATTTTTTGTATCTCTCAACAGGTAAGTTTCAAGTATATCTCAAGCACCTGTTCCTTCCTTCCTTCCTTCCTTCCTTCCTTCCTTCCTTCCTTCCTTCCTTCCTTCCTTCCTTCCTTCCTTCCTTCCTTCCTTCCTTCCTTCCTTCCTTCCTTCCTTCCTTCCTTCCTTCCTTCCTCCCTTCCTCCCTTCCTCCCTTCCTCCCTTCCTCCCTTCCTCCCTTCCTCCCTTCCTCCCTTCCTCCCTTCCTCCCTTCCTCCCTTCCTCCCTTCCTCCCTTCCTCCCTTCCTCCCTTCCTCCCTTCCTCCCTTCCTTCCTTCCTTCCTTCCTTCCTTCCTTCCTTCCTTCCTTCCTTCCTTCCTTCCTTCCTTCCTTCCTTCCTTCCTTCCTTCCTTCCTTCCTTCCTGTGTATTTTGTTTATAATTTTATTAATGTTGGAGTCCTGTTGTAGGTGTTAGTGAGGATTCGGGATGTGACATGCCAGCGACCTAAGGAGTCCTAATGTATATAAGAGATTACACAAATCTGTCAAATATATCAACACGCTAATATTTTCCTTAAAGCGCTTTCTCTAACAATTTAATTTCAGTTCAATACAGAGTTCCTCAGAAACAATTAGTCCACGTACCAAATCTAACCATATTGGGATTGGACTACTTGAGACAAAGCCAATACTCTAATAATGGCATTAATTTATGATTTACTTTTATTGATTGTAAAATAATTATGCATTCTTCTGGTTAGTTATGAGATAATGGGAAAACAGTTAATGATAACGCTTTATCAACTGGTTTGTAATGCTTCTGAAGTGCTTTAAGATGTACAGTATGTTAAGTTGACACAGCTGAAACCTAAAATTAGTTAGAATTAAGGCTAATTGTTTCTGGTCTAAAGCTCTTAAAAGTAATAATAATAATAAAATGATGACTGCCTCATCTTTATCTTTTAGAACTGAAGTCTTCTGAATCTGGACTCCGATAAGAGAGGCAATTATTTTCAGAAGCTTGAGCAGAAACAAATTGATGCAATCAATCAACTTTATAGCTTTTACACTTACAAATAAAGGTGTTTTGTTTTGTTTGTTTGTTTTTCATGAGTAGACTAAAGCATCTCAACAGGAGAAAATGGAAAGCTGAAATCTAGATTGAAGACAATCCACCAGGATCAGTGATCTGGAATAAAGCTCATTTGGTTCAGACAGATCAAACAGATTTAAATTGTGTGCCTTGGCACCTTTCTTATTATGTTCAGCATCTTCATCAATCACCTTGATGAGGGGATAGTGACCACCCTCAGCAAGTTTGCTGATGACATGAAGTTGGGAGGATTGGCTGACACGCCTGAAGGCTGTGCGGCCATTCAGAGAGACCTGGACAGGCTGGAGAGCTGGGCAGTAAGAAACCGGATGAGGTTTAACAAAAGCAAATGTAGAGTCTTGCACCTAGGAAGAAATAATTGCATGCACCAGTATAGGTGCTGCTGCTGGAGAGGAGCTCTGCTGAGAGGGACCTGGGCGTCCTGGTGGACGACAGGTTGGCCATGAGCCAGCAGTGTTTTCTTGTAGCCAAAAAGGCCAATGGCATTCTGGGGTGCATTAAAAAGAGCGTGTCCAGCAGGTTGAGGGAAGTGATCCTCCCCCTCTACTCTGCCCTGGTGAGGCCTCATCTGGAATACTGTGTCCAGTTCTGGGCTCCCCAGTACAAAAAAGACAGGGATCTCTTGGAAAGAGTCCAGCGGAGGGCCACAAAGATGGTGAAGGGCCTGGAGCATCTCCCCTATGAGGAGAGACTTAGGGAACTGGGTCTGTTTAGCCTTGAGAAAAGAAGGCTGAGAGGGGATTTGATCCCGGTTTATAAATACCTGAGGTGTGGGGGCCATAGTGGTGATGCTGGTCTCTTTTCAGTAGTGCGTGGGGACAGGACTAGGGGTAATGGGCTGAAACTTCAGCATAGGAAGTTCTGCACGAATGTGCGCAAGAACTTCTTTACAGTGAGGGTGACGGAGCACTGGAACAGGCTGCCCAGGGAGGTGGTGGGGTCTCCTTCTCTGGAGATATTCAAGACCCGCCTGGATGCCTACCTGTGCAACGTGTTGTAGGGAGCCTGCTTTGGCAGGGGGGTTGGACTCGATGATCTCTAGAGGTCCCTTCCAACCCCTACAATTCTGTGATTCTGTGATTCTGTATATAATTTTTAACTGAGACATCACTGGAAAACCTGGATCTGATTTGGCGTCCTGAAGATGAATAGGGTATTTAACTAATGAATGAAGAAAGGCTACACTAGGAGCACTTCTGTAAATGTAGTTCAGATTCTTCATCAACTATGCAAAGTGTGAACAGGTATTGTAGGATTGAAGACTGTATTGCAGTTGCACCACTCAGGCATGAGGTGGCATAGCGAAGACTTGGTGTACAGTCCTGGGAGGCTGAACTTCTGAGTTCTTTGCCATCCCATTGTTTTGCCAGGAAGTCTCAGCAAATACACAACTTTGGCAATTGTGAGGTTGTTATTCTGATTTACATCATTAGAAGGTCTACTTCACAGACTCACTGAAAATCAGTACAACGTGAATCATGTTGTACCACAATTCTTCCTAACCTTTGTGTTCTATCTACCCTGGCATGTGATACTACATATCATTTTAGGAGCCAGCCTAACTTCTTTTAGTCTGTGACAATTCTTACTTAGTTTGGCTCTGAAATTAATCCAGCTCACCCGTGATTTAGCAAGACACTTCATCAAGTGTATGTCTTAACTTTGAAGCCTGTGAATGATCCCACTGAAGTCAGAGTTTAGCATTTACGTAAGTGCCTTCCTTGACAGGAGACATAATTAAATACCCAGAGCAATATCATAGAATGACTTATAACTCAACAACCATGGGACTGAGTGCACCCTTAGCAAGTCTGCATATTACACCCAGATGACATGCTTGAGGAGTGGGATGCCATCTGGAAATACCCAGACAGGCTCAAGCAATGGGCCCAGGTGAACCTCACAAGATTCAACAATTCCACAGCGACTTGCAGCCTGGCTGTGGCAAACCCCACTATCACTACAATGATGGAGCACAGCCCCAATGGAAAAGGATTTGGGGTACTGGTGGATGGCAGCTGGACATGAGCCAGAGGTGTGCCCTCAATTGGCCCAGAAAGCCAACCATATCCTGAGCTGCAGCACAAGCAGCGTGGTCAGAAGGGTGAGGAAGGTGATGCTGCCCCTCTGCTCTGTGCTGGTGAGGCCTCACTTGGAGTACTGCATCCAGGTGTGCACAGGAGAGATGTGGACCCACTGAAGCACATCCAGAGGAGGGGCATGAGAATGATCCAAGGGATGGAACACCTCTCTTGTTAGGACAGGCTGAGAGAGCTGGGGCTGTTGAGTCTGGAGAAGAGAAGGCTGCAAGGTGACCTGATAGCAGCCTTTCAGTATCTAAAGAGGGACCAGAAGATGGAAGGGGACATACTCTTTATCAGGATCTGTGGTGATAGGACAAGGTGAAATGGTTTCAAACTAAAGAATAGGAGATTTAGACTGAATAAGGAAGTTTTTTACAATCAGGGTGGTGAGGCAATCGCACATGTTGCCCACAGAGGTGGCGGATGCCCCATCCCTAGAGACACCTACAGGTCAGACTGGATGGGGCTCTGAGAACCTGATCAAGCTGTAGGTATCCCTAGTCGTTGCAGGGGATCTGGACTAGATGCCTTTTAAAGGTCCCTACCAACTCAAATGATTCTGTGATTCTATTATTGATATCAGAATTTCATCAGATTGCAGTTTCAGCTTCACTTAGAATGAAAAATATGCAGAACCTTGTCTCTGGGATAGCTTTTGTTTTCAACCTGAACAAGATCCTTCTATTCTTTCCTTCTATTTTACATAGACCTCATTCAATCTCACCAAACAGTTGTGTGAGTAAACTGTCTAGCATCCTTCTAGCATCCTGCAAACTAAGGACTCTCTGTCCTTGCAGTGACTTTTCCTCCTTTGCCTCATGACAGTGAAGGAAAAATGAGTAATTATTATTTGTTTAAACAGCAGGAATGCAGTGAAAGAAGTTTAAACTATGCTATAAAGAACCATCATTTGCCACTTGATCCAAATGAATGCTGAACGTAAATAGCAAAACTTAATATTCAGCATTCACCCTATTTTGGAGCAGCAGAAGCACCTCATTAAAAAAATTTCTGACATGTCAGTGAGGAATGAATTGTTATGCAGTGTGGTATTGCACAGACATAACAAGCAACTCCCTGCTGGTGTAACGCATGAAAGATGATACACAGAATGAGACAAACAGTAACTCCTGAGGGAATAAGGTACTTCAAGATTGATCCTGAGGCAGTGTTAGAGGCATATATCTCCACTGAGTGAAATGGAGCTCAACAGATTTACAGCAGTCTGGGTGCCAGCTCTTCCTCATTAGTGACCTGAGATGATGCTCTCCACATTAAAACTTTTTCCTCTGCAGCTTAATAAAATTACTCTGGCTGCTATGTCGAGTTTCTCCATTGTTAGCTGTCTGCTGCTGAGACTCATCTTTCTGCTTAGAGTGGTGCTCTACCCTTCTGTTTCCTCTTTCTTCAGTGCTGAAACTTGACATGCCATTCTTTCCTGTGCTTGTGAATGTATCCTGACAGCACTTTTTTTTGTTGTTGTTGTTGATGGTCCTCAACATCTTGTAAAGGAACCAAAGAAAACCACTACCTGTTGAGAAGGCTTAAATTTACCATATGGGCTTCCATATTTCCCCCAAATTGATGGAGCTTTAATGTCAGAGACTTATTGCTTGACTTGAAACTTATTTGAGGAGACAGCAGTGGATGGTGGGAGGGTACGAAACAGCAATCAGGGGAAGAGAGGTCCAGATTTATGTAAGGATAAACAGTACTGCTATGAGGACGGCCAATCAGTAGAACTGATTGATCAGAGAGTCTGTGCCATCTCCATCCTTGGAGGCTTTTAGGATGTCTCACAGCTGACACTGCTTTGGGTCATAAGTTGCACTAGAGGCCTCCAATATTCCCTTAACAACCCAAATTAAGCAGAGATCACGTAACCTTTGTGCATGGACTGCAAATGAGAAGTCTTTCTGAGTCATTCAGTACTGTCTATAATGTGTTCTGAGAATTTAATGGAAATTTTTAGGTCACCAGGATATTTGATACAAATCCAGGAGCAAACATATACTTCTAGATCAGAAAATCAAAGGAATATTGTGTGGTTTGTGACTTCATGATAAAAACAACTGCTTTTCTGTCATGTACAATGACAATGGAACAGACTTACATAAGGAAATCCTTCTAGGCTGTCTTTAAAGTTTTGGCCATGTTTCTGTGTTAAAACTCACAGATAAAAATGCACACACACACACACACACACACACATATGTATATGTATATACGTATACATATATTTTAGCAAGCGCCATGCAAGCATTTTGGCTACTTGGTGTACTGACTGAACCATTTCTTGCTGTAATTGTATCAATGCTATATTGTCTAATTGCTAGGGGCACTGCAGTTAAATCTGAGTTATTCTGTTAATGCTTGTTGTTTCTTACTGTGGCCAGATGGCATATTTGACCAAATAAAAGATATAGATAGTAGTTCATGTTGTATTTGAATAATTATAATTAAAAAACACAAAATAAAATCACTGATTTAAGATGCCCCAACACACCCTAGAAATTATGATACTTAGCTACAAACAAGCAGTAACTAAGTTAGCAAATACAATTTTCAGCAGATTTTCTTTCTTTGATGGAACTCTTGTATCGATTGCTCTTGCATATACAGTTATTGCTTAGTTATTACTTAGTTGATGTGTTAACATTTGCATGCTTGCAAAATTATAATTAAGTGCAGAACATAAGCTATTGTTATGTGCATGGCCTCTGTGGGAGGGTGTTTATCAATGAGTGTTTTTGTCCCAGTCCTGGGGTTATTCTAGTGCAGTGGAAGACACCCAGACTAACAACCATTTGCAGAATTGCATCTCTGAGAAGTGCCAGCTCACAAGGGACTTTTTGAACCTGCCTGTACAGTTCATGCCAAGTAAGTTAGCAGCAGGCAGTAGGGTTACTAGAGTTCACCAGAGGGCTATAGAAAGCATGGATTACTCAACTCTCAAGGAGCTCTTGCTGCCAATGAACAGGAGAACACCCCAGGATAAATTACTGTTATCTGCACTTTGAGGGTGCCTTTCAAGTGAGATGGAAGGTGTTCTGCCTTACTGGATTATCTGGCTGCTCATCCTATCATGTGAAACAGGCAGTCTCTGGTTGTTATAAAACATGGCCTGTCAATACAGGGGCCACAGGATGGTTACATAATGTCACAAATACCATTTCTTTGGCTCTATAGATGGGAGAACACAGAGGTCTTACTCAGAATCTTCCCTGATACAAGTTGTTTGGAAGAAACTGAAGAAATTCTGATTCAAGCCAAACTGACTTTGCAAAACTCTTATTCTCTACCCTGTTACTTTCTCTACTCTGAAACTTTTTTATTTTTTGTTGATAATAGTCACAGAGGTTGAGAATCTGACATGGTTTTCCACTTTTTGAGCATACCCTAATACAGCCTATGATCAGTGTTCTTGAGAATAAACAGTACTCAATCCAATCCAACAAGATGAATCAGTTTAACATAATTAATGTCAAACATTTGACCTTTTGCTCAGAGGTGGACACAAGCTGAAACACAGAAGGTTCCCACTGAACATCAGGTAGCACTTCCACTGTCTGAGGGACTGAGTACTGGCACAGACTGCCCAGAGAAGTGGTGGAGTCTCCCCATCTGGAGGTCTTACAGAGCTGCCTGGAAGCAGACCTGGGCAACTGGCTTTCCGTGGCCCTGCTTGAGCAGGGGTTGGAGCAGATGGCTTCCAGAGATATCTTCTACATTAACAATTTTGTGATTCTATGATTGTGATTCTGTGAGATGATCAGATAATGTCTACTTGGATATTTCCTCTGGGATCTGGTCATCCATTGTTTCGTTACTAAATTTTGTGGAGGTGGAGCATGACAGATTTGGCAGAGAAGATAAGGATGAATTATGTTGTCTACAAAAAGACTCAATATGACTCACCAGCCTGTCTGTATATCAGTTATTATATCACTTTGCTGCTTTAGAACATACCTGTCTTGTTCTATATTTTTTTCCCTCCACCTTGCTGTGTCAATACCTTGTTACTTTTTTGTAAGCCATTCCTTGGGAGGAGCACATGAGGAAATAAGAATTCAGCATTTTCTTAAATCTAACTTCTGAGTTCAATGAAGAGTATGTATCTCACAGGCTAGGTTCTCATCTAGGATATCTAACTGCAGCATGACTTTCTTCAGTGAGCTGTTCTTACTAACTTGGTCTGAGGCAGGAGTGGCACAGAACTTCTTTGCCCCTTCTCTGTAATAATCTGATTACATCAGTAGTCAAAGTTTAGCAGATTTCATTACTTCCTGTTTTATCAAGCCACATGGTTTTCCACAGCCTGCACGGTGCAACCCAGCAAACACTGCCTCTTGTTATCAAGGGAAGGAGAATACTTCCTTCTCCTTCCACTTCCCCTTCCAAACGCCTTCCTGATGTATCCCCCTACTATAGGACTTGTACAGCTCTTCCTTGCTGCATGCCATTGTTGCGGCTAAGGATGAGCCTTCTGCCTATTTACTACCTATTACTCTGATACAATATTTATACTGCTCCATTGACTTCAGGAGGCAGATTTTTCAATTCTTGGGCCAGCTTCTGCAGCTGTTGTCATACACTGTTTTACTGTCTTGGATGTCCCTACTTATGTAGGAGGTGGGACTCAAGGGCTGTTAGGTCATGCCCAACCTGGATTATTCTGTTACTCTGTGATTAAATTATGCTTACTAAAAGATGTCTTTGTATTTCAACAGCCTTCCTTTTAAACTCATCCTGCTGCTATACAGTGGAATATAATCACCAATTAAAGTAGAAGAGAGTTGAAAGCATGGAATTCAGTTTGAATTTTAGTACTGAATAATAATTCTGCATCATTAGTGGTTTTAAGTGCAGTAATATTCTCTGCTTTCAGTGATATTATGTCTTCTGTGGAAAAATGTTTCTTGGGGACATGCTTAGTGCCTCCTGACAGATACAGCTCTGTTGAGATTAGCAGGTTGACAGGCTTAGATTGCCCTTGAAGTTTTGTGTTTGCTGAGGGAGAATATCCTTTTTCTCCACCCTTTAGCTGAGATGCATATTATCGTATAGTTGTTATGTTTAGACACTAAGTATTTCTTTGCATTTAATTTCCCCCTTAGTTGTTGACATGAGTTATATGGTTAGCTTTTCTTAAAAGACTAAGATCCTACAACTAATTAAGTGTACTGGCGAGGCATTAATATGAAGCCACTAACGTCCTCTACAAGTAAATTTAGGGCTTTTACTTACATTACTTACTGACAAAAGGAAACTTGGGACCAATTTTATGCAAATGGTTAACAACCACATCAAGAAAACATTTCCTTAAAGTTATTCAGCTTTTGCTAATTCTGATTTGTCATGGTTTTTATGATTTTTGATTGGTATTCCACATCATAACATCATGTAGCATTCTAGGATTTAAAGACTTAATACTGAAGCTCCGTAGACTGTTGGTAGTTCAAGTTACCTGGTCTTAGAATTGAAGAATGAACTACAGTTACCAGAAGACTTCGTAGTTCCATTCAGAGGGAAAGATAAAACTGACAGGGAGTCACGAGACTGTCTCCTTGCTCTCTGTGCTCCTGGCTGTCTCACCTACATCATTAGAGTAAGGACTTGGATTCGGAAACTCTCTCTCATCTTAGTTGACTTCTTAGTTTCAATTTCAATCATACTGCATTATATTGTATCCTCTCACATTCTGCTATCATATTTAGCAAATAATTTTTTTCCCCCTAGCTCCTTGCTGCTGTTTTCCTTGTCTTGGCTTATCTCCCTACATTTTCCCTTCCCCCCTTCCCCATTTCCATGGTCCATGAGTCCCTTTTCCCTCTTGTCAGGAGCTAGGCCAAACCAAGCTGAACTGTGACTTCATTTAAGATTAAAGTAATGCAACTATCAAATCAAATTCAGTTCTGGCTTGGAATAAAAATTCTCCTGAGTTAAGCTATTCTGTGAGCACAGCATACTGATCTGTCCAAATCACAGGAAGGAATCTGAAGAAGAGTCCAATGACTTTAAAATCCTGACTAGAGGATATTATCAAAGACAGTCAGTTTAAGGGGTCAAATAAGGAAATAAAACTAAATTTTGCATCTACACTGCAGTGTTATGGGTAGATGGAAAGCCTCCTTGTAAGCTGTCTGGTATCATACAGTGAATATCCCTTACTAGTTAGTCGTCTCATGGGAGCTCTATCAAAGGGAGCTTTTGGCTGGCATTTTATAGCTGAACTCATTTTCACCTTCAGGTTGCTATTGCAGAAAATCTCCTTGTGGATTTTCTATAGCACTTAGGTGTCCACAGGACATGTTATATTTTTATGTCTTTTACACCTCCTCTGAGAAATGAAAAAACTACGGTTGTTTTGGAAGAATTGTGGAACCACTGAATGCTCGGAAGGGACGTTCAAGGACCATCGAGTCCCAAGTCCCCACAGAACCACCAAAAAATCAAGCCACCTGTCTGAGAGTTTCAAGTGCTTCTTGAACTCCTCAAGGCTTGTTGCCCTGGAAAGTCTGTTCCATTGCCTGACCACCAAAGGTGAAGAACTTTCTCCTAATTTTTCAGGGTAATTTCTCTCCTCCTTCAGAAGAAATCATGCTCAGAATCTTCCTCAGCAGTGATCACAAGGTGTTTTCATTTGGGCAGTGTCACCACTACTGTGCTGAATTAATCCGCAACTCCCTGCTCAACTGCAATACAAACAGTACAGAAGTCTGCTTTCTGATGAAGCTCTCTCCTCCTCCAGCTTTCTCATACCTGCATCCTGCTTGACATGTTACTGACTTGTGGAAAGCTCACCCACAACCTGGCAAAAGTAAGAGGCTGAAAGAATTCAGCTACTTGGCACTCAATTTTCAAAATGCGAAAGCATTGTAAATGTCTTACAGGCCAACAGTAAAATTCTCTCAGAGGAGTGGGCTCTGAACCCAAGGGAGTTGGGATTCTATAAGCTCTGATTGCCTTCTTCAAATGTAACAGAAGGCAGTCAAATATATTCACTGAAGTTGCAGTTTCCTCTATCTGAGTTAGTCAGTCTGAGGGTCTGGAAATGCTACCTATTCAAGCTCTTGCTTTTGAATCTTACTGTGATCTTCACTGCCTCTTTCTTGTGTACCTGCTACATAGCCCTCAGTGATGCTTCAGATCTCTAGTGCAGTGGGCTTGCCCATCACATGCTGTTTTTAACTTGGCAGAGTCAGCATCTACACAAAGATGTACACGTGTGCCTCCGGTGGCGCAGCGGTAGAATTCCCGTTTGCAACACCAGGAGGCCCGGGTTCGAATCCCCCCCTGTGGAGCAGGGGGTAGAAGTGCCGCTCTGCTACACAGAGGGCTCGAATCCCGGGAGTTGAACTCGATGATCTCTAAGGTCCCTTCCAACTCGCACAATACTATGATACTATGATATGATACTATGAAAGAATGAATCTACAGCCTCCTCTCCCTTCTCAGTGTCACTGTTTACATACTAAATAAGTCTGCTTTTTGGGAAAGCAGTGTGAACATTTTATGGGTGGATAGATAGTACTATTCTTCTTGCCAGCTAGACAAAAAAAAAGATGTAAACATTTTGGTTTTCAGAAAACCTTTCAATACTGCTTCTCCCACTATCCTTCTGGACAAATGTCCAGCATACAACTAGAGAAAAAAAATAATGCAATGGGTGAGAAATTTGCTGATGGGTCAGGCTCAACGGGTGAATTTATGTTTAGACCAGAAGCCTAAGAATATTCATTATCTTCAGAATTTCATCCCAGTACAGGAAAGGTATTTAAAATACTCGTCTTCATTACATTTAGAGGTAATTACTTGCTCCATGATGAGCACTACATGAGTATAGTGAGTAAAATATTGCCCTTCTCTTCCCTGACCCTCCCCTCCTCATCATACAAACCCAGCTGCTCCTTACTCCCACTCAGGTCTCAAACACCTCTTGGCAACAAACAGTACATTGCACTGAGCTCTGTGCATGGTGATTGCCTGATCTGTGCCAAGCAGCCCACTGACTACTGCTCAAAAAATGTAAGGGTTGGGTTCTGTCTGTGTTTTCTGTTGGGAAGCACCAGAATCTGCCTGTCTCCTCTGCCATGTCTCTACTCTTTACATTTACAATATAAGTAACTTTTCTGCTTAGTCGAAAAGATATTCAGTGGGTTAAGAAGATATTACATTGAGACTACCAGAAAAGGAGATGGGTAGCCACTGCTTTAGTGTTTGCTGGGTTTTCTCAGGAAATCAAGCTCACAGTTCAGGATATAAAATAAACTCCTGCATTATCTTGCACTTTTCTCTCATCACATGTTGCAGAGCTGCAGGATGGCAAAAACATCACAAAAATAGCTTGGTTAAAATGTTGAGCATGTGTTGACTTGCAAATCCCAAGTAACTACTTTTTCTCATTATTTATAACAATCAGAAATCTGTGCTGTACCATTTATCAGAAGAACTAGCAGGGACTGGGGCCAGGAGGAAGCACTTCAGAGGAAGAACATCTTCAGAAGGAGTATGAGCTGGTGGTATGGCCATTCAATCAGCAAATAGTCACTTCTGCATACCACTGTGAAGATGCAGGCAAGTAGAGTCCATCTCCCTTGACTGCCTCAGACAGTTTACATTGAGACAGGGAATGTAGTGTTGGAAAAAGACCAGTTGAAGGAATCTGCTGTGGACTGTACAGAGAAATAAGACTCTCTTGGACAAATCTGCCATGGTAGACTATGGGGCTTGGGTTTCTCTTGAGACATAGGTTTGAAAAATATTTATTGCATGTATTTGAATCTGTGGGGGTTTTTTGTTTGTTTGTTTGGTTTGGTTTGTTATTTATTTATTTATTTATTTTCAGTATTGCACTGGAAAGAGATTTTTAACATAACTCACTAAACACTGGCTTATTGAGCCGAGAAGTCAGAGATGCTGTCTCTGTATCTTTCTCCAGTTTGAGATTCAAGTATGGAAAAGCAAATAAAAAACAGAGCAGATACCTCTTGAGTACCTTTGCCAAAGGCAGAATTAAATCCAGACCATAATAACATTGAGAGTGAAAGATATTAAATGTTTTTCAGATGTTAGATATTAAAGTGGTAATAAATCAGAGAACCCACAGCAAATACTGAGTCAACTATCTAGATGGAGAAACTGCACTCTACATCAGGACTAGATTTAGAAGTTTTGTAAAACCCTTGGAAGCAATTAACAGCCAGCACAGTTCTGGCATGAATATAAAGGTCAGTGTTATCCTGAGAAATTCTTAGATGTAAATGTGAGTTACAAGGCTGGACATCACTGTCTTGTTAACTATCTTGCAAAATGTTCATTAGAGACATTGGGTCTGTGATACAGCATTACCTTGTTTGGATGACTTTTCTTTTATCTTAACCTTTTCATTTCCAAGATTCTATCCAAGAAGCACAACACAGCCTTTGTTGTATTCATGTAAACCTCAAATGCTTAAAAAAATGTCTGCAGAACATTTTTTGTCAAGAAACAAAAGCTTGAAAAGTGCTGAAATCCAGGACATTTTCTCCTAAAATGCCTAGGTCTTTAAAAAAGTCTGAGTAACAGAACTGGTAGTGTTTCTGACTCATGGGTGACCTTCACAGCTTATCACTGTTTAGTGCCCACTGCAGCCTTTCCCTGAATCAGTCACCCTGTCACCCATACAACTATTTTTACAAATCTTGAAGGAATTCTCTGACTTTGTAATTGCTGTCTCTATAAAATTTGAGTTATTTTTGCATGGTTTCAGAGATTATAAGGGAAATCATAGATATCTGCAGCATGTGACTGATGAAAATCTGTTTCACGTAAGATGCCACCAGGATACAAAAGCCAAATGTTGAGCAAACGGGTTTCTGCTCTAAAGCAATATGTGTTGCATTTGGTCCTGCTTCCAACACCAGCACAAGGCTTCATTGTCTTTCTATAGCACTATATCTATAACTTGATCTATCCTGATACACAGCAGTGTGCCCTAGACCTGAGTGCCGTTAAAGCTTTCCTGTCCTTTCACAGTCATAGAATCAAAGAACCATAGAATCATAGAATGGTTTGGGTTGGAAGGGAGCATTAAGATCATCTCTTTCCAACCCCCCTGCTGCAGGCAAGGACACCTCCCTCTAGATCAGGTTGCTTAAAGTCCCACTCAGCCAGGCCTTGAATGCTCCCAGGGAGGGGGCATTAATGACTTCACTAGGTAGCCTGTTCCAGTGTCTCACCACCCTCACAGTAAAGAATTCCTTCCTACTATCTAATCTAAATCTACCCTCTTCCAGTTTAAAACCATTTCCCCTTGTTCTGTTGCTACCTGCCCTTATAAAAAGTCCCTCCCCAGCTTTCCTGTAAGCTCCCTTCAGGTACTGGAAGACTACTATAAGGCCCCCTCGGAGTCTTCTCCAGACTGAAGAGCCCCAGCTTTCCCAGCCTGTCCTTGTAGAGGAGGTGCTTCAGGCCTGTGATCATCTTCTTGGCTCTCCTCTCGACCCACTCCAACAATTCCATGTCCTTCTTGTGCAGGAGGCCTCAGAACTGAACTCAATACTCCAGGTGGGGTCTCATGAGAGCAGAGGGGCAGAATCAACACCCTTGACCTGCTGATCATACTTCCCTTGATACAACCTACGATACAGTTGGCCTTCTGGGCTGCAAGCACACATAGCCTGCTCATACTGAGTCTTTCAACAACCAACACTCCCAAATTCTTCTCCTCAGGGCTGCTCTCAAGCCATTCTTCACCCAACATGAATCTGTGCATGGGATTGCCCTGACTCAGGTGCAGGCCCTTGCGCTTGGCCCTGCTGAACTTCATGAGGTTGGCATGGGCCAAACTCAAGCAGTTACAGGTCCCTCTGGATGGCATCCCTTCCCTCTAGCACGTCAACTGCACCACCCGGCATGGTGCTCTCTTCAGACTTGATGAAAGGTCACTCAGTCCCACTGTCCATGCCGCCTACAAAGATACTCAGTAACACTGGTCCCAGCACTGATTCCTGAGGAACACCACTTGTCATCAGTCTCCACTTGGACAATAAACTGTTGACCTTAACTCTCTGAGTACAACCATTCAGCCAATTCCTTATACACAGAGTGATCCATCCATCAAATCAATTTTCCCCAGTTTGGTGACCAGGATGTCACGTGGGATGGTGTCAAACACTTTGCGCAAGTCCAGGTAGATGACATCAGTTACTCTTCCTTTTTCCACCAATGCTGTAAGTCTGTCATAAAGGCCACCAAGTTTGTCAGGCATGACTTGCCATTGGTGAAGGGTGATGCTATGTTGGGTACCACCTCATCTTTATTTTCTACCTGCCTCAGTGGCACCTTCAGGAGGATATGCTCCAAGATCTTGTCAGGCACAGAGGTGAGACTGACTGGTCTGTAGTTCCCTTCTTTTTTCCCTTCTTGAAAATGGGGGTTATGTTTCCCCTGTTCAAATCACTGTGTGATATAGGTTGGTTTGCTTAGCAGTAGGGATTAGTACATTAATTTAAGAACCAATGTTAATTTAGCAAAAGGAATCTGTAAATGTGTAACTATCCATTTCATCTTTAGTGGGTAACAGTCTTTTTTTTCCTCAATAATTTTGCACTGGGTACATAACAGAGTACTTTTATCTTCTGCCTCAATGATTTTGCCTCATGAGAAGTATTGGAGTCACAACAGAATACTTTTATCTTTTGCCCCAAAATGTGCAAGGACCTTTTCCTCAAATTCCACATACATTGTTTTTAAAAAGCGGCTCACTATGGCCTAATAACCTATGAAAATCTTCCACACCAGGGAAAAGTGAATGAAAGTGAGTCAAAGGTCTCGGTGATGAAGTTGATGGTGAAAAAAGGGAAAGAAGTAGGTGGGCACTTGACTACCCTAAATACCACTAAGTATGCCCGAAGGGACATAAGCACATATCTGTGACCTTGAAAAAGAATGAATATGTATGCCAATGTACTGCCTATGTATTTCTTAACTGTATGAATGTAGAACCTGAACTCTTGAGAGGATGCACTTGCTTATCACATTGTCTGATGCTCATCATGAGGAATAAAGGAATGCCACTTTCTAACACCTCACTGGAATTAGAGAGTTTTCTTCCTGAATTTCAGGTGACATGGGAACTTCACCAGACTGCCATGATCTCTCAAATATGATACATAGTGGCTTGGTAACTCCATCTAACAGTTCCCTAAGAATCCATGGATGGATCTCATTGGGTCCATCTTCAGGTTCTTTAGATAGTCTTGAACCTGATTATCTCTTACCACAGGCAGATCTACCTTCTCCAAGTTCTCACCATTGCTTTCTGCAGTTTGGGCGGTGTGGCTAGAGCCCTTGTTGGTGAAAGCTGAGGGAGAAAAGTCACCAAGCACCTCAGATTTCTCTGTATCTCTTGTGCCCAGACCTTCAGTTTCCTTTTGGAGAGGATCTACATCCTCCCTGACCTTCTTTTTATAGCAATATACCTGTAGAATTTCTTCTTGTTCACCTCTATGTCCATGTCTATAATTAATTCTGTCTGGGTTTTATCTTTCCTAACCTGACCCCTGGCTGCTTGGACAACCTCTGTGTGGTCTTCCCAGGTGACCTGTTCCTGATTTCACTCCCTATAAACTCTCTTTTTGAGCTTAAGTCCAGGAGCTTCTTGCTGATTCACAGAGGCCTCCTGGCATTCTTACCTGCCTTCCTTTTTTCTCAGGATGCACTGCTTCTGGGCTTGGAGGAAATCGGCCTTTATAAAGCAACCAGCTTTCTTGGTCATCTCTTTCCTCCAGGGCTTTCCTCCCAAGTCACCCTGCCAAGCAGTTCCCTGAAGAGTTCAAAGTCTGCTCTCCTCAAATGCAGAGTAGCAAGCTTGCATCACACCCTCTTTGACACCCTGAGGATTTTACTCTACCTAATTTTGTGGTCACTACAGCCAAGGCTGCCCTTGAGCTTCAGATTACTCACCAGCCCCTCCTCATTGGTGAGGAAGGACAAGGTCCACCGTAGCACCTTTCCTTGTGCATTCCTGTACTACTTGTAGGAGGAAGTTATCATCAGCACATTCTGGGAATCTTTTTTGCTTTCTGGTGCACTACTATGTTATCCCTCCAACAGATATTGGGGTGGTCAAAGTCCCCCACAAGAACCATGCTTTGTGAATGCTCCTACCTGTTTACAGAAGCCTCATCCACTCCATCTTCCTGATCAGGCAATCAGTAGCAGACCCTGTAGGAGACTATTTCTGCACCTTTGTCTCAAAGCTTGCTGTTGGACGACTTGCAGAATCCAAGAAATCTTTTGTCTGAAGAATTGCAGGCCAGGGGCATCCTGAGAAAAGCAGCTGCTAAATGGCCAATAAACAGCCTTTTGTGAGCACATCTTAAGGAGATAACCGTCCAGAGAACCTGCATGCCGACAGGTGCTGCTTGTGACTCTAACCTAAGCGCCCATGAATGCCTCACTGGCAGAGGAGAAGGATTAAAAAAAAAAAAAAAAGACAGCTACAACCAAGGAGGGGTGTGCCCTATATTGGATGTCTCACGGTGTGATACTTACCTGCTGCCTGATTCTTTTGGGCCTACTGCCTGAGACTTGTCTGTTTCTCCTGGACTCACTATCAGTTAAGTAATCATCAGCCTTTCTCTTCCCATCACTTCAGCTGATAATAAGAATGTCAGATGACATCTGACCTCACCTGTGTACTTTTTATACTACAGTTATATCAAAGAATCTCCCCTCTCACTCTGACAATCAGAGCAAGGCAAGCTCCACTACAATGTCTCCTTTCCCTGCCTTCCCTTTAGTCCCAACCCATAAGCTCTCTGTCAACTTCTCGTCTTTTCCCAGGTGAAGCTCCATGGACTCCAGGTGGTCACTGATGTACATGGCAAGAACCCCTCCCTTTCTCCCCTGCCCATCTTCTAAAGAGCTGTATTCATCTATTCCTATGTTCCAGTCATCCCACCAAGCCTCAGTGATGTCAGTGACAACAGAGCCCTCTTTGACATTGTAGCCCTCTTTCACCAACACTTTTCTCACCTTGTCTGTCTGCAGTCACTTTGTTCACAATTTTTCTGCTGATACTAGGAGGAAAATACTTAGGAGTCTCAGGATGTGCAGATAAGTCAGATATCCTGAAGCAGATCAGTCACATCCATCTGCAGGCAGCCTCCTTACAAAGTTGTCATTATGTCTGTGTAGCCAACACACTGTCAAAGATATGAAACAAGAGTATAAGGAAAAAGGAAGGGCACCTTCAAAGTGTTTGGTTGTAACGAAATTCTAGATAATTTTTAGGTGAAAGGCATCTCTTTAGACTGAATATAAATAAATATTTATACTCCATAATGTGATTAGATCCTCCATTCATTTCCTAGTTCAGATGCAATACGTGATGCAGGAAGGCATATGTTAATGAGAGATGATGTAGTACAGGTAGATACCAGGTTCGTAGATGCCAAGAACACTCTCATATTTATCCCAGAGCTTACTTCCTCTTTCTGATAGTTTTTATACCATTCGTGTCATATATACATATATAATCATTCCTGTCACCTGCTCCTCATAAATCTGAGTAATGAGCATAGCATACATCTCACTAGGTTTCCTATGGAGAGCAATTAAAACTTTAAAGATATGAATGTTTAGCATTGTTTGCAGACCATCTGGAGACAGGAAATGTAATCCATACAAAGTACGCATTTTCTGTGATGGGAGAGCCTTGAAAGGGGGCTTCAAAATGAACACTTTTCTGTGGCCCTCACAAGAAGATAAGAAATACACTGACTTTTATTTTACCTGCTGATGAAGCATTGCCACAGGCAGAGGAATTAAATATATATGTGGTACCAAAGCTGGAGAAATTGGTGAGTATTTGCCAGGGCAAGATGACATTTGTATGGGAGCCCATAAGGAACTAGAGAATAAAATAGCTACGCTGGTGATAAAAAAATATGTTCTTTATCATTCAAAACAGCTGTTTGCTGGAGAGTGGCCCATGCAATGCTCCTCTTCTGGGAAAGCTGTTAGCAGAAAATATTCTAAAGTAAATCATTAGAGATGGAATTAGTTAGCATTGTGATGTGAACACTGTAAGAGAAGATAAAATAGTTCTGCCTTTGTAAATTATACTTCTGAAGCAAATTTCTCAGGAAGACTAATGGAGTAGATTTTTTTTTTTTCCTGCGAAGTTCCCAAACAATATAAAACAGCAGAGCTCCCTAACTTCTGTGCTGTATGGCTGAAATACATAGACTAAGGGAGGATGAAACAAACCATTCATGTTAGGGAACTGAAGATTTCTAATTGGCTTTTTCGAAGTGCCTTGTTAGAGACTATTAAGTGAGGCTGAAATCCTCAGGCTGAAAAAGTTCTGAGAAAGGTGAACAATTGGTTACTAGTTAGGAAATAAAAGCCTTTCTCCCATTAAAACAGAAATACATGCTGCGAACACTATCATTTAAGACAACTAAAGGGAGGAGAGTTCTAGAAAGACTAGGTAATAATGTAGCAGTAACACTTCTTCCCTCTCCATTTTGCCCCATTCTCCTGCTGACATAGTCCTGAAGCCTCCCATCTTGAGAATCACAGACTTCCATGAATCTGACATTTTAAAAAGAGAAACCTGTTCCAGCAGCAAAACCCAAATATAAATGGAAGGAAATAAGGTTAGAAGGAAAGTGGATCTTTATAGGTAGGTCACACCAAAAGTAATGCCTCCTATTTGTTTCCATGGAAACCACAAGAGACACAAAGACCATTTGATAGAGCAAATTCTCAAACACAAAATGCTGTTTTCCAACATAATCACCACCATTAGCTGTGCATTTTTGGCAGTGATGAACAAATGCCTGCATGCTGTGCTTATAAAATCTGTACCAGTGGAGGTAACCCACTGTCGCTGTCACCACTGCTGAAATTCACTACCCATCACCTCACTGTGCTCACATCCACTGGTTGGTCTCCATGAATGTTCACCAAGTATCGATGAAAGTCAGTGAGTGCCATTTTTTCTGCATGGAGGAATTCAGTGACACACCTTTGCTTCATGTGCTCTTCCATGTTAGATGCCATTCTGACAGACCACACCTCTGCTGCCATCTGTCATACAGCAACAAAATGTAATGGGGTGTTGATGGGAAGGTTCAGCCTCTACTGTCCTACTGCCAACATCCATCTCTGGTGTCATGGACCAACATCATAACATAGGAGGCATTACTTTTGGAACAGCCTTCCTATTAGCTCCAGCTGCCTGGATAGTCCTCAAAAGAAACTCTTATGAGGACCTCTTACCCTGGTGCAAAGTGAGAGCAGAGTGATGTGGAGAACTGTTCCTTCAGAATCAGGTCTGCAAGCATGAATTATTCCACCAGCTATCTCTGTGAGTCTACTGTCATGCAGCCCACTTGTACAAACACACAGCTGTGGATGAATACCAGAGGCAGAATCCTGTCTTCACTGTCAGTGGAATTCCTTTCCTCTCCTTTGCTTCAGAAGAGCCAGGATTTCCCTTCTGGTTTGTGTTGAAAATTGCTTCAGAATTACTTTTTACCCCAGCAAGACACTAGCCCTGTCTATTCATGGTAAGCAGGAACCATCAGTAGTACAGAGCTAACACAGTGAAACTCCAAAACCTCATGTGCTGTTGGGTAAAGGCACACTTTTATTCTAATAAACAGACTTCATAAAGGAGCTTCAGCAAGTTTGCACGGAACCCATGACACTGATTTTTGGCACAGATAATTGAATCAGAAATGGATGTTTATGTTCAAAGTAATGCTGACCTAAACCTGCTTGCTTATCAGCAGGCACACAAGAAGCAAATACTGAAGCTGGTGTTTTCATTCGTGGAAGAGAAATTTTACAGGCGCTTAAGCAGTAACAGCGCTAAGTCATTCTCCAAAGACAACATCCACAAAAACAACAAGTGGCACAGGATGAAAGCTCCAGCATTTCCTGGGCTCTGGAAGATTGGCCTGCTGGCCAACAGGGTAGAACACAATTATCTGCCTCATCAGTTTTTCTTGTGGCTTGTGCCCCGAGTCATCCTGTTTAGAACAAAATAATTGACAGTCCAAAGAGATGCCTTCCCTGTGGTGTGCAGTGGTGCCCTTTCACCACCTCAAGCCCTTTCATTGTAACTAATGTGTTGTTAAAACCTTTTTTCTCACTTTAATTAAGTACTCCCCAACTACAGGGAGTAAAATTATTGGGGTAATATTTAACTGAGCACAGAATCCTTATTTTCCTGGACAGATAAGAGTTGAACAAAAGAAAAGAGACTTCATGGTTCACCAAAAGCTGTACAAGTTTACACAGAAGCAACTATAGCAATGGTTTGTCTTTTGTCCTTTCTCTCTCTCCCCTTTTTATTCCTTTGGATTTGCTATTCTGTATTTCTCATACTCACAGAACAGTAGTCAGAACTCTAGTGTCTGGGACCTGAAGCTGAAAGAATTCACAAAGCTAGTCTAATTTCCAGACACTAAGAACATATATACTGTTACCAGAGAGGGTACTGACAGCTACATGTGATCAGCAACTCTGGAAGCCTGTCCTACATTCAGAGTTTTTAAAAACTACTTCATACTCACACTGTATTTATGTTGTTCTATTGAAACACGCAGATTAGATTTATTAATGCAACCTTAAGTGTCTTTGAGCACAGTAATTTGTTCAGTAGCATCTGAACTTAATGGTGTCAGTGGCTGAAGTCCTTATCCTCCTCTTCCCCACCTCCAAGAAAATACTGTCTGCAGGTGGTGCGTCAGAAACACTGGCAATGTGTGTGAAAATGTTTGCTGTTTTACATTGCTTATACTTCAGAGTTTTAATGATAACAGTATCAAGCACTGAAGCCTTCCAAATATTTCACAAATTCTATCAGTCACACATCTCATGTGATGGTTTGTTTATGTACAAGACAAAGAAGGCATGGCAGCCAGGTTTGCTCACCTTTTGTTACCAGCACTGTGTAAATTCCAAGTGAATTAGATCACCCACATCCTGGATTAGACAAGAGTCTTGTGTACATGAGATTGGATTAAGACTTTCCTCCAACATTTGCATAGCCCAAGGACAGGTGAGTGTCACCTAATTGTAGATAATGTTCCCCACTGAAGGACAGATAGCTGAAAGAATGAAAGGGAATTACTGAGATGGTATTTGTTCCATTTTGATTGCTCTAGACTTCTTCTTTTTCTTCTTTTCCTTTTTTTTTTTTTTTTTCCTTCCTATTTTCTCTTCTTTCTTTTTATTTTTCCTCTTTTCATTCTCCTTCCCTCCCCCCCCCTCCCCCCCCTTTTTGCAGACAGTTTATTAACATTTTCAAAGTATCTCCACTAGAGACCTTGTTACAAACAGAGGCATTATTTGAAAGCTGAAGGATATGCAAAAATAAAGAACTGGTATTGTCTGCCAGGCTGGACAGACAGAAACTCCCTGGGATGTAAATACTGTGATAATCCTGATTGCCTCGAATCACACCACCACCATTTGTTCAACAGCATTCTTCTATGAGCAGAGATCGTCTACAGCCTTGCCGTGAACAAAATAGGAGCAATAATTGTATCAGTGAGTGACATCCAAGAACATGCACAAAACCAAAGGGTATGTGGGCAGTGTAAAAACACCAAGGATGACTAAGGATGACTATATCAAGCTGCAGTGATAACTCAGTCTTCCATATTCTGAATGGTTGGGGCTGGGAGATGGAGAGGGAAGAGGGAGTTCACAGGAAGATGCTGCAGCTTCCAATGCCTTTAGTGACAACACTCTTTCAATAGTCTTCAGGTGTTACTCAAAACATAGTTGCTTTGAAGACCATAACAACTAGCAAAAACTCAGCTTGGGAACATTTACAGAAAATGGCTGATGTCCTTATTTGTAAAGTTGTGTGTAGCACAACTTTTCAGTCCAGTTTTACATGGGATGTTATAAAGTGTTTGCACTTGTCCATATGAAGGCCTGCCAGAGCAGTGTGTGTTCTTTTATCACACTTTAGTCATGCTGTATCACCTGAAAGTACTGATGTCAATTTGGATGAATTTAATTAGATTAATTAATGGAAAGCTAATAAGTACAGAGTGAGTAGTTGGTTTATGCCTCCGGAAGTCCTTAAAACTCAAACAATTGAAAGATAGCAGAGTATCTTGAGGAGCATTTTTCTCTAAGCCTTTGTCCATTTTCTGAGGGAAGCTGGTGGATCAATGGATACCTTCTCTGATACATCTCAGATTTGTTGCTGAGACTACGAATTAATATTTGACAGAGTTGGATTGTTGTTGACAGTTCCTATCTCTTGCAGTGGTCTAGTTTTCATTCTGATTTCTGTAGGCAACACTTTTCAATGCATCGCACTCTTTTGTCACCTTTTGGCCCTTCACTCCTTCCAGAAAACTTAGATAGCTGCAAGGTTTAATCCATATTGTTTTTTGTACCTCAGTAACTATCTAGGAAAAAGAAAATAATGTTCTATTTATCTAAACATTTATCATCAGATTATTTTAATATCAAGCATCTCTTTCCTGGTTGTTCCTTGAAAGAGGCACAGTCAGGCCTCTTATCTAGGATAACTCTTGTGCTATGCTGGGAATATTTGTGGCCAAGTATCATTGCACCTCTCACGTAGTACTGGCAAAAATTATCACATCCACTTACTAGTAAAATTGTTCTGAGTCTAGATTGAGTTCAGGGGGAAGAAAATGGCTAGAAAAATATGTTGTAATTTGTACTTTGCATTTCAACTCTTAATTTGATGACTTATCAACATGTGTTTTGGTTTGGATTGAACCAGAATGATTATCTCTCCAACTTTATGTGGGATCATTGGAGAAAAAGTTCATTATTTGTTTATCCTGACGTAGAAGAGATAGATTCAGCTTCTACATCTACCATTGCTTCTCAATATGACCTTGAACACTTTCTTCCATATTCAAGAGTTCTTTTATAAAATGAAGATGATATTCACAGTCTCTTTTGTAAAATGTTTAGAACTGTATGGATGAAGATCACTGTAGGAGATCTCGATTGTGCGAGAGGAGACACGTGAGATTCATGTGAGTGGCAATCACTGTTTTCACTCACCTTTTTCTGGAAGTATTTCCAACTCTTCTGATGCAAAAGCTCTTGGAGCTATGAACAAAATACAATTAAAACCCCAGAAATCAAAACACTGGTAGTGACAGTGATCAAAACACATAAGTGACTATAGTGTTTCTGGATGTGTTACTGCTAGAATTGTTACTCACTACTTCATTAACAATCCTTAAGAAAAGTAGAAGTAAAATACAGAGAGATTGCAGTTCTAATTTTTCATGGGGCTTTGATACAAATTGGCTTGATCTAGAGAGCACCATGCATTTTTCTTTTCCCAGGAAACTACATGGTGTTTTACAGTTGTTGCTATGGTCTGCATTTGAGCATTTAGCACCCTCATAAGCATGGAAATAGCATACCATGAGAAAATTTACTAATAAGAAATACCCTTTGAGTCTTTCACTTTGCTGGAGTGAAGAAGCACCAGCATGAAAATTATGACCAATCTCCCTTTCTCTTTTCCTGTGCAGAATGCAGTTATACCTATTATTGTCTTATTCAGGATAGAGATGCTACAGCATAGTACATAGTTCAGCCTTTCATCAACTGTTACAAAGACATTTGTAGTTTCTGCTGAAGTTCTGCGAAGAAAACCAATGCACTTAATGATGTCACAAGTTAACTGATTACAGAAAGAGTTCGTGGCTGTATATCATGGCTGACTGCATTCAGCTCCTGTCTTCAGCTCAAACCGCGGTTGTTGGTGACTCTAGACATAGGCAATCACATCCACACTTACATAATGCAATTACTGTTTCCTATGGTTTTTCTCAGCTTGGCAGCATGATATTTTTAACCAGAAACTGAAAAGGCTTTGCCTGAGGGCATGCTTTCTGGGATAGGACTAACAGTTTATATATGGCAGACCTGAGACACTGTCTTATCTACTCTTACGACTGCAGTGAGCCACTTCCAAAATCACATTTAGACCTTATATGAGAGGGAATTAGCTTGCTATCGAGAAAACCAAACAAACCCCTAACCAATCTGACAAACCAACAAGCAAAAAACCCAGAGGATCACATGAACAAACATTTATTTGTGTAATGGATCTTGATCAGGGAAGAATAACAAGGAATGAACAAGGGAGCTAAGTAATTCAGTGTAGATACGTACCTTCAGACAGTTACTCCGGATCTTTTTACAGAATGAGGAAAAAAGGGGAGAGTTCCTGGATGAACAGACGATGATTTAGAGAGAAAAACATTGCAATCACTCACATTAATGTAGGGCTCAAAGAAAGGGTAATCAGGCCTCCTGGCAACAGGAGACACATACCGAAGTCCTCATGTGGCAGAGAACCACAAGCAATACCCCACGCAATATGGAGGATCAAAGAGGTTGGGATTCCCAGTGCTGCTTGCAGATGGGAGGTAATATTGAGCACCATGGTCTGATTGCACCATAGCATTAGGAGCGGTTAGCTTATTGACCTCAGGGCAACCCGAGACACCCTGAGACACTTACTGGCTCATTTCATCTTCATTTAGGGTCTGGATTACCCAGCTGTCTCCACCTGTACAAAATATTACTGCCTGGCACAAGAACAGCACCTGGAATTCACAGTCTGTTCAAGGACATTGGTCACCCACAACTTAATGCCTTTGTGGGTAGGATGGACTGCACTTTCTTTTTATCAAGAAATTAAAGTAAAATTTAATTTAATTTATTTTTTTATTATTTTTTATTTTTTTTAAATGGCATGTATAGAAATGATAAAATGTGCAGGCTTTAAAGAAGTGGTCCTTTCAACACATACTCATCCTTTGGGTCATACAGGCTAGAAACCTGCAGTAAGAAGAGTGAACATATTATGATTCCAAAGAGAAGAAGGATACAACTTTTTAATTTCCTTAATGTAGTAACCACCATTATCTCATGAATTTCTTGTTGAATCATTTATCTTTGACAAGTAGACCAGAACTGAACATGGAGCCACTCTCAATGATCTCAGTAAAGTGGGCAAGTCAGGTGATTAAAGATAACTGCATGTTTTTGTCATTACAGTGTTGTCTCTTGAAGAGTCGGTCAAGTAATGTAGTGGTAAGCTCTATGGTGAAAAAACAAAACAAAAAAACACCTTTATCAAAACCTAGAATTCCTGTCAGAATATGTCAGGGTTCATAATGTTTTTAGTTATTTCAAAATGCCAGTTATTTGTGAATAAATTATTCATTATCTTCAGCTAATTTTACTTTTATACAGCTCCCAGGTTACTGTTTGCTGTAGGAGTTCTTATGATCAGTTTTTAATTTAGAGGTGTTAAAGCAGTTTGAATATTCAGTACTTCCAAAGCTGAACAAGTAGGATAGTTGATAAGCAGAATTATATGCAAAATAACAATCAGACCCACGTCCAGTAGAAGACACCTATTAAAGTTAGGCATACAGTCAGATTGTAAGTTTGCTTTGTAGAGATTCTCCAAAATCTCCTTAGTCAGTAAGTTAATGGTTGACATATTGCAATGAAATATTAATGACTAGCAGCCAAAAACAAAGCCTAAAAGCAATAGTGGATCCTAACTAAGCTTTGTCTCTATTTGTAATGCATCTTCTTCATATATTTTTCCATTTTGTGAATCAAAAAAACCACCTCCGGTTCATGATGAATAATCATTCACACAGTAATATTAAGCCCCATGCACAGACTGTGCTGAATTTTGTAATGATTGTAACACTTTTTTGTTTACCCTTTTTCCTGAAGGAACTATAAAATAGCAGGAACCTTGATTACTATTTGAGGCATGCTGCTCTGAAGAATATCAAAATGCCCATGTATTGTGTCCTTACAGGTTTAATAGTTGGGGTTAAGCATGTGTCAGCCCCACTTCAGCAATGAGTATGGATGCTTGCATCAAAACTACTTTGAACCTTCTTTTGCATTTATGATGTCAATACAGATTTCTAGCCAATCGATTTGAAAATACTGAATCGTTATGTGTATCACTCAGAATTTTTCTGTTTCTGGGCAACCAATTTGAAATCTCTTAAAAGTCTCTAACTTCCACAGGCAGATGTCACATCTCTGGAGAATTCTGCATGTTTCTGGAGGTCTGGATGTTACTCTACTGCATGTCTGACACGATACTGTTGCATCTGAGCTGAGTTGGGAGCTTGGGACTCACTTCAGGTATTGTGTTTACTTTATTTAGCTGTAAATGCATTCTAATAATCAGACAGCTATTCCTAATTATTTTTTAAAGTAACAAGTACTTATTCTGTCTAGAGCAAGATATGATCCTAACACAGTGAGGTAATGTGTAACAGGAATAACAGCCCTGGCACAACAGTAAAGACTGGTTCTGATCCCAGATAACCAGTGATCAGTTAGAGAAATGCAGACTTGCAGCTGGGCAAAGCTCTTTGTGGGAGTGATAAAAAGTGCAAAGTTTTTGCAAATATAAAACTTATCATACATGGTAATGTCAGGTGTAATGTTACAGGCCAGTGAAGAAAGAACAAAGTTGGAAAGCACTATAGAAAATATCACGTAAGTGAAAAATTAAAGAAGAGTGAAAAACAAAGATGAGCATTGTATGCCTCCTGGCAAAGAAATCTGGATGCCACTGATTTATTCTACCCCTTCCCCTACATCAGAGTGGAAATTTTCAGAATTGATACTCAGGGGAGTAGCAGAAGCAGACATAATGCCAGGAAAAGATGTGGAAACAAAAACCTGTTTGGGTAACAATATCATTATATTAACTATATCGTTACTGAGACAGCCCACATTCTGACATCAAGGAGATTAGAAGAGCAGATGAAGATGCCAAGAAAACAGCACTGCCAGTAACCGTAGAAGCTTTACCTCCTGAGAATTTCTTAAATATTAAGACTCCTGTTGACATGAGGAAAAGAGGTTAAGTTAGCTGAGCTATTGAATTGTAGTAAGATGGTGGGTAACACCTCATGGTCAATGTATAGTGACTCCCCCAGCAGTGAAAGAATTAGAACGCAGAAGAGTACTCAGCAGCTCTACTTGAAGCAGTAAGAAGATATACGGTGGGAATTAAAAGGTTATTTATTGCCAAAAGTATTGTCCGGGTGTACAGGATTTGTCTTAAAAATAATCCTGAAATTCAGAGGAACCACCTCCTCAAAAGACATAAAAAGGTGTTCTGTAGCTGGGAAACACTGGCAAATTTACTTTTCTGAGTTACTAAAGTGTGATTGGTGTAAATATTTGTTGGTATTGACGCCTCTTCAGAGTGTCAAAACAACAGTGCAAGAGAAGTAGTCAAATTTATACTAAAAGAAATAACCCCAAGATCTGTGTTTCCAGGAGGACTCTCATCAGAAAGAGGACTTCATTTTGTAGCAGAAGTAACCTAAGGACTGTCCAGGTTCCTGCAAATGAAATGGGACTTAACGTACCCCATGGAGAGCACAGTCAAGTGATCAGAAGAGAGAATGAATCAAATATTGAAAAGACAGACTGAAAAACGATGTCAAGAAACACATTTGAAATGTGTAGAAGTTCTCCTGTTGGCATTGCTGAGAATTTTAATAACCCCCAGAGTCACAGAAGGAGTTAGTCCTTCTGAGATCTTGTATGGAAAGCCACATACTAAACATCTGACTGTGACAGGTGATCAGATGCATGTAGCCAGTTATCAAATATTTACTTAATATCTCTTGTCTTTGGCAAGAGTTCTTTTGTCTCACTATAGATATTGATCTAGTAAAGGCTTATGTTTGGTGGCCCTGCTAGGCAGGGGTTTGGAACTACATGATCCTTGAGGTCCCTTCCAACCCGGGTCATTCTGTGATTCTGTGATTCTGTGTGATATGTGCACTTAAGAACTCCTGTGCCCCTGGATGCTTTGGTACATTTCTTTAAACCCAGAGACCACGTGTATGTCTGCACTTAGGATGAGAAACCTTTCTTGGAGAAGTTGAAAGGTCCTTAGCTGGTGCCCCTAACAATAAATATTGTAGTAAAAGTAAATGGAATTAACTCCTGGATTCATTACACTGGAATGAAAGAGCATCCACAGGAGAAGCATGGAGCTGATGAAATCCATTCTCAGAAGCTAAAAGTCAAAAGAAATACATGAGCTACCCTTGGAGCAATTTGAATACCTATTTAGGATTGGATTGTACTCAGGGAATACTGTGCTTGTAACTTCAATTTTATTCATTCTATATTTTATGTATTCATGTATTTAAAGAAAAAAAAATAATGAAGAAAGGGGGTGTCACTCTTCCGTTGCCTTTGGATGATTACAAAAAATGAGGAAAGCTTATGGGAACCAGGGAACTTGAGGGACTGGAATCTGTTTCATAAAATAATCCAAAAGACAGTCCAGATTGCTAATATGGCCAATGTCTGGGTTTGTGCTCACCTTCAAGAACATGCAAACAGGGAGTTTGGAATTAAAATGTGGAGTCTGTACAGTAATCAGCACTAGTTGTATATAGATCAAAAGTGATAGAGTGTCTACAGATTTGAAAGAAATATGAAGGCAAATAAAAACATTGTATGAGGTTCAAAAGGACAATACGACGCTTGGCTTCATGGTTTCCTGATTTAAGCTTATGGAATAAGAAAATCACAGTAACTGCATTTCAGGTAATGTCAGCTTTTGTCTGCTTGTGTGTTATGTCACAATGTATATATCTAAGCACTGCTTGGTGTTAAAACAAAATTCCAGAGAAAGTGTGAGTGATCTAAACTGCCTTAGATAAGTGGCAAAGGGGAAATTGTCAGTAAGAACTAACCTTTGTACAAATCTTTGCTCATGTACCCTTAGATACAACAAATATACACTTTTATCTAAGTCGGGATGATCATCCTTAAAACTGCTGAAGTGATTAAGTAGAGGAACTCTTGTCACAATACAATGACTAAATTTGTCTTTGAAGATAGGAACATCTTGAGAAAAACATGCAGCTAATCCACATGCGTAGTTAACCTGTAGGCAGGGAGGTCAGCCCTATCTTTAACAGACCAACTGTGGGCCAGAGGCTGTACTGGGCTACTAGTCAAGAAATAAAAGATATCCGTCATCATGAACATTCCATTTATTTTTTATTTATTATTTGTGTAAAATGTGGTTATACACAGCTAGGAAATGAGTAGCACTGTTTCTTCTATGGATTTTCCAACATACAAAGGCTTAATAATTGTGGTCTGTCTCCAGTGGTAGGTTTTTCTGTGGAATATCCATTAAATAATAATAATAATAATAATAATAATAATAATAAAAAGGGTTTAAATGCTACTTCCAGTCTGATGAGATTAAACAACAACAAAACAGCAACAAGAAAAGCATTTCTGCAGTACTTGAGAAATAACCACCTGTACAATTATTTGTATTCATGTAGTACCCATTAAATAAGTCCTCGCAGTGCCAGCTGCTGTGTGGAATAAGACAGTCCTGGTCTGGATGAGAGGGGATGAATTGAGTAGGAAATGTATGTGTAAGGGAAATTGAGCTCCAAAGTGAAATCCACAGTCTCCTGGTTCCTGGGACATGGAGTTCTGCACTTGGATATAGATAGCTGTGGCAAAGATCTCCATGAATCTATCTTCAAAGTATAAGGAAAGCACTTATACAACATTACCCACGTAATGCTTGCCAGAAATGCTCTCACACGTGGATTTTGTAGCACAGATACTTATAAAACCCTTATTTCCCACAGAAGGAAATTAAAAGCTTGGTTGTACAAGTAGTCCAGGCAGCTCTCACAGAGTGTTAACTCCTGATGTGGATAGACTGCAGTGCTCTATTATGTATGCATAACTAGAGCCCTCTTACAACATCATGAACTACAAATCTGTGCTAGCCAGATCATGTTTTAGACTCAAATGCAAAATCTGAGACATAAATTCTTGTTGCTTAGCTACAAAACTTCTCCATTACAAACAAAACAAGCAACTCCAGCAAAAGCAAAGAAAACCAACCCAAACCAAAACAAAAAAAGCCCTACAAAGTGTTTGTCAGTCAGTCCTTGGCACTGGTGCCACCTGCACCCCACATATTCAGGAGACTGAATAAAACCTTGAAATATGAAAGCAGTTTCTGAGGTCCAGTGGCAGAAAATGGGCAGAAATAGCTCACAAGTCTTCTTTCCCCCCCCCCCAGTAGCAACAGTATGAAACTGAAAAAAGCATCCTGAGTTGTCCTCTAGTGCTCCCTCTGGCTGATACCAGCAGCCATACCTTTGCCGAAGTGCAGCGCAGAATGTGAGAGAGAATATAATATCCTAAAAGTATCAGTCATTCATCCTCTTCGAATCACAAACCTGTCTCCCCCAAAGCTATGGTTCCTGGTATCAGCCAGAGGGAGCACTAGAGAACAACTCGTGGTGCTTTATTTCCTGAGGAAATAAAAGCTGCTTGGATGATCCCAATGGAAAGTGACAGTCAAACCTACCTAAGCAGGACCTGTGGCAAAACTAAACTTAACCACACCCACACATGTCCTCCATGTAGGACTAATGAACCATGGCAGACACACATCAGGTCGGTGATGCTAACACCGGCAGATGGAGATTGTTTTAACCGAACTCTGAATAATGCCTTGTTTACTGCGAGTGCTGCAAAAAGGATTACATTTAGCTAAATGCAAGTGGACATAGAGAGTGACAGGAATTTGCTTGAGGGTATTGACTCGTTCATTCAGGTGAAGAAAATGATAATAATCTATTTCATTTTAGTATCCATAGGCGTTTTGAGACTTACCTGCATGTAGGGCAAACCTAATCACATGCCCGAGTCTTGTGAAATAGTCCAAGTACATGCTGGGGCAGAAAAGAAATAAACAAATGCACAGGGACTTAGGCTTGCTGCTCATAGGAACTCTGGAGTTCATGGTAAAGCACCTCTTCTTCCACTCACCTTGAAATGCACAGAAAGGCACTGGCCCTGTTCTGGCATTCCTCTGTCCTGGCAGCTGTGAAAGGCTGTGCTGGAAAAGAGAAAGTTGTGGACTGTACAGGCAATCCCAGAATGAATGTGTGTGAAACAGAAAGGTGTAGAGAGGCCGTAGTAAGGTCAGGTAGGTCAGATCTGAACCCCATTATCTTTTGTAGTAGTTCTTTATTATTATTATTATTAATTACAGTAAAAATTTCCAGTCTCAGCATCAGGGTAGTGCAGTGGTGTCTGCACTACTTTCCATGTTCCTAATTCCCCACAAGTGACCAGGCTGCTCATCTAAGTTTAAAAATCAGCAGCAGTCCTCAGTGCAAATGCACTAGCAAGCTCAAGGGCACAGAGCTCAATGTTTGGCTGAGGTGAAGATTAGGATTTAGGTCACAGGACCATGGGATGCCATGGCTGAATAAAGCGGGTATAACCAGTCTCAACCTCTCATCCTGTTTGGATTCAGCTCTTCTTTCCCCTCTGAGTTTAGTCTTTGGACTAAGGCTTAGCCTCAAGCTTACAATGTTGGAGTGTGGTGCTTGTGGCACTGCAGTAGGCAAGCAGCTCTCAGTTCCCAGAGCGGGACCCAGCCACTGGCTGCAGGGCTTGCTGAGAGGTTTCCTCAGTATCTGGCACTGCTCTGCCAGGCGAAGCAGTTGAGCCTCCCCCAGACAGTTCTTTCAGTTGATCTGTCAGTCTTGTTTGTGTTTCAAAAGGCAATCCTTCCAGTTGGCATGGAAGATCACATGGTGAGGAAAAGCTGTAGAAACTACAGCTGTTATCTTGGTTTGGTAAGTCTCTGCATCAGAGACGCTATTGGAAAATGTCCCCAGGAAAATTAGGGTCAAAATCTTGCCATAGATCTGGATGTAGCAAACATGGTGATTTAAAAGCCACTCTGTTTTCACACTGCCTCATGTGCTGCTACTGCGAAGGAGGTGCTTTAAAAGCTCTAGGATACTGAACTAGTTATGGATTTCACAACAGAACAGAGCCTTTGATGCAGACAAAGAATTACCAGCATTGGTAACATCTTGGCCCACCAGCTGCTGACAGCACTTCTAGCGTGGACACTGTGAAGTGGTCCTGCATATAGACTGAAGAGAATTACAGAGCACGTCCATACCCAGGCTAGGCAGCCATGCATACCTCTGGGAAACAGCACAGAGTGCTGCAGTGACTGAGTAGGCCAATAAGCTCCGAGTAAGATTTTCAGTAACACTGAAACAGCTTTATAACTTGTCCCTTCCTTACTTGGCAGATTGCTTATGTTTGCACATTACAAGGTCCTGGTTCCAAAGAAAAGCCAGCACGTTTCAGAACCCAGCTGTCTCTTGCCTACTTTGGCATATATTGCCTTGCAAACCAGATGCTTTCTTTAGTTGATATATATTGCAGAAAGAGGAATTTTGCATTTCCCTATTTCTGTGAGTCACGGCAGGAAGATCTGGTTTTGCCGTGCGGCCTCTTGCAGCACATGTCATAATGAAAGAGCTCTTTGTTGGGGTTACTACAGTTCAGAGCCACCCGCCAAGCAGTGCTGCTCCATCTCCAGTGCAGATGCTGCTCTCCTGACATGGAGGAAGTGCTTCTGTAGCAGAGCACACGAGAGTACCCAAGAACAGAAGATAACGTATATAAAATAGATAAACAGTCCAAGCATGGGAGGATAGCAGGAGCAGCGGTAGTCTCAGAACTGATAGCATTGCTATGTCAATTTATTCACAAGCAGATGGCATCCAGGGGGCTGCCTTGAGAAGGATCAGGAAAGGCCAAGCCAGTTCAATAAAAATAAGTACTGTCCATGCAAATGAGAGCTCCCTGTCCTCTGGGAAGGTCTGAAGAGATCAGAGATGTAGCTCAGGAGCAGACATCTACATGCTACATGAATGAATAGGAAAATGGAAGCATGGCTGCCTCTAAATTAGCAGGCACATAAAGGTCAGGGAACCAGCAAGTTCCCATTGTGCACTGATCCTTAATGTGACACATTTTGTGACTGTCTTGAAGGCCTTTGGTAAGAGCTGAAGATAATGTGGCAGAGCAACTGTAGTTAAGGTACTTGAGGCAAAAGAGAGTCTTGCTTCCTTCTCTTGCTTCCCGGATAATGCTGAAGTGAATGGGCACCTGGGGCAAGCAAAGTCACAGCAACATGACTAGTTCCTTTACATCTCCTCTGCCATTCATTTCAATTTGGTTCTCTTCCAGATTTCTCCTATTGAGTGCTAAGGGAGATGTCCCTGCAGACGCAGGACTAGAAAAAAGAAGCAGCAGATGCCTCCAGGAGAACTTGTAATCAATGGTCATTGTAAGCCCTTTCTATACTGTGCTCACTTGAGATGGGTTGATGGTCTCCTCAAGCGCTGCATCCTGGACCGGGGTAGGCTGCAGAAAACCCAGTGCAGGTTCTCTCCAGGCTCATACCTGTCAGGCCTCAAATTTTCATAGCAAAATGAGATGAAAATTTTACAGCTCTCCAGAATCAATCTTATGAGCAGTTTGTAAGGATGTATATTAAATTTGGAAACTAATGAGGGTGGTTCCACTCTGCTGAGCTGACCCAGGTGTGGTTCTGGAATCTGGTTCACCCATTTTGATATCACACAAGACAATGAGTTCCTTTAATGGTAGACAACCATTACTAAAAGTGGTAACATGCTGCAGTGTTGTCACAACACAAAGATACTGCTTCATACATAAAAGAGGGACTGTGTGAGAACACAGATATGGAAGAGAGGGATGTGGTTCCCCCAGGGTAAGAGCCATGCTCAGCTTCATCCAACAGCGTGAGGAGGATTTTTGCTACGATAGCTGTGTTGTTACTTCTGAGGATGGTGAGAGATTACAGCCCTTTCCTCATGTTTGCTGCGTGTACAGGAGCTGCAGACCTGCAAGAGCTTATCCAAAGCACATGTGGCAGATGCATGACTCATCCGGTTTTTGCTACAGAATTAGTACTGTGCATGGCTTGTGTCAGCCTGTTCTGTGAAACCACTTCCTTAATTTACTTTGTCTAGATGTCATGGTTTAATCACTTAGTGTTGAAACCAATCTGGGGTTACAATAAGTCATTCACCTTATGTCTGAATGTATGCAGGCTGCATGCACAGAGTAAATTAGAGGTAAATTTTCAGCCTAGCATCCACATGACTTCATCAGGAATAATGTGCCATGTTGCAGAATACATTTACGTTATGTAGGACAGGTCTGTTTAATACCTTAGCACTAAAAAGCTACAGAGAAATAAAACTGTCACATTCTCCATGCAGCTCAATCCCCACTGATGCATGGGCATATGCGTGGCTGGGGAAGGGCATGAAGCTGTGTCACGGGAGGGCTGGAGGGGTTAGAAAAAGGTTCTTTCCCAGAGAGTGGTGGGCATGGTACAGGCTCCCCAGGGCAGTGGGCACAGCCCTGGGCTGCTAGAGATCAAGGAGTGTTTGGACACTGCTCTCACACATAGGGTTTGAATTTTGGGTGGCACTGTGTGGAGCCAGTGTTTGGACTCAATGACCCTTGCAGGTTTCTTCCAACTGAGGATATTCGATGACTCTGTGATTCTCTTCTCATAATGCAGGGGATGAGGATCGTGACCTTCTTCCACAAGCCTAGCACTGCTGAGAGGCCTAATTTTTCCCTACTTGAAGTATTCTCCAGAGCACTTACTTTCTCATGCTTTTCCAAACTCTGCCCTGTAGTTACCTGGCTCTACTGTCAATGTGAAGGACACTCACATGGGTGTAGCTCATTCTCACATTCCAAGGGCCTTCCCAGCACCAAAACTTGGATAAAAGCCCTTTGTGTAAATAAGATCTTGTGGTATGACGAACTTGCAAGCATTGTGAAGGAGCAAGCTGGGAAAGGAAGAAAAATCCTAAGAGGCATTTGGTTTCAAGGCTCTGAGGCACAGCTTTGGCCTGAGGGCACTGGGACCCAGCGAAGGGGCTTGAGGCAAAATTAGGACCTGCTAAAGATGTCTGAGCTGTGGTAAACTCAGCAGATGGCCTTTGCATATGTGGTTAGAAAGCAGGAAGAACTTGTGGCCTGTGAAGCACGTGGTCTTGCAACAGCTGTGGGCAATCTGTGACAGCCCTGGTACAAGAACATAAAACACACTCAGTGAATCCAAGCTCTCAGAGAGTCTACCTTCAGGTGCCAAATGGAGCAAGCTTCAGCTTATGGAGCAAGTCTTCTTTCCCAAAGGACTGAAACAAAAATTTCTGCAGATTATCTGGAGGCTGCCTCAACTCCGATCCTTTGTAAAAGAGCTCAAAATATGCAAAGCGGCCTTCTTCATAATGGCAGATTTGGGACCAGGGGGGCAGGCTGGGTGTATGGGTAGGATAGTGAATATGTGGTACACTTGTGCCACTTTCACATGCATAACTCTGTGCCCTTGATCTGTGTGGTTCCTTCAGCTTGACCCAAGGACTATCCAGTAGTGTTTACTCATCTCTATTTGTGCCAGAGAAGGTCCAGGTTGTGTATTAGGAAAAACATCTCAGAAAGAGCGGTGATGCAGTGGCACAGTCTGCCCAGGTTGGTGGTGCAGCACCATCCTTGGAGGTGTTCAAGAACAGCATGGATGTGGCACTGAGGGATGTGGTCAGAGGGCACAGTGGGATGGGCTGGTGGTTGAATGTTGTGACCTTAACAATTTTTAGCACAGTATGGGGAAAGAACAGTTCCTCTGTTACCCACTCTGGTGAGAATTCAGCCATGGGTCCATGCAGCACAGCAAGGAGGGTGCTTGGAGAGAAAACCGTGGTGCATGCAGCACATAACAACCCAACACAGAACAGCAATGCATGGAAATGTCTTCCATTCACCACTCAATCTGAGCTCAGCATCAGCCTCCCTGCCATTAGGATGGACTGTGAACACATGAAGCCAAAAAGTATTCCTTAGCAGTTCTGCTCAGTCTCCATCTGTGCTGAGGGCGCTGTGTGACAGTAACGCTGTGTTCTCAAGAATGCCATTATCTGGCTGCTTGGACAAAGACGAAGGTTTTGAAATAATACATTCTTCCCAGCTCCCTCCGTATGAGACGCTCTGAAGGTTCATGTCAAACGTATTTGTCCTTCTCCATTAGGACACACCGGCATCCTCTCTGTGCTACTTTCTGTTCTGTGCTGTTCAGGCTGAGGGAGAGCAGCACATTCTGTGACATTAAATGCATTTATGTTGCGTGGTGTTTGGCTGCCTAAACCAGCTGTGCCTGGAATGGCCACTCCTGAGGCAAAGCGTCAGTATAGATCTCAAGAGAGACAAGTGGAGTGCACAGGGGGCTCTTACTTAGGGACGGAGGGGATGAATGGAGACACTCTTGCTGCACTTACAGGAGGAAATGGATGCAGCTCTTGTTCATGCAGGTCAGACACAGAGCTGGGAACATGCTGCACTGGGCATTGTGTTTTTTCAGTCTTGTTGTTGTTGTTGCACTTAGTGCACCCTATGGCAGATCAGTTGAACCAGGTGATGTCCTCAGATTCAGTAAAATCAGTGTGTTGAGATTAAGTCTACTGATCTGCTACACCTCCTGTTCACGAGGGACGGAAGCGGTAATATGGTTTTCCTTAGTGCAGTCCCATGTGAAGCGCTTGCAGAGCTCCTGGCACCGTACTTCTGCTCCATCACAATGTCTGCCATCCCCGCCTCTTAATCACAGATTCCAGACAAGGGAGAGGGGACGAGCACCAAGACTCAGTTCTGCTTCTGCCGCAGCCGCAGAGCCTCGGGGAGTGGGGGGGACATCACGAGTACTGCAGCACTCGCTGGTCATCCCAAGGGAGCGACAGCTGCAACTCCCAGGGCTGTATTAATGGTGCCGGGGCTGCCCTGCAAGTAATGACTCCGATCGTATTACGCTGGCATAGTTAATGGTGGCTGCTGTGTGGGAAAACAGCGCTCTGAAACTGAGAATTTGTTTTGTCAAATAATGGGATTGCGCTCTTTGCAGCTCTTGAAGTTTACGTGGAAATAAATAGGATCCGTTGCTTTTGGACCGACCGCTGCCGAACCCCCCCCGCCCCCACCCGCCACGGGGCAGCAGCCGCGGTGGGGCGGAGATGGGGGGGAGACGGGGGAAGGGGAGAGCGGATTTGCGCATGCGCGGGGCGCCGCGGCTCTTCCTGAGGGCGTTGACACGGAGTTACCTCTCACCTACTTCCCGGCGCCGCGTCCCGGCGGGGTAACTAGCGGTCAGGCTGCGCGCGCATGCGCAGTGATGGAATGCCGCGGGAGCAGGGCGGGTCCCCCCAAGCCCCCCAGCACGCGTGCCCCTGCTGCAGATCCGAGCCCTCCCCCAGCCTCGGGAAGGCTGCAGAGGGTGCAGCCCGGGTGGCGGCGTCTGTCGGTGCCGTGGATCCGGCTGGAGGGCTGCGGCGAGCTGCCGCGCCGGGGTTACTACCGGTCATCGTCCCCGGCGCGCTCCCGTGGCGCGCTCCCGCTGCCGGCGGCTTGACGCGGGCGGCGCTGGGAGGGTGCGCTGCCGTGTTGCTGTGGGGGCTGAGGAGTGTGTTGGAATCACAGGATCGTGGAACAAAATCATAGAATCCTTAAAGTTGTAAGACACCTCAATGACCACCATACCACCCTCTCCGTGCCCTGGACACAAGGCCTGTGCTGGTGCAGTGGGAGTTTTAGCATGGAAGGACTAATTCTGAAGAGAGCTTTGAGCTCAGGTCAGGCGCAGTGCTCAGGAGGGATTTGGGAAGCCTCCAGGCCAGCACCAAAATGCTGCTTCTGAGCCGGGGCAGTGCGTGATGAGGGAAGGAAGGCAGCAGGGATGTGTTTTCTGTCCATCTACTGTAGACAGTTGGCAGTAGAAGCCAACTGAAATTTGCACACTCTCTTTGGAAGAGCTGTGTAGGCTGTTGGTAGCACAGCGCTGAAGCTCACAGAGTGATTTTTAAGTGGGAAAAAATGTAGATGATGCCTGAGCAATCCACAAAGCATGACCTATAGGACGTGGACGCTGTGTGAATGTTGTCTTTGAGTCAATAAAGGCAGAGATGCAACCCACCCAGTCTTCATATCGGCCATCTTTATTCCAGATATTCATCACGTGGCCATTGCCCAGCCGAATGGATCAGCAGTGACCTGAACCCATGGGGAAACGGCTGGGTTGGGTCATCATAAGGTGATCCTGGGGTTGGCCTTGGGTTGTTGTAGCTTAATTTCAGAAATGTTTTTAGCAGCTTTAACAGCAAGAAAGTCCCACAAAGCAATCCTCCCTCTATCTAGCAGAGGCCAAAGCTGAAGGAGATTCAGTCTAGCAAGACTGTAATATGATCCGCGTTTTCTTTTCTACTACTCCATAAAAACAACTGAAGTACAGTATAACTGTCGCTAAATAGCTACTAAAGAGGTGACAGAAACGCTTTTGTTCTTTCAAAGACTATGCTTTGCTCCTACTTCTTAAACTATAGCGCACACTGACATAAATTACACAATATTGCACAGCAATGTAAAATCAAGCAGTAAAGGGCTTAGGAGGAGTGCTTCTTTGCTCTTAGAAGCAGCTTCCCCCGCATAATACTTTGCGGTTTGCTGTAGAGTTAACTGCTTTCCTTGTTTTTTTCCTCTTGTGTCGTGTTGCGTTTTCCCTGGATCCACCGCCCTCCCCTTTCTGACTTCCTCCTGTTCCCAAAGTGCTGATGGATTTCTCTCTCTCAGCATTTTGCTGCTTACAGGCTGCTGGGTTAAGTTGCTTACTGGTCATCCCTGTGCTGGACAAAGGCGCAAGTAAGTCAAAGGGAAATATTTAGATTGCAGTGGGAAGCAAACTGAAGTCGGAGCAATCATTTATCATCTTTACAGCTTTGTAGCTATTTTTCCTTCCTCTCTACCCCACATCACATTGCCCACACCTGTTGATGTGGACTTTCCACTCATATCCGTTGTCTTTCACTTCAGGGATATTTAAGGGAAATGGCACAATTGCTGTTTACTGAGTACTGAACTATCTGGGGGCTCATTACAAATACCAGTGGATCATTTGGCTTCCACATGAATGCCTGCCTGTAGCTGTGGGAAGCTGAAGTACACTGAAGAAACAGTGTTGAAGATGTAGTTTTACAAATGCATTTTATTACTTCCACAAGAAACTCAACAGAGGCCAACAGATGTGTTTTTTGTTTTTGTTTTTTTTCAGCAGGCTTGCTGGTGAGAACCAAGGGAAATCTGTGCAAAATAAAGTCCATAATAATAATTAAATTTTCTAAGCACATTCTGGGCTCCTGTTCCCCTCATCCTGGTTGTTTCTTGTTGCTCTTCAGCCCCATGTCCACACTGCTGTGTCTTGGCCTTACAGCCATCTGGCTTAGCTGCAGCCACAAAGAAAGCTGTGCTCAGGGCAGCAGTGTCTCCTCTCCTCCCTCGCCTCAGTACTGCATTTACTTGCTACTATTCCTGTCCCCCGTGTGTTAAGATGGTTTTACAATAACTTGCCACCTGGAATTGTGAGAAGTCTGTTCTTTAGAAGGGTATTTTCTGCCCTAGGTAGAAAGCCCTTGCTTCTGCAGCACTTTGACAAGACAGGTCATGTCTCTGAAGCTGGGAAACTAAGCTGAGCTGAGGCCTGCTGTTAACTGAAGTGGCTTTAAAAATAGCACGGAGATCCAAATGAGTTTCCTTGGAAGTGTAATTGGAGCTTTGTATAATGGACTTTTCACTGTCTGGCCCACAAAGTTAAGAACTCATATGTCAAGTTGAGACGTCCTCCCAAGTCCACTACACTAAAGAGAGCAGTTAGGATCTTCAAGTGTTTGTTTCTGTCTTCGTTTTTAGAACTGAAAAGCATATCTGTAAGGAACTAGATTTTAATCTCACACCAAGGAGTTTTTTGGTCAGATTTATTTTCCTCATTAGCTGGAATATCATAGAATCGTAGAATGGTTTGGGTTGGAAGGGACCTTTCAGATCAGATAGTTCCAAGCCCCTGCTCCAGGCAGAGAAACCAACCAATAGACCAGGTTCCTCAGTGCCCCCATCCAGCCTGGCCTTGAAAGCCTGCAGAGAGGAGGTTGGTAGGGTCAAGTTAAGACTTCTGCCATGCAGCAGGGATTTCATGAGTAGAGTTCCAGAAAGATTTAACCAAATTGTACGTGTGATGAAAAGGATGGATAGGGAATTAAAAGAATTAATTTATCGTGAGATATTCCTAGTCAGCATATACAGCGAGCCAGGTATGTAAATAATGTTTCTATGCTTCAGGAACTGTCTTCATATTTGGTTTTACATAGCACTTAGAGGAATATTTGCCAAGTTGATGGCTAGAAGTCTTACACGTTACTGCAGTACAAAAATCAAAGTGTAGGAATTGTCATAGGTAATAAATGATAACGATAGTGAATGCTTTGTGTCAGGCTGGAGGTGAGGTCCTAGAGCAAACAATCACTAAGAATGCAAAGTCTAAGAGAGGAGAAGTGGAAATTAGTTGTTACATCATGAACTTCCATCTCCAAGGAATACTGACTTCTGAGCTTCTTTGTTTTCAAGTGGATGTTCAACATACGTTAAAGTAAGTGTTGAATATTTCTGTGTGTGAGAGAAACCTGGTGTTTTTCTCCTTTTAAATTCTTGCTAAATAATCAGCCTGTTTCCCACAGTGTGCACACAGGAGCTGAGGGGCTCACACGCACGCATCCACATGCACTTGACTGCAGGAGAAGGGATTTCATGCCATCTCTGGTGGTCCTGCCCAATGCTGCTTGGGGTTAGTCAGTGCAGTGGTCAGCACCGTATGTGTCTGAAACAGCATTCAGCTGCAGAAGCTTGGCTATGAAAAGTGTTCCAGCTTACTTTTTAATAATGCTTCTAGTAAGACTGTGCATCTTCTTTTCTTTTCTTTTCTTTTCTTTTCTTTTCTTTTCTTTTCTTTTCTTTTCTTTTCTTTTCTTTTCTTTTCTTTTCTTTTCTTTTCTTTTCTTTTCTTTTCTTTTCTTTTCTTCTCTTCTCTTCTCTTCTCTTCTCTTCTCTTCTCTTCTCTTCTCTTCTCTTCTCTTCTCTTCTCTTCTCTTCTCTTCTCTTCTCTTCTCTTCTCTTCTCTTCTCTTCTCTTCTCTTCTCTTCTCTTCTCTTCTCTTTTCTTCTCTTTTCTTTTCATTCCAAAACAGTACCAAAGGGCACTGAGCACAATGAACAAGATGTATTCTCTGGCACCAACAGTTTGTTACAGCTTACAGATCTACGCCGTGTCTAAACAGCCTTGTGCTGAGAACAAAAGCCTTCCTATTGGAGAAGTAACTCCCTTCAACTTCAAGAACTGTGCTAAACTCAATAATCTCTTCCTGTTCTACATTTGAGGAATTGAGAGGTTTAATATTAAAAGAAAACAAACAAGACATGTCTACAGCATGGCACTTCAGGAGCAGTTAGTTCTGCGTTGAGCCAAATGTGAAACCAAGCCTTCTTATCTGGAGAAGTGAGCAAGTTGAATTTTGTCACAGTGAGAGCACAATTCTTGCTTTCCATCACATGCTGCTTATTTCATTTTCCCTTCAGAGCCTGCAACATGCTCTGGGCACTATGGAAATAACAGTTCTTTCAGTGCAACAGAAGCACATTCCTTTCTTTACATGTAATTATCTGTTAGCAATAACTTGCAGTTTTCTGCCCGGGTCTGAGTTCTGTCTTTATAACCGCAGCTTGTTGAAGAGATGAAACAGCACATCGACAATAAATGTAGCTATCTGGGAGTTGGAAACATTTGGGAAATCACTGGGAAGTTTCTTTCCTACAAGGATATTTTCTTGATAACCCTTTTGATTGCCATAACAAATCACAAATGTGACATCTTAGTGTTTGAATAAAACTCTAAATCAGATGGCTGAATCCCTTGTTCCTGGAGTTCATGCCAGATCCTGCACTACAATGCAGGCTAAATCAAGCAGCCCCATGCCTTCCCGTTGTTTGCCTGATTTCCATCACGGTAGTGAACTCACTGCAGCTTTTCATATCTTACCAGAGGTTGCATTAAGTTCAGCCATTTCCAAGGGAAATAATGGAGAGGGGAGATGGAGGGAGAATGCCCATAGCTCAGACACACGCTTTGAATTTGTAAGATTTATGGGCTTAACGTTCCTTCCTCCTTTTTCTATTCAGTTGACATGGGGAGAAATTCATGTCATTCCAGCTTTTACATGATCTCATTGTACAGCTCATGAATCCTAAGCATGCTGCTTGGTGTGTTCTAGGGTAGGTCTTGTCCAGGAGGACTGTTTTATGTTTTCAAGTTGGCGCCATACAGTGAGTGTGCAGCACACACATTTTTCCAGACATGATGTTAACAGTAGCCAAGATATAAACCCCAGTGCAAACAGGGTCTGTGTTTGACTGCAGAACTGCACACACACTTGTGAGATGCCCTAATCATGAGTAATTGTTGTCATTCTCTACTTATTACTTGAGCATTTATTTGAATTGGTCTCTAACCTGACAGGAAGAGTCACAGCAAAGCATGGAAAGAAACTTTAGAGTTGTGTACCCTTTGGGGACACCTGGGTCTTTTTGCAGGGTGCAATGATAAGGAGAGAAAAACAGGAGGATTTTGTGGGAGTCTTTCACTGTCAGGGAAACTTGTCTCACCCTGACTTGATTTTCCCGTGATCACAGCATATACTGGCTTCAGGCTGTGGCACTGGATACAAATGGTATCTGTCAGGCTGATTCACTGCTGACAGAAAGTTTTACTTCTGGTTTGTTGGTATCCATGTGCGCTTTGAAAGAGATGTTCTGTTTTAGACCATAGTTTAACACCGTACAGGTATCCTAAGTGATGTCCAAATCTTTGGTGGCAGTTACCCTTTGCATTTTACAGCTTGACAGTTTTGGCCCATACACGCACCAGACAAAAGCAATTAGGTCCTTTGGTTTCCATGTCTCTGCTCAAGTTAGGAAACATTCAACCAGTTTCTGCTTCCATGCTGTCAGAATAACAACAGAAAAGGTTGTTAGAAGTAAACAAAAAATCCCACCCACGTGTCCTTTCATTCCTTAATTTCTTCCCATAAGTTATTTGGGAGAGCTTCTTTCTTCATGTTATATTTAAATTTCCTTTGCTGAGACTGTGCAAAGTGTTCATTGGCTGGAGTGAGACGGGCCTGAGGGTTTTTTTAAAGGAGAGATCCAGACTTCACTTTTACACAGCATTGGGTGATCAGCACTCTGTGCAAAGCTCAGCTTACGTATGGCTTTTGTGGCAGAAAAAAAAAAAAAAAAAAGTGTGTGTGGTACATCATAATTTATACCTGACAGTTTCTTCAGACAGTCTTCCTGCATCTATACTTACATAGAAATCCTGGAATCACAAGGGCTCAGCCTGCCCTCGTTTGATGAGTATGCAGTGACAAAAAATGTGATGCCAAAGTTTCTGCTAATTTTAAATAGCTGTGGCCTAATAATGTGTGCATTTCTCTGGATGAGACTGGAACCTTCTCTGAATTTCTCTTCAGCTGGAAGGGGGATGTTCTCAGACTACAATGCTGTGTCTCAAAACAACCATCCTCCTACTGAGTAATGCTTCTGTTTTGTGGCCTGGTTTCATGAAGGCTTAACTTTCTTCATCGGTGCTAATAAACAGCAGGGAAGGGTAGAAAAGTAGAGGGGAAAGAGTTGCATGTTAAATAGGGCAGAGATGAGAAGATCTGATGGGGAAAACACCTTGGCTGAAAGTACAAGGAGAGCCAGGCTAGTAAGAAGAGGCTTGTTGAGAAAGAACTCTTAAGATAAACATTAGGAAATGAGAAGGATAGAAGACAAGAGGATGTTGCAGCACAGCTCTGAAAAGGAAACGAAACATCAGGGAAGTTTCATTTTCCTTTTAAAACGTGATTGTCTGCTAACAGCTGTCTGACTAAAAGGAGAACTCACTCTTTAAAAGTCACATAATCACACAGCTGTAGGTGCTGGAAGGGACCTCTGGAGATCATTGAGTCCAACCTCTGCTAAAGCAGGTTATCTACAGTAGATGACATAGGAAAGTGTCCAGGTAAATTTCAAGTATCTCTAGACAAGGAGTTGTCTGTCTAGGCAGTCTGTTCCACTGCTCTGGCACCCTTGCAGTGAAGTTCTTTCTCATGTTTGTTGGTAACTTCCTATGTTCCAGCTCGTGCCCACCACCAAAAGGAGCCCGTCTCTGTCCACCAGATATTGATAAGTACTAATAAGATCCCCCCTCAAGCTTCTCCAGGTTGAAGTTGAACATACCCAGAGTTCTCAGCCTTTCCTCATACAAGAGATGCTCCGAGCCCTTTGCTGGACTCCCTCCACTTCCTCTTTTTTGATCTGGGGAGCGCAGAACTGGACACAGTACTCCGAAGTGTCCCCATCAAGGCAGAGTAGAGGGGGAGGATTACCTCCTTGCACCTGCTGATGACACTAGGCTCTGCTATGGTTAGAAACAATGTGTTAGCTGGCAGCCTCAGTGAGGAGTCCGAAGACAAGAGCTAGTCAAAATATACCAGCTTACATGCAGGTTTAATAACCTCTACAGCACCTTAAACATCTGCAGGCCTGGAACAGTGGCTTTTGGGATTGCTTTTGGCTTGATTTCTGTTCTGGAGGCATGGTGTTTGCTATCTGCTGTGGCAAGTCTTCTCGTGGTTTTATAAACAAACAAACAAACAAACAAAACCCAAATGCAAATGGGAAAACAATTACATGAGCCTTTACTGAAAGACCAATTTAAGGCATACGTATTAATGAAGATAGCCTTTGTCCTGGCATTTCATCAGTTTTGCATGCTTGACTTTTCCAACATCACAGTTTTCTAGTGAGGACTTGTGTGTGCATGTTTGTGATGCAGTGAGGTCCTTTGCCCAGGAGATGAGGAGTTCAGCCTCCCAGCCATTAAAGCACTGGACAGTCCTTCAGTGAAGAAATAATTCCTGGGCATATATTCTCTCAGTGCTTGGCCAAATGTTAGTAGTTTACTTCACACACATTGAATGGATCTATGTGGGTATAGTGCTCAGTTGTGAATTTGGTTTTATCCTTACTAAGAAGTAGCTTTCCAGCGTAGGCTACCTCTAAGTCACGTTGAATTTAAACTGGTGATACAATGGCCCATGGAAAAGGAGGGATGTTTTGCAGTAATTAGTCATATTTATAATATGTCCCAGCAATTCAGCAGTTTGAAAGGTACGCTTCCTGTCTGTATGTGCCAGGCTTTCATCATGCTTTTGCACTGGTGTAACCCAGCTGAGAGCATCACATGGGCCCTAGTTTATTCTATGACAGATCTCAGCTCAGTGAGAGCAGGGAATGTTAATACAGGCTGGGGATGATGAGAAATAAAGGATGTCTTATGGGAAAGGATTTGGGAGGAAAGGATGAGAGAGAATGAGGCTTGAACTGATACTAACACTGAAGCACATTATTTATTCTGAAGACATTTTTCTTTCATTCTAGCATGGAATCTCATTGATAACTGCTTTTTTACTGTAGTTTTTCCTCAGGACAAATATGGATGAAGTGCTTTAGAATTCATTCTTGTCAGAGAGAAAGAGATGTAACAGTGCATTCCAACTAGATTCTCACCCTTGTATAATTTACATACATTGGTTGTGTATGGGAGTAATTAATGAAGTTTGTGAGAATTTGAAGAGTGCAAACTTTGCTGTGAAGGACTGTGAGATTTCAACCACCTCTGATGCTGCCTGGCAGCCTGGTTGAAGGTGTGCAGGATTTAGGTGCTGTTTTCATGTGGTAGAGGGGTGCTTCTCACATAGGTTGTCCTGACGGAAGAGTTTGGCAACATTGTTCCTTTAGTGCTTGCATGCAGGGCCCTGGTCTAATGCAGCTCTGTATAAACTGTTAGTGTTACTGAGCTGTTCTATCTGGAATCTCTGGTTAGCAAAAAGTGCAGCCATCCTGACCTGTGATTACATGAATGGCTGAAATGAAGTTGCCCAGCCTCCCCCCCATCCTTTTACCATCTGCTCTTGAACTGATGTAAAAGGAAAGATAAGGACTAATTGTACTCTCCTTTATTCTGTGTTTATATGGAGCTGAAAAAAAAAGGCTTTGACTGTAGCTGGTCTCCACTGATATAAAATAATCACTCATCTTATACAGAGCAGTAGGGAGGAACATGAGTCAAAGGTGAGTGACAGTGATTTGTGGAAGTGCCAGCAGTGGGGTCACTCCATGTATTGCTTCACAACGCCTCTCTTCTATGCCATTATTTCTATTTACTCTTGCATTCACCCTCTGCTTCATGGTCATACACAGCCCTAAGTCAGTCTGTACATCTTAAAGAACGGGGAAAGGCTGGCCATCTGCTGGGTACTGCTGCTGCCAAAATTCCTTGGAATATTAACAGCGAGACAAAGGCTTGCTGCCGGCAGCCTCCATCTAGGAAGCACCAGGGAGCACGAGTGAAAAGATGCAAATACAAAAACGGACTCTGCAGATCAGTGCCTGGAACAAAAAGCTGAAAGGGATGTGATTTTGAGATTTTCAGGAAAGTATGGTTCAAATAGATTTGGTTTACATGTGTCGTTCTGATAATTTACTGTATGGAAAGAAATATGCAGTTAGGTGGAAGCATATTACTGTTGATATGTGAAGGCATGGGTTAAAACTGGAGTTTAGTTTCTGCTTTTCATAAAATCAGCTTTGTTTTTTCTTCACTTGTCTTTTATTGTCTTCACTGCTTTTCCTCAGCAAATGACTTAGGTGCACAGGCCCACACACTCTCAAATCTTAGATGCATGCCAGAAAAATGGTTAGTAAGAATGTTCTCTAAAAGCACAGCATGTGGGAAAGGGATATGTTAACTGTGTCTGTTCCACTCCTTTCACTTGCCAGTTCCAAGGAAAAAAATCTCCATGCTTGAAACAACGTTTTGTGCATGGTAGGTAACCTATCAAACAGGAAGCGCATCTACGGACAGTGGTGAGTCATTCAAATCTCCAGAGCCTGTTCCACTCGGTCAGGGAGCCAATAACTCCTGCTCTGCTGGGAAGTTTTGAGACCTGAAATGCAGAAGCTTGCACAAAGCTCTGATAGTGGTCATTGTATCAACAGTACACTCACACTGCCATTCCCAAGATGGCTTATACTGTGCAAAAGGAAAAAGCGCCTTAAAATTCCTCACCAGTGGACTTCTAAGCAGCTGCAGCATGTTGGGATTTCCTGTGAGAGCAGGGATCCAGCCATGCTCTTCAGGGCCCAAGACCTGCTGCAGCTCCCCAGTGGCAGAGCACTGCAGTGTGTGCAGCTGAACACGCTTGCAGTGCAGCTCTGTGCAGGTACACCTTACAGCTCTGTTCCTTCCCTTCGTGGGGAGAGCAGTGTGGAAAACAATGGATGGGAAGATCCCTTAAGAAGTAATTTTTTCCACCCTCCTTCCTCAAGGTAGGGTCAACCAAAAATTAAGCTTTTCTTAACAGAACTCTGCATTGAAATGTCATGGGTAATCATCTGGGAAATTAAAGGTATATCAGTGTAAAGACACCATGTAAATCAAGATGGATTCCTGCTTCCTGTTGCTGTTCACTGGTAGGTTGCAGTCAGTTTGCAGTGTGCCAGTGTGTATGAGAGGTTATGTTCTAGCTGCAGCCCACAGGGACACACCTGCACTGGGGCAAGAGCAGATAAGCTGCTTAATGCAGACAGGATTCTTAATTCTCCTTAAAACTGACCCAAAGAAACCCCTGAAAGAACATTTATTTTTTTTTTTCCCCTTCTGGATGGAGTTTGTTCCCATGTAGGCAGGATGAGAATGCATCCACAAATCACTGCTGCTTTTATTTGTCCATGTGTAATGATCTTTGTGGTCAGAGAGAGCTGATGAAAACATTGATAATTATGCTCTGAAAACTCTGATTTATGGTTGGTTGGTACAAAACTGAAACGTTTGTGTGCTTTATGTGTTTGTTTAAAGTCTTAGACATTTTTCCTAGTTCTTCCTAGCTTTTATTCTTCTTTATTCTTCGTCTTTTACAACTGAAAGAATAGTAGCAAGAGCAAAGGGAAGAAAACAAAAGTAGAGTGCTTTTGTGTTTTTAGGATAATTTTAAGGATAAGAAAGCCTTTTTTTTATTATTATTTTTTTTTTATTATTATTATTCTGTAGACAGCAGATATGTTTTCTTTTTTACTTTGATAGGCCAGTTCTGGAGACAGAAGAGTCTGAGTGACTCTCCCAGTTAGCTCTCCAACCTTTACTCCATCCACGCAGTCTGAGATTTCCCAGCTATAACACCCTTCATCTCGTGTTGCTACATACGATCTGCTACGCAGGGCACCATATTTCTTTATTTACGCAATGCTACTTGCATATATCTCTTCTCTTCCCACTGCCTGAACTGTAATTGCACAGAGAGGAGTTTGCATAAGCTTTCTGCCACTAGAGATTTATTTATCATGAATACTGAAGCATATACAAACAGACCATTAATATTACCTTTAAACAGTACCCTAATTATTGTGTGCAATGTTTAGAAGTAAACAAGGAGAACTGGTAAGGTGTTGTGACTCCAGAGCTGTCACTGCTGCACCCCAAAGAAATTCCAGAGTGCTGGCAGCTTTGAAGGTAGTCATCTGTGAGGGGCTGACTCAGTTGTCCACTAGAAAGGATAACAAACTTGGAAAATTAAAACTGAATGACAAACGCCGACATTTCAAAAGCAATCTTGGAGAACCAGAGTGGATTCCTTAAGGTTACTTCAGAAATTGGACAACCACTTAACTTAATTTACAGAGTCAGAGGGCAGCTTTACTTTCAGGTAGCAAAACTGCAGAACATGTAGATGGACTGCACCCAGTCTCTGTCAGAGATAAACAGGCAAAGCCTGATCAGTAGAGGATGAATTTGAGGAAGACTGGACTTCTTCTGTGAAAGGAATCTGTTGAGGATAAGTATTTATCGTAAACAAGATCTCATCTACATACTAATAGGCATCCATATCATTCTTTGGCCTTCTAAGACCAAAAAGTGGCTATGGGACGGGGAAAGGAAAAGAGCAGTGATCACATATGCCTAGTTCTCAATGAAAAATTATTTTGCAGAGAAGCTGTAGATTTGCAGGTGAAGTACTGAAGTAGCGCTCAGTTAATAAACTCGGTGTGTCTACAGGGATTGCAGTCCTGCATGAATGGGTGAGACCTGAAGCCACTCTGATTAATCTCTGGAAGTGATCACAACTAAATCTCTTACAGAACAGCATAAGAACAATGACATACATCTACAATGCTGCATCAGTTCCTAACTCCCTATGATTATAACAACATGTAATGACTGACCTCCTAGAAGCACTAATGGAGAAAACGATTTTACAGAAATGAGGTTGTGTGTGTTTCCTATGTGGTTTTTCTGATCACAGCTTCTTGGGAGTTAGTTCCATTTTGGACTCCTGCACTGCAAGAACTTGGCAAGGTGATATTTAATGTATTTTAATAAAAATAAATAATAATAATAAAAAAATCTACCATAACTTAAAGTGGACATTAGCGTTTAAATACTGGACAGTAGTCAGCATTTCACACTTGGGTACACCATATGGGGATAAAGAGGAAAACTATCTGGGAACGATAAGGAAGGACGTGGATCAGATTCTTGTCCTTTCTGGAAACGTACCATAGATGGTGGCGGCCTCACTGAACCTCCAGGAAGGTTGCTGATATCCTGACCAGCAGCTGCACAGTTGCTTGTACAAACACGCAAAGCAAGTTAGAGACAGCATTTGCTATGGGATTAGTCCCTACAGCTACCTGCTCACTCTGTAATGGAGAGGGGTGCACAAGACAAGCTTAAGCTCAACTATCCCCTCTTGGTACAAATGCTATTGAGAGAGTTAAGAGCCAAGGAGAGATAAGTACCTGTTATTCAGATTAAGACCAAATAAGCAGAAGCAGGAACTGCCTCTTCTCAGAGCCAAGAGCATGTTGGCTACACCCTAGATCCAGCCCCGGATGCCTGCAAGTCACTAGAGAATGCAGAGGTCAAGCCTGCTGCCTTGATAAAGGAGCTCAGAACATTCAGAAAGTGAGACTACTTCAAAAAGGCAAAATATAACTGTCAGAACTTAAAAGTGGCCCTGTTGTGGGGTTTTTTTAATTATTTTTTTTAATTTTAATTTTAATTTTAATTTTTATTTATTTATTTATTTATTTTTAAGAGTGGAAGCACAGTGCAGTGTGATTAGCCCATACTGGGCAAGCATGTAACCTAGTGAGAGGTAAACAAGTTAGGCTGTAACAAGCAGACTGCAGTGTCTGTCAGCAAGCGTGGAAGTCAGCTGGAAATTCTGAGCAGCTCTGGAAAGATACGGGTTTGAATAGAGATCTTTCATTTTCCAGTGTGACTTCAGCTTGATGTCCAGTGAAGTGCCTGAATTGAAAAGACATCTTTAAAGCTCAATTGCAGGAGATGCAATTGAGCTGGATGAACAGAACAAAGTGAAAGCTAGCCTCCATCCTGACTCAGAGAACAGCTGCCCCTGGAAAAGGAGGGGTAGGAGAGGTGTCTCTTGTATCCTGGAAAGCAAGACCCTGTAGATGGCATGGATACTCAAAAGCTTGGTAAAACTGGGTACTTAAGGGCTTGCTAAAGGCAGAGGTGTAAAAAGAGGAGGAAATGAGTCTGACAAAATTGTAACTCTTTTGAGCGTGCTGAATTTCATAGCAAGCAAGAGTCTTGTCTCTTCCCTTCTCATGGACATGGAGACACTGTCAGGAGGAGTTAGACACTTTTTCAGCTCCGCACTACCAGTTTGATGGGAACAGAGCAAGCTGGAGGAGGCTGTTGTGAGCCTAAGAGCACAGCTCTTTTTGGGTGGAGGCCCAGGGGCTTGCTAGCGTATATATTGCAGCACAGCAATGAAAAAACCTTCCAGGGCCCGAGAATGGCCTGTTCTGTGTATAAGTCCTATAAAAGGATCAGAGCTGCCTTCCTCCATGGCCTCATGTAGTTGAAGCAGGCAGAACGAGTATGGGGCAGTCCCTCCTCCCTTTCTTTCTGGTTCACAAGCTGGGTTTGAACACTTGACAGTGCCCTTCCTTTCCCTCTTGAGTTTGTTATCTAGTGAAGGAAAAACATCACTTCCTGAGACTAGCTCCCCCCACCATGAGGACTTGCACTGAGTGCTGTGGTCTGCAGCTCCAGAACTGCAGATCACGGGAGAGAACTGGTAACCAGGGACTAACCAGGTCTCCAGCTTAGAGGGAGCACCAGTGGCTTCTGCCATCAGGTTCCCAAGTACACGTCTCTGCTGGCTTATGGAGCTGCCCTGATACATCCTCCCCAATATTAAAGACAGTATCTGTTATAGCTCCAGTTCAGGAGTCCTTATGCAGGCAAACGATGTACTGAGCCTCATGAGCACCGATTAAATAAAGATATTTGATCATTCAATTCTTGATCTCTCTAACATCATTGTTGAAGAAAACAGACAACTACAACTGACAAAAAGTGACATTTGGCTGACCACAGGAAACATTTGGAAGTAACCACTTCAACTTATAATTCAAGGGCCAAGTTGTTGAAGATCAGTTGATTTTGCATGAGTTAAGATTTGTCCATCAATTCCTAAGCCATATTGCATCCTTTTATTCATCTTTCTTTGCATCTGACTTGGTCCTGTGTCTGCTAGACTTCACTTCTGTTTTGTGATGAAGCTTTGCTTCCTTGTTCTATCCACTGAGGATGTTACTAGAATGGACTGAGGTTGAAGCCCAGAAATTTTCAGGCACGAGCTTTGTTCACATTGCATTTTTTTGCTCTCCGTAGGTAACCATTCAATTACATTAATTACTCAGAAACAAAGCTTATACAGGCCAGACTGTCCCTTTAAATTTGTATGGCAATGTACACGTAAGGTCCACTGAAACATTTCTCTGAAGGAATCCCATTTGTTTGAAATGCAGACAGTTGCACAAAGGAAGATTAAAATGTTAGCAAAAAAGTATATATATGCTGCTTGCCATTATAAGGTGTACCTCTGGGGAATGTGAGAAAGGAATAAGCTTAGTATAAAATTAGAATTGCTTCCTTAGGTATATTTTATCTGTCAACTCTACAGACTTTCTTTGCTCTTCAAACTATAGGTTAGACCTGTGATTTGGGAAAATGAGCTTGTTTTTGGAAAACTGAAAGATTTTTATCCACTAAGTATTTGGCTGCATGTGTATTTTACATCAAAAACGTAGTAATTTTGTTAAGAGTGAACCTCACACTACTTTACTGTATATATAGATAACTGTAGATGTAATTTTGCACATGCTTGTATTTAATGCTAAGTATTTATAGGAAATGACAAGGCTGTGCTTTTGGGAATGTGACCTCTTCTTAAAATAACAGCAGTAATTTGGCAACTAACCTTCACCAGAGATGGCTTTTAAATCACCCTTCTTTAACACAAGATATGTTGCATTAAGAAATGTTACCCATACTACTTCAGCTGTGACTTGAATGTGTCTGAGCTTCAATATATTTATGTCGTATTAAAAAGATTTAGAAATATTAATGACTGAAAGCAGCTTGAAACTTACATTTATACAGAAGGATGGAGAGAAGGTTACATCCTTCACCAGGCAGTGGAATGGCCTGCAGTGTACTTTGTCCAGGGGGCACAGACTTCCCAGGTTCAGCACTTGATATGGTACAGATAAGCACCTCAAGGCTTCCTCACTGCAGGGTGGAGAACATTAAGCCTTTGCAAGTGCTTCTCCTTCTTTCCAGCTGTGTTTTATAATCTAACTGAGTGTTGTCTCGTTTTGTGTTAATAAGATGAAGGGAAAATGTGAGCATGGCAGGCTGCAGTAAAATGCCTGATGCAGTCATTTGTACTTGCTGGGCTGTAAATCAGGCTGGAGTAACTAACCCCCATGTTAGGAAATATAAATTGAAGATGAGATGCTCAGTGAGAGTTTAAGCTGCTATAAAATAATAACAATGCTGATATTTCTTATTAAAAATTAGGAGCCTCTTTCCAGGAAGGCCTTATGAAAACCATCACCTCAGCTGAATCAGATATTGCTAATCAAGGGAAAGAGTAAAACAACACAGAACAGATGCTTGAAATGTTGACTAACCTTCACTGTGTACCCCAGAATACAACACGGAAGAGTCTGGAAGTTAATGCTGTGCTGCAGAACTGCCAAGTAACCAAGAAGAGGAGACCAAAACTCTTTTAAAAGCAATTTTCCAAACAGACATGTTACTAATCTGTTTTCTTCCCTCCTTCCTGAACTAAGCCTGAACTAGTTCACCTGGATTTAAAAGATTTCCAGGTGAGATTTTTCATCGCAACAGCTGACTGCAAAGGATGTATCAAACTGTGTCCTTCTTTATTACTGAACTCTGCCTTAGGGCTCTTGTGTTTGCAGCAAGGCAATTCTTAGTGTGACTGTCCAAGTCCTCTGCCTCCTCTAGCATCTAGGCAGCAGGGCCTTTAGCCTCACAGACTCAACAACAGTGTGCTTTGCCTTGTAGAAGTTACCAGTAAGGAGAAACAACTTCCTCCTCAGCTAGAACACAGCATGTTCTCCTATTTTCAGTTCCACACCTCCATTCCACTACAGGCTATCTTTTCCATGAAGTGCAATTTTAATGTTCTTTGATTTCTCGTTCTGCACCTCTGTGGTTTTCTTCTTGCACCCAGCCTTGGACCCAGTGTGGGCTTCATCTTCCAGACTTGAAAAAAGGAGGGTGAGTGAGAAAACTAGCCTTTGGAAAAGAAGAACAGGTCATGTGCGACCTGGAAAGGCATGTCATGGGAGCTGTGTTTTAGCCAATACTGGCAGGCTCTGAAATGGCTGATGAAAGGCCCTCAGGGGTCTGCTGGCCATGGAGGACCCACAGGGAAGCTGAAGAGCAGTGAAAGGCAAGGAGCGGTGGAGGAAGATGGGTGAAAAACAAGGGGCAGCAGAAAGAAACCGTTGCAGAGCCTAATGTCCCTCACTGCCTCTTGGAAAGAATTGAGAAGGACCAAGAATAACATTAACAGAAAGCAAGAAGTGTTGGGGCTGGGGAGCGGGTAAGAATAGTGTTTAATGGGAACAGAGTTTGTGGAAAGGACAGAAGGGTGTTCCCCAGAGTGTTTAATTATAGTATTATAGTATACTTGACTGCACTGTCAGGCAACCAAGAAAATATAAATTTGATAAATGCTATTCCAGCAGTGCACAAAGATGCTTTCTGACCAGGTATTTAGCAAACTCAATTCAGTACTCCATTTTCTTCCAATGAACAGCTGTTTGTTAAATGCTTCTCTGGAAGATGATATCTAAATGCTTTCACAGTTGCCACAGATGCTGATTTCTGAACTTAAAGGAAGTCTTCTCTTCTGATGATGTTTAAAAAACTAACTCACTTTCCCTGGAGGAATCTGATTTAAGGAGCCACCAGCACCAGGACAACTTCCAGTCCATTTTCAGCACTCATATCAGCACTAATGTAAGGTCACTAAGTGTTCTGAAAGCCCTGCCCAGCATGCCCCATTCTGTTTCAAATGCTTCATTGCACGGGATGAGTCCTAACAACACCCTGCTGATAATAAAGTAACTGTACACTTCCTCCCTGTGTTCTAAGCAAATATGCTGAAATTATTTACACTACAGTTTAAAAATATGACCCAGCAAGTGTTTGGAAAAGCGCAAAGATCGAAAGCTGTATTATATGGTAAAATCTGTAAGCTGAGCTTGCAGATTAAAAACCTAGTGTTGTTTCAGTTTTGTAGCCAGCAAATGCCTCTTTCAGTCAGTGCAGCTGGGCAGCAGCTGCACTGGGGAACCTGGGATCAGAAATGGGGGCCTAGTTTTGTGTTTCCAGTCCCAAGCCCCTCGTTATGATGGTGTCTAAGGGAGGGAGCATGGGTCACTGTTGGAATGAATGTCAGCTCCCATTTAGTGCAGGACATGCATTGATTGTCTGAATAATTTCTGCTGCATAGGACGTTCCAGTGGATAGCACTACAGATTACAGTCAGTCCAAGATCTCTGGAGGTTGCTGTCAGGTACTTGTATTTCTGTGCCCCTCAAAGAAGTACAGTGGTTGTGGGCTGAGAATTTAAAGACAAGTGAAGGAACTAGAACACGCAGTTCCCTCAGTAACCATGGATCATCCAGGTTGCTCATAATAAGGCAAAGCATTAACAACAGCATGTTCACTAACATCACTGACTTCACTGTGGATGAGCAATGGCAGTGCATTATGTCTGCAGGGGGAACCATAATTGAGAGTTGCCTGTCTTTTGTGCCTTGTTTTCATTCATAGAGCATCTTATGCATTGGAAATGCACTCCTACGCTTTCATAGATTGCAGAGCAGAGCTTCTGAGTGCTCCTGACATGTACTGAGCAGAAACTTCAGAGTGGGTCAGATGAAGGTTGCTGTGCTTCTGGGAGATGAGCCCAGCTGGGACGACAAGGGGCCACCCGGGATTTTGGTAATAGCTAATTTCAGTAATACATGCACTTTCTCAGGTGGCCATCATTTGTGTGTTTGGAGCAGGTGCACTTGGGCAGCGTGAATGTTTAAGCTGGGGTCAGCTTGCTTTTTTAAAGTTTGTGAACTTTGTCCAAGAACTGCCTCAGAAACTGACTCCTGATTATGGATGAAAAATAAAGCATTTGCTTTTATGGTCCCTTGCTGTTTTCTGAACACCAAGTGACACAGACCAGAAGGTCTGCTCCTCCTGAAACTGCTGTGTGGTGTTAACTAGGCACCTGAGGATGCACTAATGCACACCTTGTGCTGCCTGATCCCTGACGCAGGGACCAGAGCAAGTGAGGAGCTGAGGCTGGTGGGAGCACAGGACTCTCCCTTGGCCTTTGCCCTCCGTTTCACGTTGAATGTTAGCAAAAATATTTTCTCCAAAAGAGTGAGGATGCAGTGGCACAGGCTGCCCGGGGAAGTGGTGGAGTCACCATCCTTGCGGGTGTCCAAGAACCTTGCGGATGTGGCACTGAGGGCCTGGTGGAATGGGCTGCTGGTTGAACTTGGTGATCACAGCGGCCTTTCCAACCCTAATGACTCTGAGCCTCTGTTCTGTCATTCCCACAGAGCGGCCAGCGGCCGGCCGCGACGCGCAGGAGCCGCGCTGACCCCAGCCCAGCAGCAGCAACCCTAGGGGGTGCCGTGCGCTCCTACCCGGCCGTGGGTACCCCGGGCAGCGCGCGGTGTGGGGCGGGCACAGCCCCGCCGTTTGTTTTCGGCTGCAGAGAGCACGCCCACATGCACGTCCCCGCCTCCCAAACATTGGCGGCGTCACTTGCTGAGGGAGAGTAGGAAAAAAAAAAAAAAAAAAAAGAAGAAGAAGAAAAAAAGAAGGAAAAAACGAAGGAGACGGAAAAAAGAAAAAGTGGAACGGGGAAGGGGGGGGGGGAGGAAAGAAAGAAAAATAGAAAGAGAAAAAAGAGAGAAGAGGGAGAAAAGTGGAAAGGAAAAACGATTCCAGGCGCTGCCCGGCCGTGGAAGGGGCGGGCGGTACCGCCCCGCCGCGGGCTGTCCCGTGTCGCCCTATAAATACACGTTGAGGGACTCGGGCGCCCGGGAGCGGGGCCGGCGTTGGGGCCGGAGTCGGGTTGGAGTGGGGCAGAGCTGAGATCGGGAGAAGTGGAGCGAAGCGAGGCGGCTCGGCTCGGTGTGAGACCGAGGGCGGTTGCCCAGGGCTCCCCGGCCCGGAGGTAGGCATTGGCACGGCACCGACAGCGGTCGGGGTGGCTGCACCGCTCGTCCCCGCTCCGCCCGGAGCAACGGCACGGGGCAGGGAGAAAAAGCGGCTAACTTTTTTTTTTTTTTTTTTTTTTTTTTTTTTTTTTTTTTCCGTGTACATAGCTTGACTGGGAAGATGGCTTGAGGGGCGGCGGGGGATCGGCAGAGAGCTGATGCGTTGTGTTTTTTTTGTTCGCTCCCCCGTCTCCACAGAGTGTGTGTTTATAATTGTGTCGTTATTTTATTCTAGCTGATCCCGAGCGGAGCGGCTCTGCCTTGGCAGCTCTCGCTTAGGGCGGCTTCGGCGCCCCACCGCCCGCCCGAGCCTTGGTGGGCACCGGGGGGTAGTGGGGGGCTCCGGTCCTCTTCACACCCACGGGGAGATCGATGTCGCTGGGCGGGGGGTGGGAGTGTTAAAAAAAAAAAAAAAAAAAAAAAAAAATAAAAGATCGATCCCGCAGCTTTTGTGATGGGCAGGAGGCTCGATTGCATGCAACAAATCTCACTTCTGCGTGCCAGGCTGTTGAGAAGCTTGGACTGCTTCGTTTCAGCCTACCGTCAGCCCCCTGCAAAGCGCTGCTGCTCGGTTTCGGGGCGCGCGTGACCGCTCGGATTCTTAAGTCTGTCAGGAAAGATACTCTGATTATAGGCTGAAAGTTCCCATTAAGCGCTATTTTTGTCTGTCTTAAACTGTTCATCGCGTCCCCCACCGAGCTGTCAGGCATGGAGACTTCAGGGATGTATAGATCAATTTGGAGGATCAAAGCTGATCTTCTGTCAGTTGGAATAGATGTTACCGAAGCCAGAGGGATGTAAACATATGCTTACACACCTAGCTGAATTGCAGCCCGTTTTGAAAATTACGGGTATAGAATAATATGTTAAGATGCAGTTAGGAGGCAGACTTCAGAGATGGGTCCGTGCTTGCACAGCAGGGAGTCGCCGCGTCTTGGGCATGCTCCATTAGCAACAGATGGCCACGCTTGCTGTCTTGAAGCTTTTCCTAAGTGAGCAATCGCTCTGCATTTTGAAGAGGAGTAATGGTAATAAACATACGGTGTGGGTGCTTTCTGTTTGTTGTGCCGCGGACTGGGAGCGGCGTTGTGTGCCGAGATGTTCCCGGGCACCGTGGTGTGGTTCTGCGATGTCCCTGCAGGCAGTGGAGCTCAGCCTGGTGCGACGCGGTCGGTCAGCAGCAGGAGCCTGCTACCTTCACTCGCAGTGCTTCACTGCTTTGTTTGTCTGGCGCTTGTAGTTCAGGTGGGTTGGTGGTGGGCAGGTTTTACAGGTCAGCTCATTCTAAACTGTGGGTAGAGGGTTTGTAGCCTGGAAAGCAAAGGTTGCATGATAGAACTCAAATTGAACTTTAGAATCATAGAAGCATTAAGGTTGGAAAAGTCCTCTGAGGTCATCTAGTCCAACTGGCCACCTACCACGAATACTGCCCACTAAACCATGTCTGCAAGTACCATATCTACTCCTTGAAAACCTTCATTCCACCATCTTCCTGGGATTGTGGAGAGGGACAGCAGTTTAGCCTTGCTGATGTTAGCAAGGTCCTAAGGACTTCTAGGGGGATAGGGGCAGAGCCCACCATGGATGTGCAATAGCTGGAAAGTGGAATCCTTAAGGGCCCCAGGCTTCAATATTTTTGTCTAACTTTGGAAGTTGGGATTGTCTCGTGCTAGAAGACAATAAAAATGTTTGTTGGAGGTGTTCTGTGGAATGTTTGCTGTTTTCAAGAGATCGTGGCTGTCTGTGTCTGCAATTGCAGTGTTGTGACTGGTCCCTGCTGCTCACAGTAACTTCCTTTTGATGCATTACTACTGAAGCTTATGTGCCTGAATGGTGTTTTGTGTGAAACAAGCACCTCAGGTGCCATTCTGTGTAAGACTGGTGTTTGCAGGAATCTTGGTAACCTTTGGCCATTGGTCCCAGCTTTCCTCCAAACTGAGTAGTAGTACAGGCAGGCATGGTGAGAGCCTCCTGATGGTCTCCTCACCCACTGGGACTGGGGTGTGCTTATAGATGGGTTTGTTGTGGGCCAATGCTGGCCAACCTAATTTGTAATGCCAGGTTTGTCTTCAGAAACCTATTCAGCTCGATTCTGCTGATGTGAGCAGAGGTCTGGTCTGGGTACCCCCTTCATCCTGCGTCACAGGGTGGGGGGGACTGGTCCCTGAACTGCAGAAGTTGAAAAGACTTGAGTTTATTTTCAAAGAAAGGGAAAGATAGAGCAATGTTATTAGTGTGGCCTTTGTTCTGGAAATAGCCTGTTCTGTACTTCCTGGGCCTCACCCTTGTCGTGTGAGCATAAAGCAGTCTATGGATGCTGTAATAACACCTCTGTGGCTTGAGGAAAGCTGTTCTGGATCTTCTGCGTAAGTTCTAGGCTAACATACATGATGTCTCATGCGTGAATCAGGTGTGATAGGTACAAACTGGGATGTGGGTTCTCCTTTGCTTGCCTCCCTGCTGAGCTTGCTGGCAGAGGTGGGACTGCAGAGCCAGGGTGGGAGCAAGGCCAGTCCCCAGCCTGCCCTCTTGCTGCCAGATGGGATCAGCTCTGCTGCTGTTTATCATGTGTGCTGCACCATGCAGACACTGTGCTCCTTAGGGTGTGGTTTCTTCAGAACTTTAATCTGCTGTAATTGGGGGTTGCTGCTGAGCACCTCCCCCAAGTGCTCAGTCTGTCTCTTCCCATGTTTTGTTCTCTGTGCTGGTGCTAGAGTTCTCCAATCAAGAGTAACCAAACTCAAAACTCACTTTTCTCTCTCAGCTTCCAGATGAGGGAGTCCTTTCACTGAGGGATGGAAGGGTCGAAGACTCTTTTAGCTGTGTGATTCTTTGGCATCCTGTGCTCAGATCGTGAGTTTGTGAACGTTGATGCTGGCACAAAGATGATGACAGGAGTGGAACAGAAGGGGAACCAGACTACTACTTTGTTTAAGTAACCTTGCAGCAGGAACCATGATGTTTATATAGGTCTCCTAGGCTGGGCGGCACTCCAAATTGTGAAATAAGGCCATGGCTGACCATACACCATCATGTTTCTCTTAGACTGGTTATTCTTGGTGTCTACCTCTGTGTGTGGCTGGAGCCAAGACCTGTTTGATAAAATACTTTATATATGCCCTACTTTTCAACTTCACCTGAGGCTGCCAGGGACTCTGCCTGCTTTCTCCAGGTCTAACATGGTAGGAAGTTGCTCAATTGTTGTTTTTTAGATTATCATTTCTGTATCTGCTGAATATTTGAATCCTGAATTCTTCTAAGTTTGCTATGTGGTTATCTAAAACAGTTGTGGTTACTGAGGATAAGGATTATAAATACCATGATAAGACTCTGCTTGTAGTGTTGAGATGTTTGCCTTAAAAACTCAAAGCATTTCATATTCTGTAGCTACATGTCCTATAATGTTACCAGCTGTGGAAGGGCTGTATGGATCAGCTCAGAAGAATTACCATGAATTGGACTACTGACCGGAATACCCTCTTCTCCATTTTTCTTTCTGCTTTGGTAATGAAAGGTAGCAGTAAAGCCAGACCTGTCTTTTTTTATCGCTTGTCTTAGGGCAGAAAACATGTGAGTTTGCCTCAAGGAGTGAGGGTAACATAGAGTAGGATGGAAAACTGTTGATGCAGCTTTTCTCAGACAACAAACCAACGCTGCAGGAAAAATAGGAACGTTCAGATCTTAAGATTTATTGAGTTATTAGTGAAAAGACTTGATCACGGATTATAAGAAGAATGTACATCAGTCTGAATGGCATAAACATTCATATACAAGCTGACCTTTTTCCTCTTCTGTTATTTTCTGGGGGAGTATTGCTTAGCAGAGCTCTATCTAATCCAATAAGAGATCGGTTTGTGTTGTGCTAACTTTGTTAGGGAATGATTGTCCTTAGCCAGAAAGAGGAGAGCAGGAGAGCCTTTCCAAGACTGTTCTGGTTTGAGCTAGATAGCAAGGTCAGTCTTTGGGAAAGAGCAAACAAAGCCAGAGCCTCTGACCACACAGTTCAGAGATCATTCTGGAGGTCTGACTTCCTTTCTAGCAGGCAGAAGGCAGGCTGTGCTGTATGGAAGATAAAGAAGTGGCCCAAACCAGCCATCGCCCTGTTTGCTTGGCTCTGTGGAACAATCTGAAATTTTATTTGCCCATTTCCCAGTGAAAGGCTATTACTGGAAGCTGGAAGGCAAGCCGTGCAATTAATATTCATTAGCATTCTGGCTCTTAGCTCAGTAACAGCCAGAATTAAGCCATGTGTAAGGTCTCGCTAGAGCAACAGTAATGGTGGTCAAGGTGATAACAGCAGGACCCAAGGACCAGGATAACCTGTTTTCTAGCAGGTCTTGTGTTGACATGCTTCTGTTCCCTGACTCAATGTTGTTATGAACATGAGATTGTAAAAGCTTATATTTCATAATGTCAAAGTGAAAGTGTGTTTTTTTTTCTCAGCTGCAGCACTGTAACTTTTTTTGGGGGGTGAAGACTAATTAGCTGTGTTGGTCATGTCAGCAACCAGGTTTAAACCCCAGGTTTCCATATGTTGCTTCTGCTTTTGCAGGTGCGTTCTTGTGTCTTCAGAAGAAACAGAGGAAGTATTAAACTTTCACTGAGAGATGTATTTGTGGAGAATACGTTTCAATATTCTATGGATATTTCATTGGGTCTTTTTCTCTTCCCTATATTGTAATTATGCTGCCATAACAGAAGTTCTGATATAATTGCTAGTGGAAAGCAGAATTAGAACCAAATTTGGTTGGATTTAAAAACAACAGAAAAAATAGCCCAACAAAATTCCCTTTGCCCACATAATAAAACAGCAGCAAGCTTTGGTGTGTGCAGAAGCATGGACATGTATTTCTGCTGGAGTCAAAGTTTGAAATCTAGTCCTCTCCTAGGTGAGCTTGTTTCTTTTTGTTAAACTAGATTGATCTTGCATTTCAGAGTTTAAGCTATTGCTTGATTTTGTACTTTCTATCTAATTCATTTGTTTTAAAGTGTTTTTGGTATTTTAATAATTCTTTACCCTGTTAAGTTGGAGCAGCAGTTCCTACGGCCTTGCTTACCAGGTCTCACAGATCTGCAGAGATATTCCTTCTAAGAAAGCAGTAGGCGTATTTGGAGGAATTTGGATTTATTCCTTCTACCAAACTGATACTATCACTTGCATACCAGCTGTCATCAGATTCTTTCAGATCTTGTTTTTCACTTGCTATTTTCTTTTTTCATTTTCCTTTTTTCCACCCCCCCATTTTTGTGACTTGCAGAGCTTTCTCATAGCTCTTTCAACATGGTCTTAGTCTTCACCACTGTATCTGTCTTCCCAGATGTGTTCACATATAAAGCCAGACATAACTTCTGTCAGGTAGGTTGTCTGTGGGAACGTGCTTTGACTCCAGTGAAACTTTCTCTGCATCACTAAGGATTTCTTATGCTCAACAGAAAATGTATGGTTAGGAACTTATATCCATTAACAACTTGCAGAACTATTTTGTTTACATTTCTCTTACAAGCTTACTCTCTTCCTTCTGGCATTTAGTGCCAGTTCTGCACTTGCCCAAAGTGTTTCCCATTCTCAGTGCTTTGTTCGAAATTGAGTAAACCAGTTCTTCACATTTGTGCTTAGTCCCTTGAAACTGTTGGAGCAATCTAGAGGAAAACTGTCCTGAAGGCCATCTGAAGAGAGTTGTAGCTTAGGTATGAACAGGTCGTCACCTTTGTCTTGTTCCATCAGCATGTGCGTGATATTAAAATAACCAGACTGTAACTTATTTCACATCTGTTCACTGGCTTTTTGACCCTAACGGGAGTGTGAGTTGGCCAATTGGAAGTGAGGAATATAATCTGTGTGGAACAACTTGTTTCTGTGGATTAGGCAAAGAGAAAGGTTTGCCAACAGCATTCTGGCAGTACTCCCAGCTAGGTGCCCAGTGCCACACCTGTCACAACCGGCGTGCTGCCTTCGTTCTTATTGCGTATGCCAGTTATTTGTGTTTTCTTCTATGAGTAGCTTTAGAGATAAGTGGTTATTGAACCTCATCATTTGCCAAGATTGTGCAGAAATTCACTTCTCTTTGAAGTGAGCAGTCATTACTTTTCAAAAGCATCCAGATTCCTGTTTATTGCTTTACTGAATTACTAGCTTTTAGGTTCATGCAGTTAGGTGGTTAGCAAATGTGAGAACTGAAGCCTTGCTTGAGTCTGCCTGTTGTAGGGTTTCAAAGATCCAACTCTACTCACATGAACATCTGTTGCAAAATACAGTCTTTGCCAACTTTCTTTTGACAACATCATTTCCTTGCATTGTGCTACAGGCTTTTTCTTGGCTGAGGCATTTCTGCATAGTTGAGGGATATTTTTGTTGTTGTTTCATCTTCCATAACCTGTATCTGTGAGACATGTGTCAGTGCAGTTGTCTAGATACCGGGCTTCACAGCCAGTTTATTCGTTATGGTAGTGAGTCTTAAAGACACCAGAAGGATGTTTCATGCAGTAAAAGCCATATTGTGTTCTGTTTTGTTATTGGATGCTTGCTGGTTCACGACATACTGATCCCAGATGGCAAAGACCAAGATTAGAATAACACTGAAATTTCTTTGGATGTTACAAGGCAGACACGCATCTCAAGTTACGGTACCAACTTTGTTGGGTTGCTTGCATTCTTGCCCTCCCCCAGGACTCAAGAACAAGCTACAAAAAATAAAGTACGGGAGAAGACACTCTTTGGAAAAGAATGTGTATATATATCCTTATGGAGGTGATGTCAAAGCTGTGAGGCATGGTACCTTGGCTCAGGAGATTATACAAGCACCCCAGTGATACCTCAGCCATTCCATGACAGGAATGTGCATCGCCTACCAGTGTATGCAGTCTTAAGCCAGATCTATGGCTGACTCACGTAGATGAAGTAATGCAATGACCAGGGTGTGTGGAGCAGGGGATGGTGGTCAAAAGTTTTTCTAGCTAACACCCTCTGACCTCATGGATTTATTTTCCCAAAAACTGGGAAGGAAGGCTGATGACTTTCTTGAGGGAGCTCTATCTTTCTTCTGTCCTTGGAGGCAACTGCCAAGCAGAAAACTGTCTTGTGTAAAGTGAAATGCTTAATCCTTTTTCACATTTGAGTAGATAACGTCCATAAACAGGATGCATCAGCAGGAGGAAAAAGTGGCTCAGGCTGTGTAACAGAGCTTTTTGCCGACTATGCTGACAGTACTACAATTGCTCAGAGATCAAAGCTTAATGGCATGGCTTGAGCTTAAATGTCACAATCATTATTTTAGCAGGATGTTCTATTACATCTAGATTCCACAACAGAGAAAAGTTCATTCTTTGGCATCCAAAAAAAAAAAAAAAAAAAAAAAGCAAGCACAAAACCGCTAATGTGGACTATGGATCTTGGACATGGGCCATGATAAAGTAAATCAACTGTTTTTTTAACGTGAGAAAAGTAGAGATGCTCACTGTGATAGGAATATCGGAATGTTTCATGTGTTTCACAATCTTCCAGTGGAATTTGGTAGGGTTTTTTTTTTGTTTGTTTGTTTGCTTGGGGTTTTTTTTTTTTGTTTTTAAATATTGAAATAAATGGCTGCATTCTTCTTAAGTGTTATATTTGACATTTGATTAATTCCTCTTGCTGAAGTTCATGACGCAGTCTCTTGCCCATGCCTTTCTTTGGGTCAGTCCAGTAATGGCACATGCAAGCTCAAGCTTTTCAGTTGCATTGGAGCCTCACTTGTTTTCACCAGTTCAGCTTTTGAACATGCTACAATTAATGAGAACCAGTTGTTGTGGTCATTCTGGTAGGAAGACATTGCTCCAGTGTGATCTGGGACAGGTTTTCAGAGTAGCTTGGCATGTTCTGTCACACAGGAAGTTTCTAAACATCATCCTTTTCTGAAAATGTGACGCTGCTGACTATGGAAAAATCTAGTCCTGTTTGTATTAAGGAGTACTGGTAGGCTGGTGCTCAGGCCTTTGGAGAAGTATCTCTTATGGCTTATTTCTGATACATTGCTGTGGGCCCACCTGTGCCCCAGAAGTACATTTTGGGACATCGGCTTTGTCAGAAGGAGGAAATGAGAGCTGCTGATGAACTCAAGGCCAGCATTTTTGTGCTTGTGATACTCATTCTGGGGTAGGGCTTTCAAAATGGACTCTGCTTTGCTGTTCATAGCTGGTCTTTCAGAGATACTCAGCACAGAATATCTGACTTATTGAGAAAATCAAATTGCTTATTCATGGTGCCTAGACTAGGTACCAATAGAAGCCCCTTGCAATCTTGCCCAAATGCTTGGGATGCCAGGTTTCTGTCCCTAACATCTTGTATTAGTTTCAGTTCTTGTCTGGACTTCCTTCTCATATGATTGCTACTGCAACAGGCAAAGCCTAGCACTGGGCTCTTTTATGAGATGAATTGTTTTAATAGCAGCAGTTAAAGCAGATTGTGAGTAGCTATTTTCTTGTCATGCTGTGCTTAAAAGGAGCAGTCTCTAACTCATCCAGCTGTCTCTAACCTTCTGTGAAGCTCAGCACCCTTAAACAAAGTGAATTCATCTGTTCAGTGCTACATAGCTGTGTGTATGGTGCTGTAAGGATTCTGTGACTGGGTAAGATGCAGTGCCCGTGTTTTGTTTGGGCACTGGTGGAATTCCAAGGAAATATTCAATCAGCTTCCCAATGTTTTGGCTCTTTCCCTAATGTTAGAGAGTTGTAGAAAGCTTGGTGCACTCATCAGGAGGAAAAATTAGTCAAACTGGTTGTGGATTACCATGAAACTAAATCCTGAAAGTGCTTCTGTCATACAAATCATTGTTATTTTATAGGGCAGATTGTTTTCACTGTAACCATGTATTAGTTGTTTGCAGTATTAGTAAGTGTTGAAGAACAAGGCTAGAACCTGTTTGGTACCAAATGTAAGGCCAGGTAGTCAGTTTGTGTAAGGTGATGTAAACTAGCCAAAGATTGCCACTCAAATATTGTTCTTTGTAGTCCTCATTAAATTTTTGCCTGCTGACCTAGAAGCTCTTCAGTCATATGTTAACAACAAACAGTTGGTGTAAACAAGATCAGGGTGGTTTTGAAGAGGAAAGCCCTTCTCACTGAATGAACTTTTAAGTGGAATAGGTAATTTGGCCTCATATTCATCTGGCAAAAAGGAAAGAAATGGAAGTCTGCTGTGGGGGAGTTACGAAATTTAATTGCTTTTTTCAGTGCCTGTGTGGCCTCACTGATAACGATCTTGCATCCCAGGCATCAGGCTGCAGGTTCAAAGCTCACACCTCCTCTGCTGACCCTGCATTGCTCGTTATTGCTGCAGTGCTTAAACCAGGAGACAGGTGTGTGGCATCTACTGGTTGTGTTTTTATCCCTGCCTTTGCTTTGCTTGAGAGTCCAGGTGAGTTGTTTGAACATGCTGCTAATGCTTTTGACAGCATCTTTTTGTAACTTAGTTTGGAATGTTGGTTTTCCTAGGAAGGTAATATTGTTAGGGTGCAGCTTCCCCTCTTCTCTGAAGTTCCAGTAGGTTTTGAGTTTTTTGACTTCTTGAGAAATTTAGAGTCTTGAATGTCAATTTTGCTCCTATTAGTCTTGCAGACTTTACCTGAATTGTTCTGATTGTAGAATGGGCTCGTACTCTTAATTCTTCGTGCTTTGCCTGTTTCTGCTGTGGAGATTATCTCTAATTAGGTCCATAACAGTGGGATAAGTGATTGTTTGCATTTGTCCTCAACCACTCTTTGTCAAGCATAATCTCAATAACACTGAGACTAATGCCCCTTTTCCACTTCCTATTCATTGAAGTTTAGAGACAAAGTGCTTTTTCTCTTTCTGGATATCATGGTAGTTTAAAACCAAGATTTCCTTCTAATATTTGTCTTGCTGTTTATTCCCTGTTACAGCCTCAGGCTGTACAAAATAAAGGTGGGTGCATGAGTCTTCTGTCCATAGCTACTAATTGGAAAGAAACTATAAGCTGAGATCCAGGTATTCTTCAAGAATGCGGCCAGGATGCAAGACCCTGATTTGTGTGATGTAGCTCAATTCTTGGCTCTAATCAATGCCTGTACTCCCAAACAGTTCTCTGACAGTTTGTCTTGTTTGAATCAAAATGTCAATTTGAGGCACACGCTTCTCTCTCACCTTCTGTCATGGTGACCTGGTCTCAGTTGGTGGCATATGGAGCGGTGGGAGGGACTTTGCTCTTGGATCTGGGCTTTGCAGAGGTGATATGGCTCATGATAATGTTTGCTCTATGAAATGCAGTTTGGTGCTACATAAAAGAAATAAAGTCATTTCTTAGCCCTCACCAAAAGAACTGTATTTCTGCTCACTGCCAGTGTTCTTTACCTCAGCTGTCCCATTTCTTTCGAAGAGTGGCTGTTTGATTTGATAGTTACTTACAGAACTGCTGTTGGTGTTAAGTAGATGTACAGTTTTTCATCTGAGGATAGGTGTGTAATGTGCTAGGCCATGTTTGCTTTCAGTAGAGGAACAGTACTGGCTGTAGTAGATGTTGCACCCAGTAAATAATAGTTTTTTTTCCCCTCAAAGGCCATTATCTATAGATATTGGTTTGATATTCTCCATGGTTGCATGGCCTATGGAGAGCTGACAGTGGTCATAGCTTTTGCAATGTGGAAATCTGTCCAAAGGGATGGAGTGGAAGTCTTCTGAACTGCTTTCATGGTATCTGTGAGTCTTTGTTAACCTAGTACAAGCTTTTAGCTCTGCTGATCATGGCTGGAGATTCACAGGTTCTGTATCCTGCTGCCAGAATCCTGAAATATTCCACTCCCATAAGGTTTGATAAGTTTGCTTTGTTCCCTGTCTAAATAGTGATTTCTTCTCCAGGGGAAAGGTTTTTTTGCCCTCACAAGAAAGCAAACAGCTGCATTGTTTGCAGAAAGCTGCTTTTGAAGGCTGTTTTATGTTTATTTAGTACAGACACCAGGCATGGGGGTGGGGAATTGGTTCTCTTCCCACTTGACCTTTTTTTCCTCTTAAAATGTACAGCTGTAAAAATACATAGCTTTGTGTTTAAAACCTACTGGGTCTGGGGACTCTGCATACCAGCTAATGGGCTTTTCAACAGCCGCTTTAGTTTTGATGATTGTGATAGTGCTTATCTAAACAGGGTTGGTCAAAGTGTTTCACTGTCAGCATTTTTAGAGTTCATCTCTTCGTGAATTTATCTCTTAAAGTGATTTTTGAATTGCATACTCAGATGGAGTTGCGGCTGTACAGGTCTGGAACACGTGGAGTTTCTGCAATAGGGAGAAAAGCCATCTGCAGAGACAGTCCATGGGACAAGCATATGGAGACAACTGTCAAAAGATCTGGGGGAGTACTTGGATGGTTTTTTTTGCTTGATGCCTCCTGTGTTTTCTCTTGAATTGAGAAGGTTAAGAATGCTTGGAAAAATAGCAAGTTATGTGAATGCAGATGCGAGTGGCATGCTGGTAAGGCATGCCAGGAAGTTTGTGTACGAGGTCTCCCCAGTTTATTGTCTGATTTGATGTGAGATGGCCTTATGGTCCTTTTAATTGAGTTCTTGCTGTTCTATCTGCATGTTGCACAGGGCGTATATCTGGATTCAGTAGGTTGCTGTAAAAGGTACTGGATGGATGCATCTACCTGGTGCTACCAGGTGCATCTTAAAGATGTAGGCAATTTGAGTCTCCCCTGTTGTGCTCCGTGTTGTCTAAGCTATGCAGTTATGTTAAGGAGGTGGGGAAATGCTGAACAAGAACAGATTTCTGAGCGATGAATATAAGTAAGCCTCTTGCCTTTAGGCTTACAACTCCTGTATATCTACCTCTTCTGGAAAACAAGAAGTGTTCACACAGTGGAAAAGGTTGGCTGTGCAAGTTGAATGTCTACCGCAAAGACCTCTATGCAGCTAGGTTGCACAACTTGTTACAGCTTAGGAAATTTATTCAACTTTCACACTGCTGTCAAAAATAAGAGTGTTTTATTTGTTTATTTATGTATAAGGTAGACTCAGTCTTGGCAGGTGTAAATCTGTCTCTTCAGCAGGGGTGTGGTAAACTACCTCACAGGAAACTTGTGCTGCTGTGGCAAATTATGCAGCTTTTCTTGTGCTAGACAGAAGTATAACTACTTTTTTAGAGGATGAGTGATCTGTGGTGCACACTGCTGGCTAACAACATTTTCCTTAGGTGTGATACAGAAGGAAAACAAGCTGGCATCTGTGGGATTTGGAACGGTAGTATAAAATAGTGAGTTGGGCTTCCCTTTTGTGTTGTACACCCTAGATGAGCCTGAGGTAAAATACAGATGGACTTCAGCTCCAGCTGAGCTGAGAGAGTTGGGTCTGTCCGTGTTTTCTGTGTGTCTGATTTGTAATCTTTGCTTTCCAACTGCTAGAAGAGCATCTGAAATGGTACTAACCCATTTTTGCATGGGATTTAGTTTGTGCAGCATTTCCTGAGGCATTAGTAATTCAAGTGGACCTAGTTAACTTGTATCAGCAGTGAACCAAATGTGTCAGCCTCTGATACAGATCAAAATTGGAGACAGATACAGGCATCAGCAAAACCTGGATTACCCTCCCTCTCCCCACCACCTCCCCGCAAGAGGTGCTGGGACTGAATGTCTCTGAATGTCAGCCCAGCATGGCTGGAAGAAGTAGAACTGGGCACTTTACATTCAGTTTTTGTGCTCCTGGTGGTAGGACTTGTCTCTTTGGTTGATGTAGAGACTTAGCTTTTTGTGTCAGCATGTGGGATAGGTTTTCCAATCAGGTGCAGTTCTTACAAACAAATATTTTTGCCTTACTTAAAACTTGTGTCCAGACAAATTGGCCTTGCTTGAAAGCCAGCACATTTGCTTTGTTCTCTGTAATGTTTAGCTGAACTCTAGAGAGCTGAAAATTAAGCAGGCACAGCCAAGTCTTCATGGTTGCACAGGTTTCTGCTGATCAGCTAAGATATCTTAAATGTTCGCATATATGCCCATATGTCACTGCAAAGGTCTAGTGCAGTATGAACTCTACAAAGTCTATAAAGCAATTTTTTCATGTTTTGGATCCTGGGGACTGCCTGCAATTGCAAGGAACCAACATCTGGATTTCTGCTGGTATGGATAAAGCCAGCTACCCTGTGACAGTTCAGACAGCCCTAAACTGCTTCAAATTCTGTTCTGCTGCCTTTATGAAGAGTATTAAAGTGAAGGAATTGAACCTAATTCCATTGAGAATGCCAAAGGTCTCTGTTGTTCCCTGCAGGATCCTTCCTGCTGTCTTCCTGGTGGATTTTGGTCTTTAGCTGTAATTGGTAGAAAACATTGGCAAGTAGTTTGCTGCAGATCATTAATTGTATTACAGAGTGGGGTTTTATGTTGTTGATACACTGTAAGTTGTTACAGTGCCTCACTTGAGCATGTCTGGGAGTTTGCTATCTACCAGGCAGATGTGCACACAGCTGGAACATGTTAATATCAGGATGGTCCAGAAAGAGGGAAGCACAAGCTAACGGGAGGAAAGCTCTCCTGCCAGATCATTTGGGCATCTCTCTGTGAAGAGAAGCATTTGCAGGCACTGTTCACTGCAGTGATTTATAGCAGTAGTTAAGAAGCCCCCATTGCCTGTATGCTCAGCTGCCTGTGTAGCAACATGATGTTCAGTTTGTAGGTTTTTGTAGTTGTCTGTTACTGTTCTTGCCTTTTTATGCTGACATGAAGAAGCACTGCTGTGCTGTTGTGATCCTACAGTATAATTTTCTGTGGAATTCAGCATGGTGACTTCAATTATTTTGTTTGTAGTGCTAGGGAAACCTTCATGTAACAGAGACCTATGCTGTACACCAACTTGTTAATCTGCTGTTGTAATAATGGATTTAGTTGTGGGTAAAACTTAAAAGCTGCAAATACTCATTAATTCGAAGCTGGCATCCAGAATTGCTGTATCTAATCTGATCTTGCTCTAGTGCAAGAATGGTCAGAGCATTTCCTTAAGAAGTCTTAAGTTCACAGTGCATTTGTGGATTTTGGAAACATTTTCAATGCAGTTTGCAGTCAGGCATGCAACTCTGAGTAATAGGTCTGTGATAATGGTATGTGGGACATGAGAATCAAAAGCATGTGTTCCCACTTCAGCAGATGTTAGGGGGAATGGTTATCTGGTAGTGTGCTTGGATCGGTTGCTAGCTGTCCTGCTAACACTTAGCCTGTCAACAGAATGTATTCAGGGGCATAAATCAGAATTAATTTGCTGTGAATTAGCTAAATCCCTGCATGGACACTTACTCAGAAGGAAAATACTCTTAATCTGAAGTGGCATAATCTCAAAAGTAAATTAAGCAATTCTAAATCAGTTCTGGAATAATAATTATAATAATAAAAGATTTAATGACTTTCAGTCTACTATAAGCTCATCTTTGTAGCTGAGCCTCACTGGAAGTCTCTGTGTACCCAAGCTTATATTCTGTTATTATTAAAAGCCACCAAAGAAACAAATGTGTTTCTGAGTCTTTACTACTTTCTCATACATTTGCAAGGTGCATACTGAATGCACACTGCTCACAACAGCTGTGGAGGCCAGGTGGCTGCAAGACCTGACACTGACTCAACAGCAAGTGTTCATTCACTCTGTCCAAATATGAATGGCTTCAGAATGGCTTCAGGGTCACTTGCCTCCAAGGAGATGCACATTTCTCCCTTGCATGTTAAGTGTGTAGCATTTTCTCCAGCAAGCAAACATATTAGTTGGAATGCCAAACAAAGACATACCTAATTTGGCAAGATGTTTTTCACCATTGTAAAAGTAAATACAGAAAGAATCTTTTTTTCTTTAAATCTGAACTTACTTGAATCTATGAGACTTGGCAAGAGTGCAAAGAAAGAGAGCAGATGTGGGGAATGCAGCAAGGGGCTGGCTGCAAGGCTTCACGAGCTCACAGAGCACAGCCTCTACCTTTTTCTGTCTTGTTGCCTTTTCTCATCTGATATATTTTTTTCCCTTTGAACTTTTGCTTTTTAGTTAATGCCTAGCCACAACATCCTTGCTGTGTACTGCTGCTGCTGCACAAAGGGAGGAAGGCATTGCTGAAGAACGATGGCGTTTTGGACACAGCTGGGATTGCTGTTATGGAAGAACTTCACCTACAGAAGAAGACAGACTGTAAGTGTTAGTCAGAGGGCTTTTTGGTCTAAGTTACAGCTTTGTGGCTTGCTTGTCAAGTGAAATAGGGGGAAATTCCCTGCATATGGGTATTTCAAATCTTAGAGGATCCTGGCAAAACAGTTGGTCTGCCTTTTCAGAGGGCAGGCTCCAATCCTTAGCAGACAGAACTGAGGGGGTTTGGAGTTGCTTCTGAATGCTGGTGTATCAGAGTACTGAAATACTGTTCAGACCTGGCAGGGAGATATGTAAGTCCAGGTCTGTTGTGACCTACCTGCTCCTCAGGAGGTGTACTGCCAACCTGTGGGTCTGTGGCATGGACTGTAAACACTTTTGACTGCTGTAAGCTACAACAACAGCAGAGAAATTCAGCCACTTCATAATGTGGCCAAAGGTCTAATGGTTGTTTTCCCAGTGTTGGGACCTCTGCTAGAGGCAATAGCAAGCATTTTTGATCTCTAATCAAGGAGAGGCCCACAAGCCTGTTGTGTAACTTTTCAACAGAAGGCTTACTTTAAGTAGCTGACATGAGACATGCTCTCACATTTGTGTAGAGACAAATCCATGCAACTGATGCTTTGCTTCCAAGGAGCATTCTGATCAGCCTCACCATCTGTTATCAGTATGGAACGTAACTGTTAGAGTAAGCTTTAAGGAGCAGGAGTCCCTTCGTGTGGAGACAGGGCAAAGAAGCATGAATCCAGTGTACTCTCCATATGGCTTTCTGTCTTAACATTAATGAGACATCACAAGATGCTGTAACTTCTGCAGACAGTTACAGCCAAAGAAGGTACAGTCCCACCAGGGGCATCAGGGGTAACTGTGTTAAGACTGGGTCATGTTCTTTGGGACGGGGCTGTGCAGAGGAGCTGTCCCATTAGATCTGACCTTGAGGAGGTATGAGCAGAGAATGTGAAGGGAACGTGAGTTACTGAGGTGGTGAGTGGAAAGTGGTGTCTCTGATAAGCTTTCTGAACCCTGCAAATGTCAGGGTGTTTGCCAGCTGGCTGAGGCTGGGTCGCTTTAGAAACTGAGAGTCACAAGGGAGAGACAGCTATCATATTCACTGGTGGAGATGGAAGCAGTCTCTGAAGTCATTGCTCAAATGTCTGTCTCGTCACAGAACTGGTGTCCAGCAAATTCAGAGCTATGTATCCCATTCATTCTTAAAGTGCTCAAATAAAACAAAAGGATTGTGTTTATTTATTTATTTATTTATTTATTCCTCCATGAATACCTCTTATTACAGGGCTGTCAAGGGTAGTGGGAAATTCTGTGCAAGTGCTGTGTTTTTGTCCTTATCCAACCAAAGGGCAGCCCATCTTATAAGCTGCAAAGGAGTGATACTGCCTGCTCTCTTGGTTTTTTTTTGTTGTTGTTGTTTTTTTGTTTTGTTTTTCATGGGGGGGAGGGTCAATATCCTAGCCTTGTGAACTGCTTCATAATTTATAAGAATGTTGCAGTGGAGTGGAGGAAGTTGCCTCAACAGTGGCTGTAGCTCTTTAAAGTACATGCTGTTCTCAATTACTCTAAGAGCCTACGTAACCTAGACTCTTAGAGCTGAAAATACTCTCCTCTCCCCCTTGGTACTAGCAGTCTTACTCTTGTCCTCTCCCAGACTGGCTTTATGAAGTTTGGGAATTGGTAGAGACTATGTGGCAATGCTTGAACTGGTTCAACCAGGAGGAGACTTCAGAGGAACTGAGTGCTCTGCTGAGGATGATGACTTTTTTTGTCTGAGTCCTCTGAAATTAATGCATCCAATCTGAAGGTTATTTGAAGCAGTCTGGCACGGCATGTCCTGTCAAGTAGCTGTAGGGTGGGCAACAGAAGGTCATTTAGATTTTTAACAATGCAACAAAAATGCAGAAGGCATCTACTTGTAAGTGGAAGAAGACCTTTCTGTTTGTACTTTTGTCATCTGGATCTTGGATCTGTTCAACTATTACTTGGTACCTTCTGGCAGCTTCTATATCAGTTTCCCATTGAGTAGCCCAAAGGCTACTGCTTATAGTCTGTACCACAACAGTATTATAAGTCAATTCATAGCAAAGGCAGCCTTTCATCATATGTTTTTATGATGTATCTCCAGAATTTTGCTCAAATGTTTTTAGTTTGGGTTTCACCTGCATGTATCTAGAGGGAAAAGGCCCATTAAATGAAGGCAGGGAATTATAAGAACATCTATCTACTCTGGCCATGCTGTTCTCATGGTTGCACAGTCATCATCTGTTAGGAGACCAGCATTCTGGGTTTGATGGCAGTGCTGCTCAGCTGTCTGTACTTACTGAAGGTGTAGCCCAGAAATAATTTGGTTCCTCTGCTTTTTTCCCCACAAGAAGTGTGGTCTCCTTTGCTTCTGACTGAACTCTCTCTTCTGCTGTGGTGAGTTTGGCCTGTGTTGCGAAAGCAGGGTCCAAAGCTCAGCCTGACGTGTGCAATTCAAGTGTTACTTTGTACTGGATTACTTCCAACAGCTTTGGAGTGGGGGGAAGGAGTGCACAGAGGGAGAGCAGGGGAAGAATCACGTTCAGGGTTCACTGTTGTGTAAAAGCACTGTCTCTACCTCCTGTCTTGCAAGTAAGGAGGCCTCTCAAGCTTGTGTGGAAAGGCTGATGAGCAGCTGGTAGCTCCTTGCATTGAAGCTGGACCATGAAGATGAAGGCACTGGTGGGAAATTAAATTGGATGGTAGTTTGATCAGTTCTTGCTCAACAGATGTCCTGTTGACACTGTTGATCTCAGTATTTGACGGTATTCTCCATTCCCAGACAATTGATATGGATTGGACATGCTGCAGGATCTAGCCTCAGTTGAATTATGAGTAGCTTGTTCTGGTCCAAGTGCTTCTGTTTACAGTGGTGATGTTTCTCCCTTGCTTCTGGGGGCAGGGGTAGTAGAGAGTTGAGGTTTAGATTCTCTGTTCAACATGCTGGTCTAGTAGCTGCAGTAAGTGAGAAGACTCAATTTTGCATTATGACTTCAGCATGATCTGGGTTAGACTCATCCCTCTTAGTGTTGGTGTATCCATCTCTACAAAGGCAGCAAAATATGGAGAGTGCTGGTATAATTAACTGCTATGGAAAGGCTTGAAAGTGGTAGGGAAAGGAAGCTTTTGAGCTTTAGGAATGAAAGGAAGAGGATTTTTTTATTTTTTTTTTTTGTTGAATATTGTAAGGAGCTGTCCATAGGGTTCAAGCCCTCTATTGAAGTTCTACATATGCATTAAGGTTGTCCCGTATTTCAACAGTTTCTGGCTGCGTCTCATGGATCAGCTTTTCAGTGCAGCCATGATGATGAATCAGCCTTCAGCTGCAAATGTACAGCTGATAGACTCCAAACGGCCTCCTTCTTCTGTCTTCCCTTGGCCTGTGAGTTGAGAAGGCTGGGAGTGTGTGTGCAGGCGTATGTGGAGGCGTACAGCATGTTGCATGCAGTGTGCACGTGGTCACCTTCTGGGTTATGCAATTAGCCATTTCTGGCTGTACAGCAGTGGAGCTGGGGTGGATGTTACTCTGTGCAAGCCAGGGCTGAGGCCAGTGCTTTCTCTCTGCAGCTGCAGGAGTGAGAGACTGCTTGGGCACCCTGGTCAGCCTCTGGAAAGCTGACTGGCATACATTTGCCTTCAAGATAGTATGGTGGCATGTATAAGATGCCTGCTCTTTACCAGCAGATAGGATGGCACAGAGGGCTGTAGTGCATGCCAGAGCACAGCCACCAGTGCTGGCAGGGGGAATGGCTTGTGCTGCTTCGTGGCCTGTTGATGTTCTGGTGCTATCTCTGTCCTCTGGGAGCCAGACAGATGAGAAGCAGTGGCTGTGTGCCTGCTGCTGTCCTTGTCCATTATAAAAATGGAGGCATTTTTATGGCACCTTTGTTAGCATGGTTTTAGTGGAGTTTCTTATCCAGTGATCACACTATGTGCACAAGGATAACAGGTGGGAAATGGTATCCCAAACTCTTCCTGTGGAGTCTGATACCATTGCCAGAAGTGCTGGTGAGAATGACATTCAGTTTTCATTTCTGGACACGGTTGCCATTTGGCTGGATATCAGCAATTAAGGATGTCTGTGGAGATACCTAAATGGTTTCCTTTGCTGGACTGCGGCATTAATTTTGGCATTATTGATTTTGCAGCATGAGATTTATTCAAGGTATAGTAGTGAAGAAATCTCACCTGTGAATTTTCCTCAAGTGCCCTGTGTTGAATGTCAGGAGCCTAGTTTTAGCTGTTAATGGTGTAGAACAGGAAAACGCATTTATGAGGGGACTATCTCCTGTGCATGGGTGCAGATTTTTTTCTGTTTGGCTTGTAAGAATGACACAGGTATCTTATTAAAAGATGTTTCCTTTTTCCAGTGAGGGTGAAAAGCTTTCTCTTTACTTGGCCAAGAAAGCACTTTTTTCCTTCCCTAAAAATTGAAAAGTGTAAGATGTTGCAGCATAAAAAGCTTTGTTTTCCACATATCAGAGCTTACATAGAGTGTGTTTAGGCAGTCTTTCTGGAGCAGGAAAGAAAGGAATAGCAGTTAAAGCTCAAACCAAGTGTCTCAGAAACTCTGAGTTCAGTTGTTGCTTTGTCCATGTTCTTCTGTGGGATATAGCACTACTCAGTGAATTTCCCTGTGCTTCAGTTTCCTAAAAAACATTCTGTATTTAAATAGCAAAACTTTTTCTTCTGTCCTCATCTGATTCTTTCAACAACTGAGTTCTTTCTGTCTTTACCTATGAGTACTCCAGACCAGTGTTTACCTGTCTTGGAGGGTATACATACATTAGAACCAAACAGTAATTGGTATAAGCTTTTTAGCTTTGCCTTCCTGATAACAATATATTCATCTAGCAGAGAAGTTAAAGGATTTAGTTTAGCTATGCACTGACACAATGTGCATCCCTAATGTTAGGGTAAAAGCTGAGTTGTTTATTGTGAGGAATTACTTCCCACTAGCTCTAACATACAAGGCCAGAAAACCAGCTGGCTTCTGGGAAGAGTAATAGGGAGATTTCTTTCAGGCAAGGGACGAAAAGAACTAGAAAAAGCCAAAAATAACCCATGTTAAATGCATCCAATTTAATCTTGTAACTGGCCCGTGTCAGCAACAACAAAAAAAACCCTCTAATTTTTCAGTGTTCTCTGAAGTTGTAGGGACAAACTTTTTAGTCCTGGAATGCATAGCCAAAGGGATGTGAGAACGTGCTTGCAAAACTGCCCTGTCCTAGCAGTGGATTGTACTGGAAGCTCTGTCCTGTCCTGTATTTTGGATATGACATTTTAATACTTTGTCTCTGTTGTTTCCAGTTCCAGCTGCTGATCGAAGTTGCTTGGCCTCTTTTTATCTTCTTCATCCTGATCTCTGTAAGACTTTCATATCCGCCCTACGAACAACATGAATGTAAGTACCAAACACAGCAGCTGCACCCAGAATGGTTACTATTTCAAGGCCAGAAGGCAGCAGTGCCAACTGGCAGAAGACAAAGATCGGGGGTAATGGTTGCATACCTCTTTGTAATCTTCAAGGAAGTTTTAGTGGCTGCTTTCCTTCAATCTTGGGGACTGCAGTATGATCTGACAAGTTAATATTGCTCCATGACTGTATTTTGCTGCTGTTTTTCTTGCCATTTCTGAGTCTTTGCATTTATAATGTATTAGCCAGGGATTTGCTGTGGAAATGTGACAAGGCTGCAAAACCCACACAGAACCTAAGCTTTATTTCTCATTCTTGATCTGTATGTGACTGCATAAAAAGAAAGATCTCTAAGAAAACAATCTCATTTTCAGACAGCATTTTGAGCTAATGTAGTACATAAAAGAACAGAAGAGCAATTCCACTCCTAGCTGTACAGTGTTGACTTTATGTTCAGTAGATTCAGCATTTGCATGTTTGTGGGGAAAACTGTTGTATTTTTCTCTTTACGTCATAAATGGGTTCAGCTTTTCCATCAAAGGAAGCTTATTCTTTCTCTGTGGATGACTGTGGTAGTTGCCATTTGATTTAGGAAGCAGAAATAACTGAAGCAATATGCTTCATCTTAAATGTGATTGGTAGTGACTTCATACTTCAATTAGCTGACTATGGAAGAGCTCTTGTTTATCTTTCTTTTGCCTGATTACTACAAGATAAGGGCTAAGGGTCAGCACGGCATGTTTCTGGAGGGCACTCTGAATTATTTCATTCTTAAAATAGGTAAAGAACTAGCTCTTACAGCACTTAACCTTGTGGTTCTTTGCAAGTTGCTGGATTTTATGTTACTTTCTGGGCTTTTAAGCTAGCTTTTCAAAGTTTAAGTGCTAATAATGTCTGCAACTTCCTGATGTGGTTTGGACTCTGCTGGTCTCGCTCACTGCCTAACTCTTTGTGTTCTGTGGCTGGTAGGGTAATTGAAAATTCTTTAGATGCAATCTTGTACTTTACTGCTAGAAATCGAAATTACCTCTCAAGGCTGTTACAGTAGAACTAGAAGAAATGTCTGCTGTATGGACGTGGAGCTTGAAGGAAGCAATACACATCTGCTCAGTTGGTACAAAGAACTGCAGCAGTCTCTGTGATGCAACACAGCTAAAGCTGGCAAGAAGTATGTAAACTCAAACCTAACAAGACTTGCTTTTCTTTTCTTTTCTTTTCTTTTTTTTTTTTTTTCAGCTGTTCAGAGTGAGTGTAATACAGGATTGGGACTGTTAGTCCCTCTTTGTACATTCTTTTGTCTGGCACCTGTTGTCAGGAGAATTTTAATTACATTTCACCCGTCTTCCATTTTCCTTCCCATTTTTACTGACTGGAGTTTTGTTTGTCTTCTCCCTCTGTTGGCATCAACAATAGTACAGTGTTGAGTATCTACTAACAGTTAAATTTGCACTTTCTGGTTAATTCCTCTGTTCTCAGAAGTTTTCAGAAAAATAGAAACTAAATTCTTTCATTTAAGTCTGGATTGATTTAACTGATTATTCAGTCATACACTGACAGATATATATGTGTTGGGTAGTGGAACTTTTCTTTGGCTGGGTGTGAGCAGAGAAATGCTGGAAAGAAACCTTGAGTTCATGATGAGCTCTGTGGTAACACTGTGCATGCCTGTAGGGGAATTGGATTGTTATCTGTGGTGACAGTACTGTGTGCTGTTACAGAATGGCTTACAAGTGAGGCTTGATCAAAGCAGTAACAGAGCTGCATGCAAGTGCTTTGCGACCTCCAGACATTTTAGTGTTACAGTTTGTTTAATAAACTGTTAAGAATTTCAGCTCTTTTTCTGTTAGAGGAAAAGGAGCAGAACCAGGGCTTCTACCATTTCTGTAATCTGACTTACTGGACAGGACTTCTTTTTCTCTGCTCATATGAGGAACCTTTTTCTGAAAACTCAGAAGATGGGTAGGTGGCTTTCACCAGATCAGCCAGACTAGACATCTCAAGCTGTGATAGCTGCCTGTCATTAGGGTTTTCTTTCAATTTAGTGGATAAATGTCTTTATCGAGAGGAACTTCTAGTGAAGCTGCTGATGCTTCTTGTAGAGCTTGACTTTTCCATTCCTCTGAACTCTTCAAGGCATTCAAAATGCACTTCATTTGGAAGAAAAAAAAAAAAAAAAGACTAATTTATATAGAAAAGCTAGGTGTGATACAATTGGAAAGGGTGCGCTGAAAAATTGTCTTCTGCCTAACACAGCTGTCTCAGAACAAGGTAATTGCTGCTTTACTCTTCTTTAGGAGACTGCAATTACATGCTTCACTGAGTTTAGAAAGTTACCATGAATTTTTGTAGGTCTTTGTTTTCATATTGTTTTTTGTTTTATTTTTTCATCCATGTAAAATTTTATTCATGTAAAGTAAAAGGCATGGAGAAAAGTGCTTCTTTGAGAAATTTTAGGAAAATAATCTGAATGTCTTAGCATTTTTCCTTTCATACCCTCCCCATATTCTTCTTACAAAAAGAACAAAAAGTGAAATGAAACAAAAGCCAGATAATTCAGGTAAGTAGTGATTCTATTTTGAAAAGAATACTAGGAACTAATAGTTCCCCTCAGTACTAGAAACAATGAACTTTTGGTTTCCTCATCTTTCTCCTGGACAGAGTCCCTGGCTTTCTCCAGGAAGGGCTGATAAGCTCCCTGTCTTCTCCCCATTTCTGCCTTCTCCACCATGTGTACTATCCAGCCTTGTTGGTTTTGAGCAGCTCTGACTTCTCATCCTCTGGGGGCTTGGTACCCCTGCTGTGGCTGTGGGGGTAGCCAGCCACCTCCCCATCTGATTGCAGGCACGTGAGGACAAAACGGGCACCAGAGAGTAGGGTTTTGGGAGCAGTGGATGGGGAATGCGAGTCTCAAAGTCTTGAGTAGCTGTCTTATGTGAGAGATAGTGAGGAATAGTGTAACATCCCTTCCCCTTCCACTCCCTGGGTGGGGGTAAGAAAGCAGGTTCATTTGCAGAAAGCAGAGTGACACATTTGTCTTGGAAGCAAGAAGCCTTTCTTCTGGAGGCCACAGGATTCACAGATAAAAGTGTCTCACTGTTGGAGTTCTGCCATGGGCGGTTTGTTACTGCTTTAACTCTCTCCAGATTTCATAACATAAACAGGATATGAATGTTGAGGCATGACTTAAGTAGGTGTTTAATAGCAAGAGCTGAAAACTTGTAATTGGCAGGCAGGTGTCTAAGTGTTGGTACTCTGAAAGTCAAGCTATTATGGGAGAACAATAGCATACTTACCTCAGGTAAGTAAACCAACACAGGCACCTCACAAGTGCTGACTTTTTGCTTGACACTTGTAGTATATCTAAGTGAGGAGAGGGTTTTGAAAACCAAAGAACCAGAAATAATGGTGCAAGATAAAGGGTAGTTGAGGGCTTTATGCACCTAACAAAGTGTAAGTTTTAAGTGGAGGAGGCAGGTTTGTGTAAAGAAGTCAACATCAGCTCAGCCTTCTTGATGTTGGCCATTATGCTCTCCTAAAAGCAATGTGAGGCAATAAGCGGGACAGAATTGCCATTGCCCTCCTATACTACATAGTGTTTTATCTGGCATATATATTGTGTCTGTCTCTTAACTATTGTGTTTTGGTTTTAGGTCACTTCCCAAACAAAGCTATGCCCTCAGCAGGAACATTGCCCTGGATACAGGGAATCATCTGCAATGCCAACAACCCTTGTTTCCGCTACCCAACACCAGGGGAATCCCCTGGTATTGTTGGAAACTTCAATGCATCCATGTGAGTCTGCCTGCTTTTTCCTCATCTCTTTTCTTTGGGAAGCATATGGAAAAGGGCGTATTTTAAAGTCAGCAGTTCTTTGTGTAACCCTGTACTGTTGATTGTGAAGTCTGTTCTCTTACCGAGCATTCCAGATTCAGCCCATAAAAAGGTGAGATGCGAGGTCTGTTTTCCAGAGAGTGCCTTTCCCTGGCTAACAAACCTCTGAGATGAATAGTGTAGGAGTGAGAAACAGTCTAAGAGCAGGAACTGATGGGACTCTCCTTCTTGACATTTATTGCTGGCTAATGTATTGTGGGAAGCTCCACTTACAGTCAGTGTTGTTACACTCTGCCTCATTTGCTAAATTTGTACTGTCAGGCCAGCTAAACTTGATGCAGAACAAAAGGTGCCTGCAACCTGGAAAATCACTTGAAAAGGGGCAAGGGAATATTTAAATTATGGAGCTTCTAAGTGGAAGCAGTTTACCAGAAGCAGGAAGCCCTCTCCATCCCAGTCTGAACTGCTTTCAAATGCTTGGAGGTTACCAGCCTAACTTGGTTTGATCCTGCCTTAGCAGTCATCTTTTATTAGGCTCCTTAATTTTCCCAGGAATCATCACCAAAGAAAGGGTTCAGAGAACAGTGGCATAACTGAAGGGACTGAAGTTTGAAACTGGGATGTGAAATTTTTTCTTTGGATACTGACTTACAGAGCTGATCACTGCTGTTTGTTTGTTTACTTTCCAATCTCTTCCACCAGAGTTTCCCGCCTGTTTTCGGATGCCAAGAGGTTACTCTTGTACAGCCAACAGGACACAAGCATAAAGGATGTCCAGAAAGTCTTGGCAAAACTGCGGAAACTGGGAAACTCCTCTGACTTAGGTAATGGCACGGTGGAAGGGAGCCACCTACATCTGATGCATTTTGTCTGGTTAATTCTGCATGTGTGTACATTTGGCATCTCTGCCTATGACAGGGAGGCTGGAACCAGATGATCTTTGAGGTCTTCTCCAAACTAAGCCATTCTGTGATTTCTGAAATGTACAAAAACAGGAATGTGCATGCTTATCACTGGTTACTTGTCAAGCTCTTTCCCTTCTGGCAGAAGTGGCTTAAACCTCTCCAAGTCAGAGCTTTGTATGCTCTTTAGATTCTTCTGTGGAAGACAAATGGTGTCAAGAATAGCAGCTATGTTGGGTGTGATATTACTGTTCTAAAACCGTTGAAGTGAATTAAAATGCATACTTTCTTAATGGACTTTAAGTAGTGGGTGCTTTGGAAAACACTACTTTACTTTTTGTCAGTGAAGCAACAAACTCTATGGCTGGAATTTACTCCTTTACTCCATAAGCTGACTAAGTTGCTGATGGAGGGCAAATAAGGAGAAGCTGATGCTGGCTTATGGTTTGCAGACTGAAAGCTGACTATTATCACTGTCTGACAACAATTAAATCTTCACTTCCCTTCGTGGTTTTCAGTTTCCCTGGGACTATTTGGAGTGGGATACTTTATTCTCTGCTATCATCCAGCAGGATTTTGAATTATAAACTCCAATTGAAGTGTTTTGTCTTGACGGTACATTACTGCACTATTTGTCATAAAAACTGAAGATCCATATGTTTTTAGCTGACATAGGAAGGTCTGCCGTGCTTTCTTGTCCTGTCCAAATGAAAAAGTGGCTAGTGTGAGTTCACACAGAAGGCTTGCAGCAGAACAGGGACTTGCAACTTCTTTGCCCAATCTTGGGGACCATGACTTGTTTCTCTTTATTGCCAAGCTTCTCTGACATGATAGCATGCTAGAATTTTTTGCGGTACTCTTCTCTGAAAGTTTATTTTTCTTGGCTAATTTGTTGATGCTGAACACATCTTTCAGAAGCAATGGAAATGAATGCTTTAGAAAAAAAATACTTAGAGAGTGGAAAACACAGCCACTGAGTGCTGTGTTCGCTACAGTGAAGGCAGTCAGTGGTATATCAGAGTTTTAGGCAAGCTGTCCCTCATTTTCCTCACTTTACAATAGTAGTGCTCTTTTCATCTGATCATGATTCATGCTCCATGAAGGAAAATACCTGGTGGGCTGAGAATAGTTTCATGTGTCAAATGTGATCTGTGCATACTTTTAAGACCAAGGTCTCCTTTTTACCTTCTTTCTTGTGCTTCTCAGTACATTGTGGGTCACTTTGCAATAGTCTGTCTTGTTGCTGACAGGTTGCCAGATGTATGCTGACTTATGTACAGACAGGTGCGCAAAGGCTTTGTTGTGGGTCAACAGCCTTCCTCTTTCCCCTTCAGGGCTGTGTAGAATCCTGATGTGATCAGATGTGCAGGTGTTGGTGTGAGCTACTGCCTTTCTTTCCATATTAGTTGATGTTTATCCTTTTGTGTAAACAACACACTTAATAGCAGGACTCAAAGTCTGTAGTGCCAGGCAGCACCATCATTTTTTATTTATTTTTTTAAAACCTCATTTTGTGGGGAGGAGTGGGTATGTGGTGAACCCTTTGCACAGGGATGAACCTGGACACAGAGATGATAATAAACAGCCAAAATCAGCTACAGTGACTGTTTTCCTCAAGGAGAGATTGAAAACACTATAGAGGGAACTTGTCAAACCCTTGGTTTATCTCTGTGGTGTTCTGGGAACAAGCCTTGCCTGTGGGAACAGCAGAAGTTGTCACCAGTGTCTGCATTGCTGTCTGCAAGTTAGCTCTACCAAGGAGAGAACATAATGGTGTTTTGTATTGAAACATGCAGCGAGCATCAGATATGGACATTTGTAAGAACATGATTGAATCTGTAAGCTGAAGCTTCTCATTGCTGGGAAGGCTTGAGGGGGAGGAGTGATTCCAAGAAGCATTTCTCACAGGGAGTATTGTACAGGAGAAAAGTCAGAATGCTTGTGTTTCTTTGTAGTATGAAGACCAGCGGTCTGACTGCAAAAAACAAATGTCTGACAAGTCATCAAAGATCCTATTACTGTAATAAAGCATTTCAAATGTGTAGTTAAAAAATTATATATCAAGCCTCTGTGTCATTAGGATGACAGACTGTCCATTGTTGATATGGCTTTTAGGGAACAAAGCTTGTTTGTCCTTCTCATAGAATCATGGAATGGCCTGGGTGGAAAAGGACCACAATAATCATCAAGTTTCAACCCCCCTGCTATGTGCAGTATTGCCAACCAACAGACCAGGCTGCCTAGAGCCACATCCAGCCTGGCCTTGAATGCCTCCAGGTATGGGGTATTCACATCCTCCTTTGGCAACCTGTTCCAGTGTGCCACCTCTCCCTCTGTGTAAAAAAACATCCTCCTAATATCTAACCTAAATCTCCACTGTCAGTTTAAAGCCATTCTTGTCCTATCACTACCCACCCTCGTAAACAACCGTTCTCCCTCCTGCTTATATGCTCCCTTCAAGTATTGGAAAGCCACAATGAGGTCTCTCCGTAGGCTTCTCTTCTCCAAGCTAAACAAGCCCAGTTCCCTCAACAGTTCCCTCAGTTTTTCCTCATAGGAGAGGTGCTCCAGCCCTCTCATCATCTTAGTGGCCCTCCTCTGGACCCATTCCAAGAGCTCTGTGTCTTTCTTGTGCTGGAGACCCCAGGTCTGGACACAGTACTGCAGATAGGCCCTCACAAGAACTGAGCAGAGGGGGACAATCACTTCCCCCTCCCTGCTGGCCACCTCTTTTTTTAATGCAGCCCAGAACATAGTTTGCTTTCTGGGCTGCAAGCACACACTGCTGGCTCATGTCCAGCTTCTCTTCCACCAGGACCCCAAGTCCTTCTCTGCAGGGCTGTTCTCAAAGAGGTCTTCCCCCAGTCTGTATGAACATCTGGGATTGTCCTGACCCAAGTGCAGCACACTGCTCTTGGCCTTATTGAACCTCATTAGGTTTTCATGGGCCCACTTCTGTAACCTGTCCAGGTCCCTCTGGATGATTTCCCTTCCTCCAGTGTATCGACGGCACTATTCAGCTTGGTGTCATCTGCAAACTTGCTGAGGGTGCACTTGATGCCCTTGTCTGTGTCATTGATGAAGATGTTAAAGAGCACCGGTCCCAAGCCTGACCCCTGAGGGACACTGCTTGTGACCAGCCTCTACCCTGACACAGAATGATGTGCTCATTTAAAAAGCCTCCAGCCAGGAGGTCTCTTCTGCCCACTGTTAGGCTGGCTGATTCATTCTCTGGCGGCATACGTAAGACAGCATCCTTTAATCTTACAAGTGTTTGTATTTATCCTTACCAATGCTTAGAACCCTGTGCAATGAAGGGAACTGCAGGTGAACTGTTCTGCTGCTCTTCACAGAGAGGTGTGAGGAACAGCTTAAATCCCTTCCTCTTTGAGATATTTCCCTCACTAAGCAAAAACTAGGCAGACAAGAATGGTGAATGTCAGAAGTGAGCATGCTTCCAAAACTGAAGGGGTGCCCTGAGTAAATACAAGCTGCCTGGTGTACCACAGTAAATCTCCTTTGCTTACCTTTGTACAGTCATTTCCTACAATTAGTAGGAGAGCTGATTACCTGATGAGTTAATCATTTTAAAAAAAATTGTAATACCTCATTCTTTCCAAGTCTAGCCTGGACCTGAAGCATCTTGAACAGTTGATGCATACAAGTATAGCTTTGCAGCTTGCACTTTCCCAATGAGAGTAACAGCATACTCCCTACCCTGTGACATGGGCTCACCTGAAGTCTCTGCAGCTTCCCCTTCCTCATTTAGGCTGGTTTGATGTACATCTTTCAGGCACTTCCTTTGCTGCTTGAGGCTTTGAAAAATGCTTCATGACTACCATGTAGGCAGCCTGTGGGTCTGTATTTCTCTCAGAGGTCTGAATTGGTGCAAAGAGAGTATGTCGAAGTCTTTTGTCCTCAAACTTGTTTTCAAGAACAGCTTTCAGAAATTAATGTCCAAACTGTGACTGTTGGTGTTTAGCCTGAAACGAAGCACATTCTGAATGCTGGGGAGGGGATGCTTGCTTAACATATCATGGTACTTTACAGGAAGTCAGGAGGAGTCTTGGTTTAACACACAAGGTAGGACCTGGAGATTTTGTTAGGCAGAGCTTTTCACTCACGCCGACAGGCATTGTGTGATGAGAGGTGATCCCTTGGATCAGGCTGGTCTTGTAGGAGCTAGAGAAATGTCTCCTGCTCTCTGCTGCTTCTAGCTCCAGAGCTCTTCAGTTAAGAAAGGAGGGTGGGCTCAGTATGAAACAGTCAATCCTCTATGTACAACATCTTTTGTAGCCAGGAGAAAACACTAAGTGATGAGAGGGACTTCAGCACCTGCAGCTGTCATGCTGCATGGGGGCTGCTGTTTATTACTGCTTTCAGCAAGCCATGGAATCTATGTGGATGCACACACATACCACAGCACAATCAATTTTGCAGGTAGTTGCCAGTGCCCTCTCCTTGCTAGCACTTGTTACATCTCTGTCCAACAATGTCACCAATGTCTTCAACATACATATGATAAGGCAGACTGCAAATCAGAATAGAGAGTCGAAGACCTTGGTGCTGACTCTTCTAAGAGCGTGATGTGATTTTTGGGATTACATCCTACAATAGGCTTGGCTCACTGGTGACAGGCATTGGCTTCGTAACTGTCCTCGGCACTGCTTTAGTGGAGGATAAAGTGGTACAAGAAATAATCGTTCCTTCTGTTCTGGAAGGTGGAGTTACTGCTTACTTCAGGCTCTGAGGCATCCATTCTTTTTATTTTCCTGCCTGCAATGCTTCTAAACATTTTGCTCTGCAATATCATGGGATAACAAAAATCAAAAGGTAAAATTAAAGGCATCTTCTCTGCTTGTTGCTAACAGTTACACATAGAAGCCAGTTTAGCTGGTGTTTACTTCACTGCTCTTAGTTTTCAGTGATCCCAAAGGGCATGTTTTTATTTTCCTTGAAACCAACCCAACTAAACAATAAAGGAGCAATGAAATAGGCAGGGGGAGACAAACATTGCCTAAGAAATTACATCAGATCTTAGGCTGTTATTCTATATGTGCCTTCCCTTTCCTGGTTGTTTGTTAGATTACTGTCACCCGCAGTACAGGAGAAATGTCAGCTGGGTGGCATCATCTGCTGGTGTTGTGCCTTGATGGCTCTAAGTCCTGTACAGACAGATGCACAGGCTGATGGGTCTGCAAGGGGTCTGGTGGGGGCTAACGGTGCTACTTCTGTTTTAACAGGTAGTGTGATTGAAGGGTTTGGGCTGAACAGTGGCCTTGGGAGAGGCTTTCTGGTGGTATGTGACCTGCTGTATGATTATTAGGGTGCTTAGAGAAACAGGATGTCCTGCATTATCTACTAGGTGGCTTGGAGGTGATAGATAACTCCCTCTTCAGTGTCTTCTCTCTGATAAAAATAACTCCACACCCTCAAGCTAAGCATTTGAATCTGTTCTTAACACCTGCTTGCACCTCCATAATTAAGCAGGTTTCCTCCCTGATTTGTTTGGAAGCATCCTAGCAAAAACCAGGCAGGCTAGAATGACAATTAACAAACCATACGTCTAGCTGGATTTCATGCCCGGAAACACCAGTGGTTGCAGGGTGGCATTCCTGGTATCTCATGGTAGGCTGTAAATACACAATTGGGTGGTCTGATACTGTGCTCCGTAGTGGCACGTGGATCCTTGCCTTTCCTTTAGGCTGGGGAAATGCCACTGAAAACACTGCCCTGTGGTAATGGTGGAGCAATCATGACTCTCAGGGATGTTCCAAGAAGGCCAGTTGTTGAACTTGGTTTAATTTTAATGTGTTTTCAGTATGTGTTACTTTGCGTTAACCCGCAGCAGAGAACCCCAGGAGGTTTTTGGCAGTCTCCAGGCTGCTGGTCTCAGCCCAAGGCATTCAGCCAGCAAGGGGAGCCCAGGTCTGCATGGAAACAGATGTAGTTCTGCTTTGGTCAGATGCAGTCTGTCAGGATGGAGCAAGTGGAAGAATCTGCCAGCATTGGGTACTCAAATTGTTCTGTCACATGCCGTATGGATTAGACTCAGATGTGTACATCAGTTTTCCCACATTTGCCTCCTTACCTTTTTCTTCACATCTCTGAGTCTCTGAGCAGGCATGGATGTGAGTATCCTTAGATTTTTTATTATTTTATTTTTTTTCTTTCCTGAGGTGATTTGTGGAGGCAACTGTGAATCCGGTAATCTGGTAGAAAAACCTTTCCAAAGCCTTGTAAGAACAGTTCAAGTCCCTTACTACAGGTAGTGAGTGAAGTCTCAGGGTTCATTTTTTTTCTATTCTAAACTCCAGCAGGTGGGCTAGCAGTCAAGAGAGGTACCAAGACTGAAGAGACTTCTTAAAGTGTTACTCATCCCAAATTTTGTGTTCTGCAGTTAGCTCTGCAACCTTTAGTTAGTGACATGGCATGGTATTTGCTGAACTGCATGTTGGCTCGCTTATCACTCCCAATGAAGCCTGCTTGTGCATTTCTTGATATTTCAAAGGTGAAGACAAGATTAAAGTAATAATGCTGGTAGAGGTTTGGTTATGAAGTTCTACTGTACTGTAAAACCTATTATCAAGAGAATAATTATTGCTTCCTACGTGTACTTTCAGAGATTTTTACTGCTAACAGCATTGTTGTTACTTGACTATGCTTACAGGATGGGATGGATAATCAGATACAGAATTAAATGCATTTGCTGTCTTGTGGTTCTGCAGAACTGGGCTTTTTTTGCCTGCTTTTGGCCTGAACTTCCCTTTTGCTGAGATGTTGTACTGAGAGGCACAAATTTATTCCAGCTTGCTAGCTGAAATAGGTAGAATATCTGTATGTGTGAATGTAAGAGGGAAATATTAAATACCTTCAGAAGTGGAATTCAGAACATCCACTCAGTATCACATTGTGTCTGGCCTTGCTGTGGCATTTGCACTGCAAGTGATGAGCTTGAGTAAAATACTTCAGAGTTCTGTGACAGAAGACATGCAAGGAGAAAAAACATGATAAAAAAACAAGCAAGGAGAATGACAAGGATGTCAGCATCGGTCTGCATTGGCAGAGGGCTGCACTGGCATTTTGGTTACTATTAGGCTCCCTAACAGCTAATAATTTGTTTGCAACATAACAGCCAGTGCCCATAGTTACAATTTCCCATGCTCCTTCAAAAAAATTAACAAAGTAAAAAAATAAAAAAAAAAAAACAAAGTAAAAAAAATTAAAAGCATCTTTATATTTTAAAGGCACTGTGTTTATCTTAATATTAATTTGTCTATACTGAGAGAGTGATAAAAGCAGAATTGCTTATCGTGCTTTTCACAGCATGTTTGGTATCAGCTGCAGAAGCAGGACTGTGGGAGGGTACTGAGTTGTTTCTTCAGTCTCCTGAAACTCTCTTAAGCTTCAACACTGACTGTTATCCATAACCTTCAAATACAAACAAGTGTTAAATAGTTATATCATTCACACTGTTCTATTATCTCACTCACATATAGAAATAACCTTATCAGCAAAGCTTCCTAATAAAAGTAGTATGTTGCTGAAGATGCATTCTTAGCGTTAAGTCCACTTTGTGTTTATTTCCTCAGTTCTCCATCTGAGAGTTTCTGGATTTGCTCTCAGTGACTCCTAGTCTCTGTAGACTGCCTCATTTGTGGAAGATGGTGTTTGGTTTATCTAAGCTGCAAGCTGAGGTTGGATGAGACAAGGAGTAACAGAGTGCTAATAGCAAGCACAATATGAAAATGGTCTCTTGGGTTCATCTATTCTCAGGGCATTTCCATAGGGCTCTCTCATGTAGATGGCTATCATGAATTTGCCACAGCTGGAAAAAGCCTTGTCCTTTCTTGATATCTGGCTTGGTACTGAGGCTGGAGTGTGTAATTTTGATCTGACCTACTGTATCTCTGAAGTTGATATTTAATTCTGGAGCCTGTTCAGGTAATAATACATTTAATCTTCATTACGTGTTACAAACATTTATTATCCAATTCTACAGCATCCCTTTGAGTTATGTAAATAAACAGCTGCCAAGGAAGTGGAGTTCTCCTTTTGCAAGACAGTAGCATGTGACATAGTTTTAAATGTAGTCAAGGTGCAATAGATGATGATGGCTTTGAACTGTTGATGTTGAATCAAGGTTCATTTTTGTCCATTCAGCATCACTGCTTGACCACTTTCTCTGAAAGTCCATTGAAAAATGAATTTCTGTAGGCTGCCTTTTTCATGAGGAATGAATTCTGTTTGATTTTCTTATTTTCATTCTAAAATAAGTGACTGTCAGTGTTGGGATTTTGGCTAAAATCAAACATTGTATTCTATCTCCAGCTGCCAAACTTCTTTGTTACTTCAACAAACAGCAATGTTGTTTACCTCCAGTCCTATCTTTCTTAGCGTTGCTACATATTATCAGATAGTGATTGCCTTTTTTTGGAGATGAATTTCTAGTTCGGGTTGCGTTTTCGGCTTGTATTACACTTTGCAAGTTATGTCCTTTGAAATGGAGTGGAAATGCTGCAGAGTACGAAGATGTTGCATGTTTTTATATGTTAGCTGAATTTTAGTAATTAACTGAGCTTGTTAAAACTGAGTATTGCTTGTGCCTCTGTGGAATGAGATGCCTTGATTGATGAAAAATTAGCTCCGCTGCAGGCTTTGTCCTGTTTTTTTCATGCTGACTTGGCATTACTGAGGTTCACGTGAAGGATATTCAGGCTGACCTGAAACTGTGATTCAGTTTCTTCCCCTTTCTGTTCAGTTTGAACTTTAAGGATCATGCAGTATAACACCTGATTTTAAGGAATTTGAACATCCTTTTCTATTGGTTTATAGCTTTACTGCTCTTCTAAAAGCATAGATTTCTAGAGGCAAATACTGCCTGAGAGTTAGATTTCTCTTGACAGTGGTAGAAAGTTTGTGTGAGTACAGTCAGTGAGTACAGTCAGTGCAATCAGAACTTACCAAGCATAACCTGTTACACATAAAAACCTCCCTTCCATGCAGTTCTCTATGTATTTTAGCACATGTCCCTTAAAGCTATTTGGACAATATCTGAGGCTGACTGAGCACACATGTACCAGAAGTGGATTTGTTGACAGGGCAAAGATAGCTTATGGTAAAGATAGCAACGTCTCAGCCTGAATGCTTATTCTGATTTGCACCAACCAGCTACTTAGCAAAGAACTGGTTGTTGTCTAACTAACAAAATGACACTTCAGAACATTAAAAGAAAAGTCACCACCAAAGCCCTTTGTTGCTTCCAGTCAAGGTGTGTACGTGAAAGAAAGGTGCACCAACAGTTGTCCTTGTAATGCAAGTGCAGGTGTGTGACAACATCAGCAGTCATCAGATCTCTCTGCTCATCTATGCTATTTCCCTTCTCTGTTCACACACTTGCCTACTGCCCAGCTGGTTGGGAAAACATTAATTATGGTGCTGTAAAGCCAGGGAGTAGAAATCAAGACAATGGATCAATTATTTGAGCTCACAGTTGTCTTCATCTATGCATCTGCTTCCTTCCTTTTCACATTATTTTGTACTAGTAGTTGGTGAAAGTCAAAAGAAGAATTTTATCAAGATGTCCATGTAGGTAATGCTCACGGTTCCTTCATCAGAACACATTTTTCCTCCACTTGACTGGGCATGGTCATGGATTCTGAAATGTATAGGACTGTGTTCCAAAAGCAACAAGTGGCACTGCTCTTTGCTGTGTTTACTTGTAATGTTCTTGTCCTCTGCATGAAACAGGTGCCAGTAACGTTGTTCCAAGTAATGTACTCCAAGATACATTTTAATTAGGCAGGATAGCAGTACTGAAGGGTGGAAATGGTCAGTGTATGTTCCATCCAGACTGACACTGAACTGAAGGATGAGCTCTTCACAATACCCAGGAAAGCTCTTTTCTGAGCTTTATGATGTGAGTAGCAATGCAGCATAACACTTCAGGTACAACAGGCATATCTCTGGCCAAGACTTGGTGTGTGAACTTGGGCAGCCCACTTCCACTTTGCGTCTGCTTTTCAAACCATGTTTTTCAAAGGCTGAAAAAGTTTTTTAGCTATTCTGAAATGCTATTGCTCAATGATCTTGATTTGTATTAGCAAAGGGGCCGAATGGTTGCAAAGGTTTACCTAGACTTGTCAGAGAATGTATTTTCTTGTTTCAGCGAGGAAGCTTGATTTTATTTTCCTTTGGACTTGAACCTTAAAAACAAAACTGGATAGCTTTCTAATGTTCATCTAAGCTGAACCTTAGGGAACAATTGCAAGGGTTTGAGGTCTTTTAGATGGAGGCATATGTTCGGAATAAGTAGATGGTGCTTCTGCTTAAATTAATCAAGCCATGGTGATTGGCCGATGCTTGAAAACCTTCAGTGTTTTCGCTGTCTTTTGGGTTGGTGTGAGCCTGGAAAGTAGCTTATTCTGGAGCAGGTTTTGCTGTTGTATGCTTGATGAGGAGCATGAGGACTTGGCCCTCAATCTAGAAGTGATGCTCCTTCCTGGCTTAACATACCAAGGCTGCAGTCAGCCAATCGCAGCCTTGGTATGTTTAGCCAGATATGAGCTTAGCTCCCCAAATATGTTCTGGGAGTGAGGAAGGGAGCTGTAGCAGTATGCAGCTCCACACTCAGAGATGGTGTGGCCTTTTTTCTTCTTTCTTGCAGTGCAAAGCTGAGCAAAGTGGGCCTGCAGGATGGTCAGGCTGCTTTGATCCTGGGCAGCTTTTCCTGATAGTTTGCTTACAGTTCACCAGTAACCATACTGGTTTTGTAAGGAAAGTCTTTCAAATTGCACACCTGGTGCTAGGCTGCTGTTGTTTGGAGTAGTATTGTGTTGCTTGGGTGGTTCTGCCTGCTTCAGAGCTTTGAAGATGTTCTAATACAGACATTTTCTGTCTGTGTTTGGGCAGCAGTCTTCCAGATGCTTGCTCACTTACCCAGATCATGAAAATCCTTCCACTATTAGTAATGGTCATCTGATAAAAATGTCCAGTTCTGCACTTTCCTATGACTTAAATTTCCACTCGATTTGAGGCCACTTGCCCAAGTATAAGCAGTGCTGAACTGGGTTCTTGTTGGTCACAGCTAGTACTTCCACTTAGATCCATGATTTTTAATAGCAAAATTTCACACTGTGAATTTCACAGCAGTGTTTGCCATTGGTATACTGTTTTTTGTTTTGCTTTGTTAGGTTTTTTGCTGAATGTGACCATGCCACTTATTTTCCAGTCTGTATTTATTGATTTTTAATGTATTTTACTGTGTCTCCAAGTTGATGTTTCAGAGTACTCAAAATCTGCATGTTATCTGGGGCATAGTGTTCCCAGTACAGTCAAAATCTAAGCCTTATTTTTAGCAACCAACCCTTACCTTCTGGCTCTTTAGAAGCACTTCTGTGGCATTGCCAAGTATGTATTTTTCACATCTGAGCTGGATTTGACAGTCAGAAACCTTCTCCACAGCCTAAAACACTTTCTGTATACTGCTTTTGAAAATCAGTTTGTTGTAATAATGAAGCATTGTCTCTGGTCAGATCTAAGGTCTGTCATCAGGGTGGTTGGCAAGCCAATTCATAGTCTGGGAGATGTGCAGCTTATCCTCATTTTGTGAAAAGCAGATTTTCCACCTGTTATAAGTGATGCGTGATTCAGATCTGGTTCTGAAAACAGTGAATGTATTTGACTTTTCTTAAAGCCTGCTTCATTTATTGTACTGTTTGAAGCCCAAGTAGTTTTGGTTTTGTTTTGTTTTCAGAAGGAAAACTGTGTTTCACAGTTGTCTGCACTGAAAACAGTATTTGGCTTGCAGTAGGGGGGTAGGCAAGAATATTTTTTCTGTGGTGTTATGCAAGACCTGCGGAGCGTGGGAGCTGATGTGCATCCCTTCCTAGTAGCTCTGGAGGCTGCATTTGTTCAAAGAACTGCTGAGCACCATGTGGCTTTCACTTCTGGCTTGTGCGTGTGCTTGTTGATGGAGAGGCTTTCTACTGCCATGTTTGTCACACAGGACGGAACCCTGATGGCATTTGGGATTTCAGGTAGTACCTAAGCAGATACTGCCTTGTGTTTCTTGCTGACTTTCCATACAAGTTTGAAGCTATCTGAAACTCTCTCTGCATTCTTGAAGCCAACATGCCCCAAGTAAAAGCTAACTGATCTCTCGTACTTGTATCAGTACAATGCATCAGCTGTGCTTTCCATCAGAGTGATTGTGCTGGCTGCTGTTTATAAAGCCTTTCTATGCAAAAATGCTAGCTTAAATGGGAATGGAGTTGGCTCCAGAACAGCCTGCAGGCCCAAGTTGGATGCTGACCTCCCACTACTTCTCTTAATATGCAGTGGTGTTTTGTCCAGTGATGACGTTTGGGTCATGGTGAACAAAGCAACAACCTTATATTGAAGGTTCCAAAGGTGGCCTGAAACGGTGCTGTGTCAGGAGTCATAAACTCCTGAGTTTAACAAATCAAAAGGTCATCCTGCCCACATCTTCCAATTCCCTATTCACTGTACTTCTTCTAATTCTGTTTCTTCTCTTGTTCTTTTTCTAAACTCTGTGGCTGTTTTGGTTTTTTTTGTTTGTTTGTTTTTGTGTTTTTGTTTTTTTGTTTGTTTGTTTGTTTTTTGTTTTTATTACACCATAAAAATGAGCTTGAAATCTCTCCTTGGTCCAGAGATAGACATGTTGCAGCACTGGGACTTGTCTCTTGATGACAGTAAAACAGTGTGACTGGTGGACCTCAGGCAAGGTGAACCTCTGGCAGGGGGAACCGCTGTGGTGTGCCTGCTTGTTGTAGCTACCCAATCACTTCTCAGTTCTCCATACTCACCTCTTGACAACAAGTAAGGACAAGTGAAGTGAGCCCTCTACGGTGATGGACAGGAAAGAGAGGACCTGTGGCACAGTGCGCACCTTTATTCCAGGAGACATTGTGGCTGCTGGAGATGGACAGGAGGCTGCCACCTCTCCGTACACTTCACCAGAGGAGTCTGACATAACAGAAACGTCAAAATTACAGACTCTTGTTAAATGAATGCTCTCTTGGGTGCCAGTTACTATCTCCACAGACAGTGCTGTTATGTTTCTGATGGACAAGGCAGAGACTTATAGCCTACTACGAAAACACATCAAGTCATGGCTGCAGAGGGAACAGCACTTTGATTGCAAGCAAATTAGTCTTGTGTTTTCACATGAGCAGATCCTGCACAACAGGCCTGCTGAGCTGCTTGATTTCTTGTCAACAAATCAGGGCACAGCCTTCTACCTTGTTCAGAGGGCAGTTTTAGCTCTTGTCAGCCTCAGTAGGGATACAGGGAGTTCTGAGAGCTGTTCCCACAGCACAGGGTGAAGAATCCCTGCAGGAAAAGGAAAATTTAAACCATAGTAACCGCTTAAAAAAACCCACAACAACTGTGTATATATATATGTGTGTGTGTATATATATATATACATATATATCATATGTCACTTGATCATGCTTTCCAGATTGTGCTGCTTGAAGCTAGGATTATGAGGGTGACTGAAAATTTGTGGTCTTGCCAAAGCCCAACAGTGGGTTATCTGGAAGCTCTACTTTTCACAGTGGGCTGTTGGCTCAGTGGGGTATGACACTGTAACAGACTCCTTTATTAGGAGATCATAGTTTCCTTAGGATGAGCATCAATTCATGAGTCATTCAGGTTTCAGTTACACTGTTATTTTGTTCAAAAGCCTCTTTTTATGGGAAGTAGCCTTAGATAGTTCTGATGTATAAATCAGTGGTGGGCAATGAGTGTGAAAACCACAGGAGGCATCTAAGTGCACCTGTCGCTTATTTTCTGAGGAATACTTCCCATATTTTCTACTGAAAAATTAACACAAAAATTGTAAAATGAGAGTTAATTCCATTTATTTTGTCTGCTCTGGTCCTTTTTCTATGTGAGGAATTGCTAAGTGTTAAGGTAGCTCTCTAGCCAGAGTCCTCATTGCTATTACATGTGCAACTTGTAAATGCTTTCAGCTGTTGAAGCTGAGGACAGCTCTTGGTCCATGCACCTGTGGTTTTGCAAAGGCTTCTGTTGCTATGGGTATGACACTGTGGGAACAAGCTCTGCCCTGGGTGAATCGGATGTCTGTGACTAGGGAGCCTTGAGATTTTGTCTTCTGATTGTGCCAAGGTCCTGTGGAGTAGCAGTCTGTGGGCTTGACAGGCAGGTATGGATGTATGTGAATTACTGCCCTTGCATTAAAGCTCAAAGGAGGTGCTCTGCAGCTCTGTCTCTGTAGAAATGCAGTTTTGTCCCAGCAGGGAACCAGGTACCTGTGATCTGAACCTACTTCCCTGACTGGTTTCTTCTTTGTGTAATTACAGAAGCCTGCTGTCCCTAATAACGTTAAAGCTTTGTATGCCCCATCCTGTCTCACTGTTTCATCTTGCAGTGATGCTTTTGTGCTACTGTTTCGAAAATGATTGGATTGCCTAATTATCAATCTGTGATGGGAAGTAAAGGGCCATAGTTTAACACAAGCTTCTCCATTATCTCGATGCTTGGATGTAAGGAGCATAGGCTTAGCCAAAGAGTAAACCACAATGGATGCACACCAAATAGCATAATTGTTTTCTGCCCTGAATGTTCTGTAAGTAGAGACTGAAATCCCCTGAAGATATATAGGCATGCTTGTAGATGAGACACACTGCCTTGCTTTCCTTTTAGTTCCTAAATAAAATGTCATGAATCCCCTTTTTCCTCTTCCTTCACCCAATTATGTGTAGAGACTTACCGTCTCTGAAGCTGGGAAGTAAACAGGACATCTGACTAGATTGTTTTTAGTTGGTTCAAGTCAGTTTTAAAAACTAGTTGAAAATCTGGTTTATTGTAGACTGTGGGCACAGACCCTTTCAGCACAAGCCTCACAAATTGATGTCAGACCTGGTGAGCTTTGTGTTCTATGGCTCATTGAGAGATGTTGAAATAACATTTGTGTGCCTTTTATTTTTAGAAGGCAGTGTTCAGGATATGAAAACTGTAGCCACAATTTCCGTGAGGTTTTTCTACCCTATTGTTTCATTTTTAAAAGACACTGCATCAGTACATTTATGAAGGGAAGATATGAGCCTGCTGTGCTTCCAAGAGAAGTAAGAAAGAATGGGAGGGACGTTTAGGTGAATGCTCCTGCCCTCTAATCTGTCTCCAATTTTCTTTTCCTTTTTGTTCCTCTTGTCTGCAGATGTTCTTAGTATTGCTGGAAGTAGCACCTCTTTGCTGTGGGATTAGTCATGGCCATATTAATACTAAGAGCAGCAATTTAAAACTCGTTCCTCACTTTATGTTCTCTTGCTCTCCTCTTCCACATGAACTGTGTTAAGAGCCTCTAAAAGTAACTGGTGATGTGTTTCCAGGACAGTAAAAACCTCTGACTCTGGAGAATTTGTGAACCATGGGCATTTTCTTCACTGTACAATCATTGCTTCATTTCTGCCCTGCAGGGACATCAGACTGTTTTATCCATGATGTTTCTCATGATCCCACATAGCACTAACTTGCTGTTATTTATAGTGAACATCTTTTGTTCTCCACTTTAACATAACCAGTAATGTAGCAAAATGGGAAGGTTCTGGTTTTCTTTTATAGTTCATATAGATGTCCCGAGCCTCTTTTCCTATTATTGCCACACTTATTTGTTTCTCAAGCTAGAAACAACCAGCCTTGCGCTGTGCTCATAAGTGAAGGTACTGAAAGGGTTGAGCTGTTGGGAAACTGTAAGTCTTGAACTCAGCCCCTTGCACTCATTTGAAACAACTGACTTGCCCTGTATTTCGTGAAGCCAGCATTTGTGAAATGCTGCCATGCATGATTGTCTAATCCTGACCTGTGATTTCAGAGAGGAAGGGTGGTTTTGTGGTTAAGGCACAAGACTGCCAGCTCTGGAGATTTGTGCTGGAGACTCCTTCACGTGACTTAGGGGAGTCTCTTCTCCCTGCCCTAGATGGGAAGTGGACTTCTGTCTTCCTGCTTGTTTCATGTGTGTGGTCACTGTCTCCTGCTTTGCTGCTGCACAGTACCTGAGTTGGAGCCAGTCAGAACAAAAGCATGTCAGTACTACTGGGTGTGTTGGCACAGAGGTGCTAATTCATGGTTTATAAGCACTTGTTTGTTTTCTTTGCTATCAGCTTTTCCTCCTTTGGGGTCAGGATTGCAATTATAAAAGTAGTACGTTGTGAATACCATCTATCTCACTATTTCTTCACTGTGAGACAGTAACATTGATTGCTATCCCACCAGAGAGATGGTTGACGTCAAATCTGATTGTGTTTGAGTGTAGTGGCTCATTCTGACCTCAGTTTGTACCCACATTTGTGCCTGGGGCTCTTCTTGGTTTGTGGGACCAGGGGATATTAACAGGAGACCATAGCATGTGGTGGTGGTGGGGGAGAGCCTGCGGGACTGGTTTTCTCTTGGAGATGATGAGAGGTTGCCCTTTCATGTCGGCAAAGCATGAAGGATGTCTTTTTTATGTGCCCCATGAGTGCTATAGCTGCACTGCTCTGTGTTGGCTGGATTTCAGTAGTCAACCAGGCAAGTGCTTTTTGTCAGTCTCAAGCAGGAGAGAAGATGCATGAGTTAAATCATGTTTGACCTGACATGCTTTCCTTCACATTCTTTGAGTAACTTGATAGCGTGTCTCAGCTTTTATATCAGGAAAGTATTACAGCAGTCATCCTCTGATTGTAAAGTGTGTTTTTCTACTCCATGCATTTGTAAGCTTGGTATTAGCCTTCAAAAGACTTGTCTGTTTCTTTTGTTTACTATTTTTGGTGTGGTTCTTTTAGCTAATGCCGTTGTGTTTCCTTAGGCCCTAGCGGGTGAGCAACCTTGTGGGAGTTGTTTTCAAGAGGAAATCTCTATTAACTCTCATATTTTTTTAAACATCCAGGGCAGGAACTGATGCCAGGGCTTGTTGCTTTTGCATGGCTTCACGTGCAGGTCATTATGCATGCCTCCACGTCTGAGGGTGATTGCATGAGATACAGAGCCATGAGCACCAGAAGTGGGGTTGGACAGGGTGAGGGAGGAAAATGCACCATGGGGAAGGCTGGTTGTTTGCTGTGGGTGGTGCAGCATGACCATGGTGTTGGGGCTTGGTCCTTTGGTCTTGCAGAGCTCCCATGTGTTGTCTCAGGAAGACAAGGATTATGGCATGGGTTCATGCCCAGCCAGCTGGAAGCGAAGTATTGTCCCACAAGCTGTTCTGATAACTTCTCGTGCTGGTAACTTTATGTTCTGTTCCCGTCATGTTTTCTTCCGAACGACGATGAAAATTCCTTCAGGCATTTGTAGGAGTTGCCTTAGAAGGCAGCTTTGATTTTCAGCAAATTGTAGTGCTGAGCAAGTCTGAAAATACTTGGCAGGATGAAAAGGAAGGGAAAAAAAAAAAAAAAGCCTTGTTAACTCTGAACTGGTTAATTACAGTCATGGAAGATGGCAGGCTGTTCCTCCCCATCACAATTATGGAGAGGCCAGCAGCAGTCATGGTGCTACTCACATTGCTTTCCTGCAGCCATTGCTTTTACAGGGCAGGCTTAGCATCCCCACTTTTCCCCTCAAAAAGCAAACAACCAGCAATGAGGATATAGAAAAGCCGGAGGACTATTGTTCTGCTGCCTTTGTTTCTTTTTTTAAAGGGAATGGCCCCTTTAAGAGGAGCACGAAAAAATGCTCTGATCAGGGACAGAGTAAATGAAAAAGCTTGCAAACATCTGATCTTCCCATGCCAGGGTGCGTTCAGCCAGCTACCCCTTTGTCCCAACAGTTTCCAAAGTGCTGCGGATGATCTCACCAAGAAAGCAAACAAGGCCCAAAAGTGTTTGGGGAGCTCAGTGCCCTTAGGAAACAGCCGAGGAATCGGGGCAGGGGGTGATGTTTCTTTCAGCCTCGGTGAGCAAGCTGGGGAGCAGAGTACTGTGGTACGCTACAGCAGCAGCTGGTTTCCTTGTGAGGCTGCTCTGCAGAGTGGGCGGGGGAGAGAGAAGCCTTCGTCCCAGAGTAACCTCTGCATCGCCTCTGCAGAGGGCGGTGGTGGTGGCTGCTCGCGCGGAACAAGAAGGCGACAGGGCGTTTGTAACTGGAGATGTGGATGAGGGAGCAATGACCGCCAGTAACCCCGCGTGCTTTGTGCTGCCTGAGCTGAGCGCCTGGCAGCCTGCCTTACTGCTCAGCCTGTATCAGCCCGGGCTCCGGCACGCAGCAGTGGCCTTGGCTCCATGGATGGCAGCCAGCTCCTCGCAAGGGTTCTTCCCCAGGATGGGTTTTCTTGCTGGTATTGCCAGCCCAGTGGAGCGAAAAGCACAGTGGGAGGGAAAAAATGTGGTGTGTAACGGCAGCTGATGTTCCTGCCGGAGGGGCTGCCTGCGTGACTTCTCTGTCAGGGCTCGCTCTCTGTTGCTGTTCACCATGGGCTCTTGTCTCTCTTCCTCAAGCAGAAGTAGCAGCGTGACACCCAGCTGTCAGGCTTGGCATCTCCTGGAAATCCTCACCCCAGTAAATCCCATGAGGCCTCCTCTCACAGCTCTTCTGGCATAGCTGCTTTCCTCATCCCAGTTTATCTAAGCATGGTGAAGAAAGGGCTGGCCTCTTGAGAGAGAGGAACAGCACAAGGGGCAGTTGCTTAAGCTGTAGGTTTGTGAACTTTAATATTGTAGGAGGATTATAATCTCCAGATGGCTCCCTTCTGCTGTGGGGGAGATACAAATTTGTTTTAAAGCTTAAAGCTCCAGTGCCAGTGGCTTCAGAAGGTGAGGCCTTGGGGAAATAAAACAAAGTAAGAAAGTGTTTGCAGAAATGCTGACAAAGTGTTTTTTTTCTTAGATTTGCGTGTGATCCCATAACATCTATTTTCTTTGTATCTGAATATGTTAGACTGTGACATATTTTATGGTGGAGTACAAGTAGTAGTTTTGTAGAGTGCATCTAGTAGTTACTATTAGCATGATTAAATACAGGCCAGTAAATCCCTCCATGGTCCATGCACTAGCTGGGTCCTGCATTCAATAACAACACAAGGATTAAGAGAAACTCCATCTTTGTACAAAGCTAACACTGGAGTAGGTTTCACCCCAGAGCAGGGGGACAGCTTGGTCTGCTTCGTTGCTTCTGTTTCTGACCAGTGTGCATGCAAATTGATCCTATGTAGTAAACAAAACTGATCTTAAAAAATCCTTTTATATTATTTTAGATAGAGGCATCATGGTTTGACATCCCTGAAAACAACCATTCTTCAGAGCATTTGCAAGCAGCTCCTGCTTTCTTTGTGCTCTTGTTTGTGTAATCCCCTCTCCTCTATTTGTCAGCTTTTGCTTTTCCTGTCCAGTGCTCTCGCATTAATTTCCTTTTGGCTTTGCTCCGACTAAAATGTTGCTTTATTTTGTCACCTTCCAGACTTGAAACTTCGAGATTTCCTGGTTGACAATGAGACATTCTCAGACTTTCTCCGTCATAATGCGTCCATGCCATCTTCTGCAGTGGAGGAGCTACTGGATGCAGAGGTCAACCTCCAAAAGGTAAAGAACACTTTCAATCACTACCATAATGTTTAGCATATTGTTTGTTTAATTATCATGCTGAGAATCCACAGTGCAGGACCCCTCTGTGCTAGGTGTTGTAAAAAAACAGAGGAAAATGTAGTCTTCATTTTTCTCCTCCTTACACTCAACTTACTGTCTTATTTTTGTAAGTTGTAAAAGGACTCTATGACATGAAAGTGTTTTGATCAGCATAAGAAAGTGGCCTCATATCCTTCAGGATAACTGGAATTTCCTCCTTCCCATTTCTTCTTCTTTTTTTTTTTTCCCCACCCAGTGAAACATTAGTTATGTTGGTAGTGCTATTGGAACTGTTCTTCTTTGATTAGAAATAAAAAAGGGTTTGTTGTTCTGCTGCTGAGCATGGACTGGAGTATGGTATGTGTGCCACTCTGCCATGGATTCCGGTGCAGGACAGGGAAGTATGTTTTTTGTTCTGTGACCAACTCCTCAAGAAAGACTTGGATAGTATGTAGTACTTGTGATCTCACATGTACTCTTTTGTTTCCATGACTGTTCTTGTAGACTTAGGCTGCTATGACCAGACTGGATGCCCTGTCTGTCATTGTCAAACTCAGAATATGTTTTTTACTAGCTTGCGTGAATTGGTCCACCTCTTGTAGCATCCTTTCTGCTGCAGAAATCAAATCTGGTTGCTTCAGATTTCAAAGGAAGACCTGTGGTCCTCTTAAGTCATTGTGACTGTTTAAGAGGAAGGAAATCCATCCAGTCTGCTTCCCAGCTCCAGATCAGATCTCTTCTTTGAAGTGGAGTGATTAATAGTTCTTTCAAAACTTAGTTTTCATGTAGTTACAGATGCTGCCTGCTTGCACATATTGTCTGTTTCTTCAGTGACTTCTGTCAAGCCATCTATTTCAGTGCAGTTTGACAACTGAACATACAAGTTATAGATAAGCTGTACTAAGAACAGTGGGAAAAAAAAAAAAAAAATATCTTACCTGTTCTAAATAACAGGTTTTGTTTTATTTGAAACAAATTTGCTTGAAATTCATACTAAATTAAAACATGCTATGGATGGTTCTGGAAAAGAGTGACCAAAAGAATTGAAATTAGGTACTCATTTTCATTCTGGAAAAGCAGACAGATTCTAGAACAGGCAGAAATGCTTACTCTGATCTTGCACCATGTCACTGCCATATTTTGATTGTGCTAGCACTGTCAAAGCCTACAAAAATATGAACTGTGACTGAGGATGGTGGAAGGATTTGTTCCTCCTCATTTTGGTCTCAAGCTGTGCCAGTGGAGATTCAGATTGGACATTACGAAAGATGTCTCTGTTGAAACAAGCAGTGGCACAGGCTGTCCAGGGAGTGGTGGAGAGGTGTTCAATAAATGTTCGGATGTTGTACTGAGGTATGTGCTGTAGTGGAAAATATTGGTGTTGGTGGATGGTTGGACTGGATGATCCTGGAGGTCTATTCCAACCTTGGTGATTCTGTGATTCTTTGATTTTTCTGAGTGAACGCTGAGACACATTGGTTTTATGCACGTCCACTCAGGGAACTGTTTTTCACTGAACCCACATCTCCTGAAACTCAGCCCAGTTCCATAGGAATATCCTCTCTTGAGCGTGATTATGAAGTGATATTGATAATGCTGGCATTAATAAAAAGTCTATTTCAGAAGGCTAGTCATCTTGATGTGGGAACTGTTCTGCTCATTCACCCCAGCGTACAGCATTGAAACATCCTATTTTTGGCATCTGGATGCAGACTAAAGTTAAATGTTTGCATAAGTGTTGCATTAGAAATTTCAATCTCATCTGCTTGTTTTCTGAACATAGTGCACTTTTCTTCTCCTGGATTGTTGTTGCCCTTTTGGTTTTGAAAGACAAGAAAATTTTCAGACTTACCCAGCATGATTCAGGAACTGTTAACTCTTCTGGGATGTAAATCAATTCTCGTTATTTGTTGCTGGAGGTTGGGCAATTCATGTTTGGTATTACAAAAGAACAGAAGATATGAACCATAAAGCTGTTGTTCACAGTGTGTTCCCAAAAAATAATTGTTAACTCCGTCTAGCCCCAAGGCAAACAATCCTTTCAAAATAAGAGTCCAGATTTTCCCCATGTTCATCATCTTTATGAAGTGTGTACCTGTTTGCCAGGTACTTATTTTTTGTTCATCAAACCCAGATGCTGTACTGATCTTAGTAAAGAAACAATCTTGGCTACCAGGTCTGAAAGGTACTTGCGATTATTCAGAACAATTTAATGCATTTTCTTCACAAATGAGGTGATTCCTTGTGGAGGAGTAAACCTTATTCACCAGTAAGCCACCACCTGAAATAAAACTGTGCCTATTAAAGAAGGCTCTAGGATCTTATCTCTTGTTTTTTGCAGTCTCTAGAATAATTCTTATTTCAAGAGTAAATTACCTGCCCCAAAACATTGAAAAATGTTTATCTTGGCAATCAGTAAAGAGGTGTATCGGCTACAGGGGAACGTGATCCTGATCCTGACCATACAGAAAATGTGGCTGGCATATATATAGCTCCTATAAAGGAGTTTGGGGCATAGGTCTGTTGCCTTTCACATATATTTGCCAGACTTTTGTCTTGACAGAAGCCTTTTTTTGTCTCTATGGCTCACTTCCCAGAAGACAAGATTGGGAAATGCTTGTGCCCTTGGTTGGAGAAGATGGCTGCTGTGGAGGACAAGATTACTATTGCTCTGAGAATGTGTGCAGGAAAGTGGAGAGAGACCTGACTCCCCCAGGGCTTTTTCCCCATGTACTATAAAGGGAAACATGTTTTTCTTGGAATTTAGAGTTGTGTGTGGGTCAAGGTTTTGCAGCTTGTAGAGAAAAATGCCCTCTTCCCTCTATCTGGAACTGTTCTGTAGAGGTGATAACCAGCTTTGTGTAATGAATCCTGCATGTGGGGAGATTTATATGCTTTTCTTGTTTTTCTAGGTCATAGTGTCTGGTTATCAAATGCGACTACAAGATCTCTGCAATAGCTCAGCGCTGTCTGAATTTCTTACAATCCAAAATCGTTCAGTGGCCGTGGACTCTGAAGCCTTCCTTTGCACCTTACCAAAGGAAACACTCCATGCTGCCGAGCTAGCCTTTCGCGCTGACCTGGATCCTTTGAAGCCTCTTCAGGTGAGTCCGCTGGTCACACTTCTGAGAAGCAGTCATTGATGCCATGACATTTTCAAGGGGTTTCAATCTGGGAATTTATCACCATATTTTCAGAGTGAATTCTTTATTACTATTGAGGAAGAAGAACTGTAGTCTTTAGTGCTGAAACCTGAGCAATGGCTCATCTTCCTATCCTTTCTGTTGCAGTGTTATTTGTATGGTATAAATGCATGTAGACTATATTTAATTTGTCAAGAGGAAAATATTTATGTTGTGTAGTAACATACAGATCATCATAGTATCATAGTATCGTGCGAGTTGGAAGGGACCTTAGAGATCATCAAGTCCAACTCCCAGGTTTTGAGCCCCCTGTGTAGCGAAGCGGCACTTCTACCCCCTGCGCCACAGGGGGGATTCGAACCCGGGCCCTCCGGTGCCGCAAGCAGCAGCTTATACCACTGCGCCACTGGGGGCACACAGTGAGACAAAGATGCTTGTCTTTCTGTTGTTGCTCTGTTTTGATCAAATAAAACAGCTGAAGTGACCCCAGATGTTAGACCAACTCCTGCTGAGTACTGAAAATTCACCTCTGCAATTACCAATGGGCCACTGAGTACAGAAGTTATAGCCAGTAGCAGGCCACAATCTCTGAGCAGATTTAATTCATATGAAGAGTCAGCTTTTAAATACTCTGTTTGAAAAGTTGAACAACTGAATGGATTTTGAGCAAGTGCTTCAGAACTCATTGAATTTCAAGAAAATGCATCGTTTATGAGGTATTTGGAGTTTGGAGGAGACTTAGCTGTTTATACAAAAAACAAAAGTGATGCTTTATATTAGGTCCACGATATCTGGATAAAATCAAAAGTTTTTAGAAGTTGGTGGAAGTATCAGAAAGAAGGGACCACGGAACCCAGTCTGAAACAAACACTCTCTTGTCTGTACTGGAAGAAATAAACTTCAGCTGTGTGAGTTTTCTAGGTTTGATGAGGTTTTCAGAACAGAAAGTCATGTACCACTTGTTTGGCTTTGTCCCTAGTCAAAGAGAGATAATTAACATGTACTGGAATCACATTACTGATCAGTGCAGTACACATTGGTCAGTTACTTCTCTCTGCAGCTCGTTTTCTGTTTCTCCTATGTCCTTCATCTGCATTTGTTCTTTTCTTCTGGAAGATCAAAAGCATCAAGAGATGGGGTAACCATACTGAAATCATTCCTGTAACAAAAGTGTGCTATTTAGAATGGCTATAAGCAATTTCTTATGTGCATTTATATGTATATATGTGCATGTACTTTAAATCATTCAGAGATACTAGATTTTTAGGAACTGAGTGGAATGAAAGTTGCCAGTTAGTACTACTCAGCACTGATCTTCTGGGCCCCCTGGAGACCAAGCATTGCTTTTCTCATTTTTGAAAATTTAGCCAACAGAAGCAGATACACAACATATCTATGTCTCTGTTGTTACATCTGTATTGTTTACTGCTGAAAGAAGACAGTTATAAGCCACTGTGATTGTGTCTCTTGGCAACAGCTGTGTGGATAAAGACTATACATGCAAATTTGGGTGACTTCTGAGAAGCTGGTTCATGATCTCAGCTTTACACAAGCCCGAGACATGAAGCCAGCAGTAAACCTGTTGTGAATTGTACACCATCTTGTAAAGGTCCTTAGTTTTTTTCAGAGAAGGCTGGTAAAATCTACTGTAATGCCTTAGTGAGTGAAATAAAACCAACAGGCTTCAATATGTCCAGATAAAATGAATAGAACAACACTAGAATCATGTCAACACATTTGAAACTTAGTGGCTTTAAAGGCTAAAAAAACTGCCTTGACCTGCAGTAACATCTTGGAACAAAGAACGGACTTTCTGTTCTTAAACAAAGAATGCTTTTGATTAATAGATTATCATTAAAGGCACTGGGGGTCAATTCTTGGAAAAGCATAGCATGCACCCTATCCACTTGCAGAGCCTTCAAACCAAAAGTGGCAAGTTGATTGTGGGAGATATTTGTTTTTATTTTTATTTTTATTTATTTTTTTTTCTGTTTAATCTCTTTGATGTTAAGTAAAAGTAAGGGCCAAGTCAGATGCCAGTACAGCAGAAATTTTAGAGTTTATTTTTTGGCTCATGTGATGAGACCTGATCTCTACTGATTTTTGAAGAGTCAGAGGAAAAGCATCTCAAAATAGTAGGTTGATACTGTTGGGGTGAAGGGGACTTCCAACAACTTACAAGAATTCTATAAATGCAGCACTGAGGTCTTCAACAGTAACACAGATTTTTTTGCCACTCAAATATCTGGAAAGTAGACTGGCTGTAATTTCTTGAGCACTGCATCCAGAAACTTCAAGCCAGCATCCGCTTGTTTGTTCCTGCCCTCTGCATTCCTCTTTGCTGTTCTTTCTGCAAGACCATACAGCAAATTGCATTAAGGAATCTATCTGGATTAGAAGTGACTAACACGACTGTATGTGCTGAAGGGTGAAGAAGGGGGTTGTACAAGACTGGAAACCCAGTAGTTGGGGCATGTGTATGTGGGTTGAGAGTCCTATGTCATCATCTGCTTCTACCATCTTTAAGTGTTTTGTCGACTTGCTGCCTGAGGGAAAAATAAGTGTTCAGATAACTCATAACAAGACAGTAATTATTAGCAAATTTTGAGCAGAACACAGTTTTAAAAAGCAAATTACTACAGCTGTGTGGTGATTTGTATGAGCTCTGAATGTCACAGCAGTGCAAAGGAAGTTTTTTTAAAAAAGGCAAAAATACTTGTCTTTGCATACCTGCTTATCTCTTCTATCCAGATCAGCCTGAACTTTGTACAAATTGGATTAGTACAGTAAAGATGAAGGACTTCCAATTAAAATTGTACATGAAGCTTTCTAGCTCTGCAGCTCATCATCTGTATGACTTCCATTTAGCTGTCTCTCATGGGTGAAAATACAGAGCCAAGATGGCACAGGCTTGGAGATTCAGGTATGCCTCTGTTACCCAAAGTCCTCTTTGGGCTGGACTGTTTTGGTGGAGAAGTGGAATTAAATCAGGAAGTGATCACAGATCCTCATGGAAGAGGATCCACTTTCCTTCTGGATGGAGTATTCAGTCCACCAGCAGCAACATGTTCTTATTGAAGCCAAATTCAGTTTTCCAGAACCCATGTGTCAGTTTTCATCCCTGAAGCCCTTGTGACCAACATAAGAACTGAAGGCCTTAGGACATTGTATCAAAGACGACTGCAAACCTGTCTTCTTGAGGTTTGTCTTTCACTGGCTGTACAGCAGAAGAAGCTGTTTGGGGAAAAAACAGAGAAATAGAACATCTAACACCATGTACACAGTTTTTCTTTTCAATGTTCTCTCTGGTAGACCAGCAAGTTATCCTGTGAAAGAACTCTGCAATCTGTGGAAGGTTACAGGCACCCCTTCTTAAAAAGAACAGTGTCAGTAAGCCAGAGGTGTTCCAGCAGGCTGGTGTTGTGTTGGGAGAGGGCTCTCAGAGCATAAAATTACTTGTCTGTGCAACAGCTTTTACCTTCCCAAACCTTGCCAGTTTTGTAAACAGCTTGAGGGGAGGAAGTTAAGTGACAGAGACATTTGAAAATGCTCCTGTGGGATTTCATCTCTGCAGTGCTTCTCAAGAAGGGCTTCACCACATTCACTTCCAGTGGTGTGAGTTTGCAATAAGCCATAAATATGTTGTGGCTTGTGTACCATACTGTCCTTGAAGGAGTGTGGGAGAGCACATGAAAATCCAGTCGTTCTTTTCCCTTCATAACAGTTGATACTTTGTCATATGGTTAGCATGAGCTAAGCATTGAATAAAAAATGCATTTCAGTTGAGAAAATGGCTTTAGAAATGTAAATACATGCTGCAGTTGAGCTTGTGGCTTTCCTTGCTCTTTTGAGTGTTTTCAGTCAAGTACAATGACATCATGATTTCAAGCAGCTGTACTTTCGGACTTCCACTCCCAGGAAACAAAAGCAGAAACATAAAGCATGTGATTTTTCTGCAAGTTCAGTGTTAAGTTTCCACTAAGATCAGCATAAAATTGTGATAACTGTTTCAAACCAAACACGGCAGAGTGGTGTCACTGAACAGAGGCACTTAGGTGTTGTTATGCTGCAAAGAAGTGGATTATGTTATGATACTTTGAATACATGTGTATTCTCCTGCATGTTGTGTATCCCTCAGAGTAGGAGAGAGCAGGTGGACATATTCAATGCTCCTCTTGACTCTGCAATTAACTGTAGTTACCAGAAGTATTTCCCTAGTTTTGACTACTCCTGTAAGTGCACACATGCAAGCAGAGAGAAGTCAATGCAGTGTGTAACTCCAGAATACTAAGAGATTCACATGCCCTAAAGGACAGGTCTAGATGAAGACAATAAAAGACATACCCAGCCGCTAGCACAGTAATTGTCAAGGGCATCTCTTTTCAAAACCTGTAAGAATTTTCTTTCTGCCATGTACCTAGAGAAGACAGGTGATGTTTTCCAGCATTTTGTTGGAAAACAAGTCATTACCCCTACCATGTCCTAGTGCAGGCACCTAGTAAATGCCTTGTCACAGTGGGAGCAATCTTACTTTAGAAGTACTGAATTTAGAGGTCACTTTTGAATGTGATGAATTACTGAGAGCCACTACAAAAAGTTATTTTCTGGGGAAACTGATGACATTTCAGGGTCAGGTTTAAAAACTCCTTGAGTGTCACAATTCATGTGAATCTTCCACACTGGATCAGACTAAAGTTCTGTTCAACTCTGTTTCCTTTGAATGCTACTCTAGCAGTTCTGCCTTCTCAACTACTGCTAGAATCTCAGTGTTCAGTAGATTTTAGTAAGCTTTTTTTCATTCATGAAGTTTTCTTAGCCTTCTCCAAAACCATGTGAACTTTTTTCTTCAGCATTGTATAATATCTGCATAATTTCTCCATTTTGGCTGGGTTGTCTAATGAAGTAGTTCCATTAGTTTGTTTTAAACTGATCTTTGGAATGGAAGTCCTCTGTTCTTGTATGATGAGGCACAGCGAACAATCATCCCCTATTCACATTCTCCAACCCACTTGTAATTCTGCAGACCTCTGTCATATCCTGTATTTGTCATTACAGTTTCTTTTGGAAGAACTGTGAGCTGTTGTTCTTCCTTCACTAGCTATTCATATCTTAATTGTGCTTGTAGTCCTTTTCTGTACTTGTACTGTTTTAGAGGTGGAAGATCCAAAATGGCACTTAGTTCCTGATAAATAGGGATGAACTGTGGATTTATATTCATGTTGACCTGTCTTATCATTCTATTAAGGTCTCTTTTTTGAGTGACAGTAGATAGTTCAGAGCCATCCAGGGGTATCTCAAGGTAGAACTGTCTCCTCTGTATGTACTTTACTTTGCAGCACTGAATTTTATCTGGCATTTTATAAACGAAGTGAACATGAATCCTTTCACTAATCCTTTGCAATTCACTTCTCTTTCACTATTCTGAACCAATTAATATCATCAGAAAACTGCTCCTCATCCACCCTATCCCTGAATTGTTTTTTAATACATTAAACAGCACAAATTCCTTGCAGAGCTGGATGAGGTGTATAGAGATAACCAGGCTTGTCTACTGCATGAATCTAGGGTGTTCTCCCTTATCTCATTGCTGAAGTGGTAATGTAGCTACATAGCTTTGGTATTTGCCAGCTGTATTCCTTTAAAAAAGTCTTGAAGCCTGAGGAAATGTGAACTGTTTTTCTTCTAACTGTGATTGGTTATGGTTTATCTGAATTAATGCCTGTGTTCTGTAAAAGTTACTGAGAGCCTCCCTGAATTTACAGCTTCCTTGGAGCAGGCATGAACTGAGCAGTCAATAAAGTTAGCTAGGTATAAATACCTCAGCAGCAGATCAATGGAACAGTGCCCATTTACACCAGCTGACACTTACTAGCTGATATTGCCCTTCAGCATATCAGCTAGAGCATGAGAATGTCTCCAGACTTTGCTTCCAGAGATTGCCCCAGGGAAGATAGGAAAATAAAAGGCGTCAGCCCAGAAAATTTCTGCTAAAATTAAAGGTCTCTGCTGTTCCTCTGTGTATCACAGTGCCGTAACCTTAGTATAGTATGCTTTCAAATGCTGTAACATGTGGTTATGAATGTGAAATCTTAAGAAATTATTTTAATCCTCATTTCTCTAGAAAAAAAAGAAAAAAAAGGGGTTTTGTCCATGTTATTAGGCTAGAGGATCTTGATGCTTCTCTTGCATGAAATGTTTCTCATACATGGTAGTGCTTTAATGTATACAAAAATATAATGGAACAGGAGATAAACACAGGCATATCAGCTACATGGAGAGCAACTGTAAAGAAAGAGCTGTCTTCAGTGGGTCCCCTAAGGCAAGGAAATATTGGAGTAGTGCAGTTTCCAAAATGTTGTGCTATCCATCTCTAGAAACCTATCACTATTTCTCTTCTGGTGGTGTAGCAGTTACTTTATGAAACCTGGTTCTTTTAAAATATGTTCTTGATTCAGTCTGAAAATGTCAAGGCTTGATGGAGGATTTAGCTTATTAATATTATCTGAAGGTGAGGAGTACTGTGTGGCAAGATGTCTGAGCGGGGGAGTGTCACTGAAATCCCTTGTCTACTGATTGGTATTTCCCTCCCTTGTATATACTTGTTTTCTCTTTGCTAGCACTGGTTTGCAGGATGTTTGCAGGTCTGTTGGCATATTGTCTTATGGGCTGTCCTTGTTCTCTGACCTGGCCATCATTTGTGCTGTAAGCATACATACATACATGTAGCATCTTACTGGGATGGCTATGGCTATCTTGGTATCTATGTGCCCAGACTTTGGGGAATGGAACAGGTGTCTCTGTTGCACTATGGAGCACTGAAGCCTGTGACACCTTAAGCTTAGGGCTGCACAGAAAGCCAGCTCACTGTTTTCCCCATCAATCACTTTGCTTTGTAATTGGTCCTTACCACCTTTCTTTACAAGGGTGTTTACAACAATTCAGTTTCCTTATTGATGCCTGGCAGTGACTTCCAGTTTCTTTTTTCTCTCCTGCAGAGACAATTTTTCTTTAATTCCTCCTTGCGGGATCTATCAGAAACTGTGGAGACACTGAGGGACAGCCTGGGAAAGCTTGTCAAGGAGGTAAGTAGCTTCCTTTGTCAGAAGGATACCTCTGTGTGGTGGATGTCCTAACCTGTCATCAAGAACAAGGAGTGCACTTCTCCTTGGTGCAACTCACAGTCAAATCCCTTGCTGTTTTCAAAACTCCTTTGTGGTCCTATGACCATACACTCTGTATCACTAGAAGTAACATCTCTATGCAGCTCCTCAGTGCACAGAACTTCAAATTACAGGCACCACAGGAGTTTCTCAGGTGTGTGGCTGTAGACTGGGTCCTCCCAGGTGGTGCAGGAATTTTCTGCGGGGAGTACTTTCACAGCAGTTGCCTTTGCAATATATCTGCTGATTAGCAGCACCTTGCAAAACTGCACAGAGGGGTTTGTCTCCTTTCTGTTTTTTTGTTTTGTTTGTTTTCTTTTTTTCTTTTTTCTGTCTGTTGCCAGCCATGCTAGGGGTTGTTAATGGCCCCTGGGTTTTGTGTGAATATGGCATGTGGAAGAGGTGATGTTTGCAATTTAGCAGCTACAGGTTGCTCTTTGCCATTTGTTGTGGGGGAAGTAGTATTTTGAGGCAGGAATTTTGTTCTGGTATTTGTGGGACACCCAATGCAGTGGCAATCACAACACTGGCAGAGAAAGGCTCCAGCAAAGCAGAGGTATGCAGAGGCATAGTGGCATTATAGAGACTGTATTTGTTTTTTTGCAGGTGAAATGATGGATTAAGAAAAAAGCCCTGCATGCCTAGTGAGAGTCAGAAGCCCCAAACTGTTTTTTATTTTCAGAGCCAGAAGCATATCTTAGTTGCTTTTGGTTGGCTCTGACTTTGAATCTGAAGTACTGCTACTAGGCAAAAACATTTTTTCCCTCTAGCAGAAATCGCAACCATCTAAACCAAACTATGCCTCCTCCTCTCCTCTGCAAGCTTTCCAGCCTGTGTCAAGCCAGCAGCATGCAGCGAACGGCAGTAACCCCGTGTGCACGCGGAGGAGCAGGTCACTCGGGGTTAGCGTGCAGCCCTCCCACGGAGGGTTGGCTGCAGAGCCGGCATCATGCCTGCCAGCAGCCCTGGCATGTGTCCCACACCAGTCCAGAACCTGCCGCTGGCTCTCAGCTACTGGGAAATTGAGGTGATTCCGGGACCAGCTTCAGTTAGGACCATGGCAGAGCTCTTGCTGCTAGCCCGAGGGGGAGGGGAGGCTGAGGCTGCCCTTAAGAGTTTGGTTACATCTGTTGCCCATTACGTCACTTAAATTTGTGTTGTGTGTGTGTTAGGATTTTTTTTTTTTTTTTTTTTTTTTCCTGCCTGGGATAAAAATAATTGAAACCATGTGATACTCAGTTTGCTGATGTGGCTGAAAATGTCCTAGGGTAGCGTGCCTTTTACTTGGCAGCTGTTTTGGGTAGGACTACCTTTTATTCTGCCCCATTACTGAGCAAACAAAGGCATCATTTTCTTTTGCATACTGCCTGAGCTGCTCCATATGGCTTGACCGAAAGTTACTCCTTATTGTCTGGCAGTCTGATTTCCGCGTGAAAAGGAGGGACTCAGTCGCTTGTTTCATGGGGCAGCAGCTTGAGGGGGTGGAGAGAGCTATTGTTTGTGCCACATCTAGAAGCCTTTCTAGCAAGGAATTTTAATTAGAGAATGGTCTGAAGAAAATATTTGTCTCTTTGTGTGAGGACTGGTTAGATCTGTCTCTGTGCTCCTTAAATCAACCCAGGAGAGGAGATTAAACTCTGAGGGCAAGGGCAACTGTAAAGAAACACCCAGCCGAGTCTGATGTCTAGGAGAAGTAGTTCAATAATGCTGCCAGTGGCATGAACAGAACAGCTCTGTATGTCTAGTATGAGATTGCTGGTGCCAAAGTTGCTTGCTTAGACATTGTTTTTAAAATTACACATAAAGGACCTTCATTAATGCAATCTCCATTGGATAGTTAGCACCTAGTACATTCATTCCAATTAACTGTGCTTTCTATTTCTGTACCTTTCCTTATCCTGAGGAGTCGATGGCACTTCAGCTAAAGCCATTGACTTTTTATTATGGGAATGCTCTGTCTAAAATACCAAAAGTTCCCCAAGGTGACCCTTTGCATTGGAGACCCACCTGAAGTGTCACACCTGAAGAGTGGCCTTGGCCTTTCTGGGTTAGAAAACATCAAATCCAAAATCCATATGAGCATATTTAACAAACTGCAGCTGTTGGCTTAAGTTTTTGTCTGTCGTGTCCCTGATGTTAGTATCCTGCTAGTCACCCTGAACCTGTGGAGCCAAACTGATCGGCACCAGGATGCAGACAAAGACAGGAGTGAATAGTGAGCAGATGAAAGGATGCTTGAAGCAAGTCCGGACACAAGCACCAAATCCCCAGGTTTTATCTGTTCTCACAGCTGTCTTCCATCATATCAATGTGTCATGTGTTTTTGGGCAGCTAAAAATAGAATCCTTGGGTATGTGACACAAAATAGCTTTTGTTTAGCATCAGGATTTTTTGTCCAGATGTTGGTATATATAAAACATGTGCAGTAGTACAAATGAACACAAAGGGTCAGGCTTACTTACAGTGTAAGGCCAGAAATACTGGCTGTGCTTGTGTTGGGTGGAGTGGGATTGAGATGTTAGAGGACACCATTGCCTTCTGGGTTGTAACTGGCTGGCTTTGTCAGCAGTCCTAGACTTTGATTATCTACATTTTGTTTAAACAGAGGTGTCTAAACCAAGGCATGGTCAGCAAAATTGGCAATAGGGCTTTTAGTGACTCTGAAGACAGAGCAGTCGGGCTATCAGAAGTTGTTTCCAAAATGTGTCTGGAGAGTAATTGCAAATAGGTGTCTCGCCAGCTCTGCTTGTCCTTATTAGTGCACGTCGCCATTTTGGGCCACACATCAAGACCATCACAGTTCATGTCACCTGATATTCAGTAACAGTCAAGAAATCAGATCAAACACTGGAAAAGATTTAGATAAGGATAGAGAACCACCTGTGGAAGATGTTACCACAACACTGTGTAAATCCATGGTTTGCCCTTCTCTTCAATATGGAGTACCGATCAAGGTACTTTGTTTCCAGAAAGGGGCAGCAGAACTGGAAAAAGTTCAGAGAAGGACAATGGAGATGTGTAGAGGTGGAATGACTTAAACTTACAGAACAAGGAATGTGTTGGAACTCACCAGCCTGTTAAAGAGATGAGCTGGGGGCAGGACAGATGTATATGGAGTTGAGAAGAGAAAAAGAGTACAAATATTCATTTTCTGCCAGCACAGAAAGTATGACACTGAATGAAGCTAACAACAGCCAAGTTTAGGAAAGGGAGAGGATGTTCTTTCCAGTGATGTGCTAGATGCTAAATATTTGCAAACATTCATGTTTACCATGGAAGACATTCATTTTGTGATAGCAAATAGACAGAAGTTCTCTGAGCTGAAAATATTGGAATCTGGAAGGTTACCTCGGGAAGCATCTGTTCTTTTCCCTACCTGTTTCCTAACATCCACTTACTGTCACCATCACAGAGATACTAAGCTAAAAAGAGTGTGTGGGGGCACATCTCTGTTTTCTTACATCAGTTGCCAGTCTGAGAACAGAGGCTCAGGGTCTATGGACTTGTTTTTATCTTGTGGTAAGCCAGGCCATATCCCTGAGTATGGAGATGTTAATGCAGAGTCTTAGGCCAAGTATCTGGTGCTTTTGTTCAGGACAGCTTCTGCAGGTTGTTGCTGTGCCAGATAAATGAGTCCCAAAGTGCGCATCTTCCCAGCCAGCCATGAGTGTTTCATCTCTGTGCCAGGTGCAAATGGGACAAGAGAAGACTTTTCATTGTGGCTGGCTGCATATGGTGTGGAGAAAAGGCTTACTCTACAGTCAGATCTGAGGCTGCAGCTGGGCTTGTTTTCAGGGGCTTTCTGAGAATGTTGTTGATAAAGGGGAGGGAGGTGCTGGGGCAGGGGCAGCATTACTGACCTAGGAGGTCAAACTTTCTATCAGGGGAAGCTTGCTGACCTCGGTGGAACTGTGCCAGGTGATGCTGCCAGCACTCCAGGGCCTATGGCTCAATGAGGCTGTGTCTGATTAGCTGCATTTGCTCCATGTTATTTTCTTATTCCCTTTTCTGTCTTGCTCCACCCTGGAGTGAAGGGACTCTGCTGGAATGTGAGCTGTTGTGCAACCAAAAAAGTGACTTCCATGTGAGAGCTCAGGGAGAGCAGGAATTGCACAGAAAATTGTGTGAGAAAACTTAATAAAGAAGAGACTTGATGTTCTTCCACTGTAGTGGAGGGAAACATGCTTTCACCTGGTCTGTCTTTTTTAGCACTGCATCCAGTGGGATTCAGTAACCAGATGGGTGATCTGAGGGAGAACGGCAGGACTTTTTCACTTCTGTAATCCTGATCCTATCCCCATTTCCATTCTTCTCCCCCTTACTTTTCCAGCTGCTGAGCATGAAGAGTTGGAGTGACATGAGGCAAGAGGTGATGTTCCTGACCAATGTGAATGCCTCAAACTCCTCTACACAGATCTACCAAGCCGTGTCACGTATTGTGTGCGGCCACCCCGAAGGTGGAGGACTCAAGATTAAGTCCCTCAACTGGTACGAGGACAACAATTACAAAGCACTGTTTGGAGGCAACAGCACTGAAGATGATGTAACAAATTTCTATGATAACTCCACAAGTAAGTGTAACCCTATCATGTCGTAACATCCTATCCATAGCTGCAATGACTACTGCTTTCCAAACTTGCTCTGATGAAAGCAAGTGATCCTGAGGGTCAGCATATACCTTGCTGTTTCAGAAGACTATATACATGCTGTCTGAGCAGACAGCTATTGCTTCCTGCATGTACTATTAGGGGTAGGGAGGGTATCAAGATGCAAGGGATTCTCAAGGGTCTTGTGTAGAATCCAGGAAGGCTATGTGGACACTTTCTTTGAAATGGGGTCCACAGTCACATGCAGCCTTTGAAAATGTGTTGGTCTTCTATGCAGATTTTGCCTGTCACGCAGTAGGTTTCATAAGTTGTGCAAATGAGTATGGCTGTTGTTGGTAGAGACTGTGCAGATTCTCTGCATTTGCTGGGCAAACTGTAAAGGCTCAGGCTGAAAAGGGCTTTTTGTGGATCTTTGCAGCAGAAGTTTTCTGTTGTAAGACAACTGTTCTGCTGTCAGCTCTGACCATCTTTAAGTGTACACAAGTGGGGCATGTGCCTCCTGCAGTTGTCACAGCACTTCTCAGCTGCTCACCCCTTCTTCTCCTCCTCAGCACCCTATTGCAATGAGCTGATGAAGAACCTGGAATCCAGCCCACTTTCCAGAATTATTTGGAGGGCTTTGAAACCTTTGCTGATTGGGAAGGTCTTGTACACTCCAGACACGCCAGCCATTAGGAAGATCATGGCTGAGGTAACTCTAACTTTGTCCTCTGATACGTAGTGTGAGGTATGTGCTCTGACTGTACAGCTAAGCTGCTCTGTGTTAAATTGAGCCCAAATGCAAGCCTAGAAAGGACTGTCCACAAAGCATGCTGCCCCTAGTCTCTCACCTCCCATGCACTTGCTGTCAAAGGCTCAAGGAGAAAAAGCCAGGCTGAACTATGTTTCTGAACCTTGCTGGAAACATTTCTGATGGTGCTTTTTGGTTACTTACAGACTTTGGAACTCTAAGGTGGGATATGACACTGGGAAGGATCTTGATAAACCGTCAGGTGTCTTCTCCACTGCCTGCTTATCAGCTGATCCTTAAACATTTCTGATCGAGGCTTATTTAATGCTCTCTCTAATTCCCCAAACTTCCCCAGCAACCTCTTCTATCAAATGGGAAGGAGTTGCCTCTGTGTGCCCTTCATCTCCAAACAGGAAACATTCTCCACCAAGCTCTAAGTCCTACTCCACCACAGGCACTTCTCTTTGTATTTTTCCTTTCCTGTGCACAAGATTTTTCAAACTCCCATCCTTGCTGAAGCTGAATTGCTGTTTTGAGTATAAGCAACACTCAGGACTTGATAGACCAATGCACCCTCTCAGCCCACAGTGAGTCTGAGCCACATTTTGGCAATAACCTTTGTCTCTTCTTTGCCTACAGGTGAACAGGACATTCCAGGAGCTGGGAGTGTTTCGCGACCTTGGGGGGATGTGGGAAGAGATAAGCCCAAAGATCTGGACGTTTATGGAGAGTAGTCAGGAAATGGATCTGATTCGGGTCAGTATGCTGTTCTTACCAGAACCAAGCATCATTTTCTGCAACCAGTGATAAAATATTTATTTTAGATAATGCTTCTTTGTTTATAGTGTGCATGTGACCCTCTTTTTGAAACAGGCTGTGACTGTACCAGTCTTGTGTTGTACTGAGCACTCCTCTGTTTAACCACTTTCCACAGTCAGGAGCAGAGCATGTTTAACAGCTGTTTCTAATCTCCCTCTGTGGAGATGTGTTGTTTCTTCCACACTGTTGCCCTGATGTTCTATAAATATCTGGCTGATGGTATTTCTGTAAACTGCAGACCTGTGGAGTTGGCAACAGGTTCAGCTGCCAGTGCTGTGCACTTCTCTGTAGAAAGTGCTCTCTAGAGCAGCTGCTTTCATTATAGCAACGAAGTGAGCTACCTTATGCCTAGATCAGATCCTGGAAAGTGTCATGTGGCCTCAGGCTATACTGAGTGCAATAAGGTTTGAATGGTTATTGTTATTGAACAATAACCATTGTTCAAATAATATGGTTATTTGAACTGTACCTAGATGCCTGGTGATCATCTGGCAGAAACCTTGTGAAAACTTTTTTTTGGGGGGGTTAACATGGTACACTTAGGTTTGTAGCAGTTGCATGTCACAGGGGAAGAGGAAACATTACCCTATGGCTTCACAATATGCTATGCTTACAAGATCATGAACAAGGTGTTGAGAGTCTTGTTTGGATTTGACATGCTTTCTTCTGGCCTGTTGGCTTCCCAGAGCATTGTGCCTGGTGTAAAGCATGCATTATTTGTTAAAAGTATAGAAGGCTTAGTTCACACTGCTTCCCTCAGTTGTAACTCTGAGGAGTGAGTCTTTGCACTTCTGTGCTGGGTGGGTGTTACACAGAGATCTTCCTGGGTCTTAAGCCTTGAAGTTCAGTCTTACTTTATCCCAGTCATGATGATGGGCAGAACAGTCTCTGACCTCATTGCACTTGCCCATGAATGGAATGTACTAGAGATAACAGTGACATCGTTTTCCTTACTCCTGTTCCTCTGCTAGCTTTATGAAAGTTATTTCTGTAGATGCTGGCATCAGAGAGATGAGAATCAAACCCAAACTTTTTGCTGCAGGGTATGCTGACAGAGTCAGGATTCAGTTATTGGTTTGCAATTTTGTCAGTGTTCCTACTTATTTGAGGTGTTTTTTTTGTTTTATTTTTGCAAATGAGTCCAGACTTGAGTGATTCTGTATTTTGTGCTTGTTGTTACAGTGGCAGGGGTCCCTTTGCAGTTGCCTGCTGAAGCTGATGGATTCAGCAGTACTTTGTTGTGTGCTCAGGCAGCATCCTGCTAGGTTTAGGGATGCAGCATGTGTCATTTATACACGGATAGGATAAAACATACAGGAGCCTGTTTGGAGCTGCTCTCAGCTGCTGTTTGCAAATCTCTGAGGCTGCTGTACTGCTGGCTGATTGTCAGCTCCCAGCTTTCTGGACTGTGGGAACTGTTAGGTATATTTCCTTCTGCAGAAGTAGAGGAAAGTGCTTTTCTCACTCATCTCAGACACTTGCAGCTTGATGCTGCTGCTAACTCCAGGGAGGACAACTTGCTCCCACCCCAAGCTAATGTTCATTTTTGTTGTTGCTGCAAGGATGATGAGGCTGAGCCTCTTGCCTGCAGGCATGGTGCCCTTGCTGCAAGTTAGAGTAGGGTGGAAGCCTCCAGGAATGAGTGTGAAGAGGGGAGCTCATGTGGCCTATCCCCGTGTGTTTGGATTTCCTCCTCTGTCAGCTTGGCCTGATCTGTTTTCCCAGTTTGTGATTCTGTTTTTGTAACCATGTGACCTTTTGGTTTGTTACTAACAGCTGCCCATGGGGAAGCTCCCTCACCTCTCCATTTTGTTCTTTGTTCTGGCAAAAATTCAGTTTCCTGTTTTTATTGCTTATGATTTTTAGTTTTCTTCTTGTGCTGGCTTTTTTTTCCTTTCCTATAGTTCAGCTGTATTCCTTACAGTTAATGTACACAGTTGTATGTATACAGTTAATTCCTTACAGTTAATTCCTTCCTACCTGCTGTTACATTGCTGCTGACAGGTCTCAGTTCTGCTTTATTGCCAAGTGCACCAACTCAGACTTCAGGGTGTTGTACATACATATTGTGGGACCGTAGGTCATCCTCTGGAAGCAAAAACAGGTGAAAATATCACTATCCACAGTAGGAGAGCAGAGAGGCAGGTCATCATTGCTATTGGAGACTGTGTCTGTGACACAACAGAAAAACACATAAGAAAGCCACCTGGACTTCGGTGCTGGTATTTCTGTTTAGCAGCTGAAGGACTCGGCCCCTCTCTGTGCCTCCTCCATCTCCATCCCAGTAGGAAGCAGAAACTTGCTTGAAGAGCAACCACTGGTCAGCCAAATGCATCTCTGAAGATGTTTATTCCTTCTTTGTATCTTGCCTTTGCAAAGCTCTTTGGCATGCGAGAAGTGGGGAAGGCATGGATGGGGATTTTTGTCTGCTTCAGCTCTCTCCTGCCTAAGGAGCCTGGGACATGGCTGCCACCTAGGGCAGAGCAGGGCCTGGGCAGCACTTACAATGTTTTCCCAGGGCGCAGGGCTGTGCATGGCTCTCTGCTGCCCTCTCTCCATGGAAAAGATGAGGCAGGACATAGAGCAAGCCAGCCTACAAAGCATGCCTAACAGCTTGTTTGTGGCTTGGAAGACCAAGAGGTGCCCAGAGCTGTTGGCCCCTGGAGGCTGAGGTACTCCGTATAAAGAAATAGACTCGCACTATAAAAAAGGGGTATGAATAGCAATGCAAGGAGACAAAGCAGACACCTTTGGGTAGTAGACAACAAAAATTAGACTACCTGCCTGCTGGGGCACCTCCAGTGTAACGTCAATGCTTCTTGTACTTTTGAAAAAGACAGTAATAATCATTTTCATGACAAGATGGGAGATCCAACAGTAATTCTCAAGATAACTCTTTCCCCTTTGACAAAAACATCTACAGACACTGCTGAAAAGCAAGGCTCTCTGGGACATGCACTTGCCAGCTTCCAACTGGACAGTGGAGGATGTTGCCCGTTTCCTGTCAAAGCATCCAGAAGAGTCTAAGACAGATAATGGAATGGTGTACACATGGGTGGATGCCTTCAATGAGACAGATAGAGCTATTCAGACCATCTCCCGCTTCATGGAGGTAAGATTGTGCTGTAGTGTGGGCAGGGAGCTGGAGACAGCTGTAGCTTGGATTCTACTTACTGGGAAGGGTGCCTCCCAGGAAGGGAAGGTCAGTGCTCTTCAGTTCCTGTTCTGAAAATTACAAGTCTTGGTGGGGCTGAGTGCACAGTGTGTTAGAAAATACTATTTATTCAGGTATCTTAATATAGATGTGGGAACCTAACTTTAGGCCTTGTTCTTGAAGCTTTTGCTTTGGCCATGACATGTGGTTTTTCACTCTCTTGTTACTGGGCAACTTAAAGTGGCCACTTGTTTTGGTCATGTAGCAGCTTCTACTTCTGTTTGGGGCTTTCACTGGGGCCCACAGTTGGAGCTGGCAGCTGAGGTAGATGTAGCTTATAATGAAACTTACCTGCTTGTCCTTTAGTCCGCTTGGCAGATGAGTGCGAACAGAAACAGGTCTTGGCCTGCTAGAAGCCTGTTGAGGGTTTGGTAGTTTCTCCACTGACTTTTTAGAGGCTTTGAATCACACCTTGCTTATTGTTAACAGAGGAAAATAAGACTATGAAAGTGGATGCTTGAGTTGGATCCTATAGCTACCGCTACAATGCTTCCTAACAGCTCATCCAATACCCAAATACCTTTGGACCATATGTCAGTGACACTTGTTTGCCTAGTGGGTGACCAGTAATCAGGATAAAATGACATCTCTAGCAACTTTCTGGGCTAGTGTGAGCCATTGCAAAGCAGTTCAGAACTACAGCCTTTTCTTGGGTGTGGCATTGGTATTACAGAGTTCTCTTTTGTCCCTCCTAAACTTACAATATGTTCTGGTTTAACCTGATCCAAATCTGTCCCTCTCTAGTGTGTGAACTTGGACAAACTGGAGCCTGTGGCTACAGAAGTCCGGCTCATAAATAAGTCCTTGGAGCTTCTGGATGAAAGGAGGTTCTGGGCTGGTGTTGTCTTCACTGAAATAGCTCCTAACAGCACAGAGCTCCCTCAGCATGTGAAATACAAAATACGCATGGACATCGACAATGTGGAAAGGACCAACAAGATTAAGGATGGGTGAGGCATGACGGGCTGCCTTGTGAAGAATTTCTTACAGGGTTTGAGGATTTCTAACTGAAACATCTTTTTCCTTTGGCAGGTACTGGGATCCTGGTCCCCGTGCTGACCCCTTTGAGGATATGCGTTATGTGTGGGGAGGTTTTACCTACTTGCAGGATGTGGTAGAACAGGCCATCATCAGGGTGCAAACAGGCACAGAAAAGAAGACAGGAGTTTATGTGCAGCAGATGCCTTATCCGTGTTACGTGGATGACATGTATGTATACAGGCTGCTTCAGAAGCTTCCAGGAGCATTCTGGGTTGGGAGGCATGGGCTGTAGTCATTCTTCAGGCATGACTTATTGTCTCCCTGTTATCAGTGTGGGGGCAGATCTCATCTTTCCTAATCCCTGAATTGGGGCTCTTGTATGGAGCACTGAGGATTTAGAGTACGTTATTATTTATGGAGACAGTTAAAAGTAGTCCCCAGGAAAAGCAGCTCTTTATACCTGCTCTTCAAGGAAGCTGTAACTACAGCTGGCTCCTGCTCAGGGCCAGTGTCATCATGTAGACCCATCAGCCGCACTTTGTGGTGAGACACTGATGCTGTGTCATAATCTGCATGCACCTTGGCTGCTTTGTGTAGTGAAGCCTTAGAAATCTCTATACTTTGCTAGCCCTTGTCACACTGGTATTTCTCACTTTGTTCTCCTGGCCCCTTCCTTCTTGTTCTCAGATTTCTGCGTGTCATGAGCCGTTCTATGCCTCTCTTCATGACTCTAGCCTGGATCTACTCAGTGGCTGTGATAATTAAGGGCATTGTGTATGAGAAAGAAGCCCGGCTGAAGGAAACTATGAGGATTATGGGTCTTGACAATGGCATCCTTTGGCTAAGCTGGTTCATCAGCAGTCTCATTCCTCTTCTCATGAGTGCAGGTCTACTGGTGCTGATCCTCAAGGTGAGCTCACTAGTTGGGTCTCTTGACAGAGAATCCACAGCACTGGTGTACAGCAGCCTCTGTTGGCACACTGGGGAGGAAGTAGTGGATTTTGGCTGGTCAGCAGCAGTTGTGCAAATTGCAGCAAGTCCAGAATCCCCTTAGCAAACAGTGCTGTGGGCCTCCTCATACTAGAGCCATGTCAGAGAGCGCTTTCAATGCCTGATGTACCTACTGTTCTCTTCCAGATGGGGAATCTGCTGCCTTACAGTGACCCTAGCGTGGTGTTCGTTTTCCTCTCAATCTTTGGCATTGTGACCATCCTGCAGTGCTTTCTCATCAGCACCGTGTTCTCCAGGGCTAACCTGGCAGCTGCCTGTGGAGGCATTGTGTACTTCACACTATACCTACCCTACGTGCTGTGTGTTGCCTGGCAGGACTATGTCAGCTTCTCACTCAAGATCTTTGCTGTAAGTCATAAGGAAATTGTCCAGGGCACTGGGTCTACACCACTGTGGCACTGAATTGTTCTCTGATTGGACACTAATAATTAGTGGGTAGGGGCCAATGGGAGGGTAATTTCCATTGTAAGAGACTACCAGAGTTGGGCTTGGTGAAGAGGCTGATAGAACTGTTGGGGAGGATTTTGTTGCCTTTGGTAGGAAAGTAATTCTGCTACATTAAGCTCCCTTGGTCTCTATGTTGTGGTGTTACATCACCAGATATGCAAGGTTGCAGGAGTTATCTTTCTTCTCCACAACACTTCTTACCTGCATATGGGGGGTAACCTAGTGGTGTCTTCCTTTGTGTGAAAGTCCAAGCATAATGAAAGGAGTAGAAAAACAAACTAATTTCTAGGGAGTGGTCCACCAGAGGTTTCAGCTTTACTTATTTGAATAGAACAAAAATATTTTCCCAGTCCCTCTCTGATCTAGTCATGATCTAGTCTAGTCATGATCCTTAGACTCTTGATTTTTCCTGTAGGGCCTCTCAGCCACATCTTCAAGCCCTGAACTACAGATGAGGTGCCCATTTATTGAGTAGCTGTGAAAAACGTGTGTTCATGTCTCTCATTTGCAGAGCCTGTTGTCACCAGTAGCCTTTGGCTTTGGATGTGAGTACTTTGCACTGTTTGAAGAGCAGGGAGTTGGTGTTCAGTGGGACAACTTCTTTGAGAGCCCACTAGAAGAAGATGGCTTTAGCATCACCACATCTGCTGTGATGATGTTGTTCGACACGTTCCTCTATGGGGTCATGACCTGGTACATTGAATCTGTCTTCCCAGGTGAGGTTTGCTTCAGTGGGAAGAGTCATAGCTTCATGCTTTCATGTTTTACTCCTTTAACAAGATGCTAAATAAATGCTTTTCTAAGCAGAGCTGCAGAAAGGTCCTGGAGAAAAATCTCATACCATCAGCACAAAACTGTTGTTGCAGCTTCTAGCAGTGACTGTTTCCCCAGTTTCCCAGCACAGAGGCTGTGCCCTGTTGTGGTGATGGCTAAGCTAGCACCAGGAAGTTTGGTGCATTTCAGCTCTTAGAATCATAGAATCACTCAGGTTGGAAAAGACTTTAAAGATCATTGAGTCCAACCACAGCTAAACCATACTACCCTCTTTTCTATGAACTGCTAATACTGCAGTGATTCTGTAGGGGGGGGGAGGGTGAACACTGATTATATTAGCACCACACATGATAATTCTGGCATAGAACTAACGCTAAAATGAAAATTCCAGAGAAGAGATTACTTTTACTCTGAAGGCTGTCAATAAAGATCTTAGCCCTGCCTAACATAGAGGTTTATGGAGGATGGAATACTTCCTGTCTTGCTGTGAAAGCTAAGATGAAAAAAATGAAAAAAAAATGAAAAAAAAAGCTGCAGATGAGTTCACTGGTGGCGCACGGTGTTAGAACCGCCGCTTGCAACACTGGAGGGCCCGGGTTCAAATCCCCCCTGTGGCGCAAGCGGTAGAAGTGCCGCTATGCTACACTAGAGGGCTCGAATCCCGGGAGTTGGACTCGATGATCTCTAAGGTCCCTTCCAACTCGCACAATACTATGATACTATGATGTAATGCTTTTCCCTCTTTAGGCCAGTATGGGATTCCCAGACCCTGGTACTTCCCTTTCACAAAATCTTACTGGTTTGGTGAAGAATCCCAGGACACGCAGCACCTTCATCCTGACCAGAAGGGGCCCTCAGAAGGTAAGCACTGGACTTGAAAGAAGCTGCAGTGAAGCACTGAGGTCTCCTGCTTTGGAAGGAGAGTTCATGGGCAGAAGTACTAGCCTGGCTAAGGTGAAAATGAATTATCTGTTTGTTCTCAGTTTGGGATCAGGTGTTTACAGAAACCCAAGGTATTTAGCCAAGCAGGCTCAGAGCTGTGAATTCCTCTAGTTTCTGCTGACTATAGTGACACTAGAGATTCCTGTGCTCCTGGTGTAGTCAGTAGAGTGAGAAGAACTAAAAGGCAGTTATGTAGAAGATTTCTGTCACTGAGTAAGAAATGTGGTCAGGTACTCACATAGCTCATTTCTTAATGGATCTCCACATGCTTAGGGGAATGTGATGTTTGTTAGAATTCCCACACAGTTAAACAATGTTTTTAAAACCCATCGTATTCCCTTCTTCTTTGCTCTGTTTTTCTTTCAGTCTGCAAGGAGGAAGAGCCTATGCATCTGAGTCTTGGTGTCTCCATCCAGAACCTGGTGAAGGTTTATCGTGATGGCAAGAAAGTTGCTGTGGATGGTCTCACGCTGAATTTCTATGAAGGGCAGATCACTTCATTTCTAGGACATAATGGAGCAGGGAAAACCACTACCATGTAAGATTAATACTTCAATGTGGTGGAACTGTCTCTAAGTATTACTGTTCCTGTCAGTACAGTGCAACTTCTGTACAAATGCAGTGGAGATCCACTGATGGTGCTTCACTGATTTCAGAGGAGCTTTGCTGACTTACTCCAGTCTGTGCAACTGTTCAGAAGATGCACAGATACAGAGGACTGAAACGGAAGGTCGTTCAGGTTGACTCTGTGCCTGAATGCATCTCCTGGCAGCACTTTATAGTAATCTCATTTGTGATTCTAACTTATCAGTGAAAGGAAATGAGCTGAGTTTGAAAGGATGGGAAGCTTTTAGAGAAAAAGATGTTTCCTTCAAGCCCTACCATGTGGGTGTGCTTTGATCACTGTATTAAAACCACTGGAGCCAATTTTTCATCCATTAGCAATATGTATCTCTTGGACTGCTTCCCTAATTTGGGAGCTCCCACAGGCTTTCACTCACTCTTCACTCATCCATCATATCACATACAGCAGCCACTTCTTAGTGCTGGAATTTGTTGTCTTTGTTCTTCAGGTCCATCTTGACTGGCTTATTCCCTCCTACTTCTGGTACTGCCTTCATCCTGGGTAAGGATATCCGCTCAGAGCTCAGCACCATCAGGCAAAACTTGGGTGTCTGTCCACAACACAACGTGCTGTTTGACTTGTGAGTAACATCCATCAGATGCAGGGCTGGTGCTATTGAAAGTTTGGGTTCCTTAGGAAACACTACTGTTGCTTGAGCTAAGACAGCTATATCTTTAACCGTGACAGACAGCAGGGTGGTGTGAGATTGGTCTATGAGTGTTCTGATTGTTAGTGGGTTCATATGCGCCTATGAATTATTAACATGAGCATGCAGTCTAATCTTTCTCCTCTCTTCAGAGAAATCCGCTACACTGAATGTAACTTGGCTGAATGGCCTAACACTGCCTGCAGAATTGGGATGTTATGGTTACTTTGTTGAGCCATTTAAAAGGAGTATTATTTGCCATAGAGCTGAATAGCAGCATTCTGAAATCAAGCCGTGACTGAGCGCACCCAGTCTGTAGCTGCTTTCTACAAACTCAGGCTTAGAAGTTGTTTACCTAGGCAAACAAATATGCTTTGTGTAGTGCTAATGCAAGGAAGAATTCCAGCTCACATCTGTGCCCTGAATTTGTTCTTGTTCCCTAGGCTGACTGTGGAAGAGCACATCTGGTTCTATGCTCGGCTCAAAGGGTTGCCAGAAAAGAAGGTAAAAGAGGAAATGGAGCAGATGGCGATGGACGTTGGTTTGCCTCACAAACTGAAAGCCAGGACGAGCAAACTCTCTGGTAGGTTCATCGGCTTTTATATTTGTCAGCAGCTCCCTCAGCTTCAGAAAGGCTCTATCAGGGAGGGCCTGACTGAGGCTGCATCACAGATCTTGATTGGATCCTTTGGTCAGATACATAGGCTACCGCACATCTGGGCACTTGAAAAAACTAGTTATATATTAAGTACCTAATCATCATATATGTTAGTGAACTTAACAGTCTTATAGTATTTATGCTATCTAATACTGTAAAAAAAAAAGCAGTTACTTTTTCTGAGTATTCTGTACTTGTTTCCATCTTGACAGGGGGTATCCCCTCACGCCATGGAATCTGTTTACCTGTAATATAGCTAGCTGCCTGTTATATATATTCTCCAAATGCTAACTAGAATATTTGGTTTTTACAGGTTTAGGTGAAGGTGGCTCAGACCCTAATCTTCAAGTAACTTAACCCCTATATCATAGAATCTCAGAATGGTTTGGGTTGGAAAGGATTTTAAACATCATCTAGCTCCAACCCCCCTGCTATAGGCAGGAATGGCTCCTGCTAGACCAGTTGCTCAAAGCTCCATCCAGCCTGGCCTTGAATGCTTCCAGGAAGGGGGCATTCACAACTTCTGTGTGCAACCTGTTCCAGTGTCCCACTGCCCTCACAGTAAAGAATTTCTTTCAAATGTCTAGTCTAAATCTACACTCTTCCTCTTTAGAGCAATTTCCCATCATTCTGTTGCTACCTGCCCTTAGAAAAAAATCCCTTCCAAACACTGTGAACACTGTGCACTTCTTACATTGGCTTTTTTTTTCAGTTGATATCTTTCCCCCTTGTTCAGGAATACCAGGATTCCTGAATCAATCTGTGCCAGGTATCTGAGGACTGGGACTGTTTTGTCTCTGACTCAACTATCAACACACTTGTCTTTAGTAAAGGAGAGCAGATGATCAAAGGTTGGCTTTGCATTGAAGAGTATAATATGAACGTCACTGCTGCCTCTTGCCCCCACTGGAGGGGAATCTCTTTGGGCACCTGTTCCTTCAGCTCAAGCTTTTTGAGACCTGCTCCAGATCCTCAAAATTTGGTTAGGCATCTGAGCAAAGTATATGGTACTGCTGATGCTAAGATACATATTATTCATTTATAGAGGGGTTGTAGTACATGGTTTCCTATAGAGAAATTGTGCTCTGCTGGGGAAAACTATCCTGATGAATTATTCTTTGTCCTGAAGGTGATGAAACCCTGAAAGCATAAAACAGTATCAGCACTCAGTCTTCTCAGTGCTCAGTTTTGCTTTTTCTTGCAGAGCTCAATTTCCACTGTTCTGTTCTTTGCATCAGCCTGACCCCAAGTTTCTTGTTGCACCTTTCAGGTGGCATGCAGAGGAAGCTCTCAGTTGCCTTAGCCTTTGTTGGTGGATCCAAAGTTGTCATTCTGGATGAGCCCACAGCTGGAGTGGATCCTTATTCTCGGAGAGGGATATGGGAACTGCTTCTGAAGTATAGACAAGGTTTGTCGTCTTTTTTTTGTGCTCCTAATGTAACAATGTTGTGAAAAGCAAAAGAAAATCAATCTCTTATTCACAACTGTTCCCAAAATAGCGGTATGCCTTTGCAAATCCATTGTTGCCTGCGCTGAGAAAGGAACAAAGCTTGCAGGATAAACACATTCTACTCTCACCTGTCCTCATTTTTCATCCAGTTCATGTCAGAGCTCACTGAACAAAGCTCCTCACTGCTGGATTGTCGGGATACTTAAAGACAGAAAGTTGTGCCTTATATGCAGCACTGTCCTGTTTTGTTGTAGCCATGATTGCTGATACTGAGTTAACATACTTCAGCTGAGTGTGACGATGATGTGCAAAGGGTGGGGAGAGAATACCTGTGACAAGGGTTGTGACCCTTTTCCATATGACTAACCTTGTTCAAAGAAGCTCCAACTTGGGAAACCTCCCATTCAACTTCATGACAAAACCTAGATGGTAATGGCCTTTCTTGGCATGGAAACACGAGTGTAGTTGACTTAATGTAGTGTCTTCCTTTTCTTTCTTCCAGGCCGCACTATCATTCTTTCCACACACCACATGGATGAGGCAGACATCCTGGGGGATCGAATTGCCATCATTTCTCATGGCAAACTCTGCTGTGTTGGTTCTTCTCTTTTCCTGAAGAATCAGCTGGGGACAGGCTATTACTTGACCCTTGTCAAGAAAGATGTAGATTCTTCTTTGAGCTCCTGTCGAAACAGCAGCAGCACAGTGTCCTATCTAAAGAAGGTACAGCAAACTCCTGCTGGTTATATTGATCTCTCATGAGTGAAATTTTAGACTTACAGAAAGCAGAAGTTAAGATTTTACATAACAGAATGTATTGAAGAGAAATCTCTTATTCTTTAAAAGAAGTCTTGCTTGCTTTCATAGGTACTATGGCAGACCACATCTACTTAAACTTTTGCATGGAATACATGTCTCCATTATAGTTTATTTCAAAGTTATTGTTTCCAAAGCTGCTTGGGGAGAGACAGGATAGATGAGATGTTCATTTCTCTAACACTTATGCCTACTGCTGTGACTTCTTGCATGTATTTTAGTCCTTTGTAATGATACGTCACCTTTGCTTTCAGACTCTCCTACAGAGTATCCAGCATGCTGCAGCATTTGCTTAGAGTTACAAAGATTGTAGCATCCAAACATGCCTATTTCCTAACTGAACTAACATTGTTTACTGGTTATCTCATCTTTTGTGACTAGGATGACAGTGTCTCCCAGAGCAGCTCTGATGCTGGCCTTGGCAGTGACCATGAAAGTGACACCCTGACAATAGGTGAGGCTTGGAAAAAGAGTATGACATTTGGTCCCCTGTGCTAACATTGTTCTGTCTTTGACCATTAACAACAGCCTTAATTTTGTCCAATTATTGTAGCAACACAGAGGCCTAGTTATCAAGATCGCAGACACAGTAATTTTAAATCCATAAATATTGTATTTTTGTCTAGTGAATCACTTTGAGTTCACGTGGACTATTGAAGATGGCATAGTTACTGCACCTGCTTATGAGTATGACTTGCAGAACTGCCAGTATTTTGTAAAAGATCTCTTGAATTCTTTAAATGAAAACAGTAGCCAGGCTTGAGCCCAAGCCTTTGTTGAATGTTAAAAAGAACCCATATTTTCCATAGAAACAAGCAGCTTTCCATAGTTGTCCCATTTTACCTCCTTCTGACAGGGTTTTTCAGACTGACCTCTTTTATCTGCATGTTGAACAGAGTAAAAAGATGAACATTACCTTTTCCTTTGGTTCTTCTAGATGTCTCTGCAATTTCAAATCTCATTACAAAACATGTCCCTGAGGCAAGACTGGTTGAGGACATTGGTCATGAGTTAACCTATGTATTGCCGTACAAAGCTGCTAAAGAGGGAGCTTTTGTCGAGCTGTTCCATGAAATTGATGACCGTCTTTCTGATCTTGGCATTTCCAGCTATGGCATTTCTGAGACCACCTTGGAGGAGGTGAGTGAGCTGAAGCTTCTTTTTTTCATTTGAACAAGGGAAAAATAATCATGGAAGAAGTAAGAAAAAGGCTATCTTTTCATCCTGCAAATATTTGTCTTTTTGTTGTGGAGCAGGCTGTGCTCCAAAGTGGTTTCTCTTCTGCACCATTGAAGTGTGTGCATTAAAAATGGACATGTAATACAGGCAAGCATAGGCCCTTTGTATTTAATTGCACATCACTGAGATGTCATGCAGAGGTTAGCCCCAGATTGGTTTATAATTACTATGTTAAACACCTTTGAGGTATTTTTGGGGATGCTTTGTACTGCGCTTAACTGAAAGCATGCATTTTTTATACTAGAGATTGTTCTTTAGAGAAACCTAATAGCCATAGGCCGTTGTCAGAGGACTGTGTAGGGCTGTTACTTGTGACTGTTCTAACTGACAAATTTAGTACCAAGGTCTCTTTCAGAAATAGGAAGTAGCTTGTATTTAAGATATACTGAGAACTGATTTTGGAAAGGAGAAACAGCTGCTGTGTAGTTTCAGGCTATGCTTCTGGAAGCCAGAGAGGAAGTTCATGCTCCCATAACCCAGGGAATAAACCCTGTATCTGTTCTCTTGCTGCACACATCAATCTTGGGCTCTCTCATGGCATTTCCTGAAGGAGTCATCACAGTATTTCTTCCCTTCTAATTTTAACCGACACTTATCGTGGTCTTTCAGATCTTCCTCAAAGTGGCTGATGATAGTGGTGTGGATGCAGAAACATCAGGTGAGTGCTGTTGTTTCCTATGGTGTTGAAGGAAACTTAAGGGAGAGACACTGTCACTTGTTTAAGCACATGGCTGACAAAGCCTAGAAATTTCAGGGGTACAGTTTCAACGCAGGCCTTTGCTCCCTGGGCAGGAAAGAATCTAATAGATATATCAAATGAGGAGTGTTCCTGGCCTCACCTTTGGAGGGGTGAGTGACCTTTACGTATGGTGTGCCCAGCTATATAGTGACATATGCTTTGGTGTGACAGTTCCTATTTGTAGCTGAATTGGAACTCTTCTGCAGTGAGATTTTTTCACGACCTAAACCAGCTGTTCTTAGTATGATCTCAGTGTGTTTGTGTACTGTTGCTTTCCGCCTACTCACATGGACAGTTTCTAGTGTTTGAATGTATTGTGAACTTGAGTGACACCATCTACTCTGAAGAATAAGAAAAATTGTTGGCAGGGCCAAACTGCAGCACTGTCTGACTTTCTCTTTTTCTGAGAGTAGCTCAATGCCCTTGCAGCATCTCCTGAAAAACTAATGCTAGAAAACTGTAATTGGTGTCGCATGTGTATTGAGTATTTTCCTTGAGTGAGAGCAGCCTCAGGTTTCTGTGGCTAAATAAAAATAAATAAATACATGTCCAGAGCACAGGAAGAAGCCTCTAGGACAGAATGTGAAAACTGATGCATAAACCATGTGAGCTTGCAGAGTAGCAGTCATGGTTTTAGCTTTTCCTGGACTGGAATCATTCCAACTCAGCTTCTCAGTCCAAAGATGTAAGGTCACGTAAAAAGAAAAGGATATTGCTTTGCTTTTTCCTGTACTAATTGGAGATAAATTGAAGCAGTTCAGCTAACCATAACTGTTTTATTTTCAGATGGGACATTGCCTGCCAGAAGGAACAGGCGTGCATTTGGAGACAGACAGAGCTGCCTTCGTCCATTTACAGAAGATGATGCGTTTGACCCTAATGATTCAGACATTGATCCAGGTATTGCTGGTTCTCAAGTATGTTTTCTTCATGTGAACACTCTTTCACATTACAAATAGTGCAGATTACAAGGCTGAGAGTGCCAAAGGAGTAGTGGTTTATTTGCCTTCAGAAATCATGGGTGATGCAGTATCCAGCAGTGCCTGAGCCATCCTCCTGTTAAGACTCAGAGAGATAAAGATGTAAATGCCTTTCTAGGAATTTCTGTTGCTTTCTCCACTTGTTGCTCTCTTTTTTTGATAAGTGAGAGTAGTTGGTCCAGTCTTTACCTTGTTAATTCAGCACAGAAGTGCTGAGGGAATATCTCTGTGGGCTCGTGAGTAAGAGTTCTTTCTTGCTTCTTGCAAGCAGAATCCAGAGAGACTGACCTTCTCAGTGGCATGGATGGGAAAGGCTCCTACCAGATGAAGGGCTGGAAGCTCTCCCAGCAACAGTTCGTGGCTCTGTTGTGGAAGAGGCTGCTTATTGCTAAGAGAAGCCGGAAGGGCTTCTTTGCTCAGGTAAGATCATCCAACATGTTTTACACACACATTTTCCCTCAGAAAGGACAGCTCTGAACCACATGCTTTGCTAAGGGTTGAAAGCAGAAAGAAAACCTCAGGAGAATCAATCACCAAAACTGGTCTGCACTGACATATCTGAGCTTGTGCAAGTGAAAACTTTATAACCAAATGGTTGCAAGCTATTCTTGCATGGGAAAGGCGCAGGTAAGGTTCAGATCCAAAGCATGTGGAGGCTGAGTTATTCAGGGCTGAAGATAGGCTTTGCCTTGGTGTCTAGAGAGGCCTTGGTAAGTCACAGAATCACCAGGGTTGGAAAAGACCTATAAGACTATCCAGTCCAACCATCCATCTATCACCAGTATTTCCCCACTAATCCATATCCCTTATTACAACATCTAAATGTTTCAGAAACACCTCCAGGGACACAGTGACTTGCCTACCAACCTGGACAGTGCCTGAATGCACTTACAGAGATTAAACATTTCCTGACATCCAATGTGAACCTCCCCTGGCTCAACTTGGGGGCATTCCCTCTAGTCCTGTAACAAAGACTATATTTGGATGCTGGATAAGTCTTGAGCCACTGACTTGCTTGAAGCTGATGATGCCTCTGGAATGTTCACCTTAATAAAGAAGGTTCACTCTCTCCTTGTAATTTCAGATTGTGCTGCCAGCTGTCTTTGTGTGTATTGCTCTCATGTTCAGTCTGATTGTTCCTCCCTTTGGGAAGTATCCCAGCCTGGAATTACAGCCCTGGATGTACGATGAGCAGTATACTTTTATTAGGTATGTTCCTTGTGGCTCAGAAATTATGCTAAATCCTTAAATTCTTTTCTCCTCTGCTGAATTGAGTTACTGAGTACTGAGTTCCTCATCTAATCATTTAAACTTTCTTTCTGCAGTTAATGCAGAGGTACATTTTAAAGGCATTGTAGTATTCTTAAACCTTTAAATGCCTGCTCTAATACTAGCAAGGCCATTTCAATTCCTGTATGGTGCTATGAGTTTGGTGATACTGTGCACTCAAAAAGCAAAGATGAGTGCTCATATACGAAGTGTTTTTCATACTTCAGTTTCTACCCATGTTCTTTTCCTGAGGTTTTTTACTGTGTTCTCAGCTTTGCTCTGCTGCTGCTTTTGATGAATGCCTGTTATGCCACTGACCTGGTGATATTTCTCTGCTGTACCCGTAGTAATGATGCTCCAGAAGATGCAGGCACTCAGAAGCTTTTGGATGCCCTTCTCAATAAACCTGGCTTTGGAACACGCTGTATGCAAGGACATTCCATCCCGTAAGTAGAACTCAGTGCTGCAAAGGAGAACCCCAGCCTTGGTTTCTGGTCATTCGGTAGATTAAGCCAGCTTCAGGGTCTGATACTTAAGCATAGCCAGGGCAGAATTTAAACCAAAAGGCCTGCATTTGTGTTCCCCTTTTTTTTCTATCTGGGACCTTTGGGAAAGTTGCTGGCACTTAATATGGCAAGAGATTGAGACATGAGTGCAAGTCCTCACTGACAGAGATGGAACAAAGATGATAATCTCTCCTTCAAATTACTATCTGGTTCTGAATGAAGAATAGGACCTAGTAGTGTTGCTGTGTGCTTTTGACTAGCTATTCACACAGCCCTATTTCTGACTGCACTAGAAACCCTGATTAACACCTCCACAAATGCCAGCAGACAGCATGGAGAGCCAACAGCATTTGCAGTGTTTCCAGTCTCTGACACTTGTCTTGCTGCATGGTCTTGGGCAAATAACTGAGGTCTGGGTTGCCTGTGCAGATAGAGTATACAGTCTGGGACAGTCTGTTCTTAGGCTGGAAGAACTGCAGTTCATCATCATAGGACAGTGAGGAAGGGAGTTGGAAGCCCATGCCCTAAAAATTGACCAGTTATGGAGAAGTAATTTGTTATTTTCAAAGCAGACATGAGCAGAATTACTTGGCTGTGGGTTCTAGGAGGAGGCTACAAATCACCTACCCTCTGAGACTGTCTAGAGGGAGAACTGTGTTTTGATGCCCCGGGGCAGAGAGGCATCGAAGAAGCAGCTGTCTGCTGTGATCTTCTCTGAGCTCTGAATGTAATGTGTGCTGGGACTGACTGAAGTAAAGCACTCTGTTTGCTGTGAGATTAATGAGGAGAGTATCCAGTACAACTGGATGGGCAGACTCAATCACTTTAACACTACCATCTTAGAACCTGTTCTTTTGTTCTGAGCTGTTTGTTTCAGTGATGTCAAGCTCCCTTTGTCCTGCAGCCCACTTCTTGCCCTGAGTACAGTGGCATGTGTTACTTAAATTACTATGAAGCAAAAGCCACCATTGTTGTTTCTAAAAGTGCATTTGCCTTGCTTCTGTCCTAACACAGAGACACTCCTTGCACTGTGGGACAAAAGGAATGGACCACTGCTTCAGTCCCAGACTCAGTCCTGGAAATCTTGAGAGGCAACTGGAGCATGGAGAACCCTTCTCCATCTTGTGAGTGCAGCAATGAGAAGATCAAGAAGATGCTGCCTGTGTGTCCCCCTGGAGCAGGCGGGCTGCCACCCCCACAGGTAGGATGGGTGTTAGTGGTCCTGAAGTGAGAGGTGGTCCTGGAGAGCAGAGTGGCTGGGTCTGGTTAATGTGTGCAGCACTGAGCACAGTCTATCTGATTTGGTGGCTGCATTTTCTAATGGCTATTCATCTCTTTTTCTTGATGACACCAGCGAGAACAAGACACTACTGACATCCTCCAGAATCTGACAGGTCGCAATATATCAGACTATCTAGTGAAGACCTATGCGCAGATCATTGGGAAAAGGTAACTGATAAACACACCCTGTCTCTTACATCTGCACCAGATACAGCTTGCTGTCAATAGCATGCTGCATAACTCAAACAAATTGGCCTGGGCAATGTATACTTTTCAGCAGTGGGACAGACCTACTCAGCTCAAACTGTCCTGATGCACGCATTGTTCAAGTGTTCCTGCTTTATAGTGATGATGTGGCAGCTCTGGGGAGCAGAGGTGGGCATGTTTTAAGCCTTGCAGGCAGAGTGGTGGTTAAGTCTGGATGCATACCAGAGACAAGTGGTGGGACATAGAGTGATAGAAAGGTTCGGGTGGGAAGGGACCTTAAAGAGATGTGCCAGATGTGAGGAAGTGCTGCACTCTTTTCCCTGACTGTGCCTGAAGCACTAGTAGCAGTTGTCTCTTTTTCTATACATAACACATCTGCTTTCTTTTCCTCTCTTGACAGCTTAAAGAATAAAATCTGGGTGAATGAGTTCAGGTGAGTTACTGCCTTTTCTCTAACTTGTATATGTCCACTAACAGTGTGTTTAAGACAGACTCACTCCACTTAATATTTTATTATATCTGGCTCTCAACTGCTCAATGTCCATGGTGCACTGTTAAGGATAAACTGGAACAACAACCCCAGGGAACGCTGCTGAAAAGCCCGCTGCCTCATGTGGATAGCAGTACTGGCTTGAAAAGATTTGCAATAGCAATACTCTCCCACAGGAGATGCTGTTTTTCCAATCAAGGGAGGCAGGAGGATGCCCTGCTTTGCCTGCACAGGCAGCAGGACAGCTGTGTTCAATCAAGGCTATCTATTTCATTGCAGACTGAGAGTATTGTAGTCATAAGCTGAGTATTTAACCTCTGAAATAAGGAGCAGGAGGCAGCAGGGATAAACAGCAGCATGGAAAGATCATACTTTCTGTTTTTTGTAAGACTGGAGACATTTGCCTCGGTTATGGTGTAAAAATAGAAGACAAATAGAGAGGGAAAAGTGGTCTTTTCTGGAACTGAGCATGCAGTTTGGTCTGTGCTTCACTATCTGTACTCCTAGGTATGGAGGCTTTTCCTTGGGAGCCAGAAGTTCCCATGTGCTTCCTCCGAGCAATGAAGTCACTGATGCCATTAAACAGGTGAAGAAGATCTTGGAGCTAGCACAGGTGAGCAGCTGTTTCTGTAAATCCAGATTGCTCTCATGATAGAATTCTGTTACTTGGGAGATGACTTAGAAGCTGTAAGAGGAGAAGAGTTTGTATGTTAGTTAGTTTTCTGATGGCTTCTCCCTTCCTGGAGATTTTCTGAGCTGAGTGTTTGAGGCCAGCTGAAGGCTCAGAAGGACCACACGTGTCTGACACTTGCACAAACTTTCCTTTTGAAAAGCAGGTTCTCCCTGACACCAGCTGCAAGCCAATGGAAGAAACAGCCACCTCCAAATGTTTTTTGACAGGACAGGGAGGGCTGTCTCATGGGAATTAACAAGTTGTTGCTATATCTTTTAAAACCTCACTTCAGTGCTTCTGTGCAGAGTCTGTCCTGGCTCAGAAGATAATCTGGGTCACTGCTTTCTTCTGAGACTGCCTCTAAGCTCCATTGTCTGGAGTTTGCCTGCAGCCCTGGTTAATATTTGTCACCGGGGCAGAAAACAAACAAACAACAACAACAAAAGCAACAACAACAAAAACCAACAACAACAACAAAAATAAAACCACCAGACCTAAGGCTGACTTGGTGGGATTGCAGAAGGGCATAGGGGAGGAAGAAAGCTAAGAAAGCTATGCTTTCTTAGTCTTCTTACCACTGCTGTCTTTGAAGATACTGGCTGCAGACTGGAAAGAAAACTGTTAAAGCTGTGAAAAACTTCGTGTGATTCCCAGAGTTCAGGACATCTGGGAAGGTGCTAGCAAAGAAGAAGTAACTGTCTTTTTACTGTTTGCAGGGGAGTTCTGGAGATCGATTTCTCAACAACTTGGCAAGTTTCATGAAAGGTCTGGACACAAAAAACAATGTGAAGGTAAGTCAGCTATCCTTACTGCCCTGCCTGTTTTTTGAAGCTCTGGTAACCTGGGGTTGTTTTTAGGGAGCAAAGTCTCAGCAGTTTGCATTGGACAACTGTGCAGACTAGAGCTTGCTACATTTAAATTATTAGCTAGTGGAGAAGATTTGATTCTTCTTGGTTTCCCTGAAATCTGTTTCTCCTTTGAAGTCAAAAGTCCAAAAGGATGTGCAGGAACGGCGGCTTTGTTTCGAGGGGAGAACTTTTCCTTCCAGATGCCTCTGAAGGTTATTGGTCAAACTATATGTCCAGTCCCTGAGCAAAGTATCTGGAAATAGATAGAAATAAATAACATTATAAGATAGAAGTTAAAAGATAGAAGGAAGTTCAATAAGGAAAACTGATACACCTGATGCCTTTCTGACACTGATGTGGTCTCTTGCAGGTGTGGTTCAACAACAAGGGTTGGCATGCCATTGCCTCCTTCCTGAATGTGATCAACAATGCTATTCTCCGGGCCAACTTGCAGCAGGGCAAAAACCCTAGTGCTTATGGGATCACTGCCTTCAATCACCCACTCAACTTGACTAAGCAACAGCTCTCTGAAGTGGCTCTGTAAGTCCTAATGTGAACACAGCTGGGTTTGGGATAATCAACTGGTGATTACTGGAAACTGGCAACACAAGAAATGCTGTAGGGTCATTGATGGGCAGTCACTAGCTGGTGGCACTGAAATTCTACCATGTTGGCCATAATATCTGTAGTCCGGACAAGCTGCAGCATGTGCTATTGAGCACTTGCTCATAAACCAGCACTACTTTTTTATTCCAGTTTAGCTCCTTACTACTCAAACGTAATAGTCAGCACTAGTTATGTAAGGGATACAGAAGTTGCTTACTCTTATTATGTAGCTTATGTAAATTTGATCATCTATGTCAGACAGCCTGCCACCACTGTTTCCCATGCTGCTCTGTTCACAGAGCTGCAGTAGTTTCTCTCCAAAGAGTCTGTAGGCATCCAGGTGTCACAGAGTGAAAAGGAATATCTTTTTTGTATGAATGTGGTTCTGTGTTTCTCAGTGCCATGCAAGTTTTCTGTGTCTGAGTACCTCAAGCTGAAATTTTTGAGAAGAAACAAAATCCTCTCATTTTCTGCTTCTTGGAGAATTTCAACAGTGTGACCTGGCCCATCCTTGACTCACCATGGATATAGTCATTCTTTTGTCCCACAGTACCACCATTTGACTGAGACTGATAGGTCCTGTTTAGTTTTGCTCACTCTCTCAGCCTTTAGGTCTTAGTCCAAATTACTGAGATTCTGATGAGTTCATTACTATTACAGTCTCAACCAGGACTTGCAAACTGTGTGCAGATACATTCGAGTATTTCAGCACAGCAGTGACTGTTGACAGTCAGAGACACCTTTGAACTTTAAAACGAAACAACAACAAATCCTGACCTTAGTAAGTACATTATGTGGGAAATAAAGTTAGATAGGACAGTGGTGAGGAAAGGAGAAGGAATGCTGTGTTGAAGTGACCAAACATTGTGCAGGCTGTGGGGCTGTTTTTGAAACACTTACAGGCTTTGTGTATTGTGTTCATTGTACAGATAGAGAGCAGCCCTGTAGTTGATATGGCCTGCTGTGGTTGTCCTTAACCCTGTTGTCCTTAACCCTGCAAAACAAGGACAGCAAAAGGAGAATGCATTTCCGTATTTCCCACATAAACTGCCACATTTTGTCTTGAGGGAGACTGCACCAGCATACAAACACTTTGCTTTCATTCTTTTTGTCTAGGATGACCACGTCTGTGGATGTCCTAGTCTCCATCTGCGTGATCTTTGCCATGTCCTTTGTTCCTGCCAGCTTTGTGGTGTTCCTTATCCAGGAACGTGTCAGCAAGGCTAAGCACTTGCAGTTCATCAGTGGTGTGAAGCCTGTGATCTACTGGCTGGCTAACTTTGTCTGGGATATGGTAAGGGCTGGACTAAACTCCATGGCTGTTTTAAACTGTTCCCCATCATGTGTTTGCAGGGTGTCCACTGAAATGTTAAGCATAGCTATGGCTATTGGGTGCTACATTAATTCGTCATGTAATAACTGTTGTATCTTCGACTTCTACCTTTGCTCTCTCGGGCAGTAGTTCATGTAGGTGGGACAAAAAACACTGGACTGAGGATGGGAGGGCAACCATAAGCTCCAGCATTAGTGTCGGTGACATTTTTAATGTCACTTGAAAATATTTGCCCCAGAATGTTGGCTTGCTCTGCTGATTCCCTTGCTTTGCTGATTCAAAGCAGGCTTTTCAATCTGAAGTGTCCAGAACCTGTGAAAATCTTATCAGTTACTTCTAGAGGACCAAGAAGTGTGAATTCTTGTATACCACACTGTTGCTTACGCATGTGAATCACATTACATCTGAATTTCGCCTTGCAAGTAGACTTGGGGACACTCAAGGATGTTGAAAAATGTTGGTTCAGAGTGGGAAGATGCATTAGTTTTTTGTCATCTAGGAATGAATCTAAAGCTGTGTTTTTCACCTTCCAGTGCAACTACATTGTTCCAGCCACACTTGTCATCATCATCTTCATCTGCTTCCAACAGAAGTCCTATGTATCTTCCTCCAACCTGCCTGTACTTGCTCTTCTTCTGCTTCTCTATGGGTAAGGGATCTCTCCTCTGCAGGATGATTAGAGAGACACTTAAGTTCAGAAGTTTCTTACCTGATGTTGTTGCCTTTCATCTTGCAGTTGGTCTATCACTCCTCTCATGTATCCAGCCTCCTTCGTGTTCAAAATCCCCAGCACAGCATATGTTGTGCTGACCAGTGTGAACCTCTTCATTGGCATCAATGGTAGCGTGGCCACCTTTGTCCTGGAGCTCTTCACCAACAACGTAAGTCTTCCTAGGAACTCTTCATCAGTCTTGTGCTGATACATTCTAATTCCACATGGTTGCCATGTTTCCCTGACAAACTCCAAGCTTGTAACCCTTACTGCAGAGTTTTAAATGTGTTTAAACATGTTTAATTTGAATTTATTGCACATTCTTCACAAGGGGCAGTTTCTATCTACTGCAGGGCATTTCAAGCACTCTGTTGTCCTCCGTTTTGCTTTCAGAGATAAATATCTCACTGACTGTATTGGAAACCTTTGCATCTCACTTCAGCTTTTCCAAAGCCAGATGCCTATAAAGGAAGGTCTAAGTGTCCCCCATGCCCATATGTAACACAAGGTGCCTAAGCAGGCCCCATTTGGCACATGTTAGTGAGAAGTACCTCTGAGGGAGCCCTGTGGGATTAACTTGTTGATTGCACCACCTGCGTGTGGGCATGAGGCAGCCATCTTTGCTGGTGATCCCTTTTGTTATAAGGTGTATTTTATCTCAGCTGAAACATGCACTTTCTTGAAGATAAGTGCTTGGAAGAACAGTAAAGTAACCTCTCTTCAGGACAAGGGGCAGTGTGCAAATGAACATGGAAAGGAACTTTATTCTCACGGTGACTGAACACAGGAGAAAGCTGCCCAGAGAGGTTGTGAAGTCTTTTTCTCTGGAGATATTCAAAACCCATCTGAATGCTTTCCTATGTGACCTATTGTAGGGAGCCTGCTTTAGCAGGAGGTTGGACTTAATGATCTCCAGAGGTCACTTCCAACCCCTACAGTTCTGTGATTCTCTTGTCAGTGTGATCTGTGAACTAAGTCAGCTGGAAAAGGATTACAGCATCCAGTATTGGCTAAAGAGGGGCTACCTACAGCCACTGAGATAACCAGTCTGTGCAACCACAAGTTTCCCATCTTCTCAACCTGTAGACTTTCTGCATGTTGCCTTTTGTAGGCCTTGCCTTTTGGACTGAACATTTGGAGAAATCTCTCCTTTGGTGTAGATTGCTAGCTTTAATAGCATCTCAAGCAAAGCAGAAGCACTGACTGTCTGGAGGAGCTGTGGGATTGTTTCTTGGCAGAATATTCCTAATCCCACATTTTTTGTGGGATTGCAGTGCTGCTAGCTGGCTGCAGGTGGTAATTCACAACATAGCATCACATTCAGCAGGTGGTGGCTTTTCTCTGCTCAGACAGCTCACTGGAACTTAATTTTGTCTTAACAGAAGCTGAACAACATCAATGACATCCTAAAGTCTGTCTTTCTCATCTTCCCTCACTTCTGCCTGGGACGGGGTCTTATTGATATGGTGAAAAATCAGGCCATGGCTGATGCTCTGGAGAGGTTTGGTAAGTGAAACTGTGTGAGCCTGCTCTGGATTAACACCCTTTGTTCTTCTGACTTTTCAGGAGTTCAAGTACACAGTCAGCAACACAGAGCTTACCAGAGCTGGCAGGTATCCTTAGATGTCCTCTTCAGGATGTTTCAAACACCAAAGAAATCAGGCACATAGATCCCAGAACTTTGAGTTCTTAGAATCCAGATGCATGGGGGGAAGATCATGAGGCTAAGTGGAAGGAGTGGCTAAGATTCTGTAGAGCTGGTTTATTTCTTTCTCTGGAATGCAGATGAGAGGTGTGAGTCAGTTGCCTTGTGCTTCTTGAGAACGTGGGCCAGCTCTTCTTTGGTAGACAAAATTCTTAGTGTTCAACTTCTCATAAGAGAACATGCTCAAACCCAACTTTGCTACAGCAAGAGATGTGTATGCAGTCACAACTTGTATAGCTTGTCCCCAGTCTCCCCTAGCTGATTGCTCTCAGTTCTCCTACTGACTGAATTGGTGAGCTATAAAGAAAGAAATGATAGCAGTCTCCCATTGCTCTGGAAAGGTGACTGTGCTCGTCTTCTCATCTTGGCAGGCGAGAATCGTTTCGTGTCCCCTCTGTCATGGGATCTGGTGGGAAGGAACCTGTTTGCCATGGCAGTGGAGGGTGTAGTCTTCTTCCTCATTACTGTGCTCATCCAGTATAGATTCTTCATCAAACCCAGGTAGGTTGTCTGCTTCACTTTCCTGCTGTAGGCAGGTAAAGTTTTCTTTGTTGTTTGCTATGAAGTGGGGAGAAGAGATAAGCTCCATCATCTTCTGCCAAGGCTTTACCATGTTTCTCTCTACAGGCCTGTCTATGCCAAGTTACCCCCTGTGAATGATGAAGATGAGGATGTAAACAGAGAAAGGCAGAGAATAATAAGTGGAGGAGGACAGAGTGACATACTGGAAATCAAGGAGCTGACCAAGGTAACAGAAAAGTTTTGCGTTTCTAAGACCCATTTATGCAAAACTGTGCAGTTCACCAGGAGTCTCATTAAGAAAGGTCTGATGGAATCAAAAGGGGAGAATATTTTTAGTGTTAAATCTGTGTGGATCTAATTATAATTCTCACTTACACTGTTGGGGTTTTTTTATGGTTTCAGATTTACAGAATGAAACGAAAGCCAGCCGTTGACAGGATATGTGTTGGAATCCCTCCTGGAGAGGTAAGCTTGTTTTGTCATTCTCTCTGCTTCTGTGTTTTTGAACTGCCTAAGAGCAACACGCAACACAGAGTAGAGTGAAATTAGAAGCAGGTGGTGTTCAAATTACACAAAATTGAATGGCCTGGAAGTGGAAGCAGTTTATGTCTCAATCTCTCTCTGCCTTTGAAGATGGTACAGAACTCTGCAGCCGTTAGGACTAGAGGTTAAGCTATGGCACTCTCTAAAGTTTAGCACAGACATGCTACGCTGACACTGCACCAAGGTAATGCTATAGTTTATGCTTTTTCCACGCCTGAAGAATTTATGCTTAAAATGAAAGTCCAGTTTATTCAGAAAATGCACTGACTTCAAGGTTGTTGCCTTCAGTATTCTCAGTGATGAATACTATAGGGCTGGCTCCTGTTCTCAGCGCTCATTTGCTGTTTTATATCCACAGTGCTTTGGACTTCTAGGAGTAAATGGTGCTGGCAAGTCATCCACTTTCAAGATGCTAACTGGTGATACAGATGTGACAGGAGGAGAAGCTTTCCTCAAAGGAAACAGGTAAAGGACAATGCATCTTTCACTTCTTTGTCTTAAAAAAGAACCTTTGCTGCTTCCTCCTTCAACTTTCTTGGTCTTTGTTCCACTTCAAACAAATCTAAATGCTACCCCACTTTTTCCTATCTCAGCTCTTGGGCCTCAGCCTTTTGCTGACTCTACTAAGTTTATCAAAGTGGATTTAGTCTGGCAGTCAATTCTGAATACCTACCCTACCGTATTTCGATTTCATAAATTTCATATTTATAAAAAGAAAAGAAAAAGTTTGACAAAGAGACTTCTAGGAGTCATTGTTAGTCCAATGATTCCAGACCCACTGATTCACCTTCCTCTTTTTATCATCTAAATGTTGTGTACTTGTAAAATCATAACTAATTATGTTCTTATTTTACAGTATCCTGTCGAACATCCAAGAAGTTCATCAGAACATGGGCTACTGTCCGCAGTTTGATGCTGTTAATGAACTGCTTACAGGGCGAGAACACTTGGAGTTCTTTGCACTCCTCAGAGGTGTTCCTGAGAAAGAAGTTTGCAAGGTAAGTGAAACACCATGGGAATACCTCAGTGACAAGCTGTTGCTGCTACCATGCTCGTATCCCACAGTGTAGTGGTCTGCTTCTTTCTGAGTGATCATACTGTGTCATTAAATTGCTCCTGTTTCAGCATTCACAGATAGGCTTATGCTAACAGTGTTTAGTCAATTAATAACAGTTTTACAGTAGCACACAGTGCTCTTCTCAATATCATTTCCTTGGACTGGCAGCAGCTTTCACCATTTGTGTCTTGGGTTCTGTAGAACTGTTTCCAGATCCAAGTCCAAAGTAAGCCCACACAGCTCTGAGAGCAGTGGCAAGTGAAAACCGCAAGCTCCTTCAAGGTTTACAGGCCTCTGTTCTGTGCTCTGAGCACAGGAACCTGGTTCTGGTGCAAACAGTAACTGAATCTCTTTGTTTAAATGCTTTTTAGCCCCTAATGCAACAAGTGTCTTGCGGTGTAAGTACTTCTGAGTAATGAACCAGATCCTCCCAGTCTGACTGAAGGGCTGAAATGTACAGCAGTGCCAGTACCTGCGTGTCAGGAGAGATGGTGTCCCTGCTGCAAGCCCATAGCAACTAAAAAGCTGGATAAAACATGTACTACTAAGACAACTACACCAGTAGTCAGCAGGGCTAGGCTGGCGCTGAACTACTTGGTCACTTGTGGCCCTGGCACAGGCTGCCCAGGGCAGTGGGCATGGCCCTAAGCTGCAGTAGTTCAAGGACTGTTTGGATGCCACCCTCACACACAGGGTTTGGGTTTTGTGTGATCCCGGGAGGAATTTGTTGAATTCAGTGATCTTTGTGGGTCCCTTCCAACTCAAGACATTCTGTGATTCCATGAATTTGTGCTAAGCTGCAGCTATCTGATTGTCTGGGCTCTCAGGGGCTGGTATTTATACACCTTGATCTGAGGGTGAGTGGGGTGTTTCAAAACCTAGAGCTATGCCAGATTAAAGCCTTGGATCAGTGGCCCTTCTGAAAAATCATCTTAAATCCAGGGCTTGTAAGGAAAATCTCAGTGTGTAGATGTTGCTGTGATTGATTCATGAAGATAGTGTACTGTCTCTTGTAGGTTGGCGAATGGGCAATTCGGAAACTGGGCCTTGTGAAATATGGAGAAAAATATGCGGGCAACTACAGTGGAGGGAACAGGCGCAAGCTCTCCACAGCAATAGCCCTCATTGGAGGGCCACCTGTGGTATTCCTGGTGAGTTTGCAACCGTAACTCATTAACATTTTCCTCTGAAAACAGAAAAATTAGGCTCGGATGAAGACTGGCTACTTTGTGACCAACAAAATCTAAAAATGTCATCAGTCACCTAAATATAAGCAAAGAACAGGGAATCTTTATTTGGGCCTGTTGGCACCTATTTGAACATAGACTCAAACTGTAATGTGTCTCATGGTTTCTGTTCATGAAAAATCAGTGGAGAAGTGGAGATCTCAGACATGATGCCAAACTAGCAACAGTTAAAGCACCTTCACCGCTGCTGCAAATACTCCTATGCATGCAAAACATTATGGCCCTCCAGCATTTCCTAGCTCAATTTAAACTTGAACTGAGTTTAACTTGTTTTAAAACTTTTTCAATATGTTATAATTGCAAAATAAACAGTGCTTCTCAGTTCTTCAAAGTTTAAATTAGCAAACATGCTTTTGAGCATAATTTGTTTTCCCATTTTAAAAAATGCATCAAACTTGCGTATTTTCATCTATTCCAATATGCATAAAGAGCACGGCCAGGTCATTTCAGAGATGAGGTATTTGTTGGTAGCATGGAATATCCTAATTTTTGTACGTATTTTGCAGGATGAGCCAACAACAGGGATGGATCCGAAAGCACGCCGTTTCTTGTGGAACTGTGCTCTGAGTGTTATCAAAGAGGGGAGATCAGTAGTGCTTACGTCTCACAGGCAAGTATCAACCATGTTGTATCACACTGCAGCTGTTGCATCTGCTGGGTCTGGATGCAAAGCTTGGCTCAGCTGTTCTGCCCTCCAGCACTTCTTCCAGTGCTAAGGAACTTAATTCTTTCTACAGCATGGAAGAGTGTGAAGCGCTGTGCACTCGAATGGCAATAATGGTCAATGGGCGATTCAGGTGTCTGGGCAGCGTCCAGCATCTAAAGAACAGGTAGCTATTTTGTTATCATTTACATCACAGAGTTGTCTGCGTTTTTAGAGATAAGAGTCAGACTTAATCCCTCATGCAGCATTCCCAATGCTATGGGAAAAACTGCTGAATTCTAAGCTGTACGTCTTGTTTCAGAGCCGCTTACATGAACTCCTCTGCTGGCCTTCTTTTGTACAGGTTTGGAGATGGTTATACCATAGTGGTGCGAATTGCAGGGGGTAACCCAGACCTGAAGCCAGTTGAGGAATTCTTTGGGCATGCCTTCCCTGGAAGTGTCCTGAAGGAGAAGCATCGCAATATGCTGCAGTACCAACTTCCATCTTCACAGTCTTCGCTGGCTAGAATATTCAGTATTCTCTCCCAGAACAAAAAGAGGCTTCACATAGAAGACTACTCTGTTTCTCAGACCACACTTGACCAAGTAAGTTTTTAGTAGCCTGTGTGCCAAAACCATGGTCCTGGAGAGGGAGGAATACATCAACCAACTTACCTGACCTTGTAAGGTCATTTCAGCAAGCTAGGCACTGAATTCTGGGACTAGTCCAGAAAGGATTCAGTGTATAGAATGCTCTAGATGAGTGAAAATCCAGAGCAGTGTGTGACATGGCCTTTTTCTTGCAGGTATTTGTAAATTTCGCTAAGGACCAAAGTGATGACGACCACACTAAGGACCTGTCATTGCACAAAAACCAGACTGTGGTAGACATTGCAATCCTTAATTCCTTTCTGCAAGATGAGAAGGTAAAAGAAAGTTGCGTGTGAGCCAATTTCAGCCAAGAAATAATGAGCAGAATGCAGACTTCCTTTGCCTGGGGATAGGTTACTCCCAAAGAAGCTAGAGGGAGAGAAACTGGACACTCTACTGATAACCATTCAATGCAATGCAATTCAATGCAATGAAAACAAAATTCCATTTTAGGGGCAGTGCCTCGTGGAGTCGTCTTGTACTGTTCTCAAGTGAAAGACTTGAATTTAGCTCATTACAGTACAACTCTGTGAAGCTGTGGTAAAGCACCCACCAGATGCTGCGGGCTTTCAACCATACTGCATCTTGTCCTGTACAGTATGTTTTTACTAGGGTTGCAAAAACAGTTCGCTGAGGAATCATGGCCAGTGGTTATTTATTGTTATATCGAAACATGTATGTTTTACTCTCAAAAACATGCATGTCAGGAGTGGGAGTTCCCTGGTGCTACATCCATTGCTGGCAATGAATGCACCAAGACAGTCAGTGGCAAGAGAAGTCACCAGCATTGTGACCTTTGTCAGTAAAAACATACCTGACCAGCTGCTTTTCCTAGACTGGTGTAGGTCAGTTGGTGACATACCTGAGGCCGCGAGGCAGTGCTGTGCAGATGGGATGGCAAAAGATGGGCCATCGTGTCCATAATCCATCTACTTCAGAGTGGAGATATGCAGAACTGTGAACCCGACAAATGCACAGGATTGTCCCACCAGCATCACAACCCTTAACCTACTCTGACTGGGTTTTCTTGTAGTGAAGTACTCTCCTGCTCATTTGAGGTACTGCAGCAGCTGCACGAACACTTGACAAAGGGAGTGGGTAAGAAAGCAGACCACAGCAGCAAACTCAGTAGTTGTACAAGCTGCTAATACCAAGAGCAAATTCTAAATCATGATATGCCACTCAGATATGTAATGTCCGCTCTTTAACCCCTGCTTTGCACCAGAAAGGTACCCATCATCTAAAGTTACTGCTTAGCAAACAAGTGTTGCCATTTCTGGCTTTGCCAGATAAAACTAGAAATGTAGATTTATGGTTTTTTTTTTTTTTTTAACAGTATTATTTATATGACTTTGAATAGGTAGGTAGCATAATTAGGGATTGAAAGTGCTTTCAGTTGATCTTTGTAGCCCAACTATTTCTTTATGCCTGAAATGCTGTGCTTTTGTTCTCTCCAGTCAGTGACAGCTACATTCATCATGCAGGCAGGTTTCACCCTCTTGCAATTAGCCACTATCTGTACTACAAGTTGTTCATCTAAAATTTTCCCTCGTGGGAGCTGGTATAACATTAGATTAATATGTAAGTTTCTCCTTCTGTTGTGCAGTGTAGTGTCAGTTGGCAGGCAGTCCCTAACTGGGGAACACACTCTTAATTCATGTGAGAAACTGTGTCAGTAAAACTCACATTGAACAAGGTAGTTCTAAGTAGGAGTGCTACAAGTGACATTAGTCTGGTTGTAAAAGTTTTACAAGGCCAGAATAATGGTAGAGGGAAGATTACATGGTGAGAACAAGCAATTCTTGTTCATCTTGTACAACAGTCATGGGAGAGTATGCTTTTGTTAATAAACTTATGGGCCCTTCTGTCTCACTTTTGCATTCAGAAATAGGTTCAGTAATGTGGTATGAACCCAAGCATAGTTCCTGGGCAGTTCCTGTGTGTCATGCCTCTGCCTTAAGTACCTGTGCAGGTTCTGCACTAGTTTTTAATGCTCCACCATCAATGAGTCACGGACCATTTTCTTTTGTGAATGCCCATAGAAGCCCAACAATGGTGAAGAGGCTGGAGTGAGCCTTGAGAAGGTTGAGTGCTTATTCCTAGGTGTACTTGATAACATTGACCAATTCAGCATTTTTAATACATGAACAGTTAAATATTTAGCACAAGTCCCCCGTCCCTGCTGAGCCCTACTTTTGGATAATGTAATAGCTTACATGTTCTGCTGAAGTGCCTTTTCATACTAATTATTTTTTATCTATCTATTACATTGCTACGGGGATAGAAAGGAGAGTGACGGGGATTGGTATACCTCACCTAAAACATGCTTTGTTTTTACCTTTATGGCACCCTTACCCCCATGAGGATGTCTGCACCAAACTTCTACGTGCAGAACAGTTACCAAGCAGCTGAGCTATGGCTGTGACTTTGCAACAGCAGGCTGCTCTTATGTTACGCCATCAGTCAGATAAATGGCACATACTGAATATTAACCACTGCTAGAAATGATTATTGCAAATCAGAATTAAGTGAAAATCTCAGCATAGAGGCTGAAGTGAAGGGCTTTCGTTTGGCACTGCACAGATCTGGTGCGTGTAGAACTACAGCAAGTTCTAGGAGGATTCATATTTGGTCATAAAAGAGCTGTGACTGCTCTTTGCAACTGCTCATACAAATGATTTAGCAGGAAACAACGGTGTCTTTTAGCTTAGCTGGCCGAAAAAGAGATTCTTGGTTCCTGTGCCCTGTGAGCATTTTGCTCACGGTCTCTCACAGGTGGAGGTTTGGAATCTGTCACAAAAATATCAGAAAGACGTGGATGTTACCTGAACTGTTGCACAACTCTAGTCCATTTTGTTTGTAGTCATGCTGAACAGACAGCGTAAAACAGCTCTTGTGTTGTCATGGAGTAACCTCAGACAACCATTTGCCTACCCTTATAATTCTGCACAGGGAAAAATCACTCGAGTCACATACAGTATGATTGTGAACCACTCTGGATAATGAAACTGCACTGAGGTGTTAACTTATTTTAAACTGTGTTGCTGTTGAAATATTGCATCCCTCTTTGTAGTACATTTGTATTTCAGTACAGAGTTGTTACACTTTTCCCCCATGGTTAAACCACCACTTTGTGCTTATCTTTGCCTCCTGAATTGTAGTTGGTCCTTCATTCCAAGCACTTTATGCTATCTGTAATGGGATCTATTTTTGCACTGGAATATCTGTCAACTTTGCAAAGATCTAGTGAGATTTCACAACTGAAATTTCTGAGTTAAATCCTTAAGTGGACATTTTCATTAAAAGAAAAAAAAATGTATATATATTTGTATTTGCTAATAACTGTTATGTGAAGTATTAAGAGGCACTCTAATTGCCTTGTATTAAGTAAAAAATAAAGCTGTTCTGGCACCTTTGGTCTGTAAAGTGTCATTTATGCATGTACCATTTTGAAGACTGCTGTTCAGAACAGAATTTCACGTGGCCCTGTCTGCGTCTGGTGTGAACTTTCACGCATAATGTATGAGCAGGTTCCAGCATTGCCACAGATTAGCACGGGGCACATGTGACTTTCAGGTAGGTAAGTGAGGTGGTCCAAGATTTGAAATGCAAGCGCTGCTTTAAGCCTCTACATTTACCTAAGTAAAGAGGTCTCCAGCAAATCCAGCAGGAAGTAATCGGTGCAACTGTCAAATTCAGCTACAGACCTTCTAGGCATCACAGACCTATCTGGATGTTAAACACAAAGCCAGGTACCTGCCTCTCTGTTTCAATCACAGAGATGCAGCCATACTGATAACTGCTCTTTGCTATAAATATTCAATGCCTACTTTCACTGACGAAGCAAAATGTTGTGTTTGAGCATAAAGGTTTGAAATACCCTTAGCTAACATCAGATTAAAGGACAATCCCTCAGCAGGGGGTGCTTTCATACCAGTATACACACAGTGTAACCAACTTCACAGCCTGTGCACCTTCTGTTCTGTGGCTACATACTGTAGCAGATCAAAAAACATCTTAAGGGCTCCATGACCACTGATGCCCAAAATGCAAAGCCGGCAGAAGACTGTACTTGCAGAATGATTTTTACTACAAGTCCAAAGCAGCAGGAGCTAGAGATGCATACACCACAACTTCACGCTTTATACAAATGTATTTGGTCTTCAGCAGTCTGGCAGACAGTATTTCAAAGAAGATAATGATGCACAGATGAGGTGAACTTGAGATAGATAATTTTAGCACCCTGAAGATGTATTAAAATACGTAATCAAGACTACAGTTTTTAAGCAAGTGTTTACAGGATATAAAATTAATGGGCTGAGGTTAGGGCAGACTCAATCAGAAGAACACCACCTAACCAGCTACACTGCAGCACCTGCTTGACACAATTCCAGCCACAATGAAGCTTTACATTACTAAGAATTAATATAAAGCATCCCAATGAGAAGTCAGATTAAAACGTAATTGTGTTATGAGGATGTATGGAGGCACTCCTTCTTAAGACAGTACGCAATACCCACAATGTGATGATTACAGAAGTTACCAGCCCTGGGCCGTAAGCTTGGAAAAGAGCATTTCACTCACCGGACCCTACCAGTTATGCAGAAAAATATTAAAAAGTGAAGGGGTTAAATTAAAGATCTTCATGTTGGAAGTGACATGACCTGAGTTCTACTTCTGGAGATGTTGGAACATCACCATAAACTACAGGGGTGAAGAACTGTACTGTGCTGGTGACCAGCATTTTGCATCCACTCTGAAAAAATCCATGTAGTTTGTGAAGGCATGACTGTGATGATCCATGCAACAGTACTTGCCAACGGTGCATCCATCTCAGCTTTTCCATCATCACTCAGTAGGCTACTTAAGTGGCGAGCATGGCAGAGGAGTCAGCAGCATATTTTGCTGGGATTCCAGGAATCTGACACTGTCCCGTACTGAAATTAAATGCACGTTTAATTAAGAAAGAAATCCAGTGAAGAATAATACTTTTCTCAGCATGCATGCAAGTAACACTAATGAGTTCTCTAAACTCATCATCTCTTACCAGCTGCTACCACTCTGGCATCTTCATGGGCCCTGTGCCTTCCAGCTGCCCGGTGATCTGGGCTCTCATTCCACCAGATCACATGGACTAAAAAGTACAAATAAAATAAAGTCAGCTTGTCACTGTTGCTGTTATGTTGTAATGCAATATGCAAGTCCTTGCTGTTCACCCTTGTGCGTTAGATGCCTTGTAACTAGCAGAAGCAATTCACCAACCAGTAATGTGGTGAGATGATCCTTTGCTGAGCCTTTAAAAGGTTTGACACTAATAGATCAGAGAATATTTTAACATTGCAACACCTGGTTTAAACATAACAGAATACACAAAGCTGGGTTCAAGGACTGTTTGCAGGACTTCCATGATCCACAGAAACATTTTTTATCTGGCCATCCAACCCTGAGCCAGGACAAGAAGTCTTTTTACCTTTCCTCCCACCTTCTATACCAAAGTTGTAATAGAAATTGAGTAGTACTGTTACCTGTGTTAAGTAACCCGTACTCTGTGTGGAAAACACCAATTAGCTTGGTGTAGCCTGTGTTGATGTGAGCATTGATTGCAGCTTGAAATGCCTCACCCCACAGAGCTGGCCCACCAGGCTTCATTTGAAAAGTAACCCATTCATACACACCTAGAGGAAAAGACAAAGGATGACCTCAAGGAAGGAAAGAATAAAACACCACTTTTCAGTCTTTCACATGCTTTTGTTACTGTGAAACCAGTACTGGTAACCTTGCTACTAGTGGAGTGAAGGCCAAGGGTCTCCTTGCCACCCAGCATGCATGGCACCTTACAGAGAATCACAGGAGCATCACAGGAGCACGTGGACCCAGCAGTACAAAGGATTCCCAAACACCCCAGCTAAAAGGGGCGTGTTCACATGAAAATCTATGGCAATTTCATTTACTTGGCAGAAATCTCTAATACTCATGCCTGATGGTGTGTTTTGGATGGCTGATAGAACTATGCATAGCAGCCTTTTCTAAGACTAATGTAGTTTTCTGGAATTGACATGTTTTTTTTTTTTTTAAATTGTAAGCCCTTTTGAATCTCAACAGCTGGCCACAGCAAGATTTGAAGTCCAAAGCAACAGACCAGAACTAGCTTACCATCTTTGCTCTACCAAACAACCTCCCTTTCTTGGGGACAAACTGCATGATATCAACCCCCAAAAAACAACAGTTACTCTAGTAGGTACTTTACTTGTGTCCTTTCTATTCAAGTAGTTACTCTGAGTCACTACTGCTAACACTGTAGCAGAAATCTAGACAACTGCCCCATGGCAATGCATTGTTTGGTATTTTTCTCCAACAGCAAGCTGGAGATTAAAAAAAAACAAACAGAACAACCCTAAAATGGAATAAAGTGTTGGAATTGACAGCTATCCCGCTTCAAACAGAAAAATGGGCTGCTTTAAATTCAACTGTAACATAGCATAAAATTCAGAATCTCAGGGAAATAAATAACAAAGGTTATGTGCTGAGGGCTAAAGCAGGGCCTACATTTTACTAATGCAGCAGACCACAAAGTCTGCAGATTTTCCTAAGTCAGTGAATAGTCCATACTCTTTGTATCACATTTGCTAAAGAGAGAAACAAAATATATAAAGACAGGAAGTCTAAAACCAAGCTATGATCTACTAACTATGCTTGATTTCTATGTACCTTAAAAGGTAGGCTTGGGGGGGGTTGGTTATTCTTTAAACTTATGTACAAGAAGTAGCAACAAAATAAAGTGATAAATGAGAGAAACCTCTGTGAAACAGAAAAATATATCTTTTTTATGTTTCTGAGAAGCATTCTCTCACAGATGTGTGGACAAACCAAGCCAGGATGACCACTCAGAGCACTACTCACTTTGCATGTCTGTTAATCAATTCATACCTTGTTTCAAACCTTACCATTGGGGCTCCAGATAGTTTTTAATGCAAGTTAGTGTAAAATCAGTCTTTAACACTTTGTACTACAATCACCACATCACCCAGCATTACATGAGTGTACACACAAGTGCTTGTTACGTAAGGGGTTATAGTCATGCAATAGCTGGTTTAAACTTTAAGCCATGTTTTGTAGTCAGTCAGCATCAGTAGCTGTAATCAGTAGAAGAGAAGATAAGCTCACCCCCTTCCTTTGGAGGTTTCCCAAGCTGACACCAGGGTACCAGATAAGCAACTTCATTGTGCTGCTTTTCTATGAGGGGAAGAGCTGAAGAAATGAATTGTCCCTGCCACTCCTTGTCATTGGCTAGTGCATGCCGGACTGCTGTTCTGTGGGCAAAATTATCTGCAAGAAAGGAAAAAGAAAAGCATGTGAAAAAATGCACCTATTGCCACATCAGACAGTAAGAGAAAAATACAGCATCTGAGATTGGAAAGAGCCTCAAGAAATATCAGCGTCTTGAAACTGAGAGAAAGATGTAACAATTATTCTTAGCTACTAAACAAAAGTTAGGAAGGGGGATGATGAAACAAGGAGGAAGAACGCTGTATGTAACAGACCTAACTATAAATAGGAAACAAAAATAAATGGATAATTCCTCAGTTTTCCATTTTAAATGTTTCTGAGAAACCTTTTTTTTTTTTTTTTTTTTTTTTTTTTTTTTTGAAAGAATTAGAAGAACAAGGTAAAATTTCTGAGAAGCAGGAGGATATTTTCTTATTTTCTTAACCACAGATGCATGTAAACTCACTCTTGTCTATACTTAGCAACTCCCTTTCCTCCTTGAGAAGAATGAGACACCACTTACAGCAGGCACTGTGGAAATGTTTCATTTCAAAGAGCAGACTGCTGCCTTTGTAAAAAAGTTCTGAGTATACAGATAAGCCCCAGCCCACAGCAGATATACAAAGAAAGGACACGAGTGTGCCTTCCCAGGTCTCCGTAAAACCTTGGGCTCAGAGAAGAACACAGCCAGCACACCCTTTGCCAGCTTTTTTTCACAGTTCAGCAGCCCGTTCCAGGACAGCACCGACTCCAGCAGCACAGAAAGTTGATGACTGCGGTGACAGAAGCCTGTTGCTCTCAGTGCTGAAGCGATGACACAGCACTGCATGCATGTGGGATGACTGCACTGGTGGAGCAGCCTTCCAGCTCATCACAGTGTAGCTTCAGGAGTTTAACCATGCAAACTGCATGCAGTTTTGTTTTATAGGACTGACTGCCATGCTGTACTAAAATCTGAGAGCAATTATACATACATATAAACAAACGCAGACATTTGCATAAATATGGTCTGTACTTACACAAGCATTTGCATATGCATAATCTAAAGGAAGGATATAAGAAAGAAGGGGACAGAATCATTAACAGGGACTGCTGTGATAGGACAAGCAGAAATGGTTTCAAAACAAAAGAGGGGAAATTAATGCTGGCTATAATGAATTTTTTTACAAAGAGTGATGAGGCACTGGCACAGGTTGCCCAGAGATGTGGTGGATGCCTCATCCCTGGAGACACTCAGGGTCAGGCTGCATGGGGCTCTGACCACCTGGTCCAACTACTGGTGTTCATGTTAACTGCAGGGTAGTTGGACTAGATGGCCTTTAAGGGGTCCTTTCAACTCAAGTGATTTTATGACTCTGTGATCTTACTGAGGAGATCTCAATCCTTTTTCCCATCTGTTCTGAGACTCTGAAGGTGTGCTGCTCAGGATCTGGTCTTACCTGAGAGGAACCTGCTGTAAACAAAGCACTCTTCTGCAGCTCATCCCATGCTGGCTTTCTATGTTAGAAGAGTGTTTCAGTGTTGTTGAGTTTGAGGGTGGGAACGATAAGGTTGAATCTCTACAGATAAGGATCAGGGGGAGGACCAACAAGGCTGATATCCAGGTGGGTACCTAAGGACTACCTAACCAGGATGAAGAGACAGATGAGGTGTTCTTCAAGCAGCTGGTAGAAGTTGTGCAATCGCCAGCCTTTGTTCTCGTGGAGGACTTCAACTTCCCTGACATTCATTGGAAATACAATACAGTGCAGAAAAAGCAGTCTAGGGGGTTTCTAGAGTGTATGGAAGATAACTTCCTGATGCAGCTGGTAAGAGAGCTATCAGGGGTGGTGTCCCGCTAGAGCTGACAGTTGCAGAGAAGGACTGGTGGGAGATGAAGAGGCTGGGAGTTGTCTTGGGCAGAATGACTGTGAAATAGTAGAGTTCTCTATTCGGGCTGAAGGAACTGGAACTGTTCAGTCTGGACAAGATGAGGCTCAGGGGAGACCTTACTGCTCTCTACAACTACCTGAAAGGAGGCTGTGGCTAAGTGGAAGCTGGACTCTTCTCCCACATAACCAGCGACAGGTCTAGAGGGAATGGCCTCAGGTTGTGCCAGGGGAGATTCAGGTTGGATATAAGCAAAAAATTCCTCTCAGAAAGAGTGGTCAGACACTGGAACAGGCTGTGTCGGGAGGTGGTAGAGTTGCCATCCCTGGAGGTGTTTGAGAAATGTTCGGATGTTGTACTAAGGGACATGGTTTAGTGAGGAAATATTGGTGGAAGGTGGATGGCTGGATTGGATGATCATGGAGATCTTTTCCAACATGGGTGATTCGATGATTCTATACACCTGCTCAGAGGAAAGACCACTTTTAAGAACAGCCATAATCTTTTCAATCCAACAGACCAAAACTGCACCACAGTGGGGATTTTTTCAGCTTTTGTACTTATGGCTAAAGTAACAGACAACAGCCTGTAAGCAGCGGGAGGTCTCAGCATCCCTGCCTGCTGGCACACTGAGCAGTGCTGAGCATACCATACTTCCAGACGTGCACAGCTTTATTCATTGCTCCCAGCTCTGCCGTCCAGAATCCCACCAGCTCTGAGTGAGCTGTGCGGAGGTGCAGGCACTTATGGACCAATTCCACAAACTCCTTCATCTTTGATGGCTTAACATCATACATGCGAATTTCATAGAAAATGCCATTATTCTGTCTGGGCCCTGTAGCAAGAGATGCGAATACCTAAAAGAAAATGTTAAGAAAAATAAGTAGAACTAATTCTCAAATAATAAAACCATCTTCTGTCCCACTCCTAGACTGTTTTTGTTTGTTTGTTTCACAAAGAGGTGCTGTTTTACTGGGGGCTGAGAATGCTTGGAGGCCTCTGCTGCAAGAGTATCTTGTGACTTTTTCCTTTGGAAATACTTCCTGCCTGTATTATTTGCTGCAATCCCTTTTGCAGTGCAACAAACCACAATGTGCCCTCTACCTGTCCCACTGAACTGTTTAATTATTACCCTGCACCAAAGCAGGAGCTTCCCAGAACTGCTGGGACAGACAGAACCCAGCACAGAAATGATGCTATGGAAATGATCTGAAAATCAAAACAAAGCAATGAGAGTGGGATAAACGCTGACCTCATGGCTTTCTTAGTGTCACAATTTGCAGTATGCGCTCTTATCCTCAGATTCATGGATTCCAAGAGAAAGTGGCCAACTTCTTGTATTGTTTAAAAGTTTAATATTGAGTTTGGACTAAGTATCTCTCTGGAGATACTGACAGCCTGTCTGGACTCTTTCCTGTGCAACCTGCTGTATGGAACTGCTCTACTGCAGAGGCTGGACTCAACGTCCTCCAGAGATCCCTTCCCACTCCTCTGAATCTTAGAAGCCTTTACCATTTATGTGGAGGAGACACACAGCATACAGCTGTACGAACACCCTGTTATGTCTCATTTACACTTCAGCCCTGAGACGAAGCTCCCCCCGTCCCTGTTTGGCCCAGCACTTGGTCAGACTAAACTAGACTTCCACCAGCGACAGAGGGGAGGCACAACAGCCCGCTCGGCGCAAGGCTCAGCTCCGTGGCCTTTCCCGGGGCTGCACCACCGCAGCTCCTCTTCGCACATAACACGACGCTTCCTGGGAGCTCCGGAGCGCGCTCACTGTCCCAGCCGAACAGACGCGGCACCCGCCTCTGCGATGAGGAAATGGCAGAGCTGGGAAGACGACGGCCAGCGCAGCGCTCGGCCCCGGTTCGGCTTCGGACATGACCTACGCCACGCACCGCTCCCTGACTTCGCAGCTCTATAGACCGCGCCGCGCACCCCGCGGTCCAGCCCTGCCCCGCCGCCCCCTCGCACCTCCACCCCAACAACCGCGCATCTCCCGCCCGCCCGCCCTCCCTGGCTCGCCACCGGGTTCCAGAGGGGGAAATGGAGCCTGGTTGCCCGCCGCCGCCCCGCGTCTCGCCCGCAGCCCCCGCCCCGCCCGGTACCTGAGGACTGCCTCGGGCCAGGCGGGCGGCAGCGGCGAGGGGCCGGCGGAGAGCCGCCGGGGAAAGCATGGCGGCGGCGGCGGGAGGCGGGGCGGCTGGGGGCTGCCGGCGCACCGCTCGCGGGGGTGGGACGGGAGGGAGTGGCGGCTGTGTGGAGACATAGCCCGCCGCTAGGTAGTGTAGTGCTGTGCTGTGTGGTGGTGTGCGTGTGTGTGTGGAGGAGCGTAAACCTTGCTTTGTGGATTGGAAGGGTTGGAAGGGCACTTGGAAGGGCACTTGGAAGGGCACTCAGAACCCACCCAGCCCCGTCCCCGTGTCGTGGGCAGGGCTGCATCCTCCAGTCCAGGCTGCCCAGGCTCCATCCAACCTGATCTCCAGGGATGGGGCGCACAGCTTCTCTGCGCAGCTGTGCCATGGCCTCACTGTCCTCTGAGTAAAGAATTTCTGCCTAACGTCTAACTTAAATCTCCCCTCTTCGTTCAGAGCCGTTCCCCCTTGCTGTTTTTCCACAAGTCTCCATACTACGTGCTGCCCATCACATCACTGGCTCTGCTGCTGGGTGAGCAAGCAGTCAGTGGTTTCCTGGTGTACACACAAGGCAGCATTCCTGCATGAAATGTACCCTCTCAGTCTGTTCCCATCGGGCCTGAACATGTAAATAACCTCTTGCTTCCATCTCTCCAGCTGTTCCACATGAAAATCTGAGGAACAGCTTACCAAACTCAGCATTCTCCTCCAGGTTTTTCCTGAACGCTTTGTGTTCCTCACCTCATCTAAACAATCTGTATTGTTTGTAAACATTAACTCAGTGGCAACCACTGGAACCAGTGCCTTCTCTGCCATTACACCAAAAAGAGTTGTGTTCTTTGCACATAGGGGTGTGCTGAAGCCACAGTTGTTTGTGTTCAGGTGCCCTACAAGGCAGTGAATGGGAAATGAGAAACCTGCTGTCATGTTCTCCCTTTGCTGGAGAAGGCTGTGTGATGATAACACATGCCTCAAATCCTCTATTTGCTTCAGGTTTTTTTGTGCAGTAAAATGGTCTTATTCCAGACCTCTGATTAAAAAAAAACAACAGAACAAAACAATCTTTCCTACCAACAGCTCTTGAATATTACATTCAAAGACATTACTAATTGCTCATGCTTATTAGTTGACCACTGTAATTGTGATTGTTCACCTTAGAATGTCTCCACAGGCTTTGTGAATGATATTTTTAAAATCTGAGGGTGAATTATTCCTTTTAGTTAATCCCCTTTCAGTTAATTCTACCAAAATAAATAAATAAATAGATAGATAAGTTCTGCTTTCACATTTTTACAGATGGAGCAACATATGGTGGCTTTTGCCACTGTGGGTATTTCAAGCACAGTGCAGATTGAGAACTGTAAGGTCTGTGTAGGAAAAGAGTTGACGTGATTATGCAGAGGAAGGTTTACATGGGGAAGACCCAGCTGGGTTGACTTTTGACTTCACAGATATTATCTCAATTAACAGTTTTCCCCAGTAAAATTAAAGCTGAAAAAGGATGAGAAAAAAAAAAAAAAAAAAAAAAAAAAAAAAAGCACCAGATCCTCTTTTCCCCTTTCCTTGGTTGCACTTCTCTATTGCTGTCAGTTATTTGCCTTTCTTTCTTTCTATGTACAAGATGGAGGTCTATTAATTACACAATGGAAGTTTGCAGCTGTTGCAGTACTTGTTAGCTACCTCTGCATCTGGCCAGCATGATCTTTTTACCACATCTCTCCTTCCAACCTGCATCCTGGTGCAAGGAGAGCACAGCTGAAAGCTGGACTACTTCATCTGTCTCTGAGAGAGCTATGGTGAACACAGGTTGAACATGCTGAGCAGGATGTAAGTTGGCTAAATAAATCAATAGGCGAAGAAGATGGAAACCACGAACAGAACAGACAAGTTCCACTGCTGTTCTCCTCAAAGCAATCCCTAGAGTGTTATTATACAGCAAGGGCTCTGAGAAACACCACGGCATTCGTGGTACTGCAGGAGCAACTGTAGTGGCCTGAATAAATTACAGGTAGGCAGGTATGAATTGAGTGGCCACACTGTGTGAAGAACATTTGCAAGTGGGCTTGGCTCACCTGGGTACTATAAAGTACATCAACACCCACTCCCTTCTACAATAAAATACTCTCTTCTTTTTACCAGCTTATATCAACCCATGTGAGACTCATTCTTTCAATAAATTGTAAAACCAAGAAATGCTGCAGTTTTTTAGGAATCTTTGTTGAACAGTTGATCAATATTGCTAAAGAAAACTGATAATATGCAAAGTTCCGAGCTGAAGGGAAAGTCTTGAATGGCAGTACATATTTGAGTGATTCCATGTAGACTTCTAGTGCGGTTATAAAAATAAAAACAAAAAGGAGAAGCCTGAACAAGAAAGCATCCTGATACTCATAATCATCTTCTAGAGGGTGAAAGAATACATCTATTTTAGAGAGGGTCCTCCCAACCGAATGAGATGGCTTTCTCCTAGGAGCCCCATGAGTCACAGCAATGTTAAGCAAACCATTGTAGTTATTCATTAGAAGGCCCTGAAATATCAACTCTTACCAGTAGGATTCCTGGTATTCTAAAGTCCTGCACTTCACTGTATTTACTTGGAAGCTGTTGATGTCTCAGCAGTTTGATATAGTCATATAAGAACTGTCTTTATTGAACATACCTGTTGTATTTCAGAACAAAAATTTTAAATAACTTCTAAGACAGAACACCTGTCCACATGGAAGCCTGTCATCCACCACACTTTACAATGTCTGCCCTGTCTACAACTTTGGTCACAATATGGTAAGTTAAACAAGTTAAACAGACTTGTCTGACAAGTGAAGGAGCTGTGAACTGCAATTCAATTTGCCTAGGACCAGACAGACTGGCAGAAGAAGAACTTGGGTTTGGAACTAGGTATTTCTAGTTCAGTTTCTACCCAAATATGTAGTCTGTGAACCTAGGACATTTTCCTCATACTTGGTGACAGGCAGCTCCAGTAATCACTGCTCACCTCTAATGAGGACATAGACTTCTATGGTTTTACTTTATCCAACAGTTAGATCCATCTCGAGGCAGGCAGCAGGACTTACGAGAAATGCTGAACAAAAGCTAGCATTGTTGTACGTTAGAGAAGATACTACTGAGGGATCACATGATCCCTCTGCAGGTAATTACAGGAGTGCTTCAGGGCAGTGTAATCTGTTCTCTCTGTCTGTGGCGGATAAGATAAAACTCACAGGCTGAAATTACAGGAAGGGAAATTTCAGTTAGATGTTTTCCACTTCTTAAGATAGTGAAACATTTGAAAAGATTGCCTGGGACAAAGTAAGATATCCATGTTTGGAAATATTAGGGATGGTTCCATGATGTTAATGCATTTGCATAGCTGATATGGGTTAGATTAGCATTCTAAACTGAACTGTCAACACAGCATGACAGTCTATGAGTTGTACAGCGTCCATGCTTCCAGGTAGTGACACGACAGACAACAGAGTTATGGCAGATCTCTTCCCTCTGCTCTGAGGAATTACTCCAACAACTTTGGGGCATTAACAGTAAAGATACCATTCTGTAAAATGGTAACCCGTTGATCAAGTGCTAACCAACATGTTCACTTATGGCCAACCTTCCTAAGCATCATCAAGGCTTTGAGGCAGCAACCTGTTTAATTGCTAATGTGTTTTGCTTTGATTATCAGGGCAGTTAGCCAGGGAAGAAAATGGAGTCCTTTTAGTTAGCACCAAGTGTTTCAAAGGGACCTGCTGTGTGTCTGGTGTTCAGTGACCAATAACGCACCTGTGATAACAGTGTACATGAATCATGTGGAATGTCTAACAATGGTAACAAAAAATGTGACTTTTTGCAAAGTCTCATTTCCTGTCGATTTACTCTTTTGCCTCTGCCTTATGCAGTTCTATCAATATTTCCCATTTGTGTTCTATTGGATAGCTCTAGGAGGCAAGAAAAGTGCCTGAATTTGTACACACCACTTGCGAGTACTGACTGCTGCATAAGGGATGTGCTTTTCCATGTCTCAAAACAAGCATTAAGTGTTGATTTCCATTAACCTAATTTTCCCTGAGATCTCTGTCCTACTTCTGTTTGAAATTAGCTATCCAGTTCAAAAGGTACTGCAGAAGGCAGGTAGATGAACAAACAGATAATGGGTATTATAATCTTGTAAGCTTCACTTTCTTAGACAACTGAGCTAAAAAGAGTGCAGTCTGTTGCTGCCGGTATATTAGTGAAGTCTGACACTCAAGAGAGAGTCTTAACCTCAAAAAAGAAACAACAACCAGGAGGCCTAATCCAGTACAAGCTCAGGCACACACAGTGAATATAAAGCCCCAGCCCAATCTGGTCTGGTTGGTCTGAGGGAATAACCTCTGCCTAAAGTTCAGTACTGCTGTCACTACAGCATCAGCAGCTGTTAGGCACAGGAGATGAAAACAGCCTTAGAGATGAAGGACAGGACTGATTTTAGAAGGACTGGGTTTGTTTCCATCTGTGACAGTGGCTTCTTTAGTAAGTAGAAGGAGAATTTAGTGTGTTGAATGGTATGGCCAGCAGAGAACAGCAGAACTGCAGTGGAAAGTACCACCTTCCAGGTCAACTAATAAAGTCTCCTTTTCACATGATTTCCAGCAAAACAGCAGATTGAAACTTGACCTTCTTGGGTAAGGAGAAATGTTCAGAAAGTATTCTATATTTTCTCTGTCTGTATCACGGGGTAAAATGTAGGTGTATTAATTGTTTTTCTGTGGTCTTTACTGTACCTTATTTACTGCAATATGCTCTAGTATTTGTAAGCAAAGAACTGTGTTCATCTTTGGGATACCTTTCATTCTCTGATCCACTCAAAGAACATGAGGTTTCGCCATATTTTTCCAGCTTGTCTCAACAATATCATTTGAATTACATAGTACATTCCCAGTCCCCTAAGCTCATGAAGGGAGTCTTGGCTAGTGTATTGTCTTGCCAACATTGAAAAGATCTTGATCATTTGAGAAGCATCAGTCATAGGCAATAGGCACTGCATTTTGCATATTACCATTGCCCATGCTTTTACAAGCTCTGGCCTACAGGAAAACTTACATTTGTGTTAAGAAGAAGACATCAGTCTGTTCACTTTCACCAGTTTCCTCTACCAGACCTCTGTAAACACACATTGGCCAAAGGGAACGCTTGAAGTCTACACCAGTCCCTCCCAGTTCTTTAAAATATCCCTTGGATCCCAGAGATCTTCAAGTCTTCATTACAGTTAAAGATGGATTTCTAGAAGTTAAAAATAAAAGGTCTTTGGCAACGCCTTTTTGCAAGATAACCTTGCACGTACCATAATTCTTCTTTTGATGTCTTTAAATTGAGAAGACATCCTTGGTGAGGTAGCTGGAATTCCTGAGGCAGCATCAACTACCACTGCATGGCTTGAGGCCCATAACTTTGATACAAAGGTTTCCTCTAGCATTGTTCATTTTACAGTTCAAAACATACTACCTGCACTCCCTGAAGGGAAAAGGATCCTAGTCATGTCATACCATTATATGGTGTAGTCATTTTACATCATCACAAGCCAGCAATATTTTTCTTTGGATATAAAAACAGTAATTAAACTAGTCCATCATTTAAGCAAGTCACTTTATCAATAACCACTTTCCCAGTATGTAAAGGAGAAGGATTTTCCTTTGTTTCCTTGGACATTTCTTACCTTCAGGATAAACCTGTCTGTGTATCACAGGTATGTCTAAAGAATTGCTGAATTACAAGTTCTTTGGAAAAGATGTACTTTTTTTATTTTACATATAGGAAACTGATCTTCGTTTCAAGAAAGCAGCTAACATGTCAACAAATACTGACTTACAGAAAGAGGTTAAGAGCTCCCATCCAACTCAGATAATCCCTTCAGATTCAAACCCAAGATGTGAGTTAGGTTTATGAATTTGAGGTCACTGATGGAAAAGTGTTCCTTACTCAGGCAGTCAGGGAGGAGGGACAAGCCTGAGTGCCACAATATATTGCAGCATATATCTCCTTTCTCCACACAGTTCCAACAGCTCACATTCAAGCAATGTAGGGAAACCTGGGCTCTCCTTGAAGGCTCGGTTGTGTAAGGCTTACTCCTGAGATAATTGCGCTGGCTTACAATTTTGTAGGGACTATGGATGCGGTAAATGTGCTGCAGCCCTAGCCTTAGCATTGTGCTTGAACAGTGTCTGAAAATGTGAATATAAATCTGGGATATTTGGGTCCCAGTTTTATCATGCATTTGCATGCCTGGTTGGTATAGTTGGTAGAGACTGAGAGGTGCTGTGCTGAAAGACATCTGGTTTATTACTATGTAAAGAGGAGAGCTTTCATACTGACTTTAACATTTACTCACATCAGTGATCTGATCGCGTCATTTAACTTCCATATCTCACTTGTTTCATATGAGAAGTAAGAATGTTGGAGCTTGGCTTTTCACCAGGTGACATAGAAAGATTAATTTGTAAGTGTGTGCCGTGAACTTCAGAGGAGCCTGCCAGTATGAAAAAGTATAATTTAGAATTGTTTATCTTGCACTTGAAAATACTTGCACAGCACCCTAATCCTGAGCAGAGCTGACTGCCACTACTGCTCAAAGCAGTTCACTGTGCTCAGCAGGTTCAGAATCAGACTAAGAACTTAAGTTTGCCAGTAGAAATCCAACATTTGGGAAGAACCTAAAGGCCAATGAAGTCAGTGATAGCTTTCGACTGACTCCAACGGGCTTTGAACCTAAGCTTCTGCAACTGGCTCAAACACTTTTCATCACAATACCTGCCTCTTCACCTTCTAATTATCTCAGAAAACAGGAATCCAGTGTGCTCTGCTCACCGGGAGACAAGTCTCTCTGAAATCCAAGAAAAGGAGGAAAACATAATGTTGCTTCTGCATCAGCTACCAAAAATGTAGTATCCTAATTAAAAATTTAAATGGAAAAGAATTCTTAAGGACTAGGGCACATACCTATGGGATTGAGTGGCTCTTTCCCTAGGGCTGAATTTGGAATTGGATTTGATCTTGAGATAGTTATGGAGTTGTAAATCTGGTTTTATGGAGCTGTAAAAACTCAGCATGATGTTAAAGGAGAAAAATTAAAACTATCAGTAATTGAGTAAAGAAATATTTTTGGATTCAGTGGAGCCAGGAGCAGCACATCAGTTTCATCTATAGATTCTGGATCCACACGGAGATAGTGACTGATATGGATTCAGAAATGGCAGACAATGCCCACCAACACAATCAGCTGTTGAGATGAAACCTGCTTTATGGGAAATTGGATCTCTGTGTTTATGTAATTCATTTCATGTCTTCTGAATTCCAGGTAAGAACTTCCTGAAAGTAAGAGGATGAAAAGATGTAGATGCTGTATAGTTGGCTAGCCTAGCTTTTAGTGCAGCTACCTAGGGTTTGGAGGAAGATGTATGAAAATCATGAAAACTAATCCTGAGAGCTAGCAGAGGAACAGGCAGGAAGTGTTTTATCCAGTTGCTAATGGAAAATTAAGGCTGTGGTACAGGGGTAGGGTAATCATGAATAGGAATTCATTTGATGAAAAAATGTATAAGAAAAGCTAATGGAAAGTGATGCTTCTTGGCTAGAGCATTCCGTTTGCACACAGTTGGCCTCACAAGACCTGGCATTTGGCACAGCTTCCAGATGGTAGGCAGGATTAAGAACAGTCTGGGTGGGGACTTCCTCCAGCTTTCCTGCTGCTCACACTGCAAGTGATGTTGAATGTCAAGGCTGTATACCCATCCCACTGTTGCAGGGTTGATTGCTGGCCAGGGGTAGGCTGGGAATAAGCAACTTTCTGGGGAGATAGTAATAATAAGTGTATAAATGGTTGCTTGAGAGATAGGGAGTGGGAGACTGGAAACTTCTATCTGTGGGACTGGGACCCTTCTTTTAGGAGGCAGCAGTGATAAACAGCAGAAGGACAGGGGAATTGAAGCTCTTGTGCTGGGATTGACTCTCTTGTGTTGGGATCTGCTGATTGGTGCTGTTAGGAGACCATGGCTGTGAGGAGCAAGAGATGAAATTTGTACTGAGGAAACGGGGAGGTACAAGACAAGGTAAACATTTAGAGGATGTTTGCTGAACTTGATATATGGGGAGGGAAGAAAGAGTGTGGAAGAGTTCAAAAGGCTGTCTAGGTCTTTCTTTGTTACAGGAGCACTATAAGAGACTTACATGAGAAGAGGGAGTGGGGCAGAGCGGGTGTCTTCTGCTAGTACCTCCTTTTCTACATGCAGTTTCAGTAGGTAACTTTTGGCATATACTCCCAGTCATCTAATACAAAGCTATTGCCTTCTTTCTCACTACATCCTCCCAAGAATGGCCTCATTGGTCAGGACTTCCATCTCTTCATGTGACTCTTTAAAGTTGATGTTAGCCCATGAGGCTCTGCAGCCCTTTGCTTGTCAAGTTGCCTCCAAGAAACCTCCGTCTCAGAGTAGAGAAAATGCTTTGACCTCTCCCTCCCCTCAAACTAATGACAGAATCTTCTCAGATGCAAGCTGGAAGCTGTTGCCATAGTGTTGTACCTGAAGACTGGTGTGTCTCTAGTGTCACTCTCTGACAAGACACATGATACCCTCAGCTCGGGTCTTCTTTGGTTTTGGCTCCTGTTCTCTGTTGTGGGAACTGTGTCTTTGTTTGGAAAACATTTCAAGAATACTGGCTTCAGAAACCTTTCACTTCCAGATGAAGTCTTAACCAGATTGACTGGGCTTGCTCTGTCAGAGTGAAATGCGCTGTTCTGTGAATGTAAACTTGCATCCATTGTTTGTGTTTCATGTGTTCAATACACTGAGAGATCAGAGGAGATATATGAATGCAGAGTCTTTTCTGCTGTTTGTTACCTACATCCAGTGCTATTTTGTGTAAGGAAGCAGATCTTGTTAGTGTGACTGCATGTGTTCTTCCATCATGGAAACTGCATTACTGGAAAGGTTTTCCAGATATGAGAAGGAGAGAGATTTGGGAAGAGAAGAATGGATGTGAACTATGCACGAGACTGAAAATGCTCTAAACATGGTCTTTATCGTACACACTGCTGGGACCTAAGCCAGTACTGTTCTTCTAAGTATGCAAGCAGACACAAGGAAACACTATGTCCCTCACTGGAAAGCTGGGCATGGCTGCTTGACATCTCACTTGCCTAAGGGGCTCCATTGTGCTTCTTAGACCAAAGAAGCAAAACGAGGGGAAATACCTGCACATGGAAGAATTTCTCATGCTGAGAACAATCCTAATACTTGTATTGAGAACAGACAGTGAAATGCAGTATAGATGGCTAACCCCATTTCTTCGAGTCACCCTTGCAACATAGTGAGGTTGCTTTATTTAGTTGGTTTTAGTAGTTCCATTCTTAATAGTGTTAGTTCCCTCCACAGCTGCGGCATTTCATCTACTAGCTGCTGTATGAATGTCACAGCACTGTGAGCCATAATGATACTATTTTGTAGAGGACAGAGAGGTGTTAAGTTTACCTGACTCTGAAAGCTGTTTGCTGCATACCAGTGAACTCATAGCTATAACTGCAGCAATCGTCCTCTGACTCTAGTTTTCCACACACTCATAGCACTGTTAAAAGGTGCTACTTACCCTACCAAAAGAAAAAGCCGTTCAGCACATGCCACACTCTTTCCCTCAGCTCTCAGTAGCTTGGCATTTGAAGTACAGTTCCAATCCAGTCTGATTAATCTGTGGCAGGAAAGAAAAAGGCACGTGGGTAAAACCACACAGGGGGATTTTAGAGAATTCCAATGTCTCAGGAAGCCAAAAACAAAGCCACAGTATCTTGGCTTGAGATGTAAGTTTCCTTTGATCACAGCATACTATGAAGTTGCAGTATTTGGCATCCTTTTTTGGAGGTCAAGACCAGAATGATTTACATAAGACTGACTAAAGCTTCCCTGGAAAGAATGTCGTTCTGTAGAATCCAGTACGTTATTCTGGAGGGAAAAGGACAGCCTGTGAAAATACCACCTGGAGCATTTCTCTTCTGCTCAAATGCAATGTGGTCTCCTCCTCTGTGCATTGCATCGATTGCACTTTTGAACACCTCTGTACTTTCCTTCGTGCTGAAGATTTGTTTAATATGCTATTGATATTCATGCAAAACTTTCTCTTCTCCTGACTGTTCATCCAGATATGCTACTTTGCTTTGCCTAGAAAACTCTCAGCTTTATCATACACAAAGCAGGGAAACCAGAGGGATTGTGGCATCTAGGGTAGATGGGGTTCTAAGTGGAAGATCCTCTAGAGTAATCATGTTTAGCAAAGTTCTTCCAGAATTATTATTATTATAAAGCATACAAATAATGCATTGACATCATGAACATCTGGCTGGGTGCTCCAATCTGAGGAGGAAAGGTTTCTCCTTCCTTAAATTCTTCCTTTGCTTTTCTGCTGCCAGTTAGTATTTCCTTTGGGACAGAGCTCAGGAGCTGTGTGTTTCAGATGTATGGGGTGATGCATGATCTGTACTAGATAGCAGGAGAAAAGCCCCTTTCCCCCATAACCTCTACAGGTTGAAGCCTCCCCTTGCCATGTGGATGACAGAGCAAGTAAACCAACCCGTGATTCTTTTACCCTTTATATGACAGGTTTGGGGAAGGGAAGGGATGCTTTGTGATTTTAGAAATCTCCCTCATTAACACAGATCCAGCCATAGATACAATACTGAGATCCTAGGAACTAGCTGAAATTTGCTTTTCCCTGTCCTCAGTGTTGGTGTTCCTGTTGCTGAAGTGCGCTGGACTCGTGGACCTGGCTCCTTGCTTCCTGCTCAGAAGCAAGATGGAAGGATTTCCCTACTCAGAGGGATGGCTGCCTTGCACCTTAGCACTGGGAAAGAGCTGCAGCAGAGCTGAGGAGTGAGTACCTTGGAGCCCAGAGGTATCCAACCACTTCTCTACCATTTCCAGAGGTGTCTGGGAAGAACACTGAAAAACTCAGTCTGGCTAGGACTGATCCCTGGATTCTGTACCCTGCAGAACCTTCAACAGGGTTTCCTGGGTCACCAATATGCATAGGACTGCCCTCTGAAGACAGAGTGGAGAGAAAAAAGACTTAGTGATCTTCCTCTGTTGTGGTCTCATCATTCCCACATAAACTGTGAGGATCTGTGGTCCCTAAGGGCCTCTGGATATTTGCTAGGGAAGTGAGGAAGCTCTTGTCTGTCACTGGTGAGATATTCAGATGCACAGACACACTGTGAATCAGCTGACTTTGGGACCCTGCAGCACTCTGCTATAGAGAAGGCCAGAAGGAGAGTTTTGACAGAGATGAGGAAGGAAAATGATTAAGACAGAAATAACAGAGGAGATTCAGGAGAGGTCTTACAGAGCAGGGGCATTCATCAGAGTTTCCTGTGTTGTCCCATTTGAATGTGGCTATGAAGAAGATTACTAAAGGACAGAGATGGTCACAAAAGGGGAGATAACTATACCGTGAAGCTTTTCAGAGATAAATGTCAGGTTGGAGATCTGCAAAGAGGACTGAAGAGATTTCCATCAAAGATTTTAATTTTGGCCAGCTGTAGGACAAATATCACTGTTTGCCTCCACAGGCAGGGAATGTTTGTCATTTCGTTTCCTCCCAAGGAACAGATCAGATGGAGGAGGAAGCAAAGTGGAATCTCTATAGAGAAGAGATGGAGAATCTGGAAAAATTATGTTTCCCAGAGTCCTGAGTATGGCAGGACTCTAGGGAGTTGTCAGAAGAGGAAGAAGCAAAACGAGAATCAGTTAACCCCTGAAAGAGAGATTTCCAGGAGTCTGGGGTAAAAAGCCAGTACCAGAGGAAGCGTGATGACCCTTGCACAGCTTGCAGTACCACTGCCACACTAATGCCTGCTAGACAGCCCATGTGCACACCAGCCCATCCCTTGCCATGACTGTCACTCAAGGTTTTATTGCAATGATTTATTATTACCGTCTGTCTCTTAAGAAATAACAGAAAGGTTATGCTCTCTACACAAGCCCAGCTTGTGGACCTTACCTCTGTATCTGCTGTTCCCCTTGTGCTGCTAGAGCAACTTTTCCACTCTTACGTAAGAGTGAAAGGGTTGTGATGGTGACACAGTTTTTCTGAGTAAAACAAGAACAAAAAAAAAAAAAAAAAAAAAAAAAAAAAAAAAAAAAAAAAAAGTTTTTGCAGCTGTTTCCAGAAAAGACCAGACACACAGAAGAAAATCCAATAAATGATTAACTCAGTCTTTCCATCTGTGGATAATAGTGTTTCTGGTGTTTTTGTGGGTTTTGCTGTTGTTTTGTTTATTGCTAGCCTTCTCTTTTCCCCACGGAAAGAGGCATTTTCTGTTTGATTTGAAATGCAGTGTCCTGAGCTGTTTTCTGGTGAGCACTTGGATGATGTGTTTCTTCCATGTTTGAATGAAGGGGAACAAATTGGAAGTTAGTTTCCTGTACTCCTCTCATCTGCCTGTAAGAGAATAATGAGCAAGAGTGCACATGTACACCCAAAAGACCATAGCTACCCCTCCTGTTGCCTTTGCCCGCCTCTCATGTCTGATTGTCTTGTCCAGTAGCTCCCAGTGTCAACTCCAGCTCCCTGCATCCTGCTTGCACCTGCTGACAACCAGGTCACCTGCCTGTTGCCCTCATGCCATGCTTACTATCCGCTCCAACTCACCCGCACTGCTGTGGAATCCATGGTGCTGACAGTGCCCTTCACTGTGGGATTTGCAGCAGCTTAAGTCTCTAGACCACACTGGGCATTCCTGCTGCGCTTGCTACTTTTATCAAGGCTGACTACTGGGTTTCTGCCACCCTTTTTCTTTTATTTTTTTAACCTAGGTTGGGCTGTACTAAAATACATGCCATTTGGTCAGGTGGCAATTCAGAGCACTCTGTAGATATGATGGCCCTCATAACTGCTTCACAAGCTACCAGTTTTTGTGTGAGGTTTCTGACAAATATTTATATATATATATATATATAACTGATTGAAATCAAGTTTTTGGGAAAAAAAAATATTTAGATTTTCCTCACGAACACACTAAAACTATCTCATTTCCCTGAAGACTACTTGTCTATAGCAATGTTTTGGGATTTATTATTACCTTCATGCCAAAAGTGATGGTCAGTGGTGTAAGAAATACCTCCTTTCCTTGTGCAAGTCTCAAGGCGGGTGGTGCAAGAACCTATCACCCTCCTTTACAGTGAGGTAAACTTACCCAGATGCCAGCATGACAAAGGCCTGTGGACCATCCTTTTCCAAGCCAGCAAACACTCTCATCTCCCAGCACAATGACAGACAGCATATTCCCAGCAGCCCAAATGTTTGAGTGACTCAGGCCAGGTGCCAGGGCCCGAGAGAAAAGGTCAGATTCTTCTCAATTGAACACAAATAGGGAAAAAAAGCAAATCAAGGTGCAGCGGCCACCTATGCATCCAGGACTGGGCCATCGGCAGCTGTGTTGCACAGAGTAGTGCCAACCCACCATACCCCTCCAAAAAATCATCTTTTTCTTCCAGCTGCTTCCTGGCCAGCACCAACATTACCTCAGCCTGGTCTGAGAGAAGCCAGATGGAGCAAATCACCTCCTCAGAGATCCAGACATTGGGTGTTTTTTTCCGCTGCGTTAGCCAGCTCAGATGTGGCACAGATGGGGGATCTGTGGCCTGTGCCCTTCTGGGTCTCAGGGCCTCTGGGGAATGTACAGCAGATGGGATAAAATGGCATCAGGGCAGAAAGGCGTGTGGTTCCTTAGGCCTGGCTGGGAGAGGGGTGAAGGCCTGCAGCTCTGCTCCCTGCCAGCCACAGGTGGGTGGGAGTTGGCCTCTTCTCTCAGGTGGCAGTGATAGGACAAGTGCAAATGCCCTCAAATTGTGCCAGGGACAGGAGGAACTTGGACAGGAGGAAAAACTTCTCAGAAAGAGTGGTGAGGCATTGGAGCAGGCTACCCACCATCCCTGGGGGTGTTCAAGAACCGTGTGGATGTGGCACTGAGGGACACAGTTGGTGGGCATGGTGGGGATGGGCTGGTGCTTGGACGTGGAGATGATAGAGGTCTTTTCCAACCCTAATGATCCTATGATTCTGTGATACTGCACCCTCATTCTGCCCACAGCCCATGCGCCTCCCTGGGCTGTAGATTATAGGTAAGGTGTCCCTGGTCATGAACATGTCCTAGCAGAGCTACATGTGATGGCTCTGAGTTGGAAAGAACTTTCAATCATATTTTCAGTGCCAGATCACCTCTGTCAAACCCTGCAGATGCCCAACAGAAAGCCCAGAGCAGTTCTGCTGGGCTAAAGAAATGGAAGCTTTCAGCTGTTACTGAACAAAACGTTAAGTGAGGAAATGAGCATCCTCCTTCCTCCACTCTGCCAGCCTCTCGCCTAGCTTCTGCCACAAGGCTCATGCCATCTGGGGGTAATTTATAATGCAGCTTCCCATGGGGAAACCCAGCCCTCGCTGAAGGGACGAGCTGTAGTTTCTCTTTAGAAAGCCCCAGCACACAACCGCACGTTTGGAAACCTGAAGCTTTGAGACAACTTCCAGTGAACTGTGAAAAACAAGCCAGCACCGAGGGTTCAGATGGGCTGCTCAGAAGACATCTGTGCTCTTTTGCGCTTCGCATCAGGCTGCGTGGAAAAGCCCCTGGGCTGGAGCTGGGTATTTCTGTTAGCGGCTGCGGGAGCACTTCAGGGAATTGGGGGCGCAGGGGAGAACAGCACGTCCTGACGCCCGTGGGCTTTTGGAAGTGCCTCTCGCACACGCCGTCGTTATGGGTACGCATTCTGTTTTGTGTTTCGCACTCTGTTGCTTTCAGTAATCCCGAAATTCTTTTACCTTTTAAATCTTTTTCACGAGCACGTGGTACCTTTCGTTCCTCTTCCCTTTCGCTACCTCCCCCGGCCGGCTTCCCCTTCCCCCCTCCCGTGCCACCCGAACCCCGGCCCGGCCCGCCCCCGCCCCGCCCCGCCGGGCCCGGCCCGGCCCGGCCCCGCCGGCGGCCTGCTCCCGCCGCGCCCACCGTGCTGGGGCCGTCCGCGGCCGCGCTGCCCGGCTCCGCCGCCGGCGCTGCGGCCGGCTGGGCGCCACGGCCCGGCGCGGCCTCGCGGGAGGGTGGCTGCGATCCGCCGTGACCGGCGATGGGAGATGGACGGAGCCGGCAGAGCGGTAAGGGCGGCGTGCGGAGCGGGAGCGGGGCGGGGGCGCGCCCACCAGACAGGGGCACCTCTTCTCTTTCGTCTACTTGTCGTTTTCCTTTTTTCACTTTTTCTTTCTTCTTCTTCTACTTCTTCTTTTTTTCCTTCCTATTACTTAGTTCTTATTTTCTAATGTATTTAATCAACACTTTTATTTTGCTTTTCCTCCCTCCCCCTTCCTTTCCTTTTTTTTCTTTTAGCTTTAACTTTTCTCTTTTCCTTCTTTTTGCTTTTTCTTTTTGCCTTTTTTCCCCTCCTCCTCCTCCTTTTTTTTTTTTTTTTTTTTTTTTTTTTTTTTTTTTTTTCCCCTTTCCTTTCTCCCCTCTTCCTTTCTTCATTTATTCTTTTCCCCCCCGTCTCGTTTTTTCTTCTCTCTCGTCTCACATTCTCCTCAGGAGCAAAATCTCGGAACCCGTCTGTACCCGCTGCTGCCAGATCCCCAGCCGCACCAGGGGCAGGCAGCAGCGCTGGGACTCTGTCCCATGGCTGGAACCCCTAGTCTGCATCCCGCGTGGTTGATCTTGTTCCGGTCTCTGTGTAATTTGTCAGTAAAACGTATCAGTGCTTTTGCTGCACTGACAGGCTCTTCTAATCATGCCAAATTATTGAATTAAAGGAGCCTGAGTGCAAGTCAGTACCGCTGCGCTTTTTGAGGAGTTGGGTTCAGGCAAATTCACCGAAGATACAAAGTATTACAGCATGGAACTTGGACTGATACATTCTTGCACAAACATCCTCACAAGGCGTTTTTATCTTAAGCCTTGCTACAGTGCATGGGGCTGCGCTTCTCAGTGGGAGCATGTAGAGTGGTAATGATCTTGAACTTCACACAAACTCGCTGAAGATGCTAACTTTTCATGCAGGCTCAGTATTTCCATGCCATAAACAGCAATTATGTGGCTCCCACAGGGTGCTGGTTAGTACATTGTCAGGCAGAGCACATCTGTGTGCTGGTGAAGCGATTTGGATGTGTAATAGGTAACTGCTTTTGCAGCTTCAGTCACACTTTAATTCTGTCTGTGCATAGGGCCATTAAAATGGAGAGAAAGTCAAATACAGAATTTCTAATGAAAATTCTTGCTGCGTACCAGGGTTGGAAGCAGCTGTAATATACTGCTGATAGTCATCCAAGCCATTCTGGTTTAGCTGGTAGTAAGGAATCTCTTTTATTCTAAGTGCTTTTTCATCAGTCACATCCTCAGTTGATGTGCGTTAGCAGATGTTGCCATTTTAACACTAGCTGTATGTCTGAACTAGCTCTGTAGTTTGTACAGACTGGGAATTAGGCTATGCAGTTGGTGGTTTGGGAGTATGCTTTTTGGTGTGAGAGGACATGAGGAAAACCAGGTGGAAATACCCCCGTTCAATTATAGCCTTGGTTTGCTGTAGAAAAGAGTGTAAGAAATTCCTTTGCAGTAGTGGCGAAGTGAAAAAAAATAAAAAATTCCAAGTATGCTATGCATTGCTCTCTTCTGAACTTGACATGAAAAAAAAAAATATATATAAATAAAATTAGGACTTATTGATAGATAAAGAAAATTCTTGTTGCACCACTTACCTGAGTGAAGGAGGTCCTCTTGTGCTGCTGGTGCCCAAGCAGATTACCTGGCTTACTGTCACCATTCGTACACCATCGTATTGGCAGGAAGGGCACTGAGGATCCTCATGAACACATCTGATACCTTTTCTTCCTCTTCCTCCCTGGAAACTAGGGGAGCGACAGTTTCCTTGCTGTTGTCAATTGGGTGTCAAGAAAACCTGGATGTATTTCAGAGTTTCTCTCTCGCACTTTGTCCCAGGAATGATCCTATTCTTGCTCACATTTCCAAGAAGGTTTTGCCTTTGGTTTTGCAGTTTGGAATTAAGAGACAGTTTGAGCTTTGATTCCCATGGGATGAAGGGGCAGCTGTCTGTGGGAGGGTTGTGGCTGGTGCCACAGAGCATCTATGCAGGCAGATGCAGGTCCAAATGCCAGGAGCTCCAGCAGTGCTGCTGGTGGCTGTGGCAATTGGAATTGTGGCTGTCAGCATACGGGAAGGATCTTTTGGCTATGGTCGTCAACAGGCCTGGAAGCCATAATGGGTATTTTGAGTCACTCCTCATGTTGCTTTTTGGAGTCCCTCTGTTGTAAGGGTCCTGAGTGAGCAAGTAGCTTGGGTTCTTGCAAAAACTGTGTCTTGAACTGCTGGTGTGAAGTTTGCTGAAAGGCAACACTAGGTAGAGGCTTTGTGAAGGAAGTAAAAGGAAGGGAGGGAGGAATCAGCATCTGGTGCAAAATGGTAGATGAGTATCCAGGGTACCTGGTAACAATCTGCCATGCTGCTGTGCTCTGCCTGAAGTTCAGGAAGCCCATGGGCTGGTTCAAAGGTTGGGTCAGCCAGCCACACACAAGCATCCCACTACATGCTGGCCCTGTGGCAGTGAGAGCAGCAGTGTGGCTAGTGGGACCTCCTCGCTGTAGCTTGCAGACTGTACTGGAACAGATGAGGCATGTTCCAAGGATATCCAGCCAGACTTCATGCCCTCTGGAGGTTCTGCTTAGGGATATCTGTAATCAGATAGCTCCTCCAAGCCATTGCTGTGTGGAGCATCAAGGATGCAGTGAGACCAAGTTCTTGAGCAATTTGTGTCTTCTTCTGAGAGAATTTCTGTGCTCTGGGACCCATGGTAGCAGAGATTATTTTCAGTCCTTTTCTGCTTTTTGCACTGAGATGAGGCTGAGTGGTGGGGGTAGATGTTTCTGTGGGATGGAAAAAGCTGCTTCAGAGCAATGGTAAGCGCCTGTCTGATGTTTTTAGCCTGGCCATACATGTCACATTCCCCTCAGGAATGACACTGTTTGAAGTATGCTCTTGCAGTGTGTTTCCAGATGCTTTTTGTGACTATGTCCCCTCCGAGGTCAGAGGCTCCTCTTGCTGTGATGCCAACTCCTGCCAGAGAGCACATGTTCGTGGGATGCCTTTGCATCTGGGTCTTTGTGCTCTGTGTCACAGCGACAGGAGAGATGGGTCATGAATGGGCTTAAGTGCAGTGCAGTGGAGTTTATTCCAGGTGAGGGTAGGTTGCTATGGGGTTGTATCAGAGGAACTGTCTATCCCTCGAAGCTTGAATTATTCCTGAATTGACTGTACAAACCTGCTGGGGCACAGGATCAAGCTGTCCATCAGAGCTCTGTGTTACCATCTCCACCAAGCACCTCGGACACCAGCTGCATCTGCTGGAAATGCACAGTGCTTGCCATGGCTTGTTTTGCTAAACTGCACTGTAGAAAAGTTTTCAGTGCCATGACAGGTGGGATTAGCCTAAGTAGACCAGCCTGGAGCAAGCTCTTGAGGCTGGGCTGTCAAAGCATGGTAGCAGTCACACTCACTCGAGAACTTCACATTAAAGCCACAGCAACTTTTTTGACACGTGGTAAAAGAACTGAAGAAGGTGCTGTCTTGAGTGAGCAACGCAGTACTTTGGAGCACTAAGAAAACAACCTAAATGACAGGGGCTAAACAATTAAAACCTCCTTTTTTGGAGGAGCAGTAAATGTGGCGTGACTCTCCCTTCTTAGCATGAAGTGGCATTGTGGAAGAAGTGGCTCATCTCCAAATGGTACTCATTACTTTTTTACAACAGTTTTCAAACAGGAAGTGTCACTAATAACTGCATCTTCCAGGCTGGGCAAAGGCCAAATGCAATGGCAAGATGCACTTAAGCCTGGAACATGACTGTGTTTCAGCCCTAGCAGAAGAACCTTTAACCAGGGAGGAACTTCTGTCAGAAGATGACAAATTCTAGTATCAATGAGTTCTGATTTTCATCAGCTTTCTTTTGTGTGAAATATCTGTGGCCAAATGAAAAAGAAAGATGAGACATGTATCAGCTTCTCCACCAGTGGGACAGTTGTGCCAGCTGGCCCACTTTGTGCTGCTTGCAGGGAATGTATAACCTTTGGTGTCTTATATCTTTCTGCCATGGCTGGAATGGCCTGGTGGCTTCTGGTGATCTGTGGGGTCACAACTACTCAAGGGTGCCCATGCTGGCACTCCCTGACTCATATTTTCTTAGCAAGCACTCTGTTCTTGCAAAAACATCGTTTCAGACTCACAGCAGGAGTGTCACATAAATTTCACTGGTGTGACCTCCAGCTTCTGCCTTAATTCTGCAAGGGGAAGATGGATCAGCTCAAACTTTAGACAGAATTCTGATCTGAATAACTTCTGTTAAGTCTAATTAAGGCTCAGAAGGAAGAGCGGAGGTGAATGCTGTAAAATAAATCTAAATATGTGATATGAAATAATCATGCAGGGTCAGTGAGCTTTGGCTATGTTAGAGGCAGATATATATGCACATGCACATTTTTGCATGCTCTGATGCCATGTTCTATCTCTACAGCTTGTCTTTGCTACAGAGGAAATGCAGGTTTTTACACCTTTGCAAATGTAAAATTTTCTCTTCTGAAGAAAGGTTGGGTTTTGTTGTTGTTGTTATTCCTCCCCTCTCCCCCCCACTGTTGAGTTTCCTGAGCTCGAGGCGCAAAGAATATTTTAGTCACTCTGGGCAGTCTTAGACCAACCATGCTTGTAACACTGATTTGAGAAAGGAAGATGGTCTCTCTTGATAAACCCTCTCCATCAGTAAACCCAGAATTTCTTAGTTCAGTGTAAGGGAAATGTAGGGGCAGCACTTGAGCTGTTCTCAGGTCTCAGCAGATGATGGCCTGGGTTTTGGAAAAAAACTGGTTGCTTAAAGATACAGATGTAACTTCTGGTAGCCTCATGAGGAGTCATATTTTAGCTTCTGTAGGGCTGAAATCTGTGTGGGGCAGACCTGTAGTCTATCTAAACATTTTTCTGCTTCCTGAGATATCTAAATATCATGGCAGTGCAATACCTGCTGAACAGAAGCAGTCTGTCAGTTTGCTAAATATACTCTGAACAGATTGAAGGGAAAAAAGTGAACACAAGATGTTTAGTATGTGCACTGATGAGTTCTCTGAATAAAAATGCTGGCTTTGTGCAGTTTTCCTTAAATCAGGCCTCTGTCCTAATGCTGTCTGATATAATGAAGGAGAAATACTTGCCCTGTGACTTCTGATGATTTAGATCTTTTTGCTCCAAGAAGATGGTTCTTCATACAGTGACCAGTAGCATAGCTCTCAGTCAGCTTGCTTTGACTTGAGCTGTGCGCATACCATAGAAATAATGCACAGATGTCCTTACAGCACACATCAAAAGTCACTGACTCGGCAAATAGAAAATGCTGAGTGACCTTTAAAGGTAAAGTGTAATCATAAAGACTTTAAATTAAAATGCTGTACACATTCACACAGTTACAGCTCAGACAGTGTCAGCCTTTGCATATTAAAGAGCATTTAATTCAGAATAGCAGCTGACTGCTTCCTTACAGCTTCAACCAAACAACAAAGCAAGCATTTCTTTAAGGGGAGAAAAAAAGTGATGTACAGGTGTAGAACAAGACTAACAGACTGGAAACAAAATCTACCTGCAGCTGTTTGATTTTGCTGGTATGGAATGCATTTTGAGTTACTGTTTACATGGATTTTCCAAGAGGAGACTCTTGTGCCTACTTTCTGAATTGAGCCTCTCATCAGACACTGAACTTTTGTGAAGTCTGCCTTTGAGGAGGGAGAACAGCCTCGATAGTATCTGCCCTCTCTTAGTTCTACTCTCTTCAGCCTGAATGCTTCCCAGGAGGTGGTTCCTGGTAAACAAATTCTGCTGCGTCCTGAGCATAATGAGAAGCCTGCAGAGTCCTGGTTCCTTTCGGCACATTCCTGGGGTGAGGGCACAGGGCGTGTGCTGGGGTGAGCCTTGCAGTGGGGATGAAGGAGCAGAGACATCTGCCCCAGTGCTGAGCCTAAGGCCTGCCTTGTACCAGGACATGATGGAGCCTAGTAAGCAGGTAAGAGCACTGGTTGATGATAAGTGGGCCCACAGTTAGACCAGGAACCTTTAGGTGGTTGTGCAGGTGCCTAGAAAAGGTTTGTTTTGGAGTTTCATGAGGAGAATGTGGCGGTCTCTACCTTTGTGGACAGTGTGTATCCCTTGAGTTTGCCCGCTTATTCTGTGGACTTCTGGTTTCCATGACACTGCTTTGAAGGGAGCACTGTGGTTTGACTACAAACTGTGTGAGGAACCATCTCCTTCTGCTTGGTTCAATGCTGACTCCTAATGCCTTCTTTTGATGTCCTCTGACTGATGTATTAGAAGAGGTGGTGAATCACTTCTCATAGGCTTTTCCAGACCCCTTGTGAGTGCATGCATCTCTACTGCACATTTCTCAGATAGCTCCTTCCTTGAATTGAAAAGCTGTACCTGACTTACTCATCCCTTTGTATAACCCAAATTTTTCTGTTGGAGAATGACTATATTTAATGCCTTTTCATTAGTCCTATTCTTTCTCCCAGGCCTCCTGGCTCTTCACAAATCTCCCTGTAACTCCCCTGAATCTTTGCTAACACTGATACTGGCTGCTTCAGGTGAGATTAAGCTTTACAGAGCTCTTCTGCTCTTTTGAGTCTTAATCTATTTACTAATGCTTTAATTTAAAAATTGCAAACACACATATTAGCATGTGGGAGTGTGTGTGAGGAAAACAAGAACATGGCGTACGAGGTCATACAAAAATAAAAACTACAAACCATCTCCGTAGTCTTTTTATGAGCACCAGTGTTCTCTCAGTTCCCTCACTGCTGTCAGTGCATTGGCTTTCAGAAGCTAGCATGTTTATTTTAGCTCCAGTTTTCCCCATTTCATCTTGTTGCTTTGGAAAGACTTAAGCTCAACAGAAATAGTCTTTTCAGAGCAATTAGTACAACCTGTCAGAAGCACTAAGGCTTGCTGAGTTCACGCCCACGCAGGAATTTTGAATGTGCTTAAAAACCAAAGGCTGACCATTAGCGGTGCCAGGTGGTTGGATGGTTTGTCCATCCATGACAGCAGAGGCAGAGCTCTCAATGCTTGACTGTGGAGATTTGACCATGGAATGGCAGCTTGACATGGACACTGTTGGGAACTTGCTGCAGAAGGTAGCACGTCTCTCAAAACCTGTCCATCATTTTTGCCTCTCTCTTATGTATTTCTTTCTATTTGCATTTTTTAAAAATCTAGTTTCTTTTCAAGTTACTGTGTTTCAGTGAATCTCTGAGGGAGATTCTGGGCTGTGGAAGAGAACATCAACGCAGATATTTGAACTGTTCCTGCAAGCATGAGCTCACCAGATCAGGGTATGTGATAGGCTGCTGAGAGGCATATTGTATCCTGCTAGGGATGCTGGTGAAGAAGTGAGGATCCTGGGATGGGAAGTGGTCTGTGTGTGCAGCTGTGAAGTCATCCACAGTTGACGCTGGATGTACTTAATTCCCTTCAGCCTCACAACAAAGAGGAAGGTGGTAATCTTTGGCAGGTGGAGCTCTGCACATAAGAAAGTGCAGAACTGGGTCTACACTCCCATGGCACACTGTAGCTGTAAACCCTTCACTTTAACAGTCTCCTCTTGGACCTCCAGAAGAACTGGAGTCAAGTAAGCCAAGAACTGGAATCCTCTTTCTTTCTTTGAGTTGGGTGGCAGTGTTTTATTAACAAACCTTGCAGAGAACCCTCTGAGGGAACTTTCACTTCTGTATCCTGGCAAAGTTCTTAGTGAGAGGTCCACTTCCTCCTGAGGCATTTTTAACATGACTAGTCTCCTGCTGCCTGTCTTACCCATGATCCCTGAAGGATCAAGCTCATGTACTTCTCCCATTCTGATTCTTCCTGAGCATCATGTTGCCAAGTCTCTTGTGTGAGGTCACTGTGGTCTGTCTCACAGCATCTGACCTGTCAGGGTGTCCAGGACACTCTAAACTGCTGTTTGCCAGTTAGTGTCATGCTCCTTTGAACACTTCATCCTCACTAGGTATTTTCAGAGAAAATGTGATTTTGTGAGTGCTTCAGACCGGCCTGTTTCTTGTCACAGCAGCTGTGGGTGATGTCATAGAATCATAGAACTGTAGAATGGCTATAGTAGGGAGAAACCTTGAAGATCATCAATTTCCAAACCCCCTGCTGTGGGCAGGGAATGTAGTTTCCTGCTGCTGGGACCCAAAGAGATGGAGCCCAGGAGCTCTCCTGTTGGATCAGCTCCAGAAAGCAGAGAGAACAGTAGACTTTGGTATTCCTCTCTTAATGTTAGTGTGTAGATCAGAAATTCCTGACTACCCAAGAAATGGACCATTCTTCCCATTTGGTTTTACCATTTCATTCATCTGTGAGAGGGATTTGGCATCAGCTAGAAGTCTAACCACAGCATCCCTTACCATCGATCTGGGTAGAGTAGGTCTTTGTCTGGCTCCACAAGCTGCTCCTGACCAGAATATCTCCAACAAAGAGCTTTTTTCCTGCACTCAGCTGTCCCTTTTCCAGTCCTTCCTGCCACAAATCCTGCAAATGAATGCAGGCCTGAAAAAAGGAGGAGAAACATGGAAACTTCTTCCATACTTATATTGTCATTATTGTGCTCATGATAGCATTCTTTATGCTTGAAAGTCCTTGTTCTGATTTTTCTTGTTTGTTTGTTTTTTGTGTGTTTTTCTCAAATTATTTAGACAGGTTAGTGTTGGCAGGTCCATCAAAGTAGCTGTAAGAGTCATAGTGGTAAATAGGCCAGTGAATGAGTGATGAATACTTCCAAGAACATCACAGATGATCTACTGCTCAGTTATTATGGCTGTGTGCTGGACTGAATTCTTCAGTGCTGACTCCAGGCAGAGAGGTGGGAGAGGTAATTGGAAAAATACAAACAAACAGGAAAGCCAGGCACTGTTCTAGCACATGGGGCAAGATGGTCATTTGCCAGTGTGGTCTTTTGAAGAAAATGCAAGCACGTATTCAGTATTGAATAAATGAATAAATAAATAAATAAAATTTCTCCAAGAACTGGGGGAAACAGTTTTCCCCCAAAAGGTCCTGGCCAGAACCTGGTCAGTTAACTTCAAAAGAAGGTGTTTTGGTGTTTCCCTTCCATGGAGAAAGGAGAAGTATTTCCTTCAGGTTTGGGTGACTTGAAACCATTTGGATTTTCTCAGGGTGTTTTGAAGGGAGTCCACAACTGATACTGACAGATTAACCAAGCAAGGCACCAGTGTTCCTTTTTGAAAGCTGGCAGTGAGCTTTTGTTTGGGGTCTGGATATAACCTTTTTGGGCAAACTGTGAAAATGCAAATTGTGACAGTGGTTTCTATTTGCAGGCACTGACCCACTGCTCTGATTAGCATTCAGGCAGCAGAACTGGACAGAGGTATTATGAGTACTTCTCCTGTGGCTGATTTATCTATACTTGGCAGGTTACACCAGAGGAGCAGGACCTCTGCTTAACATACTACTGCTGTTCTCTTGGTGCTGAAACATGAATTCTACAGCTCTGCTTCCTGTGCTAGCCTTAAAACACTGAAAGTGTTGCCAGCATTTCCTAAGCAATCTCTTCACCCTCAGGGAAGGGATGAAGCACCAGCAAGCTGGGACCTCTGCTGACCCATGCCAATGCAAGATCAATGGAAAGGTTCAATGTATTGCTAGGAGGTCTGAAGGGTGAGGGCTGGCATAAGCAAGCAAATGCAGACTCAAATATGTCAAATGAGATTCATCCAAGAGACGGACACAGCCTCTTCAGCTCCCAACTAAGAACCATGACCCAAAGGATTAGGCTTGATCAAACATGATCAAATATGCAAAAGGGGCTGCTAGAGAGGTGAGTGAATGGGCAAGGACTTGCTGCTCTTCTGTCCAGAGCTCAGTCTGAACTGAAAAACAGTGTGTTTGAAAGTTATGAGAAGTGTATGTTCAGCTTGGCTGATTAAAGGGGATTGATGCTCTGAGTGAATCTCAACTTCTGTGGCAGTGACAATCACCAAATGCATCAAAGGTGGTGGTTAAAGCCCTCTGAGGGAAGCAATTAAGAAATGGGCTGACCTGGATGTAGATTTCTTTCCTCTTGAGCTGAAGGGGAAGGCTTAAGCAGGAGTTTCATATCCCTTCCAATCTTGCTTGCTTTTAATCCTTGCTAATGCTGCCTGGAAAGCTCCATGAATGTTTGCCTAGCCCTTTTCTGAGCTTCTGGTTTCAGGGGCATTATGACTTCAGCAAGATTTAGGTGAGTGACAGAGTGAAGGAAGGAAAGGAGAGCTAATTTTTTTTCTTGATTTTCTGTTTGAACTCAACTCTTCATTCTGTTGTCTCTAAGGAAGGAGTACAGTAAAGCAGTAGTCTTAAAACCAGATCATACCTCATAGCATTCTCATTCTCTCTCTCTCTCCCTCCCTCTCTCTCTCTAATATCTCTTGTTTAGATGAAATAACATAACCTTGTTGTTAAGCCTGGGTCCAGAGGCTGTGAATTGCTTTACCTTTACACAACTTTATACTACTATAAGAGCCTAAATAAATGTTAGACTCAGCTGTTTCTGTGCACAAACCACTTGTATGGAATTCTCATAAGCTTCTGAGTGCTTCTGTAAATCAGGTTATCTCTTTCAGGTGCCAAGATGAAGGTCTTGCAGACCCTTCTTGGGCCCCTTAACTGTGAAATTTTGCCCTGTACACTGAAAAATCATTCATTTCTACTAGTTATTGGGTAGTGAAGAGAGCATTGTGAACCAAACTGTTCATAGTGCTCTTTACAATAGGGTATAGGCAAATACAGGCCCTTGAAAAATGTGTTTGCTGGCAGGGAAGCTGAGTGCAGAAGATGTCTGTGAAATTCTGAAGAGCACTGCTGAGAGATGGAGGTGCTGTGTTGCATAGGTATGTAGATCAGAAATTCCTGACTACCCAAGAAATGGACCATTCTCCCCATTTGGTTTTACCATTTCACAGAATCACAGAATCACAGAATTATAGGGGTTGGAAGGGACCTCTAGAGATCATCGAGTCCAACCCCCCTGCCAAAGCAGGCTCCCTACACCACGTCGCACAGGTAGGCGTCCAGGCGGGTCTTGAATATCTCCATAGAAGGAGACTCCACCACCTCCCTGGGCAGCCTGTTCCAGTGCTCCGTCACCCTCACCGTAAAGAAGTTCTTGCGCACATTCGTCTGGAACTTCCTATGCTGAAGTTTCAGCCCATTTCCCCTAGTCCTGTCCCCACGCACTACTGAAAACAGACCAACAGATTTCATTCATCTGTGAGTGGGATTTGGCATCAGCTAGAAGTCTAACCACAGCATCCCTTACCATCGATCTGGGTAGAGTAGGTCTTTGGCTCCACAAGCTGCCCCTGACCAAGATATCTCCAACAAAGAGCTATTACCTGCACTCAGCTGTCCCTTTTCCAGTCCTTCCTGCCACAAATCCTGCAAACGAATGCAGGCCTGAAAAAGGAGGAGAAACATGGAAACTTCTTCCATACTTATATTGTCATTATTGTGCTCATGATAGCATTCTTTATGCTTGAAAGTCCTTGTTCTGATTTTTCTTGTTTGTTTGTTTTTTGTGTGTTTTTCTCAAATTATTTAGACAGGTTAGTGTTGGCAGGTCCATCAAAGTAGCTGTAAGAGTCATAGTGGTAAATAGGCCAGTGAATGAGTGATGAATACTTCCAAAAACGTCACAGATGATCTACTGCTCAGTTATTATGGCTGTGTGCTAGATTGAATTCTTCAGTGCTGACTCCAGGCAGAGAGGTGGGAGAGGTAATTGGAAAAATACAAACAAACAGGAAAGCCAGGCACTGTTCTAGCACATGGGGCAAGGTGGTCATTTGCCAGTGTGGTCTTTTGAAGAAAATGCAACTGTTGGAGAGCTGGCCGTGAGGGATAGTATAGATTTGTGATTTCATCTATTTCATCTTTTAAAGATTGTGTTTTCTTGTGATTTATGTGTGTCCTGTATTTTGAATTTCTGGTCATAGCTGGTATAGCTGATGCGAACCCTAAGGTATCTGATGTAAGTGCATAGAAGTTACTGATGTCCTGTGGGGCAGGATGTCCCATCTACCCTTTTTTTTTTTTTTTTTTTTTTTTTAAGAGTATTTTTGTAAACAAAGTTCTTTGCCAGTATGAACTATGAAATGACTTGATACACTGTAAGAGCTGTCTGCTTCAGACATGGGATATGAATACGAAGATTGATGAAGGATTTATAGAGTTAATGGTTTATTTCATCTGTCACCTCAGAAACAAGAATTACATGCTCTGTCTTGCCCAGCTAGATAGAAACTTAGTGCTGATTGCAAACAGTATTTGCACTACAGTTTATTGCTGGAGTGTGTCTTGGAGATTTGATTTGTCCTCACCTGTTCAGAAAACTAATTTTAATGTTTGTAATGCAGCCTTTCTTTCCTCTGAGAAACTGGACTTTACTGTGTCAAATTGCTTCTTATGAGTAAAAAGTGGTGGGTGGGATGCAAACCTGTGTGACACCTGGATGCTTGATCTGTCCACTCATCCATCCCTCCAGATGCCTCCTTGTCATCCAGGAGGACCACCCTGAGTATCCTCCTGGCTAAAGAAGCAGGTCTAACTTGTGTGGTGTGATCATAAAAACAGGTTGGGTTGTTGTCCTGATGTAAACAGTGGAGGTCAGGCGTAGGCTGTCTGACAGTGACCCTAAGACATCACTAAGCACCTTTTTACATGCCTCACTATTCTTTTTCCCATTTCTGACTCCCTGCTGTTGCTCTTGTTTCTCCCTTTCACTGTCCTGCTCTTATACCTCCAAAACAGCTTGTCCTGTCCATAGTTTTTCATAAGGGTTCTAGTTTTGTAATGTTCTTAGTTGAATTTACAGTTTCTGATACTATTGCCCACACAATTTAAACCTTACCTTACAGCCCACCTGAATGGATCTCATGTTCCTGCTGCCATTTTTTTCCCCCCACTGGAAGATAAATAAGCTTTGTTTATTTTAACTCTGCAGGCAGAAGCACTTGTGTGGGATAATGATATATCAGCTCATGCCCAGTCTGTTGCCAAGGCCAAATATGAATTTTTGTTTGGCTTGGAAGAAGAGAAGCCTTCAGAAGTGGGTAAGTGTTGTTTATCCCTAGCATGCGCAAAAGCAGCCTGGAGCCCCTTGGGAAGGAATTACAGAAGCTGCTCCTGATAGCTGCACAAGGGCTCACTTGCTGTGCCATGCTGCCCTTCAGCAAAAATAGTGCAGTGCCAGATCAAAAGATCCTAATGTTTTGGCCACAGCAGACTGCAGCAGTTATCTGTCTTATGTCCCTACCTTTCTGTCTGGCTTACCTGGGCAACCTTGGCATGGTGGAGGGGGCTCACGTGCCAGTCACACACAAGTGATGGGGTGGTGGATGGAGACTGCCACTTCTATGCAGTAGAATCATCTTGGCCACACTTCTGCACTCCACATGGCGAAACACAGCTCTGCCTGGCAATCCTTCCAGGAATGCGTGAGCTCCACGCTGCTGTCCTGACAGCTAGAGGTAGACCAGATTTTAATTTAGATACTCCAGGTAAAACTGAACTGCACCCTCCACTGTGTTCAGTAATTCATGTACACCAGACGCAATATCTACTGTTACGCCTAAGGATCAGTCTTGTTTCTGTGCTATTCTTTCAAACAGAGGGGTGTATCCTACCTTTTCCCAACCCAGGCTGAGATTAAAAAAAAACAAAAACAAAAACGAAGTTGTTGCAGTATCTGTTTTTTTATTTTGTTGGTTTTTTTTGTTTTTGGTTTGGTTTGGTTTGGTTTTTTGCTTCATTTTAATTACCACCAATCCCTGCCCTCTTTGCAAAAGTATTTCCTTAGGCTGTTCTCTTTGCACCCTGATCCCTTCTAATTGCAAACTTTCTGGAATGTCACTTTTAATTAAAGAAGATTCTCTTCCTACCAGAGAAGGGCAGCACAGAAACAAGCTGTGTACGCCCTTACACTTCAGACAGGGGAAAAAAAAGAAAAAAAGAAGAGAAGAGAAGAGAAGAGAAGAGAAGAGAAGAGAAGAGAAGAGAAGAGAAGAGAAGAGAAGAGAAGAGAAGAGAAGAGAAGAGAAGAGAAGAGAAGAGAAGAGAAGAGAAGAGAAGAGAAGAGAAGAGAAGAGAAGAGAAGAGAAGAGAAGAGAAAGGAAAAGAAGAGAAAGGAAAAGAAGAGAAAGGAAAAGAAGAGAAAGGAAAAGAAGAGAAAGGAAAAGAAGAGAAAGGAAAAGAAGAGAAAGGAAAAGAAGAGAAAGGAAAAGAAGAGAAAGGAAAAGAAGAGAAAGGAAAAGAAAAGAAAAGAAAAGAAAAGAAAAGAAAAGAAAAGAAAAGAAAAGAAAAGAAAAGAAAAGAAAAGAAAAGAAAAGAAAAGAAAAGAAAAGAAAAGAAAAGAAAAGAAAAGAAAAGAAAAGAAAAGAAAAGAAAAGAAAAGAAAAGAAAAGAAAAGAAAAGAAAAGAAAAGAAAAAGCATCAGTGAAGTCTGGAAAGTGAGCAGTATTTTTCTCCTGGATTTTCTAAAGATAGGTCTTCCACATGGGAAATCCTAATTGCAGAATAGCTGGAAACACAGAACCAAGCGGATGTCTTCATTTAGGAATGTTAAAACCTTTTACAAATTGCTACAAAAGTGTATAACACGTTGCTACATGAATCATAGTGACCTCATTTCTTGTTTGCTAATAGACAATGTGAGAGTACTGTCAGCAGACAATACTGCAATTCTGGAGATTGGTATAAATGAAATATGCTGTGTCTAACAAATCCAAGTGAATCTATTATTGTTACTAGCCAAAACAATTAGCAAATGTGATGGGCATTCAGAGTCATTTGAGTACTTAACGATAAAAGAAAGGGTGGCAAAGGTATCAGCCATAAGTACGGGCTTGAACCTGTACCACAATTTTCCTCTGTTGCTTCTTGCCTTGTACCTGAACTTCCTTCTGTACTTTTATTAATTAGAAACTGTTATCAGGGACTAATGATTAATGAAGAGTGAATGGCTGCAATGGAGAATTTGCAAATAATTTAACAGTAGTTAACATCTAATATTTGTGAATCATACTGAAAAACTGCTATATGAATGCATTTTCTATACTATTATGCCTAAAAGGTGAATGACTATGATGAATACCATGTAGAGTCCCAGAAGGGGTTCCTTACCTTGCAATGGGTGGCTTCTTCTGCCAGAAAGGCAGAAATTGAACTCTATATGGGACTTCAAGGAGTCTCCATGCCCCATGTTCCAGCCAGTTAGACTTGGTGATTCTCCAGGCAGGGATCTGTGGTCTTCTATTTGTCCATTGGGTAGTGATAAAAGTTTACTAATACATACTGCTTCTGTTGTGTGTTTTCCCCAGCTGGGATGAGAGAATGTGCACTCCTTGAGGCTGCTATTGCTCCTGCCCAAAACTCAGGTTCCCTACTGTGTGGCATTATGCCTACCCAGACCTGTTTCTTGCTGTCACAGGCAAACACAGCCTCCTCTTCCTCCTGGAAGATGCTTGACCAAAACGGATACACAAGGGTGGTGCTACCCCTTCTCCTGTTTTTCTTTAGAACAATGAACTTTAGTTTGTTCTTCATTGCATATGAATCATTATAGGTCTGACTGAGTGCAGTAGTACAAACTCAGTGCCCTATGCACCAAAGCCCATCTTCCCTTGACTCAGTATGTAGTAAATATGTCATGATAGAAATGCAAGGGATGGAAACTATTTCAGTAGAAACAGCTATGTGTGGAAGTCTCTCTGTTTGTGGGGTGGGAGAAACACCACTGAATGTCCAGACCAACTTGCTACTTTCTGTAGTTGCTTTTAAGAGAAAAACGTCATGCTTTTCATGTGTCAGCGTATGTAAGATTTCAAGTGAGTAAGTGATAGGCATAGTGTCCAGGAGCAGCACGCCTGCTTAAACTTAATCAGGAGAACAGCTTGTCACTGTGAGCAGTAAAGCTGAACTTTCTTTCATCTAACCCAAAGAGGTTTCACCAATGTCTTGTCTGGCTTCAGAAAATGAGGACACAATACATAAGCTGCTGAACAGCTTAATTAGTTATGCCTCCCAATTTATCCTTTCTCTCAAAAACAGCCTTATTTCTGAGACCCTGCTGGATGCTGTTGAGAATCTAATTTTTTTAATTGGGTAGTGAAATACTTGTATTGAATAAGACGTTTAACAAAGAGGGAAGAATGACTGGGGGAAGGCATAGAACGCTTCTGTTTGCATAAGTCTCACTCTGGAGACAGCAGACATGGTTAACAAGCTGCTGTGCTGACTTTTACATTCCAGCTCTAAGCTTGTGGTCATTTTCACAGAGGAGAGGAGAAAAGAATCCAGTTAGATGCATATAGAAGAGGTGCTTAATTGTTGTATTCAATTGTGCATGCTAATAAAGCTGCCACATTACAAACAGTTCCTCATTTCTCTCTTTGGTACCCTTAGTCTGCTTTTATCTGGGAGTTTTATAATCTCTGATGATCTGTACTCACGCTCTCTGTCTTCAGTTCGTGACTTCTGTCTGGCTTTTTCTCTTACTCATCTGTTGCTGGTCCTCCTCTCTGTAGTAACTGGGTAGATGTATCCACACAGAAGCAGGTTGAGGCTCCCAGCATCCTTTTCTCATCCAGTCAGGATGAGGAGATGTGTGTTTTCCCTGCTCATGGTCTCTGTGGCCACATGCCCCAGCACTGCCTCACCATACTCCTCAGCAGCGTCAGCCTTCTGCCTCCAGCAAAAGAAAATATTTTCTAAAATCTGAACTTGGCAAGAGTGCACAAGACATCCTCTCAGCTTTGCTAGCATAAAGGCTGCTTGTTGTTTAGGTCTGGAAGCATATCCTCCTCTGGATGTGGCCATGCAAACAGAGGTCTCTATTGAACAGCCCTATCTATTAGGCCTTGGTTGGCTGCAGGGTACTGATTTTACTGACTTAGCACTTCATACATCTAAATGCCAAAAAAAGAGTCTTGACAAAATGACAGTCCTAAAAAACGTGTCCCTTGTTATGTAGGGAGCCCTACAAAATGACTGCTTAAAGAAACATAATCCAAGACGTTCCTAATGCCTATCGTATGAGGAGAGAAATCCAAGAAAATATCATCTTAAAATTCATGAAGTCTTTTCTCTGATACTTCTAGGAGGAGAATCTGTCACTCCTCCTCTGTAACAGAGTTTAATCTCCTTTTCCACAAAAAGCGCCCTGTACAAGTAGTCCTGGGGTTGCTGTACAAATCTAGTCTTTCCCAACAGCTGCTGGGAAAAGCTTGTTTTTGAATTCCTGGTGAAACAAATAGCTTTTTGGAAAGCCTGTCACTCACTGATTTGTGTACAGTGAGGTGTTGTGAGGCAACTGAGCTCACTGTAACAGCTTGCTTTTGCCAAAAGAGATGGTTCCAGCCACACACTGCTGCACATTGCCTCATACTAACTGTTCTGTTCTTCTCATTTCTTAGCAAGCTTAATCCAGCAAAAACTTAGTAAGAAAAGATCTAACAAAAGACATAGTTTCTCCTGACAATGTGTGCTGAATCACCTCTGCAAGTGGTCAAACAGTGCCAGAGCTGGCATGCAGAAAAGAATGAAATACATACCTTAACCCGTGCAACAATATTTATTCTTGAATGTGAATCATGGAGATGAGGGCATTTGCTGTAGATTTCTTGGACTTGTTTCACCTTGCACACCCTTTTTGTGGTCCTATATTGCTGATTTAAGCAGCCTTAAGAAAGTTATACCTGTAACCAGATTTCCAAGTCCATTTTGCAGTGACAGAGCCCCTGAAGATAAATGTGGCAAATGTGCGTTTGAGATCTATCCCTCAACATTTAGTAGGGACGCATGTTAAGAATGAATCTGGAAAGCTAAAACATGGTGCTCACACACTGAGTGGAAATTTCATCATTCTGTTATATGCAGTTGAATCTATAAGCTAAGTTATTGTAGTTTCTAGGGTCCTACCCTTGTTTGTGATGTGCTGAAGACAGGCAAAAGTTTTTATATAGTAGTGTGCATGACTACTTTTTCTAGTGGCTGCCCCTGGTGTCTGCTGTCTCTGTTGCAGTTAGACATTATGTGAGGCTCCTTGCTCCGCAGGAGGAAATTGCACGTCTCTTGACCTGTACTTTAAAGCTGGGTAGTTCAAGTTATCATAACCTACAGCTGCAGGGAGGAGATTGCCACATCCTTGACTCAGTAAACAACAAAGTGTTTGAAGGGCAGGAGTTTAGTAGGAGTTATAGTTAAAACGTGGGCTGTTTGTTTATTGATTTTAAATCACAGAATTAAACACTCAGTGGCTAGGAAATGCCAGATGGAGGTAGTAATGACCTCTCCTTTTGCTGGCTGTGCGCATGATGGTTGGGGGCTAGTGTTGCCAGCAGCCCTTGGTGCTGGCTGGTCTCCTTCAGGCACCCTGATTGTACATGGTGCAGGCAGAGCACAGCAGCAGCTGAATAGAAATGTTTTCCTGGCACGATGGAGCCCTGCTTACAAGCACAAAAGGAGGGTCTCCACGGGCTGATAAGGCCAGCTAGACATGGGCACAGTGGGGCACGGCTGTCATGGGCACTTCTCAGCTTCTTTGCCTTAGCCCCATCACTTTTTGAGGCAGATGAGGGAGATGCTAGCACACAGATGCTATCCCTCTGACAGGTTGTTGCCCTGGTTCGTCTCTAAAGGCTTCTGGAGAAATAGCAGTGTGTTGTCTTGCTCCTCAGGGAGTCTTGATTATGAACATGTAGAAGATCATAATTACATGGGTAGGTGGAGTTCTGGTGTGGTATTGTACTGAGAAAGCATAACATGGTACAACAAATATTTTTCCTACTCACCATCTGACACAGAGCAGCTTCTGCTCTGGAGCCCTGTGTTGTTTATTTAACACTGCTCAGCTTCCTGAGGAAGGGAATCTTGTTCACCATGTCAGTTCCTGAAGAGTTCCCATGCAGTGTGCAGCCACACCTTTAGCAGCAAAGGCTGGGATACACACACATCCCTCCATGCCCTATTTTTATTTTAACTGTGTAACTTGATATCCAGCTCCTGGGATCCCTCGATGACTGTGCAGGATGCCTTCTTTTATCCTGGTTTATTGATCCTGAATCTCAAAATGCAACAAAGGACATCCTTTCCTGTGTGTGTGCCTGGTTTCCTCAGTGGGTGAAGCGAGGACCAAGAGTTTGTATACAACTTAATGAGTTGTTGTTTTTCTTTAAGACATCATTGCTACCTTGGGATCTAGAGAGGCTTTTCTGTATTTTTGTTTAAAGGATTTATTATTATTATTATTATTATTATTATTATTATTATTATTTGCTGCTTTTAAAAAGTTTTGTTAAAAACACAGCATTTTAAATACTTAAATACAAGTGCATACAGGGAGTCCTCATTTGGTTTCTCTCTGTGTGTCAAAGCAGCTGTGGGTTGTCATTGCTCCAGAAGTTTGCTCTGTCAGCTGGAGGTTCTTAGGGAGTTTTTAAAATAATTCTTGATATCACTACATCTGTCTGAACTTAGAAAATCGCTTCTTAGGAGCTTCGTTTCTGCAGTGAACAAATTGCAAAGTTTGGATTCTTTCTGGACTTGCTGTTTGAATTTGGGGGTTAATGTTTATATTTTCCAGTTTGTTTGTTTTTTTTTTAAACTCCAAACTGGATGTTCTTACAGTCACTGTGGGGACATTTAGCATTTAGCAAGATTTGCCTTCATCACAATAGAAGCCCCGTTTTTCCCTTTGCATTCCCTCCCATTCACCCTCATGCTAGCAGCTGTTTCACTCTACACTTTTGCTTTCCAGGGTAATGACTCTGGGGACTGAGCTATCTCACTGACCATCTGCGGCCCATGCAGCAATTTGTAGCATGTAATCCCTCCCACTAACTCTCCCAGCACGTGCTGTGTGTTAGTTTTGGACTGGGTTCTGTTGTGAGCTCAGTGTGGGCCTGCAATCTGCTGTGGCAAGGTGCCATCCTTCCTGCATCCTGGGGAACAATGAGGTGCCCAGTGGAGAACTTGTAGTTCAGTGCATTTTGAGTTACACCAGAAACTTTCGAACCTCATTTACCACTGGGAAAAAATAAAATCTGTGAAAGAAAATAATAACATGCTGTTCTGGTCGTTGCTTTCTTAATGGACAGTATTTCAGTATGCAGCCTGGGAGCCCCTTCTTGATCCTTTTCACAAGTGGTGATGACTTGTGCCGCAGCACAAGCTTCAAGAGCTGGGGCACTGCTTGCAGCTAGAGAGGTTCTTGGTATATGAATCTGATGTAAGAGCAGCTGTCCCATGACTGAAGGCTCACCTCCTGCAGCCTCTTGTGGTCAAAACTAGAATTTAGGGAACAGAGAACTACATAGAGCAATACCTCTCTGGTAAATTCTTCTAAAGTCCTGTGGGCCAGGGGCTTCCTGAGCAGTGTGGAGTAATGCAGTGGATGGAGTCCTGCCCTGTGCTGGTTAGTTCATCTGTTGGATCAGTTTGGGCTGTTGACCACCGCTGGGTCTGTGCTCCTGGGGCTCCTCTTTTATTTGGGGTGAGGGATTCCAGGCAGCATGATTGCTTCTTTTAGTTAGGCACTTCTGGTTTCCCTCCACATTCCTGGGTGTTTGCCAAGGCGAGTGTGGAGAAAGCAATGGCATTTAACCTGCACCTATTTTATAGGCCCCACTCCTCTCTCTGCTTAAATCAGCTCCCGTATTTCCACTATGCTGTGTTTTGCACTGTGTTGCAGGGTAGGTAGAGGCCTGGCTTCAGCTTCCCTGGGTGAGAATCATGTCTAAAAGCCCAGAGTGGCTGCAGTCTGCCTGGTTTGTGGATGCCTGCAGTCTGGTTAGAAAAGCTCGGTGCTCACAACATGTAAATCCCTTGGCTTTGGCTAGAAGAGGACTATCAGGGCATGGAGAGTGACATCATTTGGAAAAAGAGCTGCTGACAGTGATGGAGAAGCATCCCTGCTCTCCCACAGGCAGGGGCCGCCCCAGCTCAGGCTGTGCAGGTGCTGCTTTGTGGATCCGGATAGTTCTAGGCACTGATGAAGTGCTGGAGGCAGTGTGCAATCTGTGTGCCCTCCTCACCCCCCCCTGCCTGCTCTGTATGGGTGCAAATAATGATAGTGCTCCAACCGATGTGATTTATTCGTTAAACTTTGTTACCCAGAGATCATTTCCTTGTAACATACACGTTGTTTATACTGCCCTAATTTGGCTTTTACAAAGAAAGGTGATAAATGCCTGCAGCAGAAAGAGGTCACTGCTGCGATTCTGCATGCAGCTTCATCCACACATTGCTAGTGGTCGGTGCAGAGGGCTTCAGAGAAATAGGATGCAAGATGACCATGCTGTTGTGTGAAATCTTCAGCTCAGTAATGCTGAAATGCTGTCGGGCACCTTCTGCTCTAAAACCAACACAGCATTGTCAGGATCACCGTTCCTCCATGAACACAGCTAGAGCAAGCAGCAGTTAAGCACAAATATCTCCCTGGCAGATCGTCAGGCAGCCTTTGCTGGAGGAGATTTTTTTCCCCCTGCATGCTGCCAAGGTGGACTCCTTAGCTCCGGCGATAGACTGAATGAGACTGCAGTTCCCCCATCAGTTTCATAATACTCAGAAAGCTTCCATTTACATCATTGTGTGCAGTGCAGGGCAGCAGCTGCCAGGAAATTTGAAACTATTTTGATTCCAGTTGACTAGAACAGCAGCAATTGAATTAGCTGATATCGCTATAGATAAACTGATGATCTTTGCATTTTATTTCTTTGACCAATGGGTAACTGCTGGAGCTACAGTAACCTCTGTGAGTAAGGAGACTGTTCAAGCAAATATATCTGATTTCTCTTCCTAGCTTATATATATATATATATAAATTCTGTTTAGAGAGAGACACTCACACCATTCTTTGTAAAATGTACCTGTGAACAGAATGTCTGTCTATGCTTGTAACTTGTGTTTTTCTTCCTAGAATTTCCTTTTATTATGCTGTAGACAAGCTTGATTGAATTGGAGTGATTATTTATCTATGGAATATCATATCTATGCCTGATTTAAGTCATGAGTTCTTTCAGCCTCTAGTCACCAGAAAGGCTGCCAGTTGCTGTTAGATTATATTTGCCCGGTCTCCGTTTTCTAGCCACTCACCCCCGTGCTATTTTAGCCTTTTCTTTCTCCTTGTAATTTTGCTTTGTTGAAAGAAGCTGCTTTCAATGCAAAGTAGAAATCAGTGTTACCTGAGAATATGTGTCCCTTCATTGTTTGTTTAGTGGTGGGTGGTTTTTTTCTCTGCTCATCTTCAGTGCAGTCCTTAAATTATGTTGTTGCTTTTCTAGCCTTGTTTGTAATGCAGTCATATTGGGGGATGGGGTTAGACGGGATATGCCAGTAGCTGCGGCAAGACATGATGCTGTAGTGGTGGATGGGAATAAGGGAGGAGTTTCCCTTAAAGAGCTCAGGCTGCTGCAGATGCTGACACCTGAAGCAACATGCTGAGCAGTGGGAAAGGCATTGCCTCTTGCAGGAGCAGGTGGTGTGGGTGTCTGCATGGAGCAGAGTCTGTAGCAATGTTGTGTATGGCTCTTCCTGATGCAGGGGGAACAGGCTGTTGCTTTGGTGCTACATATGAATTTATTCCATTCATCCCTGAATGAGAAAATATTTCTCCAGGATGCTGTGAAAGCAAGAATCTCGTTTGCTTGTAGTCACACTGCAGCTGCAGAAGTCCTGCCAGAGCTTTGCTGCTGTAGACATCATTGTAGAAAATGCCTTAATTTTATACTGAGGAAGTGCTTCCCTCTTGCCCATGTGAAACACTTGTAGCTTCTGTGTTCATCAGAGAGGCGTACTGTGTTCTCTCCCTGTGTGTCTCTGTGTTCCTGCATACATACCTGCCTGTTCTACATGCCTGGCTTTTCCTGAATGTACTGGGCTTGCTGGAGGGTAACATTTGTTTGGGAGTAGTTTATGGAAAACACTTACGAGTAGAAGCAAATCAGAAACTTTATTGGGACTGTTTACTGTTGTGTGCAGCGGCCACCAGCAATAGAAGAGGCATTCAGCAATGTGTTCAGCATTCACTGCTAGAAATAAGGCCACTTCTGTTTCCCTCATCTCAGTTCAGAAGCTAAGATAACAGTTAGCAGAGATGAGTCTGCTTGGCATGAGCTGTATGTTGTGCCTTGTTGGAGATTGGCCTTCAACATGCATTGGCTGCATCTCAGCTCCATGGAGGCCTGGGGGGGATGACACTCCAGGCTCATTTCAAGTGTGGGGAGCCTTTTGCCGCCATGAGGTTGAGCTAGTGCTGGTGCAAGTATGGAAGCACCACAGTGACACAGCATTGTTCTTGTTCATGAGTCTTGTCCTGGCAGAAACGTGTCCTGGTTGAAATGGTGTCCTGGTGCTGGTGTCATAAAACATATATAAAACATCCCCTATGTGGCTGTGCAGCTGAAACTGTGTGCAGTGGGTACTGTTTATCTGGATCTCCCAGGCACTTAGTAAAGGGACTACCCCTGGAAGTGCTCACCTTAGGGCAGGAGACTTCACTGTCTTGCAGCTCCTCCAGTGCATGCCCACCAGTGAGCTGGAAACCCTGTGATGGAGCCAGGCTAGCCGTCTGGTGTAGACAGAGCATCTCTGCACTTCACAGCTGTGTGAGATCTTACTGTTTAGTCTGAGGCTGCATGAATCTTGCAGCAGAGGAGGTCCTTACTTGGCCCAGACACTGTCCTCAGTGGCAGCCGAGTCATCTTGATGAAATCTGACCCACTGAAGGCTTATTCTGGAGTGAATAAATCAAGGGTGCAGAAATACCAGAGAACCTACAGGGGTAGAAACTGTGTCTTGGCACTGTCTGAGTCTGTCAGTTTGATCCAGTGCACACTCACTTCATGTGCAGTAGTAATCCTGTGGTTAGAGCTACTGTCTTAGCTGACAGGTATGGGCTGCTGCTTCTTGTCTTTACAAACCACTGGCAGATATGTAGCCATACTTGTGTGATGCTGAACTTGCACTAAATCATTCTCCCTTTTATCTTGAACTCAGCCTGTCATTAAACAGATACATGAGTTTCTACTCAGCAGTGGCTTGTTGAGCCAGGTTGGAGTGGCAGCAGCCATGTGTTTGTAGAACAGCATCCAGAGATACACCTCAAGCAGAGCAAAACATCCAAATGCAAACTGCTATCTGGTTTCAGATCTGTCCCTCGTAACGTATTTCAGAGTAGTGTTTGGATCTAGCCTCCTTGTTGTTTGCTTTAAACCAATTTCAACTTCGGGACAGGCCTTTCTGTAGGTTTACAGTGAACACAGCTGCAGCTGCTTTTTCTGAAAGCTCGTGTCCTCCTTGGACAGTGATATCAGGTGGCCAAATAGGCGTCAGTGTGCCATCCATGCTGATTCATCCATGCTCTGAGAACAGCTGGTTCTGTGTTACCCGAGAACAATAGGGGCCACTGGGTGCTCGGCTCCTTTGAAAATGTCACCATTAGTTTTCTCTCCCTCTTTGTTTACTATACTGGTTTGAGAATCAGCATGAGGAGGGAGTGCTAGCAGGCTTTTTCTGAAGCAGTGAATTTACTTTTGCAAAGAGAAAATGGGAGCTACTTGGTATGCATGCTTGTCTGCAACACCAAATTCAGTTAACCTGAGTTGTTAAAGGAGGGGGTTGGTACTGGCAAAAAGTTGAACTGCCATGTAATTTACATCATTGGTTTTGTAGTATTTATTACGGGGTGTGGCTGATTACCTTCCTTGTGTTTCGCCACAATAAGTGAAAATTACCTAGAAGCATTTTTTAAGTAAAACTGATGTGTATGACACATGCTGTGATGATGTTGAACCTCTGAATATTTGCTTTCTTCAGCTTTTGCGTTTGGCACATGGCCTTAGATATTCATAGGCCACTGGGACCCTTTCCGAAGTGTAGCAGACATTTTTGGCATTCCTTCCTCAGCAGTACACACTTCCAAAGTAGGGCTGCCCAAAAGCTCCTATGTAAGAGGGACCAGTTGTGGATAACAGCAGTGTGAGCACACAGAAGTGAGTTAAACAGAATGGTATTTTCCCTGCTGGAGTGAATGCAGTTGCTCTGTTATGAAAAGGCTGGGAGGGAAGGTTAGGCTTTTTACTTATGCGTATGGTAGGTAAATCCATGTGCTGTTTTCTTTTTTTTGCAGGTAGTGGCCATGGAAGTAATACTTTGCTGCCCCACACCATCATCAATGAATTTCCAGAGTACGGCACTATGGAGGCAAGTAGAGATGCACTAAGGACTCCATCAAAGAGCCAGGCAGAGCCTGTGACGTGCAGTCCAGAAGGACGGGACCATCACCACGTACCTGGCAGGCCTCCCCAGTCTGTGGCTTCTGCAGATGAGCCAAGAGCTCAGGTTAAGGCAGTGCAGCTGCACACTGCAGAAGAAGGCTTGCAACCTGTGGGTAACTTGCCAGAGAAAATGAAGATTTCTCGACATCTAGAAGCAACAAAGGTACAAGAGAGAGCAAATACTTCTCTTGATTTGGAGATGCACGTGGAAAAAAAGAGTGTTCCTGGCTGCCAAAATGTGCAGACAGCCAGAGAACCAGTTGCAGCAGGCCAAGAAAAGCCCTCAGACATGTCTCTTCCATCTGAACGAACAGCTGAGGAAAAAATGCATTTGATCATAGAAAAAGATCTGGCTGCAACATGGACTGGTGAAAAGCAGCCCGAGTCCTTGCAAGCCACCAGCAATAAATCTGAGGAGGTCCTCACAGCAGAGGAAATGAGCTGTCATAGACCATCTGTGACAAACTTGGAAGCAGCCAGCAGAGTGGAGGGGTGGGCGCACTCTGAGGAGTATTCAGCTTATAGTCAAGGCAAAATTCAAATAGGTCCTGAGAGGAGGCTCTCTAAAGAGGCAGCTGTGAGCAAACATGTAGAATTTCAAGGGGTGGAAATTTTATGGCTGCAAAAAGCAGAGGACCAGAACAGAAAGACACATTCGCTGCTGGAGACCACATCTGTGGAGAGGAAAGCATTCCCCAAAACATCTAGCCATTCTGTGCCACTGATGGTTGCCCCCAGCTTGGTCACCTTGCCAGACAGTGCTAAGACTGAGGTCTGGGAAGAGTCCAGTGTGGGAGCTGCCCATGGAGCTGCTCCTCTGGCACTGCTTGATGAAAGTGGGGAGGATGAAGTTTTTGTGAAGGACAAGAAGAACCGCAGCAAGGAGGAGACCACTGTGCTAGCAAGAGGCTATGGCAGGTGAGATGGTGCCTGAGTGGTGCATGGGGGGGAAGGATGAGCATCTCTCCTTGCAAGCATGGAACTTGTGTCTGCCTATTTAGGAGCTTCTGGTTTGCCATCAGCAGCACTTTTGTCTTCTGCCTGCAGCAAGGTGGAAACAGTAATGTTTAGTGTACAGTAATGGGCAGTGCCAGAAGTTGAGCTGAGCCCAGTCCACACAACACTGCTGGAGCTGGAAATGAGGCTCAGCTTTATTTGGAAGTGTGGAACTGTCTCTTGTGATCTGCCTGGTAGTGGTTGTGTGACAAAGAAACTGTGGCATGCATAAGTAGCATCCAGGCTTGATATATAACTAAATTTAGGCATTGCAAAGGTCTGCCCACATGCACCCTGCTAGATGTTCTGGTTTTGAGTCAAGTACATGGAAGAGTGGTGTGGGCCATTCTTTGTAAGGGTGTCCTGATTTGCTTGCTCTTCCTTACCGTGTCTGTGATGGAATGATGGGTGCCCCTGGTGGCTGTGGGCCAGCAAGTGTGCTGGGTCCCTGAGTGCTTTGCTCTGGTTAGTGCTAGAGTCAGTCTGGTTTCAGCCCTGATGGCAGATGAGTACTGCGAACACTTGAAATCTGCCCCCATACCTCAGGCCCTTACTGCCACGTGAGGGCACACAAATCTCATCATGAGACATGTAAAAAGCTGCTGGATTGTCTCAAATGGGGGAAAGTTTGAAAAAATAACCAAAGTGCACTCTGCCTACCTGATGCTCTGTGACCTGTGGTCTAGGATCTTGCTTTCTTCACAGTTTTGAGAGGCTTCCTCCAGCCCCACAGACTACCCACGTGGGCATGTGGCTCTGGCCTATGCAGTCTCCATCATAGCAAGCTGGAATGGTACTAGTGGAGAGCTTGTGAATTCGAGTGCAGAAACTGACATTCCCTTACATTAGGCTGTATGTAGTGTTTTCCCTCGTGCCTCTTGCCCAGCAGATTGTATCCTTTCTCGTCCCCCAGACTGTAAAAAGCAGAGAGGGAGACAGTGCTGCCAGAAGTGGAGGCAGCATGAGGAGAGATGCTAGTGTGCTGTCCACTGAATGCCCTCCTGTACAAAGCACAGACCTTTATTTTCTCAAAGGTGGGGAATGAGGAGGTCTTCTCAGTGGTCAAAACCTAGCTGCCAAACTGAAACAAGCTGTTTGTGATTAATTTCTAGGATGATGGAGGAGGGGGAAGCAACCATGGGAGGATATGAAGATGTCCTTGGGCAGAGGCAGCAGTCTGATGTCTCCACTGATCTGTACAGCTCTCAGTTTGAAAACATCCTAGACAATGCCTCCTTATACTATAGTGTGGAGTCTTTGGAGACATTGTACTCAGAGCCTGATAGCTACTTCAGTTTTGAGATGCCACTCACTCCAATGATCCAACAGCGTATGAAGGAGGGCAGTCAGTTTTTGGAGCGGACTTCAGCCTCAGGACAGATGGATGTCTTTGATCTTCCCCCTGATGGGGATGAGAAGAGCTGCTGTGAAGGGATCACCAATGGCTTAAGGAATGTAAGCGAAACACTCTTCAGAGGAGATGTCACAGAAGTTCCTCATTTGGGAAGGTAAAAGTAGTGGATAAGCTTTCTATGTTTGTGCTTCAGTTTTCTTAATCCTTGTGTACTTATGCAGACCGTCTCAGAGCATTGTTATGATTCTGCACACTGCATGCTTTGTACACTAAATGATTTCCAGTGTAACAGGGTGAGCTGCAGAAGACAAAAGAGCCATCCAAACCTGCTGTTTATTAGGAAGTACAGATGTGCAAATTTTTGTAGGCTTCTCCATGATACTCTGATTCTACAACAAGAAAAAGGATGAGTTGTATTGTAGCGTCTCTGGGATCTGTCACAGAGGAGTTAGTGACCCGATACAGATGAGCATTCTTGTTTTCACTTGCACCTGAATTTGCCAGCAGCAATTTTAGGAAAAGTAAAATCCTGTGTGCTCTGATGAGTTGTCCAAACAAACTCCTGATCTGAACATTAAAGGTTTGTCTCTCTTTACCTCTCTTGAGATCAGCAAGAGTTTTTCCAGTTGCTTCTGTGACTTGCGGAATCAAACTCTATAATCCAGAGTTTGGTTATAAAGCAGGTATGTTTATTCCAGCGTTGCGCAGTGCCGGGTGCAAGGGGGATAGCTCCTCCAAACTTGCACACCAACTTGCAAAATCGTGACACAGATATAGGTACATTTAATGCATAGTCAATGACTTCTTGGGCTTCTAATACATAGTCAATGATTTCTTGGACTTCTAATACATAGTCAATAGTTCTCAGAATACTGATACTTATTCAATAGCTCTTTAGCATACAGACCCCCTCTTGTCTTTAGCATGCAGACCCCCTCTTGTCTTATCAGGGGGAATGCAACTCCTCTTCTGGTATTTACTCCTCCTTGCCTGATGTTGTCTGTGAGGTCTCACTCCTTATCTGCATCCTCCCTGCTCTCCTAGGCCCCTTGTTTCTTTTACTTGTTACTTTTAAGTTTCCTTTACTTATTTCTATAAACTACCTTTAACTATCCCCCTTTTAGCCCCCTTTTATTCGGAATTCTAGCAGAGCACCTGTTTTCCTGCTTCACTGTTCATCTGTTGAGATGAGGCTTTGCTCCCACTTTGCCCTAGGAACTGCACTACTTAGCTGATTTTCTTAACTAGTGCACTAGGATCTGACTGAGAGAGGAAGGAGTGTTGCAAAAACTTTGAAGATTCAGGCAAAGGGAGAGACAAGTAAGAAAAGAGAGAAGCAAACACTGGGCTAAGTAATCAGAAAATTCTGTATATTTCTAGAAACTCACACCATGAGAAACTCTCATAAGGTGTTGTCGAAGAGATATGGGGAGATGGACCAGCACAGGTGTACAGCCAAAAGCAGTGGAGGGGGGAGAGATCTTCCAAGCAACAAAGGTGCCTTGAGTCTCTTTCTTCCAGAGACAGGACAGTATATTTTAATAGCCCTTAGATGAGACTGTATAGTCTGAGCTTTCTGGGCATTTGTAGCAGAACCTCTTTTATATGTTTAGACTTTTTTTATGCAAGCGTAAATTATTCATTGAGCAGAAGTGGTTTTGTCAGCTTCCTAAGGAGCTTAGAGTCAAAAACTGAAGTCAGTCCTGACACTTGCAGCTCCCTCTTCCACTGAAACTTGTGTCTGCCATAAGACTGTGAAGTAGCAGAAGACAAGCAGTGTGCATACTCTGATATGTTACCCTTAGGTGTTGCCTTAGGTGGCCCTCATTGCTGAAAATTATCCTTGGGCAAGGTTCACAAGATGGCAGTTGTCATGAGGACGAGGTGAGCTTAGGCAGAGCTTGGAAACATGCTGATTGCCCACCTAGTGTGGATTTCATTAGGAATTAAGTTCATTCGAGCTTAAACTTGCAGTGATTGAGAAATGCTAACAGAAGCTTGTTAAAGAGCTTCTCTCCTACTGAAAAAACAAAAATTTTCACAGAAGTGTGTTTGTAATCAAGCTGCTGTTGCAATCTGCACGACTCTGTTAGGTACAAAGCCTGAGAGCTTGCTGTCTTATGGTGGGTAGGGATAAAAGAGTGTAGCTGCAGCAGAGCAGCCAGGCACGGGTGTGCCCAAAGGGGTAATCCTCCAAACAATATCCTAATTAACTGCCCCCCACTCTGACAGTCTAAAATTGTGTTGTATTATACCAGGGCACAGATGGCTGGTAAACCATGTATTCTGTAGTACTGAAGCCATGGAAGAACTGTGGTGCTGCAGCATGCTGTTGAGATGTGGAGTCTGAGTGCTGAGGATTGCACTGGATTTATTTAGGTGAGGATGAAGATGGACCATCACTGCGATGCTCAGGTGAACCATAGCTGACAAGCAAACAGTTACTGTTGCTAAGGGACTGCATGTGTGATTGAATTACCTGAAGCAACCTCATGCAACATTCAACAAATCCAAGTGCAAGGCCTTGTACCCGGGTTGTGATAGCACCCGCTATGAGTACAAGCTGGGGGATGTAAAGATAGATCACAGCCCTGCTGGAAAGGGCTTGGGCCTACTCATGGGTGGCAGATGGATGTGAGCTAGCAGTGTCCCTTCACAGCCCAGAAAGCTAACTACATCCTGGGCTACATCAAAAGAAGCTTGGCCAGCAGGGTGAGGGAGGTAATCTTGTGTGGTGAGACCTCACCTGGAGTACCTGCATTCGGATGTGCAGTGCTCAGGAGAGACATAGACCTGTTCTAACATATACACAGGAGAGCCACAAAAACGAGCCAAGGGATGGAACACCCCTCCTACGAGAACAGGCTGAGAGAGCGTGGTTGTGCTCGAGCACCGGGTGCGCAGGCGGCTGCCCCATTCCGGCCCATGCCCGCCTGCAGTGCGGCGCGGAGCCGCCGGGGGTCCTCGAGCCCTGCGCCCGGCAGCGGGGAGAGCGAGAGGGGGGCGGGCTGACACCGCGCTGCTTTGCCCGCCCCTCCTCTTCTGCTGAAGCCGTGCTTCCAGCTGAGGGAGACAAAAACCGAAAGCGAAAATGCGGCAGCTCCCTATGCGCGGCTATTTCCGTGACATGTAGAGCGTGTGGGAAAGCGCCTAGGTGGAGTACGCTTCCCAGTACCTGCGTTAGTTGGTGGAGGAACAGGTTGTAAATCACTGGCAGTTCTCGGTTCAGCACGGGAGGAGAGAGTGGATATGGAAGCAGAGAGCTTTACACCTGGAAATGGCACACAGCTCTGCTGCAAAAGGGGAGTCGGGGACTCCTGGTGGCCTGGGAGCGGGGCCGGCCCGCCGTGCCCGAGAATCGGGAAGGATCGCGGGCACTAGTGGCACGTGGACCCTAGGTGGCGTGAGGCTGTAATGCACAGTCCGCAGTGACCCCGTGTTCTGCTGAGCGGGCGGGAGGATAACATCCTTCCCAGCTCTTAGGAAATCACTGGCTCTGGGAGGGGTCAGCCCTGGTATGTGAAGGCCAGTCACATGTCTTCATAACTGAAAAAAAAAAGGGAAAAAAAAAAAAAAAAAAAAAAAAAGAGAGAGAGAGAAAAAAGATTAAAGGCTTGCGGGCTGCTAGTTCCTATGGGCTCCTCTGCGTCCGGATACTTCATCCCTACCAGCTGCTGGCCATGGCTGAATGCAGTAAGTGTTTGCGCAAGCTGTGCAGGGCTGAGTGTGCTGTCCTGGGCTGCAGCTGGCCGGGGGAACCCATGCAGCCCCTTGCAGAAGGTTGGCTTGCTTAGGGAAGCAAGTCCTTTCCCAGCAGAGCTTCTTTGCCCTTTGTGTCTGGCTCAGATGTGGGGAGAAGGGGAACCTCAAGGAAGATGTGTGTGCAGTTTATGTTCTTCTGGGAACAACTCCAGCTCCTGTCATTATTGTGGGGTTTAATCTCTTTCTTAACTGTGTTTGAGACATTTCAGTGGGGAGAAACAAATTTCTGTACTTGAGATAGGCTTAAGTTTCCCCAGCTGACGGGGGCTGAGCTGGGAGGAGGGAGGGTGTGTGAGGACCTGGAAATAGCCTTCATCTTATTAGAACATCATGCGGTCCTCACACAGCATGCAGTGACAGTAACATTGTATTTGGATGGCATTTGGTCCTCTTACCTGTGAGCTATCCCTGCAGATGCACCTGCATGGCAGGGTAGGGCAGTGCTCCTGTTGGCATCATGCTGAGAAGGGTGAGGGGCTCAGGCTCAGTGCCTGGGATTTACTCTTTCTCAGAGGCAATAAAAAAGAATATTTTCAAGGTTCTACTGAGATGCTGAGCCTGAGTTTGTGTGGCCCAAGATAGGTGTAATCATTCGTACAGAATCAGAGTGGGAGAAAGGTTACATATTTCTATAGCAGTAAGATATAACTCACTTTTCCCTCAGGTGTCTTTGCTATGTATGCGGTGAGCAACTGAACAGTGCTGTGTCTCAAAGCTAGCAGCTCTCCCTGTGATGATCACATTTCTTTTCTGCTTTCTGAACAGAGAATTTGTTTTAATCTTTATTTATTTATTTATTTATTTATTTATTTATTTATTTATTTATTTCCTGCATTCTTTGTAGCAGACTTTTCATTCCGTCTTCCCTTGTTTACTACTGTCAGAACAAAAAGATCCAACTTCTGGCATTTATCTTCCTGAGCTGTCTTTGAAAGTGTGATCTCTAATGGTAGGATATAACCCAACATTTTTCCAAATCCAAGGAGATAGCAGAAAAAAAATGCGTATAGCAACTCCAAATCCTGAAACATGCTAAATATTTGCCACCTGCCATCTTCTTCAAAGAACTGCTGCTGCTCAGCAATTTTTGCAGGTCCTGGTTTTGTTGTTGTTGTTTTCTCTAGCAATGCAAACACAATTTTAGTCTCATATGCACTCTTTTGTAATTCAAGGGGTGATGCTGAGAAACAAACTCCCTAAAGCAATCTGCTGGTTCTTAGAGCAGATGCAGAAGATTCTGACTGTGGTTCCCAGTGATCGTCAGGCTACTCTTAATGGATTGGACCTCTCAAATTCTCAGAGTAGTTCCAGCTGTTTTCACTCTTCTGCATGTGGGTCATTTCCAGGGCATTCTTTACTGGTGTTCTACTTACTCCTCCTTAGAGGTAGTAAAAATTGTTGATACGTAAAGTCAGTTTTGAATTTGCTCTCCCATCTTATCAGTATCCTGCATGCTATTTACACTTCTGGCTTTCAGAGTGCACTTTGTTTTTATTTTTCCAGTGGTAGCTTATATTTGATTTTCAGTGTAAATGTGGGATGCAGGACTTGCGTACTTAATAACCATTAAGAGAGGTTATTATGAATGAATTATTAAGATAACCATTCTTCATTAATTTGATTAGCCTGTCCAGCTGCAGCCTGGTAGGACTTTTCCCCTTTGAATACTCAACTTATGACTTGACTGTGTTTTGTTTAGTACAAAATCTGCCTGAGATCCCTATGTTCTGAAGTGGCTGTGTTTTGGCCTTCATGCGTGCCATCACAATGATGTTGGGGACCTAGGAGGGCTGAGGCTGTCAGAAGGTACTGCCACTCTTTATCCACTGCTTTGGACCTATGGAGAAGCATGTGGAGAATAAGAGCTGGTCCAGATGAACACTGGATGCTTGAATGCACACTGCAGCCTAACGTTTGGTTTTGTTTCTTCCTTGTCTTCATCTGGATGTGCATTCAAGTGGTGTAGGCTGGGAGCAGTTGCAACTTTCTATCAAGCTGGTATATTTTTGGTTGTGTGCTTGCTCATGAGCTGGCTTCAGTGTGATGACTGGGTAAGTCATGCTTCTTGCTGTGCCGGCTGCTGGCAGCATCTCACAGAAGTAGAGATCTCCATAGCTGCCTTTTTTATGCCAGATCTCACTTGAAAGTGCCCGTTTAGAAAACTGAAGCTACTTCTCAAATCACTGCAATGACAGCAACAGCAGTTGCAGTTCCTGGAATTAGGAAATGAGCTCATCTTTTTTGCAAAGATAGAATGATGCAACTCTGTGGTGGAAGGGGCTGTTCTCCGGAAAGGGTTGAGGGGACTAAAGGAAGCAGAAGTCAGACTTGAGCCTGCCTGTCAGCGCATCCAGGCTACTGTCTTTCTCATGCACCTTTTCAAAGGTGCAGAAACTGCTATGCTTGTTGTTATATTTTTTTCTCAAAATGCAAGAATGCCTGGAATAAGGAGAACTTTTCTGAGAAGTGTTGCTCACTGTTACAGAATAGTGAATGCATCAAATGTGTCTGCAGCCAGACAGCAAGCACATGCATACGAGTGCATTTTCTGTGCATGGCTGGATGAATCCATTGGTTACTGAGCTGTGAGAAAGTGCAATAGCCTGGCACAGAAACACTAAGTCCAGGTAAAGACAGTGTGTGACACAACCTGCAGGGATGGGTTTCTTTGGATTCACAGAGTCATAGAATCATTAAGGTTGGAAATGACCTCTGTCATCACGATGTCCTACTGTCATTCCACCGTGCCCACTGACCACATCCCTCAGTGCCACATCCACATGGTTCAGGAATGATGACTCCACGTCCAGGAATGATGACTCTACCACCTCTCTGGGCAGCCTGTGCCCCTGCATCACCACTCTTTTGGAGAAGTTTTTCCTCATATCCAAACTGGAACTTTCTGGGTGCAACTACAGCTCCTATTATTGTTACCTGGGAGAAGAGGCTGACCCCCACCTCACAGCAGTCTCCTTTCACAAAGTTTAGAGAGCGATAGGGTTTTGCCTTAGCCTTCTCCAGGCTAACAATCCCAGCTCCCTCTGCTGCTCCCCATATAAGACTTGTGCTCCAGATTCCTCACAGTTTCATTGCTGTTTTCTGAACACGCTCCAGGGTCTCAGTGTCTGTCTTGTAGTGAGGGGCCCAACAATGAACACAGTACTTGAGGTGTGGCCTCACCAGTGCTGAATACAGGGGGATGGTTACCTCCCAGCTCCTGCTGGCCGCACTACTTCTGATACAAGGCAGGATGGCCTTGGCTTTGGCCAGCAGAGCACACTGCTGGCTCTTAGCCCCTCTCTGGGGCTCTCCTGAAGCTAATGTCAGCATTTTGGAAGCTAGGGATTTGTTCCTTTGTCATGTTAGAAAAGTTAAGCCACTTGCCACTGTAGTTTCCCCTGCTGGTGGGTGCTTTGGTGTGAAGCCCATTGTGTGAAACCCACACGATATGGGTTTGCCCAGCTCTGGTTAACACAGTGCTTATGGTACAAGTTCAGTGAGACTTTGTGAAAGTGCCTCCAGCTCTTAAATAAGCTGTTGTTTTAGGCAAAAAGGGCTGCTGACTCCTCGCCTCTTCAGTTCCCAGCCTCCTCCAAAAACAAAACAAACAAAACAAATATCCAGGAGCTGACTGAGACAAAAAAAAAAAAAAAAAGTAGGGGAACATGGAGCAGCTGATCAGTTCACTGCACAAAGCACTCTGTATAAAGCTGTCAGCGGCTCCGCTAAGCTGGCATGTATTGGCATATCTCCATTAAAGTCAAAGCCATGTGGGTCAGGAAGCCTCCATTCACCCAAGCCCAGGCACCTGCCAACCTGAGCCAGTGCTGAGTGCAGGCTGCTGCCATGTCCATTGGCCACGTCTGGCTATCTGTCAAGCTTCAAGGTACTGTGGGTTCCTTTCCTCCTGCTGTGGTGTGGTTGTTGGGATGGAAGGCACTTGAAGAGAGTGGGGACTGTAGTGCACTTTACTGTCTCTAACCCTACCAAAGTGATGTAAGGAGCCTGAAGCTGAAAGGAAAATAAACCTGGAGTATTTTTAGCAAAACACTTGTAGTTGGGTGGCAGTGAGCCAGCATAATAAAGGACATGCTGTCTCCTAAAACGATTGTAATCCTGTCCCTGTGTGGTGGGACTTTGTGTCCTAGTGCTGCAATCCCGTAAAGGCAGCATTTGGAATCCAGCCCTACCAGAACTGGCATATTCTGAACATTTTAGCAGTTAGCTGTGTGCTTACGACTGGCAGGAATTCTTTTAATCAAATAAAAAGGCATCTGATCATAGGGAGCAAGAGGTTATTTTTAAGCAAAGCCATTCATGTCAGTGCTGGAAAGTGACTATGCATATATGTTCATTGATAGCCAATAACACTGTGGGATTTATCTGTTCTTGTCTCCACCCTTTGTGACATGAGGTAGCTTGAGTACCTCTTCACAGCTCCTTGGTGTCTCAGGTTTTTGCAGTCCATGCTGCCTCTGTGTGTGCTCATGGACACCCCCTGAACTGAGCAGCAGCGAGGTGTAGCTGCACCAGTCCTCAAAGAGTGATCTACTTCAAAGCATGCCTTTGAAGAGAACCTTTTTGTAGGACTTCAAAGCTGATTAAACAGTTCAGAATGAAATTGCATAATGAGTCATCTACAAGGGAAAAGCATTATTGTTTTATAACCTCCTGTGGTCTTATTTTGGAAGTGCCCTAGAACTGGAGGTGACTGGTAAATTGTTGCTTGTCATGGCTTTGTGCTCACTTCTGTCTCTGGAAAACCTAGTTCAGAGCTGCTCTCAGCCTGTCATTTGCAACAGGAACCAAGTTTTCATGCCCTCATGCTGCCAGGGTTTAATTTATGTCTGAGGCTTGGGTTCTCCCTTTGGGACCAACCTATCCAAGCACTGCTGTTTAGCTCCTTGAAAACACAGCTCAGCCAGTGCCACAAATTGCTCCTCATCTGCTCTGAAGCACGGAAGCGAGTTGCTGGCTGAGTATCAGCATTCCTCTGGAAGTTTGTGCGGCAGGAGTTCATTCCCTTAGGGATGGATTTTTCACACAGACTAGCTGGGTTCAGCAATCCAGGCTGCTGTCAATGATTCCTGCGTTTCTGATATCTGTGCTGCTCTGCAGGGTGTGAGCTGCCGTGGGGGCTGTTTGGGAATCAAAAGACTTGGGATGAAGGCATTTCAAACAACAAGCAGTGTAGTGTGCAGCGTTATCAGCCCTGGTTTTGCTTCCTGGCAGATGCTGCATTCCTACTGCAGACAACATTTGTTCTGGCCCTAGCTTCAGTGAGCCAGAAGTCTTCTCCACCCTTCCTTATTTTTAATAATTGCTGTATTTTTGCTCTGATGGAGTTTGGCAAATGCCTGACTTAGCCTGCTTTGAAGCAGAGCTGATACTAAAGGCGTGTGCATTTGTTTGAGAGAAAAAATTCATTATGAACCCCATGCTCCTTCCCTCCTCCTTTCTGTCCAAAAAACCCAAGTTAGGTCAAGCCCCGAGCATCTTCTCACTGGTGGCTGTGTTGGCTGCTCCATTTGATCACCATAATACAAAATGCTAAAGTGCTTCTCCGTGGGACAAAACTGAGAATTTTTTGCTGAAAATTATGAGCATCCCACGGTCTGATGTGCCCAACAATGCAGGTACTCATGTTGAGGTTTCCAACTGCAGCCCTGTAGACTGGGAGATAGAAACTGAGATGCAGCGTGCCTGGACCCTTACCTTTGGGTTAGTGATCTTGCTCAAATGCTGTTGGGAAATTGTAGCTGTTCACCAGCCCTCTTCAGCCTTCTTCTGTGGAGAGTTTGAATTTTGCAAACAACATGAAGAAGAAAAGAATAAAAGTTAGTATAGAAAATTCTTAAACAGATCAAGTGTGCCAAGTGCTGAGCAGAATGAGATACCTTGGTGTTAGGAGCTAAATCCCCATGCACCTGGTCAGTAATGGAGTAAATAAAGAAAACACTACAAAGTGTTTCAGTCCCTTCCTGGCTGATGAGGCATGTTATGGGAAAGCAGCTTTGCAGATGTTGCTGTCTGCATGTTTAAACTGTAAGTATGGAAGGAGTGATTGCTGCTGTTAGACAGCACTGAATTTACTGCAGTGGCTGTTGACAGAATTGCTGTAATTTCTGCTGGAAGTAGTGGCCCAGAGCATGTGCATGCTCAGCTGAGAATGTAAGAATGCTTTGGCAGAAGAAGTAGGGAGGACGGGTCATTGCTGGGGACAGAAAAGAGGTCTAAGGACCTGATTTCAAGCCAGAGCCCATGCGCTGTGAGGCTGAAGAGGTCTGTTTTTCTGTAGCTTCTGTTTCCTGATAAAAGAGATTAGTACAAGAGTCTCTGGATGAAGATCAGCAGCTGTTGCTGCGAAGGCAGTTGCCAGTGGTACTGTTGCAGTTTGGCCTTGAATACAGGATTATGTGAAGTATAATTTACTACATTTTCAGCTTGCTTTGGTCAGTGGAAGTTTCTCATTTTTATATGACAAAGAGTAAAGCTGCATGAGAAATCCGTGTCCAGTCATGCTCTCTGTTTAAAACCCTTTCCTGCCTCTATTTAGCTAGTAATGCTGCTGTAGACTTCTGATGTGTAGACGCTGCAGACCATAGAAGACAGGCTTTAAAGCTGCTTTAAACTTTGGTTTAAGTCCTTTATAGGCACTTTGCAGAAGGAAACTGGTGTCAGTATCTGCATTCAGCAGTGAGGGTCAGATGGAATGAATGTACCTGCAGAACCTGAAGGTGCTAGGAGATGTCAGCCCTTCCTCTGAGTAGCACCTTCCAGGCCCTGTTAAATTGACCTGTCCAGGAGGAACATAGAAATGACAGCTTGCAGTAGCCATGCTGTGAACATAAGGTGTTTGTATGCCTTTGGTGGCACAAGCTGTGTCTACTCACCGTGTAGAAAACTTGAGAATTGAAGTCTCTTTCCAATTTCCCACAACACGAGGCTTACAGATAGCCTGTGTTATCGTTTTGACCACCTTCTTGTATTTATTAATTAAGCAGTAAGTTACTTGATTGCTAGAATGATGGAAGGAAGCCGTGATCTGATTATGTGTTCCAGGACTCTCAGCAAAGATGAAGAGTTTAAATTGGGGAAGTTGGAGGATGAGGTTTCTATGCAGCTCTGCCAGCTTCTTGCTGAGCTTTCCTGCTCAGCATCTGAATGGCAGGCCCAAGAGGCAGAACAGAAGCCTGCAGCTCCTGCACGATTCATTTCACTAAGTGGCAGACACTGGTACTTCCTCTCTTTCTAAACTCCTGGAGGTTTGTGGTAATGTTGACTCTTGCAGTGCACTGGTTCCTAGCAGAGTGCAGATGTTCCTTGTCAGCTCTGGCCATCTTTCAAGGCTATAAATACTTACCTTTAGTAACGAGTGGTGGTGAAACAGGGCTGTGATTTATGAACAAGGTTGCACGAGTTGGCCTGGCTTTTGAAGTAGCATTGGTGTGTGGAAGGCACCGTGGGTGTGTTAGATCACCTGGTTATCCTTTGCTCTTGTTGAGTGTTAGAGATGGGTGTTCAAAACCTGTTGTGGCAGGTGCAAATGGATAAGGTGTTGCTTTGGCCACATGTCAGAGGAGCTGGGAATTTGCTTTCTTCACAAGATTGGAGTAGATCAAATTTAGCAAATTTAGTTATTTGTAAAGGAATTTCAGATGTTGGCTAGCCCTTTGTTGAAGAGGGCTAAGGAGGTACTTCCCAAAACATCAGTGTGAGGATGGTCTTTTTTGTTTGCTTTCTGGGGTGGCTTGTGGGCAGTGTTCTGAATGCTGTATTTTCAACGTTAATCCCATGATAGACCACTGAGAATGAAGCCCTTTTATTTATACTTATGAAACACCTTATTATGTGCACTTAAATAAACGCATATTTGTAAGAACAAGGGATGACTGTTTTCCCCAGTTACTTGGTTGGAACTGGGAAGGAAAAAAAAAAAAAAAAAAAAAAGAGGGGGGAAGGGGAGAAAAAAAGAGAAGTTGTAGTGAGGGTATGTTTGATTCTTCCATTTGGTGTTACTCTGTAGGTAACACTCCTTTCTCTAAGTAGCACAGCACACCTCCCTCACTTAAACCATATATGGAAAGAGAGGTAGGACACAAGTGATGATATGTGTTGAAGGAGGTGTGCGGGATAGCAAATATTTTTGTTCTTAGTTCATACTGCATGAAAATGTCATCACTGGAGGGCTAATAAATGACTAGCAGACCTTCCAGTAAATTGGTAGGTAATTGCTGCTGGAGTGATCAGTTGTGCTGACTGTGGCTTGTCAAGCCTGAAGATTGCAGTGACACATTAAACTCTGGCATGTCAAAGTGTTGTGTTTAAAATCATCTTTAACTCATTCCACTCATATCTGCCCTGCACGTGGCCTCTGCTGATCGCTCATTAGCTCCCTGTAAACTAAGGCTTAGTGAAAAGAATTTCTCTACGGTGCTTTTTTTAAAAATAAATAAATAAATAGAAATGCTGTCATACACACAGAACTGAGACTGTGCATGAATTTTCACAGAAGTATTTGGGAAAAGCTTTTAGAGACTAAAAAAAAAAAAAAAAAAGGCTTTTCCCTGTGCGGAGAGGTATATGTGGGGTACACTTTCTTATGTGGAAGGTTTTTGCTTCTTTGAGGGGAGAAGCAATACACAGCTTAGCCAGAACTTTCCTCTGGTAGTAAAAGTGGGAGGAATCTATAAATGTATGATTTATATAAGGTGCCCTGGGACTGCTGAACATCCTGACTCTGAGCAGCTGATGAGGGAAATCGCTGCTTCCATTAGGGAACAGAAGGAAAATGAGCAGCTCTCCAGGCTGGCCCAGTGGTTTGTGTCTCTCTCCAGCTCTCCATGCCAAGCTCCTTGCTGCAAGTCCTGCTACTGTCACTGGTGGAGCCTCCAAGTGGGATTCCTTCTGTGTGTGGGCTGCTGCTAAGTCCTCCGGGGAGGTTATTTGGGGAGTATCATTGTTTCCAGGACAACTGGGGAAAAACGAGGAATGGACTTCTGCCGAGTCAGTGTGAAGCTGCTGAACACCCTAGCTGGTTGGCTGCATTTTCCTGTGAAAAGTGGCTAATGGCTCGCTTATACAGAGGCCTCTTCATGCTGTTCTCAAAGACTCTGGGTACCTGCTGCTTGTAGATGACTGGGTTAAAAAATACTAGTTCAAAAAGTAAATGAGAAGTTGTTGTTGGTGCAGTTGTGGGTTGACTGTAGCAAATAGCTGCCTGTTCAGTGAGCGGGCATATTCAAAAGGTGAGTGTGGAGCACAGTGTGTTCCTGGGATGGAAAACCCGTATTTGTGTCTCTGTGTTTAACTCTGTTATCCTCTGCCGATGGTTAAATAAATGTTCCTGTTCTACAGAACTCCTTCAGTTAATTGGTACATGCTCTATCACATAATATCACTTCTGTACTATTAATTACCTTCTATTCTGAGAGGAATTAAATCCTTCTCAAAACTGTGTTGTCGTCTTACTTTTTTTTCTTTCCACATTTTTTGTATCTGATAGCGATGCTGGACTACAGAATATGGTGTTAGATTCCAGTGCTGCCATGGGGAGCTATAAACTTCAGGAGAAAGATGCTGCTGGAGCCCTTGGCCATGATCTCAGCAATGGAAGCAGCAGCAATTTGGAAGCAGCCAGGCACCTAGCTAAACGCCTCTACCATCTGGACAGATTCAAGCGCTCTGATGTGGCAAAGCATTTGGGTAAAAAGTACGTGCTGATGTGAGGGCATGTGCCCTGTTGCTCATGTTACTGATTTGGGGGAGTTCACTCTTGAATGACTAACCTTTCTTTTTTTGTTTCTTTGTTCAAAGCAATGAATTCAGCAAGCTTGTGGCCGAAGAATACCTTAAGTTTTTTGATTTCACAGGCATGACGCTGGACTTCTCACTCAGGTATATGCCTCTTTGCAAACCTGATCTTCTTGTTCTAATGACAGTGCTGTGTGCTTTGCTGTCCTCATTGAATAGTGGGAGTTTTAGATGGTAAAGAGATAGCAAAGGAGTTTTAGATTGACATATTCTGGGATGGAGCATTTCTCTCCTGCTTGGCTTGGCATGCCACCATTGCAGCACTGTTGGAGCAGTGGCATTTCCTGGAGAAGGAGGTCTTTGGGTGAACCTGCTTAGGTATGATCCTTGACAGATCAGTAAACAGGAGGACTGCCAGGCACAGCTGAGGAATGAGGCTGTTGCTCATGCTGAGCTGTGTGGTGCTTACTAACTATTTTACTAATGCCTTTTGGAACTTGCTCTGCTCGGCTGCACAGTGCAAAGCAGAGGCCAGGATTTCATGTGGCTCAGCAGCCCTCTTGTTGTGTCCCCCTGAGGCACCTAAAAATATGCAGAACGGCGAAAGCTTCTGAATTGAAAATGCCTGTGAGAGTTTGGTTGCTGCCAGTGTGGGTGTTTGAAAATCCATCCTTCAAGTTTTGTTCCATTTTACACCAGAGTTGGGCCTCAAATGTTGGTTTTCAGTATTTTTTCCTAGGAGGCAGTGTACCAAATTTTTGTAGAAGTGGCCTGTTGGCACAGTTGGTAGATAGTAAATGCTGACAGAAAACGGAGAGGGATTTAAAGTGAGTTTCAATCATGTGACCTGTGTTACTCTAGAGTATTATTATTTTTCACTAACTGTAAAAACCCCAGAAGGCTGTGAGTTTTGTCAGTCCCCTTGCAAATAATTTCCAGGAGGTCAGCTGCCAGCAACTACATCCGAACCATGCCCTGGTGCACAGGGAAAAAAAACAGCACTTAAGTCCTGCACTCTAATGGCAATGGGGACACACCTGCAGGGTTAACTGAGTGCTACAGTGCTGTATGCTTCAAGGAGCAGAGCACCAGCCCTGAGCAGGGTGGAGGATGCTGGCTTCTTGTTCTGGGTGTTAGATGCCCTGAGGCGTGATTCTAAATATACCCATCTTTTAAATTGTGAAATCCAACACCTAATTATTTTGCAGCACATTTTTAGACGGTCTCTTCTCCCTGTGGATCTCTGGTTAATATTAATAGTTGTGACCTTCTCTAAAATATGCTCTCTCTGGCTTGATACTTAGACACTCAAGGAACCTGAGCCAAACTGCAGAGTCTGTCAGGCACAGGAAGTGGATAGGACGGTCTGAAGTCAAAGGATCAGCTTGATCCCCAGTGGTATGCTGCCTCCCATGTGCAGGAGTAAGAAGTAGCTGTGCCATTACTGTTGGCTTGCTAGTGAGCCATGGTTTGTTAAACCATGGCGATGTGTTGGCACACCACAGCCCATGGCTGCAGCCCAGACCCGTATTACCTCCAGACTGTGTGAAGCTGTTGTATAGTGTGTAACGCAGTTGATTGAGAGTCCAGGATATAATGACAGTCATTTGTTGCCCAGCTCAGCTTCTACTCTCTATTTGCATGTCACCTTGCGTCACTCGTGCATCTTTCTTGTTTATTTAACAAGTGTTGTTCCACCATTTGCCAATCCAAGGGTCTTTTAGGTGGGTAAATGTTCTGAAGACAAGGAGAGGCTTGATGGTCTCTGGTGACAAGCATGAGCAGGGGCTATTGCTGAAGAGAGCCTGAGCTGAAAGAGCTGGGACAGCTAGTTTTCAAAATGTCCCACTAGGGAATGAAATGGGGTTGGATGAGAAGCCCTGAAGAGACTCAGTTGTATGTACTTGTGAATTTAGTTATTTGCAATACATTGCATGTGAAATGAAGTTATTACCAGGCAGATCACACTCTGTACGGGTGTGAGATCACTGCAAGTATAGTCTGTCTCTGACCTTACATCAAAGAAAAACAATTAATAGTTATTCTTCCAGGTCAGATAGACTTTTAGTACTTCAGCGGCATATTCCTCACTTCTCAGATCTGGTGCTCATTTCAGTCCTATGAGATATTTAAAATTTGTCTGTTAGGCTCTCATTTTGTATGCCTTCTTGCTTCAGAACCAGAGGGTCTGTGTTTTCAGGCTTTTCTTAGAAGCATCTTGACAAATGAGTGTAGGCTGATAGCACTGAGGTCATCTCTTGGCTGCAGATGTGGGGATTTGGGCAAGTGCAGAAGTTAAAAGAGAAGGCTCTGGGGAGACCTCACTGTGGTCTTCCAATATTTGAAGGGGGTGTATAAATAGGAGGGGCACCGGCTGTTTACAAGAGTGAACAGTAATAGGACAAGGGGGAATGGTTTTAAACACAGGGGAGGTTTAGGTTAGATATTAGGTGGAAGTTTTTCACACAGAGGGTGGTGACACACTGGAACAGGTTGCCCAAGGAGGTTGTGGATGCTCCATCACTGGAAACATTAAAGGCCAGTCTGAATGGCTCTGGGCAGCCACAGCAGGGAGCTGAAACTAAGTGATCTCTGAGGTCCTTTTCAATCCAGGACATTCTCTGTTTCTTCAAGAGAGTTGGTTGCAAAAGGCTAGCTTTTCTAGCAGGAGCGATAGTGGAGTGAGTAGGCGGCAGATGAAGATGTCCCTTCTCTTTGGACAGGCTGTGCTCCCATATGTATCTGTCCTCTGCCCAGGACTGTCAGGAGCAATAGCAAGGCAGGTGTTGCTCTTTCTGCTATTGAAGTTCAACAGGAGAAATTTCTGTCCTCCTTCCCATGTTTTCTGCAGGGCACATGGACACATTGCCCATCTCCAAGGTAACTGTTGGGTTGTGGCTGCTGTGTTACATGTCCCATGAGAAGTCCTGCTTTACGTTCAGTCCCAACTCCCAGCCCATAGTGCATGTGCCTCACTTCACTGCCTGGATTAGTTCATCTGATTTTGATGGAAACAGTGATGGAAATAAAGTTAAAAGGTGCCGGTGAAAATGGCAGAGAACATCCCGGATGTATGTTGTACATGACCTGCTTCAGTGTCTTCTCTGAAGAAATGAAAAACACTGAAAATGAAGAAAAACTAGTCCAGTTATTAAATTTGCTTATTAACTGGTGTATTCCATGGTTAAGACCAGTGGTAGTTTAACTCCTGGTTCATGTACTGTGATGTTGGAATTAACTGTGTATGGGTTGATAGTCTGTTTTCCTAGACAGGCTTCTTGAAGCCAGCTGTTGGGCATGTGCTTATGTATTTCTTCAGCTGTATAGCTACATATGCTTCCCCCCATCTGAGGGGGATAGAAGGATTTATGATTTTAATTTCTCCTTTCTACGCAATTCTTTTAGGAGTTTCTTTAAAGCCTTTTCACTTATTGGAGAAACTCAGGAACGAGAGAGAGTTTTAGTCCACTTTTCCAGCAGATACTATCAGTGTAACCCAAACACCATTTCTTCTAAAGGTAACTTTGCTTTTTATAAGAAGATGTTTAGTTTCCCTCTATCCTTGCCTTGTTTGTATGGTTGCATGTATGGTGATGTATAATTGCTGTGCCATGCTTTAGAAGCTGCCTGTTGTGAGCATTGAAACCCTTCACATTGTCCACACGTACTCGTGTGAGAAGGCCTTTGGGCATCCTCAGTGTAAATTCTTATTTTTATCATCTCCAGATTTAAGTGTCTGCAGTTCTGTTTTTCGGTCTCACTGACTCTGAGTGTGTGTGGGTACCTGCACTGTAGCTACAGTAAATGAGAATACCACCTTATCTAGAAGCAATACAGTTCACTTTTCATACACCATTCAGTGCTTGTCTCTTCTCACACACTGATGCTGCAAACGCCCATTCTTGCCAGTTATGGGGATGAATTTTGGATGCTGTAGACCCTGGCATGTTTTCATCTTTAACAACATCAGGCAGAATGCTGCCTTCTTGCCACTGTTTTCAGTCATTTTGGAAACTGATGTGAGAAACAAACAAGCACACAGATCAAACTCAAGGAAGTTGGCATTCAGAAGGAGGGCAGACTGTCAGCTGGCGTGGCTCCTGAATTCAGCCAGCCACACCAGCAGAGGAATGTGACTGTAATTCCAGTGCTGGTTGATCGCACACTGAGAAAGCTGAGAAAGGAAGGAGGGTGAAAAAGAAATATGCATAGGCTGAAGTGTGCCTTTGGTTCTCTAAGTAAGTAAGTAGGAGCTCCTGTATTTGGAAGAACTGTCTTGTTTACTTATCCCTTGTTCTGTGGTTAACCCTGTTGAAGTGAGATGGTATTTGCCCTCATTGTGTCTCTTTAGCTTCACTGGCTTGCCCATCAGACAAGAGAATAGGTAGTGATAAGACATGATCTGCTCCCATACTATCTCTGTCTTTGTACTAATGCCTTATTTAAAGTCAGGACAGGCAGTAAGTAAGAACAAGCCTGTCATTTATAGATTAAAACAATGATTTGTGTTTTGACATGGCTGCCTTACTCTACCCCAAGTTGCAGAAAGTACATTTCCATTTCAGAGCCTGTACAAGCAGCTGAATTAAAGTGAGTTCTGTAGACTTTATGTAGGGTTTTAATTTTGATGCTGGATTTCCACTGTCAGTAGTCAAGTGGTGCACTGCAGAAATGTGGTGTTTGTTTCTTTCGGGGGAAATCCAGGATTGCATTTGCTTTTCTCTTTTCCCCTTCCCTTCTTAATTTTCTGAATATATTTGTGATTTGGAATTGGGAAGGCAGGCTGCTGTGGAGAAATGCATAGACCTGAACAGAGGCACCACAGTCTCAGAATCAAGCTGCTTCAGACTTACCGCTGTTAGTGATGATAATAGTACTTCTTTCATTCCATGCTCTGCTATAATTCTGCCACGTTGCTTGGGTGCTAGGCCCTTTAGAAACACGGTAAGAAAACAGTACTTGCCTTGAGGGATGTCTTTTGGTAATGGCCTTAGGCCTGTGATCACACTGTCATACTGACTTTTAATCTACGTATATCCCCATCCACCATTTCTTTTCTTTCACAGTACAGGGGAATCTGTACATGATTTGCCTACAAGAGATTTTACTTGCAGCTCACTACAGGGTGTCTTTGCTTTATAAATGATCATTTTTCTCACCTCGTGAGAGAAGGGAAGAATGACATCTGGTGTTTATAAACAAGAGAATGGAGAAGTTATTTTTCCTAGTATAATCGATGTTTGGAAACTGAATTTAAGCATTTGGAGATTGAATTTGAAATAAATACCTGGAAAACGAGGAACACAAGAGTGGTATCTACTTTTGCAAATGGTGATCCTTACTGACATTCCAAGGTCTACTGCAGTGACTCTGGGGGTGCAGTCAGGAATACTACATGTCTCTTCTGGTGGCTTGTGGAGGACCTGTGCTACATGCTGGACCTCCTTAGGCACTGCTGGAGTATTCATTCCCCAACTCGAAGTCTAGACAGTGAAAGTATCTGGCTGAAGTTCATCAGAATTCTCCACTGAATGAGGAGAAGGCCAAAGGGGGAGAAAAACATACAATTGTTATGTTCTATCGTACCGTACAGAAAAATAGCGGTGTTCTGTCTTCACTTTCTGTCCCAAACAGATAAAACAAAAAGGAATTCATTCAAGCTGTGGTACTGATTTCAGCAGTTTCTTGTCTAGTATGCTCCATTCATGGGTGCTGCAAGATAGTTTTGACATTCATTAAAAGGTGAAAGAAAGGTCTCTCTGTTTTGGCAACTGTGGAATGGCCTCACTGTTCACTTACTTATTTGCATTTCTTGATAAACAGATTATCATGAAAAGAACAGACTCAATTAGACTATGAGGTTTGGTTTTCATCTGTTCTTAAGGGTAACATCTTGAGTTTGCATGTGACTGGTTATATCTCTCTGCAGATGGAGTTCACTGTCTCACGTGTGCCCTGATGCTGCTAAACACTGACCTGCATGGCCACGTGAGTATGCACAGCTTCATTCAGATTGTTCCTGACAACTCTGTGCCTGGAGGCAGTGGTCTTCTGGCAACAGAATCCCTTTGCTGATGGCCTGATCCTAGAACATCTCTGTTGCAGACAGCAAACAGTGAGGTGGTTGTTCTCCCTGGAACTGCTGAAGTACAGGGCAGAGCTGTCCAGCATGCCCACGGGCACACGGATCTAGGCCTGGTGTTGCGTGTGATTTTGCCATTATTTGTGAAGATGCTCCTTGTCATTGAGCTCCTTTTCTTATCTGATCCCCATCCTTTCCTGGTGATGGCAGGTGGTTCTGACTGGGGAGCTGCTGCTGGGATTGATTTCTCCTTTCCTGTATATAAAAGCATTTGGGAAATTGGAAGAAGGAAGAGAAGCTGGGAAATTCACAAGGGGAAGGTGATGGTTGTAGGCCTTATATTGCAGGGGGAAGATCTGGTGGAACCAGAGTTCTGCTCAGCCAGGGTAATGGTGGGTGTGCCTGGAGGCAAAAAAGCTGAGGAGGGGCATGGGCATCCTGAGCTGAAGCCCTAAATTCCCCCAGTGCATGCCTCTCCCAAGTGGCTGCCTGAGGGAAGTAATTTTCTAGCTGAAATTTTCTTAGTCACACTGGAGCAGGGTGCCAGCAGCCCTAGGACATGTCTTTCATCACTCATGGTGCAATAGCCTTCTATTCACGGTATTCCTGTGGTGGGTGGTATTCTCTGTCCTTACACAGCAGGGATGGTGGGCTGGACAGCAGGAGACAGAGGCTTGTCCCTGGGGACAAGGGTAGCCTGGGCTGTGATTTGGTGGGTCTGTCTGCAAGGGCTGCTCAGCCCCTGTGGGGCACAGCTCTGCAGTGGTTGCAGGTAACAAAGCCAGGGCTTCCCCGGGGATTTTGACGCCCACTTCACATAAATTGAAGATCTTTGTCTGAAAATAGTAGAAGCAGGAGAGGAATGGGAGTTGTAAAGAATTTTGTCCCCGGAGGCTGGGCTTACCTTAGCTTAGAAGTACGTTAGTTGCATGGAACACTGAGTGGAATTAGGAGAGCTTGCTTTAATGTAACTCAACCTTCTCTGCTTCCCTTGACTGCATCGGAGACTGCCTGCACACGTATTCTGTTACACAGGGCAGCGAGCAGCCTGGCACACCATGGAGGGAGGACTGAATATTGTGCCTGAGCTGACAGTGTTACCTATTACTCTCTATGTTGCTTTAGTGGGCCTTCTTTTGATACTGGAGAGAGATGATCTGACCCTTCTCTGCTGCTGTTGATTTGTAGCTGAAACTAGAAAGAGTGATGCACAGTGTAATGATGAAGATTCGTCCTACTGGCAGCTACATGTATAGAGCCCTAATGTTTACCAGACTTCTGCATGTGTGTTGCTTCTCTCTGTCCCTCTGGGATTTCCTTTAATCTTGGTTTTCTTCTTACTGTTTTGCATTTTTTCTGCATAGGTGGTAAGTTGGGCATTTCTGACTTGGAATGCAGCCCCTTGCACAAATTTACTAATTGCCTGTTTCCTAACAAGGACACAATGCTTCAACCTGATCTGTGCATGATTCTACTAGAGCAGAAAACAAATGAGTTTGAGCTTGTCTACACTGAGCTTTATTTGTTGCTGACATACTAAGAGTAACTGCAGATGCTTTTGTTTCATCGTATGCTCAACTCCTTGTAAGGCTATAGGCCTCCAGTCAGTACCTTCCCTTAACTCTTGTAGACAAACTCTTACTTTTTCCTTTATTTATCCCCCGCTTTACCACACTTCTTTCTCTATATAAACACAGCATTTTTTGCTAGCTATGTCTTGGAGATGCATGCTCACTTTTCTGCCATTATCCAGACTGTAAGAACATGTTGGAGAGGTAACTGTGTTCAGGGTAGCTCTAGACTTCCAGGCACATCTTTTGGAACCTGCATGGCACTGCCTGGAGACATTAGCTGTGGTCCTGAAGCAAAACAGCTATTCATTTGGAGTGCTCATTTTCTCATTAAGTAAAATGGGCTGTACTGCATTTGGACTTGCTCAGTGTGGAGAATTACAGACTGCTGTGGAGGAAACAGAAACAGGCTGACATCTGTAACAGGGAAGAAAGAAGGTGTTTGCAAGTCTGAGAACAGCTCCAGCCTGCACCCAAAAACTGCACTTACAAGCTGTATTCTAAAGTTCAGCAACCAAAGAGCCTGGGTTGTAGCCCTATGATGTTGTTAACATCTCTAATAATGTGGGAAGTACTGTGTGCTCTTCTGGAAGTATCTCCTTTCTTGTGCAGGAGCATTCCTGCCTGCCTTCTTCTATGTAGCCAAAGACCGTGGAATCTTCCTTTGCATCTAGTTGGGGTTGATAGTCAAGGTTTGGTGATTTTCCAGATTTCCCCAGTCCTCTGTCATCCCCAGTAGATGAGCAGCCCAAGCAATCATGTAGCAGTAACATTGAATAATCTGTATTACTGACTCATCCCTTGGCTTTTCACTTCTGTCTGCATAAAGCTCTTCCACTGTAGGTTGTCAATATTTCACATTTTGCTGGCAAGGCAGGGCAGAGGCCATAACGTTGAAAGGCTGCTTCCTCAAGGGGATAGTAAGCAGTCTGTTTTGCATGCAGAAACAAGGCAGGTACCTTGTAATGCACTTTTATTAGTCAGAGGGACTAAGTGCAGTTCGTACTGCTTATTGGGACATAGCACTATAGGTGGAGGTTTGCAGCTTGGTAGCCTGACAGAGGCTAGCTCTGAGCTGACCTAGAAGTTTATAGTCAGTTTTTATCCTGCAGCCAAGGCATACCACCTTGTCCTCTCTAGCATCCGTAAAAATACATTGGTCATCAGAGAGTCCCGATTTCCCGTTGTTCCTACCATGTCTCTTCTTGTGCCTCCTTTTCATCAATTTGATATCATCATTTCTGCCCACTCACAAGGCTCCCCACATGCAAATTTGGGGCTTCTAGCACACAAGGCACTAGGGAGACCTAGCACAGGCACTTTCTCTGATGGCTGACTGAGACTGGGATTCAAGAGCAATTTAAGGCAGTCTCAAGCCTCCAGATGAGATTTGGGACCAGCAGCCATTTACTTTATGATTGTGGCTCTGCTGGGTAATTTCAGACAATGAATGAGGTAGAAAGAAAGAAAAAGGATTACCTGGAAATGTCACAGAATCACAGAACATTCTGAGCTGAAACGGACCACAAGCATCATTGAGTCCAACCCCTGGCTCCACACAGCACTGCCCCAAATTCAAACCCTATGTCTGAGAAGGTATCCAAACACTTCTTTGAACTCTGGTAACTGGGGCCTTGACTACTGTCCTGGGCAGCCTGTTTGATGTCTGTTGCCCTCTGGTGAAGAACCTTTTTCTAACACACCCCTGACTCTCCAATGACATCAGCTCCATGTGAAGTTAATCTCAGCACTGTGACTCAGAAAATGGCTGCTTCTGTGTACCTAGCTGTTACAAGGCAGTTGCTACTGGGGAACTGGAAAGCATTAGGGAAAGGTCTGGAAAGGGACTCAGTTTTTTGTTTCCTTGTGCCTTACAGCAGTATCAATTAAATATTTTCTCTTAGAAGCTGATAGAACATTTGGAAACACAGGGGTGGAAGGTACAATGCATATACCAGTGAGCTTCAGCACCACCCTCTTCATTACCCTCCAGTACTTAGCTTTTTTCTTTTCAGATGGGTCCAACTGCACCTTGCCTTTTCCAACGAAGTTAACAAAGAGATGCTTGCCTATGAGTAATGTTGGGAATGACTTCTTAGTACACCTGCCTTGGGCTTGAATTAAAGCCGGGAGATGTAATTCATCTGAGGTGTTGCATGTTTATGTCATTTTAGAAAGCAGCATGGCTATAGCGCTTTGTTTTTCTGTCATCCTTTCCAGAACATTGGGAAAAAGATGACCTGCCAAGAATTCATTGCTAACCTCCAGGGGATGAACGATGGTAAAGACTTCCAAAAAGGACTGTTGAAGGTAAGAAATGAACTGCAGAACATGGATCTCAGTATCAGTGAGATAGCTCACACCCTGTTTGTGTTTTCTGAATGTGAAACAGGACAGACTGTGTTTCCTCTCCTAAAGTATATCCAATATATACAATGTATATTCTGTCATTTTCCTTCTGCCTTTTCTTGAACCTGACTGAGGCTACATACAGCATGAAGAGGCGAAACCTGTGTTCAATAGGGCTAGTTTCAGAGCCATATGTCTTAGAAGCTCAGGTGGCCATGCAGTCCCAGATTGCTGTCTCTTGATTAAATCAGAGAGAAGCAGCCATTTGGTTCTGACTATTGAATATGTAAGGACTAATCCTGAGCTGTGTATCTGGAAGGCGAATGTTTTTTCATCAAAGGTGCTTTGGGGTTTTCACATCAGAGCAGATGTAATTTCAGATTACAATGTGCTGTCTGGTACAGACTGCTTTGCTTCAGGTTTTATTCATTAAGTTTATGCCAGAAGTCAAATCTGAAGAACTGCGAAAGAGGCTGAAAAGGACGAATCTTGTTTCATTGTCAATAATAATGAGAATGTTTCATTTCTCTTTTTGTGTGATTGTTGGCATGAAGCAGCAATCTGTTTGAATGAGGAGTGCATACACCAGAGTCCATAATTTTTTTTTGGTAATGGAAATAATAATTGAGAGGTTGCTGCATCTGAGATCTGACCCACAGCCTACTGAAGTAAATCAAAAGAGCTGCTGCCTCTTCTTTGGGTTTTGTAAGGCCTACTGTGAATTGCAGACGGGCCTGCATAACCATAAGTAGCAGAATTTGTTTTATGGCAGTTGGTAGTTTCTTCAGTTTCTCCAGCTTTTCTGGGAGGACAAGACCAAATGCAGGGTCCTGCACTACAAGCTTGTGGCAAAAATGAACCAGTGGGGTGTTGGTTGACCCTTGGCTGAACATGAGCCAGTAGTGTGTCCAGGTGGCCAAAGAAGGCCAGTGGCATCTTGCCTTGTATCAAGTGTACTGCAAGCCAGCAGGAGCAGGGAAGTGATCATCCCACTGTACTCTGCACTGTGTGGGGCTGAACCTTGAGTACTGTGTTCAGGTATGGGCCCCTCACTACATGAGGCTTTGGTGTATGTTCAGAGAAGGGCATCAAAATTGTGAGGGATCTGGAGCATAAGTCTTACGGGAAGCGGCTGAGGGAGCTGAGATTGTTCTGTCTGGAGAAGAGGAGGCTCAGGGAAGATCTTATTGTTCTCTACAACTGCCTGAAGGAATGTTGTGGTGAGGTGGACCTCTTCTCTTGCTTAGCTAGAGATAGGGAATGGCACCATGGGAGGTTCAGGTTGGATATTAAGAAAAATTTTTTCTCAGAAATAGTGGTCAGGTGCTGAAGCGGGCTGCCCAGGTGGATGGCTTAGTCACCATCCCTGGAGGTGTTCAAGAACTGTGTGGGTCTACACTGAGGGATGTGGTATAGTGGGGAAATATTGGTGGTAGGTGTCTGGTTGGATGGGATGATCTTGGAGGTCTTTTCCAACCTTGGTGATTCTGTGTTTCTGTGATTCATTGTAAGGAACTGGGAATGTAAAATCAAATCCGTTGTTATTAGTTTTCAAGTCTTTATCTTTAAAATCTGAATGCAGTGCTCATCTGTCAGTAGCATCACTTAATTTTTTTTCACGGAAGTTCATTTCTTACTCTGTCATAGAGAGATGCGTTGAGATTAATTTGCAAGCTAATTGCAGCCCTTATTGAATAAAAAGGTCTCCAGGCTGTGTTTAAATAACCTTCAGAGTGTACTGAGGAGAGATTTCCACTGATTCTCACCTGCTGTTTATTTTCCTGCTGACAGAAGTACACAGTTGGGGCTGAATCTTGGTGTTTATTGTTGACCTTCAGACTAGTGCTGAGGCTGAGTGTCTCTTTGCCAGCCCACTGAGAGCAAGAGAATGGGACCCAAGATGTACTGGAGGCAGTAGGATGGAAGAAACCTGGTTTTCAGCATCCTGCTTCATTTGAGATGTTCTGCCCTTCTCTGCATGCTGCCCTGATGCTTTGGGGACAGATGACAGATGACCCAGCTTTGGTCTGTCATCTGACTTGTCTGAAGATATTCTAGATGTTCTGTCCCTTGTTCTACTAATTTATTGGTGAAGGGAAGCAGAGTAAGTGCCAGTAAATGTGCATTTCAATTGCTACATTACTGTGTCCACAGCAGCTACCCTGACACTATATGTATGATTACAAAGATTTAGCTGAAATTAAATTTGCATTAGTGTCAATAAATTAAATTCACAGAGCCCTGCTTCAGCACAGTGCTGAAGCACGTTTGGCTTGCTGGTGCATTAGCAGGACAGCTAATGACAAGCAGCTGAGGCTGCTGGCTGATTCTGTGCAGCTCTTCAAGATTTCTGCGAGAGAAGGATTGTTTCCACAGGGTGGCAGTGTGCCCCTGCGGGAGCGAGATTCTGGCACCCACGATGTGGTTGGGAAGTAATTGTGCTTTACTGCCTCTGGTGCTCCTGCATTCCCCTCGTGGCTCTGAGATGAGCATTGCACCACTGTACGAAGTCTTTGCACAGCCAATCCCCCGAGCAAATTGCTGGAATTGAAAGAAGAGGGGAGAGGTCTTAACAAGTGACTTGCAAGTGCCATTCATCCAGGCCTTGGAAGTTGCCTTGCAGTTTTTGAGGTGGGTCCAATTCAGGCTGCCCAGGGGGGTGGTGGAGTCTCCTTCTCTGGAGATATTCAAGACCCGCCTGGACACCTACCTGTGTGACGTGGTGTAGGGAGCCTGCTTTGGCAGGGGGGTTGGACTCGATGATCTCTAGAGGTCCCTTCCAACCCCTACAAGTCTGTGATTCTGTGAACTGGTGACTGCTTAATACAGTCAGTCAGGGCTGCAAATCCTGCTTGAGCTATCCAGAACACAGAGGGCATGCAGGCAGGAGTCAGATCAGTCGCTATAGTTGACCTTAGTTCCACTGAGCCCAAAGTGTAGCCCTGGGTGCTTATTTTGTCTGAACAGGAAAAAAGACTTTCAGTGGGCATATATGAACATGTGAGGAGATTCACTTCTCCTTTATGCATGATCAGCTTCAGAAAGCTTTGGATATGAGATCTGATTGCACTTTTCCCCCTGCTATTCCCATGAAGGACCCAACCTTGGTTTTATTTTATTATTATTTTTTTTTTTTTTCCCAACAGTAAGGCCACTGTGGTAAACACCATCAGGCCTTGTAGTTCAGACCTTGATTCTTAGTGTCAATGATAGTGCTTTGGGAATGGGGATTTTCTTCTGGATAGCAGGGAAATGAGAAATGCTAATATGGTTTCACTCACTGTGTGTCTTTTTGTCTGTTCATTAACAGTGAAAATGGTTTTACTTTTGTACACCCATCTGCACAACGGCTCATCTCTTTTTTCTTTTTTCTCCCTCCTTCTGTTGGATCCGAGGTTTCCTTTAAAGCTGGGATCCATAGTGGCAAGTATGCCAAACCTCTGATTTATAGTGTGTTTCTCCCCATGGGATCTGCTTGCAGTATTCATATATTCAGTGCTTTGCCAGGCAGACAGACAAATGCTCTTTCCCTTATATTCTGTTTTGGTTCTGGTTTGACCGTCTGTCACACATTAATCTGCTATGAGCTGCTAGTAAAGATCAGAAGTAAGAGATAGTAGCCTGATTTTCATTACATGCTGTCAGTGCATGTAGACCTGAGTGTTGTATTTTATACTTAATCCAGGGTTCCTGTGTACCTTCAAAGTGAGAGCAACTCCTTGTAAATAAGAAGCAGCATCCCAAGCTGTGATTCACTGGGTCACAGAACTATCTCTGTGGGGCTGACTGGTGTTAAAGGTGAATCAAGCCTTTTAAATCCAGGCAGACTAAGGTTATTGAAATGAATTTTTTCAAAGTCAAGAAAACCTTTTATAACTCCTTTCCTTTGACTCTGAGCTGTTACACTCCAAGCATACAAATAATTTTATTATATATCAAGCCGGGCAACGCATTCCTGAATTACTAGCAGTGTTTTCAGCTTTGTTCTGTAGCAAAGGTCCCTTTGCCATGGTGAGTCTAAGCCTTGGAAGGAGTGCAAGGGCTCGTGAGTACAAAGAATTGTGACTACCCATGTTCTGACTGGTGCAGCAGTATGGATGGGCTCAGTGCTTACCCCGACGGCAGACTGTGAATGGCATAGTTATCAGAATTTACAGATGGAAACAAGTGACAGAATTTACCAAGACCAAAAAACACAAAGGAACTCAGACACAGTAGTAATATCTTCAAAGCAAATATGCCTGAAACCCCAGGTTAGCTACTGCAAACGCTGCTGCGGAAGGTGATGAAAGCAGGAGAGATTCTGCACCTCCATTAGTGAAGGTGAGTTGAATGCATCAGAAGCAGTTAAAACAACTGCATCCAATATGTGGGCTGTTAGCTAGAGGAAATCCATTACCAGATCACTGTTCACTTGTTCCTGAAGAAAGGCAGGCCATTGTTTGTATCCTGCAACTTTGAAGGGAAATGAAGTCACTCTAGGGGAATATTGGGAATCTCCTGCCTACACTGCAGGATTAACTTTCTGCAGGCTAATTCCTCCTCATGCTCACACCAGCTTTAACCTGATACAGTCATATCATCTCTGCTGATTGTACTCTGTTATGTAACTATTGTCTTCCTCCACTTCATGTGAGTGGCTTGGAAATAGTCTAATTTTGGCCATGCTTCATTTCCCACAGGCAGTGTGGTCCTACCTAATGCTGTGCTGGTAAAATGATGGTCGTTGAATCTTCTTCTTGTCATCTTGTTCCAACAGGGGAGCAGTAACAAGGGCTTTCTTACACGAAGAAAAATGGCAACCCAATCCCACAGAGTGTGCGAAGAGTCATTTCTGAAGAAATGGATTCCTGCATTTGTTAGGCAGTACTTAGATTGTGTGATGCTTTCCACTGTAGGAAAAATACTTGGTTGTTAGGCCATGTGCTAAGTTACCACCTGCCTGTGTTGTCCGCATATGTTTAAATGTCCTTGGCATCTGGAGTGACTAAGATAACTTGTTTATGGAGAATCATGGGAGTTTGTTGTGACACAATTGCATGGGTTGTGCTGGAAGGAGCTACTAGGAGTCTACCTTCATTTCTGTACATCTGCAACACCTCCGCTGCTCCCAGCTCTGGTGGCTGTGTTGTCCCCGAGGAGGAACACTGAACACAAGGTGTGCCTGGCCATATGTCTTCTGGTGGAGGTAGTGACTCTTATCCAGGATGTCAGGCAGCCTCACCAAGCTGAAGGGGCTGGGATGCTTGGCTAGAGCTGTCCCAGTAGGGACTGCTGATGGAGATAAGACTCCAGTCCTGCATAGAATAGCTGCTTTTTCTCAAAGGCTGAATTTTTGGCTGGGCTTTATCTCCCAGAAAAGAGCTGTAATCAAGTGACCAAATTAAGTGGGAGTCACTGGTGCTGCACTCTCTTCTGAAGAACCAGTCTCCCTTAATTTCCTAAATGATATTAATTCTTGATCAGGATTCTTGGGATATGCAATTTCCTATAGAAGCTGCAAGGTAGAGTTTATCTCATTTTACTGTCAGTTCCCTGTACTTTAATTAAGGAATACTTTTTTTTTTTTTTTTTTTGCCAGTCTTTGTCTCCTATCTCTTCTCCTCTCTTTCCCTGCTTAAAAATCACCCAAAGCAAACAGTCAATTAAAAGACAAGGCACCTTGCTTGATCCTTTCCCATCATTTCAGGTGTTTGCTGGAGAAGAATAAGCATCAGTAAGCTAACTTCTTGTCCTCTCTTGTTTACTCAAAGGAAATCACACTGATCAAACTGCTTCGAATGCTCTTAATTGTTCATCTGCAATTCCACTTTGTGGCTAAGGCTCTTCAGCAAAGAATTTCCACCCTCCTGCTGTTGCTGAATGGAAAAGGGAGCCAGATAAATTCACAAGAAGAGAGTTTGTAACAGCGTGCCAGAAGGGGCAGTGTTTATTGCTGGAGCAGTGTGCAGCTGTGGGCAAAGCGTGGGGGCCGAGGGGACAAAATGTCTGTGCTCTGCTAGAAGAGCCAGAGTTCCGCTTGGCAGGAATCAGGACTTACCTCCTTGGTTCCACTCCAGATTGAAGTTTTTCCTTTTTAAAATGTTTCTGCGGGGATATTGTTCCTGGGGCAGCCATTTCTTATGTTTGAAATGAAAAATCTGTTACTGAAGGCCTCTTTCAGCTGCTAGGATACACCCGAGTCTAATCCAGTATAGAAGTCAGAGAACGCAGGATAAAACCATTAATCCTCGTCTTTAACAGTTGTTTGTGAAAACATACTTTCCTTTCAATCACCAAAGAGCCACAGTAACAGTGGCTGAAGGGAACACCTGGATTGCTTTTGCTTTCCTTTATCCTCAGTCAGGACCTTCCTGCGGCGATAAGCTTTGATTGCTTTAGCATGTGATGATGGGTGTTGTAGCTTATCCTCTGTAGGGATGGTTACCAGCTCAAGCATGCCTCTGCAGAACTGTCAGTTAAGCCAAGTTGGGGTGATGTGCACGTTGCTTTAAGTTTTGCTATCAACGTGGATTCTGACACTCCTTTGCCCAAGGCGACATGCACATCTGTTTTATTTTGTGTTACAGGAATTTATATAATCATATATAAATATTATATATTTATATAATCATATAATATTGAAAACCCAAAAGCTATATTCTTCTCCCGAACAAGCTCAGGTATACATCTAGGAAAGCAACATAAGATAATAAGAAGTCAAATGCTCTCCACTGACTTTCTGCCTCTGAGCAGGGAAGGTGAAACTTTCAAATGGCCTTAAAATGTAAAATTTTGCAATGGTGATGCAGGACTGATGGTTCCTCTGTGTGGTCTGGGGGTTGTGTGAGGCACTGCTTATTTTGCTAGGAAGTGGGTATTTTGAGATGGGTCTGTTTCTACTTTCATGGCCTGCATTTCTCTGAAGTATTTTTCCTTTTCAGACTTTTATCTCTGCTTTCAGATTGTTATTCAGGAGATTTCACATAGCCCACCAGGCTTCTGTGTCAGCAAGAAGTGAAATCCAAGCAGTTGGCTAAGAGTTTTCTGTTAGGACTAGCTGCAATTACATGGCTCAATACCAGGCTCCTAATGAACGCTGGGGAGGGAGAGGAGGGGATTTTCATCCGTGGAGGCAGTCTCAGCAGTATCTTGTACAAGTTGATCAGGCGAGTGAATCATTTGTTGTTTAGCTTTTCCATCCTGTTGGGTAGCCAAGGATGTCAGTTCTTCTCTGGTGTAACCAAAATGCTTTGCAGCCCTCAAGGACAAATGTTTCTGTGCGGAGCTTCCCATTTCTTGTGCTGTCATTGTGAAGGATACAGAATGGTAGTCTTCAGCAGTGCTGTGCTCTGCCACTTTAAAGAAAGAATTTTAGGCTCTTTTTGAGCTGGGAAATCTCTAATACAATGTCACACATACATTTTGGTCCCTATGACATATTACTCCCACCTCCATGTAGGTAGAAAACAAATTCTGAAAAACATTCTTTGATCTTCCACCCACTGATCTGCTTGAAATTTTAGTTCTGTACAGCAACTTGAGGGAAGGAGGAGTAGGAATATAATTTATACCACATTTTAAAAAAAAAAAAAAAAAAAAAAAAAAGTAAAAGGAAAAGGAGAAAACATTGCTTCCACCAGCTTGGGAATTATTGCCATAAATCTTTGATATTCCTACCTTCTGTTAGTCATCAGACTTTGGCAATGACATGAGATTTCTCTATGACCTAGATACCTGATTCCTTTCAGGCAAATGTTCTATGTTGCCACTTTCTATGTATGTTTATATATGTGTGTGTGTATATAATATTTATTTCATTTGATATTAAATGGAACATCTAGTTTCCGTCTGAGGTCCTACTTCTTTGGTTGACAACATAGTTCTAAGGTCCCAGTAAAAATACCAGGAAAATCCAAGACAAATGTTTTCTGCCCTGCTGACCGATTGGCATTGGCAGGCATTGTGAGGGCTGTGTTGGCTTGCTCCTGCAGCTGAGGCAAGCCAGACATGCCTTCATAGGGGTATGCATTGGTGGAAGACAGGGATGCTGGAGGCTGTTCCTGTTTATCCTCTGTGGGCTGCTTCTTCCACAGTGCAGGCTTGCAGTGCAGGCAACACCCACGTGAAACTTTTGTGGCTCTGGAAGTGGCCTGGATTTTTTTGTTGTTGTTTTTGTGTTTGCTGTCTGAATCACAAAGAGGCACTGAGGAAGGGCTGCTTTTTAATGCAGTCCCCAGGAGAGTGCTGAGTGGTGAGGGGTTTATTTAAGTTGTTGGCTGTAGTGTGCTCTCTGCAGGAGTTGTTTGTGGCTGATGGTTTTGCAACTGTGTTCAATTTGCCTTACTGGGGGGTTCTGTTACAGCCACTTAGGAATGCTCTTTTTGGTTGTGTGTTTTTTTGTTGTTTTTTTTTTTTTTTTTTGGGGGGCGGGGGGGAGGGAGGAGGGAGGTAGGGGGGTAGAGATTTCTAGATTTCCTTGGGATGCTGCTCTCTTCTGTAGCTACATTTTAACTTAAGGAATTTGGTGGTCTCTGTGAGTTGATGCCCATTATATGTCTCCATTCATTTCTGCCAGCCATATTTGCAGTAGACTCTAGTTCCCAAAAAAATGATGCAGGAAGAGAAACTTTTTTCCTCTTAAGACTATGCTGCTTGACCAAGGAACTCAGTGTGACCCCAGTCCACAATGCTGAGCTGTTCTGTGATATGCTGTGAAGAATCTAAAGATGGGTAACTGCATCCCTTCGCTTGTAATGCTAATCACTGTAAAGAGGGCATGGTTTCTTTGGATTGTGTTTATTATTTCTGTTATTATAAAAGAGCTTTTTCCATTAAACTTGTGCTCTCCCATTGTTCTCAGCAAGGCAGTACATCTTAGGAACAATTTATTTTGGCTCAAGATATAGCATGGATTCTGAGAAACATAAGTCCTAGAATTGACTGGTTATCCCCATCAGCCAACATGGTTTCATCACTCAGCCTGCTTTTAGTGACTTAGTAATGTAAAAAGCCAGTGGGTAAACCTTACCATCTGTGACTGCAAGTCAGCCTATCACAGATGTGCTTTTAGCTTGCTTGTATAATGTAAAACATACAATCTTAAGTTACCCTCGTGGGCTCATAGGAACAATGGTTGTTTTTTTATGGTACTGTGACTTTATGTGCTTTGTTTCCTGGTTGAGGTGGTCTCAAAGTACATGCTCGTGCACTTACAATAGCTTAGCTGACAGAGGATAGCCTTTTAGGTTGTAGTAATTTGACCATTTTCTATTGTAAGGATTACTTTCCGTATTGTATGAGAAATCAGAGTCATCTCCAGGGGTTCTTTCAGAGTATGCCATAAGTACTACAATATGACCTGCAAAAGATTATTTCTTGAGGACGTCAACAAATGTTTTTTGCTGACACTGAGGTAAAACTTCAGTGTCTGTAAATGTTAGTTGATAATCTCCTGAGGATAGTGGAAAACAGAACTATCTTGTGGGGTAATAGGTGGATAATTCAGTGAGTAATTTTGAAAATTTCAGTCGACGTCCATTGTTCTGTCACCATATGTAAAACTTGTTACAGTTGGGTTTCTGTGTTGACCTGATTGCTTATGCATTTAGAAACAAAGTTGTTGCTCCAGTATTTTTGCTATTAACAGGGATTGCAGTGGGAGACATTAAGATTTAATCTTGGTTGTCAGCTCCCCTTGGTTATTGGACCTCAGAAATCATTATTTTAATATCACTGCAGTGTCAGTTAAATAATGTCAACACTGATCAGTTGTTGAGCTTTGGTTAAGTAGGTTAACCAGTAGAATTAACTTTCCCCTCTACATCTGTTTTTGGAGGGAAGAAAAAAAAAAAACAACAACAAAAAACAGGCATGAAAGAAGAAGAAAAGCAATCTTTTTACGAAAGATTTAATGTTTATTTAACAAACAGCAGTATATAAAAGCAGTATTAAATACTGCTGCTTTCCTGTGCTGCACAAATATGTGATTACTGGCTCTTGAGAGTATATTTTAGGTAATTGATGTGTGTACGTGTTTTGTTTGTTAGCTTTTGTTGATGGTATTGTCACTGGAATCAGGCTTAAATGATACTAATGGATTCTTGTGGGTTTGTCTAAGGACACTGAAGTTCTTCAGACAGAATAGCTCAGTCCTTGGGTTTGGTCCTTAAAAGCTAGTATTAAATTTCACTTTGAATTCCATAGCTTTTCTTCTTTTGTTTTTGATTTGTTGAATAACATTAGGAGTACAAAGGAAGGACTGAGTAAATTTGGCCTGCCAGGGAAACCTGACTGGTGGGAAGAAAAGATGGGAAAGTGTTTATTGCACAGTAAGTTGGCACGACTGCCTGTTACATGGTTGGTGTAGTCTGCTACAGTGCTTGTGACGAGTGAAAAGCTTTTGTATAGCTTTAAAAAAAAAAAAAAGTGGAATGGGAAGAATAGTAGATATTCTGCCTCCCAGTCCCCACCCTACCTTCATTTGCTTTAGCCCAAAGTTTCAAGTTCACCTTCAAGCTTAGGGTTTGCATGTTACAGATGCTGATAGAAGGTATCCACGAATAGGGTCACTGCCCTTAAGGTCATCCAAGTGATATCACCATGCTGTTCTGGCTCAGTGCCAGCCAAGCATCTCTGTCCTGCTCCTTGGCTACCAACTCTTTCGCTGATCTCTGATCAAAGAGAAGACCATAGCTTCTTGCCTCAACTGGAGATTGCATTGGGTGCAGACAGCTTTAATTTTTTTGCTGGTATTGTACAGGCATTACCAGTCTCTCCTTAAAGAAATTATTTTCTCTGCCTTCACATCAACAACCCACTTCTTTTCTCCTTCAGAAATTCCTGTTGTTCAGTTACAGATGCAAATCAATCCTGTGTGCTTGATCATTTCTAAAATGCTGGGAATTCTAGTGTTCAAGAGTGATCTTTCCCTAAAGGAAATCACTGGTACAGGGGTCTCCTTGCTCAGTCAGGACTATACAACTGTATTAAAATTTACAGATGAAAATTGGGGACCCTGATAAAATAGTTGAATTCATAGGATAAAGATAATTAAGGCTTCAGAAGCATTGTCTCAAGGAGCTCTCTGTGTTTCAGAGCCGACAGGTGTTTTTCATGCTCTGTCTTGAGGTGAGAGGAAAAAAAAATGAACAGGAGGCAACCTGTCACCCTTGATGTTTTGGACTACTTCTTGTTTACAGCTAAACCAGATGTGATCCCCTGTAAATTCAGGTTCCCATCCTGCCTGAGGTTCTTCTAACCTTAGCTGGGAGGATGCTAGATAGGGAACTGCAGCACTTAGGTGTTCTTGATGTTGGCAAGGAAAGAGAAATGTTTCGGTGATTCAGTCCAGCTTGTGTTTAATAATGAAATTGCTCTGCAAATTGCACATTGGCCTAGGTCTGCATGTGGTATTTAAGGAATATAATTATTTCAGATGCATTGAAGGTGCTTGGGGAGGTGGCCTTATAAATCTGGGAACAAGAATATTCTGCCTGGGCAGGGGGTTGGTACGCTAGGGAGTGATTTGTGGCCATTTCTGTAGCACCTGTCGGGACCTGCTGCTTCGCTCTTCTGGAGCTGTTTGATTGCAGTGTATTTCCACTAAGGAGATTTTCTTTAAAAAGCTTTTGCACTAACAGTGGATAATTTCTGTTGGGTTAAGTAACATAAAATGATTTCTGGGAAGTGGTGCAAGTAGCTTTGAGTATGCATTTGATTGTTGCCAGAGTGGAAAGGTCTCCTGTTGCCTACCTTGCAAAGTCAGTTAGTGTAGAATGGCTGGAGGTCATCTGCAGCGTGATGCTTATGTGTGGGATGGGGATGGCCTTTTCTAGACCAGACTGTCATGGAAATGTAAATGCATTTTGTTTCTTTGCTAGATGGGGAAAGTTGGTAGCCAAGCAGGACAAAGTCTGGACCTGTGGAGAATCAGAAATTTCTCACGCAGTGTTTTTGTTCTGATACTTTGATTCCTTGTTCCCTGGTTCAGTGACCATTGCCCTTCAGCACTGCCCAAAGCAATCATGGCCCGCAGTGAGCATCTGTGTTTATAGTATCCCTGGTATAATGTGAGCAAAGGGTGACTGCTGGTGTACACTAGGGAGAGAATGGCGTCTTCTGCAAGCAAAAAAACGCATCCATGAACGTGTGGCTGTCTGGTCATTTGTCCCCTCAGGCCTGATTGTAGGAGGCTGGGAGGGTGTAACTATGTAAAACACCCACTCAATTCATCTGCTGCTGGGTACTGCAGCACGGATGGAGGCTAAGCAAGCTCTTGGCTTGGCTCTGCTGAATCTGAGTGGGACTTGGGCATGAGACAAGGCTAGAGGCTGTCCACCGAGCTGACAGATGTGGTTCAATGTGAGGTGTTTGTGCCAGGGCAGTGGCCTCTTGTCTTTTGGTACAGTCATCCTGGCATGTGAGTGTGTAACATAGTGATTGTAAGGCCTGGCTTCTTGGGGCATGGCTGCTGGTTCACTGGGGAGAAGACAGGACGAGGGATATCTGTGGGCTTCTCTAAAGAACCTGAGCATGTGGTGGAAGGTGCCTTATGATGTGACAACAGGTTCTGGGGCCCTCCAGACCTGTGACCTTGTTTCTAGCCTGGCCTTGCCTGTCATGGGCCAGGCTGCCAAAGCCCGTGTTAGCCAGGGTGAGGTCCTCATGCTGTCCTGCGTCCTGGTTCCTCGTGCTGCCTTTTCAACAATCTGCTTCCCCCTCTAGAGTTTGGGATGATGTCCCATTTGACTGCTCCTGCCTTGGCACTTGTAGGAGATGCTCCACCTGTCCCAGCATGTGTCCGTCAGCTGCTGTGACCCCATGCTGAGCATAGTAGAGTTAGTTCTCTCTTATCGTAGCATGTTGCCATGGCAATGCGCAGTCTGCTGCGCTCTGGGTCTCCAGGAGCCAGAAATGATGGTGCTTTTGCAACATTGAGGTAAACATCTCTCTTTTCCCTTATATAGCACATTCACCCTGGTGACAGCACTGGCTGCAGTTGTTGCCGGCCTCCCCTTACCCCATGCCTGGGAGAACACAACTTTAGGTGCTGGCAGCATGTCTGACCCACTGAGGGGTTCAAGCAGCGCCAGCTGCGCACATGGATGCTGGCAGTTGCCCCACAGCCACGGAGTCTTGTAGGTTTCCTGCTGGGGAGGAGCAAGGTGCAGCTCGTGAGCAGGATTGGTCGCTGGAGGATATGCTTTTCTAGCAGAATGATGTGGTCACAGCTGCCAGTAATGTCAGGGGGAGAGCTGGACCTGCATCTGCCTGCTCTCAGCCCTGCTGCAGATCCATGGGGAAAGCATCTCTTTTCCCCAAACCCCTGCTGGAGTGAGAGGCCCTGGCCAAGGATTGAGAATACTTTGGGTTGCTGAACAAATTCACTGAGAATGGATGAAATGGGGGCATCTCCATGGGGCTTGTGTGTGTCCCAGACTTCATCATGATGCTCTGGGCTTTCACTTGTTCCTCCAGTGCTTTGGGAACCCATCACTATTTCTAACACCCAGAAGCCTGTAGCTGGCAGGTGATTAAACACTCTTTTTGCAGCATCCTTTGTTATTTCAGACAGTAATGAGTATGGCAGGCTGTTGCAGGCAGAGAAGCGTGGCTGTGTGAACTGAAAATGAATCTCTTGCTTAGTATGCTGGCATTTGTTCCAGCATCTTTCTCTCCTCCTCTCTCCCTTGCCGTTGGTGTGTGTATGAAGGGGGCGTCTGTGCTGGAGAGGGGAGTGGAGCAGGGGTGGAGTTTCTGTCATCCTTTTTCTTTCTTTCTGTTGTTTTTTTTTTTTCTTCTTCTTTTTTTTCCCCCCTATCCAGTGACGTGAGCAATGCCTGGAACAATCAGGCAGGCTCCAAACAGAGTGCCTGAAGATGCTGGAGGAAACAGCCTAGTGCTTTTTAAGCAAACACTGATTGCTTGAGCCCGGGCTCTCCAGACGCAACCTTTTCCAAAACCTCTGCAGGGGATTGGCAAGTGCCATTAGCTTTCTTCTCCCCCATCCCATCCCATCACTTTTGGAAATGATTGGAGTTAACAGTGTTCAGAGCACCAGCAAAGTCCGGGTGAGAGCCACAGGTTCAGTGAAATACTCCCGAGAAGAATCCCTCTGGCGGCAATCCCATCGGTCAAAATCTATGAAAATCTCCAACTCTTCTGAGTTTTCTACTAAAGAAAGCAAGGTAAATAACTGAATATTTATAGTGTTTCTGTCTGCTAAGAATGGAGGTGATGATGTCGAGAAGGTTATGCTCTGCAGGAATTAAGGGCTTTGAATAATCTGCAGTGATCACGGAGTTGCTGTCAAGTCAGAAAGATCTCTGGGCTTGAGGAGAGACTAAAAGTGGAAAAAAGGTCTGATGTGTGCAGTGGCAGTGGTTGGGTTTTAGAGGAATGCCCTGTCACGGAGCTTGGTGCAGTAGTAAGCAGTGAAAACTTGCTACTGAATGCTAATTGGAGCTTCGGGAAAGGAGACTGAGTTAGCAAGCAATGTCCTTGCGATTATCCATCTAACGGGAATTATTTTCTGAAGAAAAATAGTTTTTGCTCTTTCTCTGCAGCTCTGTTATAGTAGGTATGGATGTTAGATAAAAACGTCCTCTTACTTGCATGCATGATTAAACATTGCCATCAAGTATTTATTAGGAAAGCATCAATTATGTGCATATACATGACTGCCTGTCTGTCAGTGGCACAGGCTATGCTCAGCTGCTACAGTGGTTGTGTTCAGCATTTCCTTGCCCAAATCAGTCGTTTGCTTCTGAGATGAACAACCCCCACTTCACGCAGCATTGCTTCTTTCCATATTCCATCACTACTGAGGGGTACCTGGGAACCTCTGGGCAGAGCTTTAATGTTTGTCTCCCTCCCAGAGATGCTCAGTGATTCTAAGGATTGGATAAACTTTATGCAGTAACCAGATATGCCTCTAATTTGTTTCCTTCTGCAAATTGATTGTTCGGGATTAAAAGATAAAATCATTCGGTGAGGTATGCTGAATGAGGCTGAAGTATTTCAAAACAGATAAAGATGTTTAACCATGTCTTGAGTCTGCATACATGCAAAGAAGCATGCATGCACATGGATCTGCCTGTACTGTCCCTTCTCTAAATCCTCTATCTGTCCTGAGAGAAACCTCCTCTGCTGTCATGAAAACATTCTTAATGCTGTGTATGAGTTCCTGGCAGATCACACTCTGCTAGATTGCAAGTTATATGATGTTTCAGAGGCTTAACTGCGGGGCTTTAATCAGAGTGATGCACACAGAAATAACTGATATTTTATTCAGTCTTGTTTTATGAATTTCTGTTTCCAGAGACATATTCACCATAACTAAGAAACAGTGTAACAGTAGAGGTTATGGCAGAGGGATAGCATGATCATCATTCTTGGTCTGTTGCTGATGCAGCGTCTCCTACTTAAATACTGCTGCTTTGGCATATGCCAAAATAAGGGCTGGATCTTGCAAGTACCGTACTCTTGTAACGCTTTCACATCAGGTACCAGAATAATTCTAGTCTATTTGCTGGGAGGATTTCTGTACACAAAGTTTCTGCCTATGGGAGTGAGCCACCTAATCTCAGTACCTCTCTGCTTCCTGTCACAGGCTTAATGTCTACTGTGTACACATGGTGTAATGTCCTCAGAGTGGAGACTTTCTCCCAGGGGTGATGTCTCACTTTGATAGCTGCTGCTGCAGTAGTGGTCACGGTGATCATCCCTCTGTGGGATTCCCATTTCTTCCTCCTAAGTGCTGAGAATAGGAGGTTGTGGTGAGGGATACAGCTGCTTGAGCTTCTGGCTCAAGTGCTTTAAAGTATATTGCAGGTTAGGTTTTGTTTGTGGTTCTCTTTCCTTATTTCATATTAAGACGTTTGTATCTCTGAAGTACCTAGAACCTGTAAAGGCTGTTTTATGGAGGGCTGAGAAGGCTCCTTCCTTGCCCATCAGTGGTACTTGCCCAGCTGATAAGATAAGCATGCATGGGTTTATTGCTCTTGTCTGTTTTTCTGCTTTTGTCCCTGTTACAGGCTGTAACATTTCTTGTAGACAGGACTGCAAGTGAGGTTTGTATTTTTGGCTCTGTCACTGATTGGATGTGTAATTTTGGACAGCCCTGTTCCTTCCATGGATCCATTCTTCCTGCTGTTCTTTGTCTGACCAACTATTTTATTCAGGTGTCACCAATTTAGGGACTTGATATGTGGTTGAGTTTTAGCTCTTCTCAACTGCTGTATCACTGGAAGTTACTGCCTTTGTCCATTGTGAAGGAGGTCTTTTAATCAGTGAAGTCCATGTGTACATGCTTGTACATCACCTCTCACAAAATGTCTTCAGTTCTAGGCTGGATTTTATTTTATTTTATTTTATTTATTTTTTGAATGATGGTACCATTTTGATCCTTTCCGTCTCAAAGATTTTGGTTTGCAAGCTTGTTCTTCGTCATACCTCTCTGGACATGCCTTCCCCTTTGTCTGGACCACCTTGTACTTTAACTGCTCCCAGTACAAAGGAACTATGGTACTCAGGACCTGTTTCTGTAACTGTTTTAGCTGCCAGGGATAAGAGACAGATTTAATCTATTTATGCCCCAGAACTATATTCCACTGATGCCTTTGCACTTACATCACAGTCTATTTTGCTACTCTAGGGAGTATTACATACCCTTGTGCTCCAGCCAGTGTGAACAAGGCATGAGTGTGGTGACTGTGTGTGAGATCTGCTTGCTGCCAGTGTCAAAGAAGTCAGATAGCCCAAAGACCCATCATCTTCCATAAAAAATTAGGAAATGTTTCTGTGAACACACAGCACGTATGGGCTTCGCTAGGTAGTACGTGCTGGGTGAACATTATAGGTAGGTATCACAGTCACAGGCCAGCAAGAGAACCTGTGAAAAGAATATTGTAAACTGATGTTTTCTTATTCTCCAGAGAGTAGTGTCAAATCCGGCCTCCAGGCAAAAGGAGTTGGAGGACCTCAGGGTCTTCATTGTGATCCAGCATGCTCAGCAATCTCATCTCCTGACAGACGCTGATTTCCTGCAGTCATGGACAGAATTGCAGAGTGCCTGTACCTGTCCTGCCTGCAAATGCACAGGTCTAGTAAAACAGTTCATGATATTAGAGGTGTGGGTGCTTCACTATCAAGAAACATTGCTCTAGCTTTTTTTCTGTTCATTTTAATAATTCATTATGCTGCCTTTACCAGTATAATTAAAGAAGCATTCCAGCTAGTACAGGACAAATCTTTCTAGCAACCCCCTTGTGTCAAGATTACAGAGGAAGTGTTTCTTGTATGGCATTAATTTCTTGGCTCTTGGGAGCCCTGGCTAACCACCCTTTTCTGTTTTATGATTATGTATCTGACACAATCTTTCTTCTTTTTTTTTCCTTCCTCCATTCCCCATCTTCTTCACATAAACCAGATTTTTTAACAGAGGAGTTTCTCTTAGAAATGTTCTCCAGTTGGTGACGCACTTGAAATTCCCTGGGTGAAATGATCTCTTTTCCTTCTCTCTAAAACATTTCTATCAACCCTATCTCCACCCACACCAAAACAACATTCATTGGTTCCATATGCTGCTGAACAGCTCTGTGCTGTTTTATGAATAATGTATGCAGGCTTGTTAGAATAATGTTTGTTGTACAAACCAGTGGAATATAAAATCAAGAGTGATATCAGCAGACGTGCCTTGCTGTGCACTAACCTATGGGCTTCTTGGGGTACTCCTCTGGCATCTTCGCTATACCCCTGTGACAGGAAGGAGGAAATGCATAAGGCATTGGACATGAGCAGACTTTGAGGCTGGCAAGATGCTTCAGGCACTCAGTGTTCTGAGTCCTTATCTCACTAGGCATTACAGATCCATGCATGGAGGGAGAGGAAAATGTAAAGATCTGAATGTTGAGGGAAGGTAGCGAATAGGAGATGGTGAATGTAGTAATGTAGATCAAATGCAGCTAATATTTCTGGGAGAGGGTCACCCTTCAAGGTATATACATCTACATATAGCAACATATGTTAGTCCGTTCAAACCTGTCAGAAGGTAGTGACACTGAGAGATACTGTGGTCCAAAGGGCTGGCATGTTAAGTACAACACCTGTCAGGACTGTATGTAGACATCTGTGATGCTTGGTGTTTGTTGCTTCTGCAATCTACTTCATTCCTCTAGTGTTTGCTTCTTCCTACAGTAAATGGTGTATGGTGGGAGCCATGCTGGTGCTTGGCTAACTGCTGTAGTCATTGGGGTAGAGCTGATGGATTGGTTCTGAATGAGTGAGAGAGCTAAATTGGCATGCAGGCTGGAAGGGAGTGGAGTGAGTTTCACTGTGTTCTCACCTATGGAACACAAAGGAGACAGATGGAGGAGATGCTTCTGAATTCGTCTTGCCTGAAGATATGCACAGACTGCTTTTTCCAGTGCTAGCTGGCCCTAGCTAGCTGGAATAGGAGATCTTTGTCCAGAATTGTGCCTGGGGCTGACCTGTCCACCTGAAATCAATCATTCTGCTACCAGCCTGAAATGAAGAAGAAATGTCCTCAGACAGGACCTGTGACAGTAGCTGCAGGGTGACATGGGCCAGCCTCTAAGAACACAGCTGCAGCTTCATCCTCCATCTCCTGCCTAGCTGGAGCATCTGATGGAAGCTGTAAAGATCACTTGGTGCATCTCATAGAATCATAGAACGGTTTGGGTTGGAGGAGGCCTTTAAGATCATCTAATTCCAATCCCCCTATTTTAGGTAGGGACACCTCCCACTAGACTAGGTTGCTCAAAGCCCCGTCCAGCCTGACCTTGAATGCTTCCAGGGAGGGGGCATCCTCTCTGAGCAGCCTGTTCCAGTATCTTAGCCATCACAGTAAAGACTTTTTTTTTTTTTTTTTTTTTTCCTGGTGTCTAGTCTAAATCTACCCTCTTTCAGTTTAAAATCATTTTCCCTCATCCTGTCATTATGTTCCCTTATAAAAATTCCTTTCCCAGCTTTCCTGTAGGCCTCCCTTCAGGTACTGGAAGGCTGTCAGAAGGTCCCCTCATAGCCTTCTCTTCTCCAGACTGAAGCCCCAGATCTCTCAGCCTGTTCTTGTAAGGGAGGTGCTCCAGACCTCAAGGGAGCAGAGCAGGACAGAATCACCTCCCTTGACCTGCTGCTCACACTTTTTTTGATGCAACCCAGAATACAGTTGGCCTTCTGGGCTGCAAGCACACACTGCCTGTTCATGTTGAGTCTTTCATCAACCAGCACTCCCAAATCCTTTTCCTCAGGGCTGCTCTCAAGCCATTTTCTGCTGAACCTGTTTCTATGCTTGGGATTGCCCCTACCCAGGTGCAGGATCTTGCACTTGGCCTTGTTGAACTTCATGAGGTTGGCGTGGGCCCAATTCCCAAACCTGTCCAGGTCCCTCTGGGTAGCATCCCTTCCCTCTGCTTCCCTTCAGTTGTACAACTCAGCTTGGTATTGTCTGCAAACTTAATGAGAGTGCATTTAATCCCCCTGTCCGTGTTGCCTACAAAGATGTTAAATAACAGCAGTCCCAGCACTGATCACTGAGGAACACCACTTGTCACTGGAATGGTCCACTTGGACATTGAGCTGTTGACTGCAACTCTGAGTGCAAGCACCTAGCCAACTCCTCATCCACTGAGCGATCCACCCATCAAATCCATTTTTCTCCAGTTTGGTGACTGAGATGTCATGCAGGACAGTGTCAAATGCTTTGCCCAGTTCCACATAGCTGATGACTGTGATGCTCTTCCTTTATCCACTGATGCTGTAACTCCATCATAAAAGGTCACTAAGTTTGTTGACATGACTTGGCCTTGGTGAAGCCATGCTGGTTACCACCAATCAGCTCACCTATATTTTCCATATGCTATGTTTCCATTTCCTGCAGTGATCAGATGGTTTTTGCCCAGGAATGACTGCAGAAATCAGAGTAAAACTGGATGTAAGCAGAGAGCCTGACAAAACAAAAAACAGATATGGGTGATTCTGACTCTACAGAGTTGGATTTGTTTTTGACCGTTTAGTTGCTTTTGGCTTTCCCCTTCATGCACAAAGCAGGTGTAAAAAAGTACCAGAGGTGTATTTTCTTCTTAACAGGCTTTTCTGGATACATGCAAGTGTGACCTTATGGCAATTACAGAAACTGTGCTTCAAGAGCTTATCTTATTTGGCCTTTTGAAGGAAGGACTCACACAGTGCCCCAAGAGATATTCATTTCCTTGTGCTCTACTGGCCAAGCGTTTTTACCTAAACAGTTTACCATGATGAGTACCTTTGCATTTCCCTACGTCTTTGTCCCTGTGTGTGCACCTGGTTGTGTCTTCCTCTGCTTTGCATGCAGAGACTGACTCACAGCACAGCAGGCAGCTGGCAGGTGCTAAGAGCAGCCTGCTTAAATGGGTTCAGTGTTTTTTGCATGTGACGGGGTTTTGAGGAAGGTAATGATACAAAGTGACCTTTTATGTTTGTTTTTTTCTTGTCAGCTTTGTAAATAAACGGGAGTTTTCAGGGGGGCTGTCTGCATAGTGTTGCTTCTCTTTCCAATTGTGATAAAGCTACTGATTGCTGAGAGATCGTTGAAATCTAGATTTCTAGTTTACCCACCAAAGGGTAATTGAGGATGGAACTTAGTGACTTCTCATGGAGCTATCTATAGGCTTACTGCTTTTTTTTTTTTTTTTTTTTTTTTTTTTTTTTTTTTTTTTTAAAAGGAAGTCCACATTTGTTGTCCAGTTTATGAACAAATAAATCACCCTTTATTCTTATTTATTTATTTATTTATTTATTTATTTATTTTAAAGACACTACAAGCTGTTAAGGGTCAAATTGTAGCTAAAGGAAACAGCTTTGGAGATGAGAATGGTTTGTAGTATTCTGTTTTATACATCAGTCAATTTCTTATTCTCCCTTGAAAACTACTCTTGTTTCCCGAGGTAGCTCAGAGAAGTGCTGAGTATGATGTACCCAGAGATCAGCATTTCTCAGAAAAGGAAAAACTCTAGGCCATAGATTTTTGGGGTCTGTAATATGGCTTAGGAGGTAAAGCAGTGATATTGGACACTGCTGAGTAGCTGGTAGCTGGGGTCTGGATCTTGTTTACAGTATCCTTGGGTGCTGAGCAAGAGTCTCTCCAAGTAGTATCAGTCCAGCTTGGAAGGTGAGACCAGTGAAATATTAGTTCTGACATTCCCTGCTGTGGTTCAGCCTCCTGTTCTTGGCTTAGGTGGTTAATCAGCCAAACACTTCCCAGGCTAGCAGGTAAGAAGCTCCAACTGTTGTCAAGTTACAACTGTGCTTTAAATCAAGGTCTTTTCTTCATATTCAAGTTTAGAGAATAAGGAAGAGAAGTGAATTTGTAAAACCTATCCTTGCATCTAGCCAAGTACAGTAAAAACCATGTCCCTACCATAATTTCTGATCAGCTTTGTTGCAAATTAGTGAAGCATTTAAGCAATTGTGTTCAAGTTCGTTTGATTTAATCATACTCCAGAGGGATGTGTGCTGAAAAGAGCTGCTGTCTGAATCAGGGTCTTGGGAAACAGCCATGAAATGACAGAGCAGGTGCTGGGCTGTTCATGTCTGCTACTGGTTGCAAAATACCAGAGAAAGAGAGTAATCTCTGTGTCACGAGAAAGCCCAGTAGATAATGGGAATATGCTAATGCATAA